>NC_067400.1:40750679-41363179 GCF_016432865.1 Antechinus flavipes
AACTTCTAACCTAAAGTTTTGGGGAAATGACAAAAAGAAGGGGCTGAAGAAACTGACCTGCCAAAGGTCCCCAGGCCCAGGCTAACTTCTCCGACCCCCTGATCCCCCTCTTCTCAACCAGATGGCCCATTAAGCTGTCCCTTTTCCTGTGGTACCATTTCTGTCTGTAAAATCAACCAAATAGTACCTGCTCTGTCTAATTTACAGGATTGTTGGGGAAGAAACACAAGAAAATGCAAGGAGAAACCTCTCAGGGCTCCAGGGCATCATTCCTGAAAGGCAGAGATCTGAATGGAGGCTCTGAGTCAGTGACAGGATTGTGCAAGTCAAGCCATAAAGGGCAGTTGAGACTGATTGGGAAGGGGCTCCGGAGGCTCTTACTGCAGAGGCCTTACCGGAACGTGGACTGTCCTGCCTTCCTTCCCATCCTGGCCAGCCATGCTATTGTCCCCTCAGGCCAAACACTCACTGCCTCCTCCCAGGCACCGAGACAGTTGTCAAACCAACAGCGCCATGACTTCCAGAAATAGCCCGTTGGGCCATCTGCTCCCCACATCTGGGACTCCCCAGACCAAAGCTTCCTTCTCTGGCCACTCCCCGCCACACGCATGGCCTTCCCTGTTGGGAGGCAAGCTCTCTGGGCATCTGTAACCGGGGCCTGCACTTCGTGACTAATAAAAACTCCCCAGAGTCCCACATCAGAGCCGGGGGTCTTCTGAATCAAAGCAGGAGCAGCCCTTCCACCCCGTTAGTGGCTGTCTCTGCCTTGGCTCGTCCCAGCGTACAGGAGCATAGTTCTCCCTGAGAGGTGGAAGGGAAGATCCAGGCCATCTCCAAGTCCAGCCCTCCTTTGGGGAGGAGAACCAGACTTCCATGAGGTCACAGAAGTGGTAAGTGGCAGAGCGGGGATCTGGCCCCGAGTCCTCTCCTTCCAAAATCAGTGGCTTTGTCCCCAGTGAGCCCCCTTGCCTCCAGCAAAAGCAGGAGTGAGCAGGAAAATGTCTGAATCACCTATTTTGTATATAAAAATATATGTGTGTTTTATATATAATATATATAATACATTATACAAATTATATTATATATGTTACAAAATATATATAATTATATTATTATTATATTATATTATAATTATATATATGTTGTTAGGGTTTGTGTAACTCACCGGCAGAGAAGGTGAACACTATCAGCACTGCCAATGCCTTCTTCATGACTGCCTGGGCCGGAGGGTCCTGGGATGGCTGCAAAGGAGGTTCACTGCTTCTGGCTCTCCTAGGCTTCCTCTAGTTAAACACTTTAAACCGCATCGATTGTGTTCCTGAGAATCACGTGAGCTCGAGGAGGAAGAGGCCGAGTTAGTCCTGGGCGTTTGTAGTAGCTGATGAAAGTGAAAGAGGCCCCTGGATTTTTCTAGGGCCTCCTCTTAAATTAGAAACCACAGCCAGCGGGGTCAAGGACCTCTCCATGGCTTTTGGGGACAGAACCTGCTTTTCATCAAGGCTTTTAGTGTTTGCCAAGGATGAAGACTCATGGCTGCCAGAGACTCAAGCACCTGAGCTAAGCACTTGGTTGCAAGAGCTAGCCTGGGGCCCACTGGCTTCCTTCTCACAGGCCCCCCTCTTCTTCAAGGCCCTCCGTCCTCCTGGAGGACGTTGGGAACTAGAACAGGGGCAGGAGGGCTCCCAGAGGGAGGAGCCCTTGCTCCTTAGTGACATCCCACGATCTTGGGTGAGACATTTAGACCAACCGGGTCCCAGCTTCTTCCTCACAAAAATGGAGAAAGCGTCAATGACTTAACACACCACATGGCATTTTCAGCAGTAAGAAGGAACCCCAGTTTTGTGGGCACACTGATCACATTTGTCAATGCTGCTAAATCAACGGGTAACTAGCCAGACTATTGGAGGATAATATTTTTTTTTTTTCTCTAAGGCAATTGGGGTTAAGTGACTTGCCCAGGTCACACTACTAGGAAGTATCAAGTGTCTGAGATCAGATTTGAACTCATGTCCTCCTGACTTCGGGGCTGGTGCTCTATCCACTGAGCCATCTAGCTGCTTCCAAGATAACAGTTCTTGACAGACTATAACACTGTAAGAATTAAGTGTCTACTCTATGCAAGACAGTGGTGGGAATATAAAGGAAAAGGGAAAATCAGGATCACAAGAACAAGAGAGGAAAGGCATCTGTACAAAAAAGTCATGGTATTTGAGTATCACTTGAGTAATCATGGTGGGACTGTGCAAGATCAATGAACTTTCTCTTTCCCCCTGACTACATACTTAAACAATTTCTTTTCCTTTAAATGTTAGCACCTGCTCTTCTATATATATTTTTTTAACTTTCCGAACTTTCAAATCCCTTTCAATCTTTTTTTTTTTTTCCTTTCCTTCCTTTCCCTTTTTCTCACAGGCTGCTGCAGTCAGCCAGAGACAGAAGAGAGTGAAAGATTTTTAAAACTTCTTGATATTTTCTAAGCCTGCAACAGAGGCTGAATCCTTATCTCTTACAAGCTTGCTAACTTTTAACACAGACACACACAGACAAACATGGAGCTCCAATTTACTATGCACAGTTGCAACGTTGTTTTCCAACCAACAACATAACAGACAAACCACACAGAACATGGAACATATATGACAGACTACACAGTTATACAGATTCCATGACATTCAAGATTTTTTTTTTTTTTAAAAAACATGAGAACAACAATTTTCTCAATCGTTGACACCCTGTCTGTTTCAGGAGCTGTTCAGTGAATTTGAGTGGTTCGATCTTCTCTTCAGGTTCCAAGGTGTCTTGGTCTCGTAACTGATGATAAAAGATGTGTCTTTTTGTGATCGCAGAATCTACTTGATATTTAACGAAAGTGGTTAGTTTATTAAAGGCCCAAGGGCCAAAAGAAAGGAGGAGAAGGAGTCCCACAAGAGGGCCGAGAATACTAGGGAGAAGAGTCGATAGCAAGGGGGAAGTGGAGAACCAGTTCTTATGCCAGGATTCATTTTTTTCTCTTTCCTGTTTTCTTTTTTCCAGACTGTCCCTAACTTTTTGTAGGCTGTTTTCAACAAGGCCAAGTTTATCTGAATAAAAGCAGCATTCCTCCTTGAGGGCTGCACAAAGACCTCCTTGTTGTAAGAAGAGAAGGTCTAAGCCTCTTCTGTTTTGCAGGACGACTTCAGCTAAGGATGCTACTGAATCTTTAAGGTGTTTAGGTCCTGCTTGCAATTCCTGTAAATCCTTATCTATAGCAGCGCTCAATTGGGAATATTGTTTGTCATTTTGTATGAGGGAGGCTATACCCGTCCCCGTTCCTACCGCTCCTAGGCCAAGGAGGACGGTTAGGGTTAATGCAGTAAGGGGTTCCCTTCTGGTCCTGAAATTGCCAGTACTTTTTCTTTCCCAGATATCAAGGAAATCATCGGCCTGGTGTATATTAATATGAGGGAAGAGAAAGACAGAAACGCAGTAATCGCGTTTTTTGATAAAAGATCGGGCATCCAGAAATGTAGTAAGGCCAGCAGAGCAGGCAAAATAAGAGCCGTCAGGAGCGGCCACATATTGCCACGTCAGGTTGACAGGTATGGTGTGGTTGCAAACGCCTTCAAGCTGTTTGGGAGGAAGCATGTTAGGTCCTAGGAGACAAATTCCAATGAATTGATCAAAACTGTTCTGTTAGCCCAGTGGGGTCTTCTATCAAGGACCTCATTTCCTTCTTAAAGGCCCTGACTTCTGTGGTGCTCAGGGGAGCGTTCACAAATCCTATACCTCCCTGGGCCGAAGGAACCTCTCTTAAGGGATATAATTTAGGACTTGGGGTTTTAGTTCCCGGCAAAGGATAATTTCGGATATCTCTTTGAATTTGATCTAATTCCTTCCTTAAAGAGGAGAATGACTCTTTTTTGGAGTCCAGGTGGGGTCAATCGAATTAAATCCTCCCGTACCCTGAGGGGCCCCGGAGGAGCTGATGGGATTAAATCCTCACCTTCCCTTTCCTAAAACCATGGCTTCTTCTGGGGGTGGGGATAAGTATGGAGGACGGAGAGATAACAATGGGTCCCATTGCTGGGTCTTTAAAGTTTCCTCCTTCGTGTCCTTTACACTTGGACTCTTACTCAACATTATAGAAGCCCCGGAAAGAGATCCCACAGGGAAAACCCCAAGGAACATTGTGTTGTAAAACTCCAAAATTATAATCTCAAGGAAAAATACTGCAAGCTGCCAGATAAGAACAATTCAAATATCAAAGATTATTGTAAGGATTCCCCAAGATCTGGCAGCTTCTACAACAAAGGATCAGAGGGCCTGGAATATCATATTCCTGATGGCAAAGGACCTGGGTTGACAACCAAGAATTAATTATCCAGTGAGATTCAGCATCATCTTTCAGGGGAGGTGATGGAGCTTTGATGAAGTAAGAGATTTTCAATCATTCCTATTGAAAAAATCAGAACTAAACAGAAATTCAAGAGAACCATAGAAACATAAATGTGGAAAATATATATTATTTAAAGGTTAAATTGTTTACATCCCTGGGTGGGATGGATTGATAGACGATAAGGTACTAGGTGGAATAAAACATTACTAAGAGAAGCAGGAGAGAAGCAGAGTTTGCCTTCTGAGCTGGGACTGGAGGCTGCCCCCTGATTTACTCCTGCACTGAGCCAGGATTGAGGGTCTTAGCTGCTGATTTGCTGAGATGAAGACCCTCTCACTGGCTTTCCCAGAGTCTGTCTGAGCTGGGCTGAAGACCCTTTCTCACCCCAGTGAGCCTGACCTTTCTTGAAGTGTTTTCAGTCTGTCTTGAGCTGGAGAAGGGTTTTTCCCATCAGATTCTATCTAGATGGTTTCAGATGCCTTCTGAGCTGGGACTGGAGGCTGCCCCCTGATTTACTCCTGCACTGAGCCAGGATTGAGGGTCTTAGCTGCTGATTTGCTGAGATGAAGACCCTCTCACTGGCTTTCCCAGAGTCTGTCTGAGCTGGGCTGAAGACCCTTTCTCACCCCAGTGAGCCTGACCTTTCTTGAAGTGTTTTCAGTCTGTCTTGAGCTGGAGAAGGGTTTTTCCCATCAGATTCTATCTAGATGGTTTCAGGTGGTTTTGGAGGGAAACGGGGAGAGCTGGATAGGAGATAAGGTAGTGAGTGGGATGGGTTAAAAAAACATATAACTAAGGACAAGGTAGAAAAAGAAAATAAAAGTATATACAGGGGAGAAGGGAAATACAAAGCTGGTAATCATAACTGTTCATGTGAATGGGATGAACTCTCCCATAAAATGGAAGCAAAGAGCAGAATGGATTTAAAAAAAAAAAAAAAACAGAATCCTACACACACATACAAAAAAGAAAAAAAAAAGATCACTTGATCAAGGAATATAAACAGTTTTCAGATGACAAAATTAAAACCATTTATAGCCATATAAAAAATGCTCTGAATCACTATTGATCAGAGAAATGCAAATTAAGACAACTCTGAGCTATCACTACATACCTCTCAGATTGGCTAAGATAATAGAAAAAGATAATGATGAATATTGGAGGAGATGTGGGGAAACTGGGACACTAATAAATTGTTGGTGGAGTTGCAAGCTAATCCAAGCATTCTGGAGAGCATTTTGGAATTATGCCCAAAGGGCAATAAAACTGTGCATACCCTTTGATCCAGCAGTGTTACTACTGGGCTTATATCCCAAAGAGATATTAAAGGAGGGAAAGGGACCTGTATATGCAAAAATGTTTGTGGCAGCCCTGTTTGTAGTGGCTAGAAGCTGGAAAATGAATGAATGCCCATCAATTGGAGAATGGCTGAATAAATTGTGGTGTATGAATGTGATGGAATATTATTGTTCTATAAGAAATGATCAGCAGGAGGATTTCAGAAAGGCCTGAAGATACTTACATGAACTGATGCTGAGTGAAATGAGTAGGACCAGAAGATCATTATATACTTCAACAACATATTATATGATGATCAATTCTGATGGATGTGACTGATTTCAACAATGATTGAGGCCAGTTCCAATATTCTTATGATGAAGAGAGCCATCTACATTCAGAGAGAGAACTGTGGGAACTGAGTGTGGATCACAACATAGCATTCTCAATCTGTTGTTGTTTGTTTGCATTTTGTTTTCTTTCTCATTTTTTCCTTTTTGATCTGGTTTTTCTTGTGCATCATGATCATTGTATTAAAAAGTATATACTGTAACCTATTTAACATGTAAAGGACTGCTTGCCATCTGGGGGAGGGGGTAGAGGGAGGGAGGGGAAAAATCGGAACAGAAGTGAGTGCAAGGGATAATGCTGTAAAAAATTACCCTGGCATGGGTTCTGTCAATAAAAAGTTATTTTTTTTAAAAAGTATACATATATTGGATTTAACATATTTAATATATGTTGGATTACATCTAGAGGAGGGATAGGGGAAAGGGAGGGGAAAATTTGGAACATGAGGTTTTGCAAAGATCAATGTTGAAAAATTATCCATGCATGTGTTTTGAAAATAAAAAGTTGTCATAAAAAAAAGAAAGCTCCTGAAGGAGTCTGTTTAATGATCCAGCAAATGTTTGCTAAGGACCTACTGTGTTGGCTTTCCTGTAGCTCACTTGTAGCAAATGGCAAGTTGATGAGCATCTTTTTCCAAGTCCTGATCATGGGATTATAGGTCAGAAACTGGAAGAGACATTTAAGTTCATCTAGTCCAACTCCCACTTTTTACCAGATGAGGAAATCTGGTCATGACCACAGTGGCAGAACTGGGAACCCCAAGACCTATGACTATTAATCCTGTCCTCTTGCCATCATACTCCATTGCTTCTTTAAGTGCTTCAGCTGTTCTTTAACTAAAGAATGATATAAGGATTTTTACTTTATTTTATTTTGATTTTTCAATTTAATAATATTTCATTTTTTCCAATTATGTGTGAAGATAGTTTTCAACATTCATCTTTGTAACATTTTGAGCCTCAAATTTTTCTCCCTTTTTCACCTCCTTCCCCAAGACAGCCTGTTATAGGTTATATATGTACAATAATTTTAAGCATATTTCCACATTACTCATGTAATGAAAAAAGACTCAGAACAAAAGGGAAAAACCTCAAAAAACAAAAAACAACAAAAAAGTTAAAATAGTATTTTTTTCTCTGCATTCAGATCCCACGCTTTTTTCTCTGGAAGTGGTAAACATTTTCCATCAGGAATTTTTGGGAATTGTCTTGGATTATTGCATTGCTCAGAAGAGCTAAGTCTATTACAGTTGATTATTACACATTTCTGTCATTGTGTAAAATGGAATTTTACTTTCTTAGAAAAGATTATAATGCTTAACCAGTATACTTATTTTAAATATGCAGTAATTGGAATTAGACCAACAGAACAAATTTAAAATGTTTTTGCAAAAACACAACTTAATGAAAGAACTGAATACTCTGTTTTGGAGTTGACCTTTTAATTAATGCCAGTATTTTGTCAAGAGCTGCAGGGGACTCCCCACCTAGTTTATAAACACAGTGACACAGATGGTCCTTGTTGTGAGAAGACTGGCAAAAGCCCCAGTGTTGTCAGTGGGAGTTTTATGGGCAGGATAGACGTGGAGCCAAAGAGCTTGTGTGGGTGAGTGTTATTGACTCAGGACATGTCTGCCCCATTGCACTGCCTCATCCACCACTTCAGAAAGCTCTCCTGGAAATCAAAGCCAGATGCTGCCATTAGAAGCCTGGTACCTCCGTCATCCCCTCTTCCAGGGGATCCTGAGGGTTTAAACAGAGAAGCTCATATTTTAAATCTTTTAAGATATTTCACCTCCTACAGCTACTGAGATCCAGGACTGAGCTCTGGCTCCTAATGCCAAGCAGGGCACCTTTGCTAGGGCACAAATAGGAGTTTCAAATTTTTTTCTCCCTCTCTTTTCCTTCCTCTCTCCCCAATTCAGCAATTCTGATGCTTTTCTAAGATCCTAGCATATCCTTCTATAATTTTATTTGTTTGCTTTACATCATCTTTATTTTTTTTAATAATAGCCTTTTATTTTCAAAATGTATACAAAGATAATTTCAACATTCACCCTTGCAAAACCTTGTGTTCCGATTTTTTTCTCCCTCCCTTCCCTTTTCCCCTCCCCATCCCCTAGATGGCTAGCAATCTATGTTGAACATGTAGCACATCCTTCTGTATCAGAGCTGAGGTCTGGCGCCCTCTAGTGGGATGTATGTGACATTACAAAGGACCACAACCAGATGATGCTCTGGGGAATTGAGGAGGCAGGCGATCCTAAATGTTTGCTTGCTCTGGAAGTGACTTCTCTGTTTCTATCCATCACTATATTCATCCAACAATATTTTTTACTGTCTAGCTACAAATAAGACACTGAATAATATCTAGAATTGCACAAACCAGGGTCATAGGAGTAAAGAAGGGAATGACATTTGTTAATCAGCAACTGTGCTGTGTCAAACACTTTATAAATATCTCATTTGAACTTTACAGCAGCCCTATTCTATTATTATCCCCATTTTACAGCTGAAGTAACTGAGGTAGAAGCTAACTAATTTGCTCAGTGTCTATCAGATCTTTCTGACTTGAGACTAAATATTCCATCCACTCTCTATGGGGTCACAGATTTAGAGCTGAAAGTAATGTTAGAGTCCATAAAGTCCATCCCTTCATGACAGAAATCATGGAAAGCACTGAGTTCAAGTGGACTGAGCCTTGGACTTAGCAGCAGAAAGAGCAGAAACTTGCCTTAGAGATTTTGAGAAAATCACTTAATCTCGATGCCTCAGTTTTCTCATCTATAAAAATGAGGGTAATAATAACTGCAAAAATGAATGTACATGTATAGACAAAAATGTTTTTAAATATAATTGGGGAAAATAAAAATTAAAAAATAATAACATCTACATTGTAAAAATGCTTGTAAGGATAAAATGAGCTATTTATGAGGTACTTTGAGACATTAAAGTGTTCTATAAATGTTAGTTATCATTATTATTGTCATAGATCTAGAGTTGGGAATCTTAGACTCCAACTACTTCCATCCCTTATGTTGCCATTGAGAAATTGAGATCCAAAGGTGATGAAGGTGACATGCTCAAGTTCACACAGATAACAGCTGGGACAGCTGGGATTCAGATCCGTATCACAGGATCAAAGGTGTCTAATCAGGAAACGATGAACCAAACAGAGCTTGAAATCTGTGCTGTTCTATCAGCTGTATGATTGCAAAGATATGGGCTGCTATTGGGAAAGGGGATAAGCTTGGGATTTCATTGGTATGGAGATCTCCCAGATGAGGAAACTCCCTTTGCCAATACAGGTTGGCATTTTCTCTGCAACTTCTTGTCTTAATTGCTGAGAACTCCAAGAAGTTAAGTGTATGGTCAGTATGGGTCAGGATCTGGACTTGAAACCAAACGTTTATGACTTGGAGATTAGCTCTTTACCACACAATCTACTCCCAATCATTTCTTTCTTCCTTTTTAAATTTTCCTCTCCCTTTTATTTTTATCTTTTCCAATTACATGTAAAAATGCTTTTCAACAATCACTTTTATAAGATTTTGAGTTTCAAATTTTTTTCTCCCTCTCTTTTCCTTCCTCTCTCCCCAATTCAGCAAGCAATCTGATATAGCTTTTACCTGTACAATCATATAATCATTTAAAAAAGCCTTTCCTTATTTATATTCCCTAATTATATTTTCATTAAGAATATTCCTGAAGTATGTGCAGGTCATTTTTATATGGATTTTATAAAGATGAGAAAGTGGGCCTATAGTTACTGATGTTATTTCAATTGCCTTTTCTAGGGAATAGTATCATGCAAGGGCAAAGTTTCTGAAGAAGCAAAATTACAGGTCACATCAGAGGCAAACAAAACTTGTTTGGTGAGGGGTAATGAGGTTATATATGTTACCAGTGAAAAAATCGAGCTCAGGTTTGTTGGAGCCAATTTGAATTGACTGTAGAGAGCCCATTGTTAAGTTTTCAATGTGAGCATTTATACTTCAGAAATTGGCAAACATAACAAATCAGGGCTTGATTTATTGTTTTGTTTATTGTTTAGACTTCAAAAGTGATACAGAAAATGTTAATGACACAGATTAAATTTTAAAATCTGAGGTTTTTTTCCCTAAGCTGATTGTTCAATATTTATTAACATACCTGATTGTCTTAAGAAAGAGATGCTAAACTCAAGGGTGGGAACCAGATTAAAATGTCAATGGGAAACATTTAACAAAATAAATAGAAATAGAATAAAACATAAATAACATTGGATTCCTATAGCCATATATTGACTTAGAAAACCACAGTTAAATAATAAATAATACATATGTATATTGTATTTTTATTTATTTTGTTAACCATTTCCCAATTATATTTTAATTTGGTTGGGCCAATCTGTAATGAAGTTCTTTTCTTTCTTCCTTCCTTCCTTCCTTCCTTCCTTCCTTCCTTCCTTCCTTCCTTCCTTCCTTCTTTCCTTCCTTCCTTCCTTCTTCCTTCCTTCCTTCCTTCCTTCCTTCCTTCCTTCCTTCCTTCCTTCCTTCCTTCCTTCCTTCCTTTCTTCTTTCCCTCCCTCCCTCCTGGGTTTCCCTATCTTACCCAGAATAGAGATTCAGGGGCTACTAATCGATCCAACTTCACTACTGATAAATATGGAAGTTTTGACCCATTCTACTTTCAATCTGGACATGATTTGCTGCTCTTTAGGAATCTGAGGTCAAGATTGGCCCATTATCCATTATACTATATTGACTTTCTGTTTTGATGATAACCATTTTATGAAATGTTTTAAAAACTAGAAATGCAAAACTTATCAGTTGTCTATCTTCTTCCCACAACCCAGGAGAATCTTGGTCATTTGTGCCATCTTGTTAAGATTTTGTCCAGTTTTATGAAGAAACTTTTGGATAAATCTTCTCCCAGCCTTTTTTCTCATCTGTGAATTGAGAGAGTTGTTATGGCCTCTGCTGTCCTTCTGAGCTGAACAATGGTTTCCTATCACCCCCAGGACCAAGTAGAACATCTTCTGTTGAGCTTTTAAAACTCTTCACCACCAGGCCTTATCTTACTTGGGGGAGAAGTTTGCAATGACCATCTATTAAAAGGACTTTGCAAAGGACCAGCTAAAGGGAGGCTCAGAAGGGAAGTTAGAGACCCACATTGCCAGTGGTCTTAGCTTAGTGGGGATGGAGAAAGAAGAGAGGGAATGGGCAGGGCAAGCCTTAGTTGGACGTCTTCCCTGGTTTCAAAAAGCACACACGGAGGCTTCTGCATTGCTGTAGGTATCATTTTTATAAAGTCCAAACAGAGTTGTCCTACATCATGGCATATTTACAGAAAAAATTGGCTTCACACATTTTTTAAGGTATAAACTCATACATTCAATTCTGGCCAAAAAGAAAAAGAAAAAATAACCCCCAAATCCTCAAAAACAAACCCCAAACAAATCAAATTCAGCCCAAACAATCAGACAACTTAACAGCAGAATTCCGTGCTCTGACCCCCATCTGATTCTCTTCCCAATCACAATATATAAATAACTTCTTTTAACAATGAAAAAAATCCATAAGAACCACAAACTGTTGCAGGTGTCAATGGTTTTGAGTCCTCATGGTGAGATGGTTTCTGGCTAATGGAAGGCTGACGTCAACACATCACCCACAGATTTGGGGGGTCCTTGATTGTCCTTCTGACAACCTCCCGGTTTGGTCAGTGGAATCAGAAAAGGCAGGAGCCTTCTCGATCCTTCTCATTTAGGATCTGTTCCAAACCTCAGAGCACTGGAGAATGAAAGATTAGCTACTAAAGTGACTTTTCTCTCGCTTGTGGGCAGAGTGCAGCGTCCGAGCCCGCTGGCCGGGGGTGGGAGAGGCCCATGAGTTTGGCTGTGGGTGGAGAAGCTTTCAGAGAAGCCATCTCACCTGGCATTTCATGGGGCCAGTTTGCACAGTGTGTGGATTGTAATGCACTAGTTAATAATTCCCTGTTTACCGGAAAACAACACACTGCAGAGAAGATTGTCCTGGCAAAGGTGAACAGAATGACATACAACAGAGCAGCACCCAAATACTTTACCTAATCTTCATCTAACCCTCGCGACTTCCCCCCACCCCCAATCTAATATCATTCCATGGAGATTCTTTAAAGACTCAAGACCTCCTTTTTATCCGAAGGCATTCTCCGAGCCAATGAGAACATAATTGCCCTTATGTATTTGAGGGAATGGCAAGATGGAAATGAAATCCTTTTTCTGAAATGTGAACAGTCTATCCTGGATATGGGTCCATGAGGTCTGGATTCCCCTACTCCCCAGTACAGAGTCTTGACAGTTTTTGCCCCTTCTGGTAACAAAGAAAATGTTTTTCTGCCAATCTGCAATTTAAAAAAAAAATAGCCGACAAAGCATTAGGAAAGATAGAGAGCTTGGGTTGAAGAAAAAACAAAGCAGGAGACTCAAAGTCCAGGAATCTGCTGAGATGGGGAAACTGAGGCTGAAAAACATGTTGGGTTTGCAGAAAAAAATAGAAACAAAAATTACAGACCTGCAGTTTCAGGAATAATGGCCAAGGAGGGGCCACGAGCGTCCCTCCAGCAAGATGCATGCACTAACATGGGGCATTGAGATTAAGTACTAATTACAGAGAGAATCCCAATAGAATCACACAGAACATTCATCGACACAGGAGGGATAGAAAACATCTACAGTCATAAATATTGGATGTCTTTCTTTAAAGTCTTTTCGGATTGGTCCAGCTATTTTCATAAAACTTGGGGATTCAGGAGAAGCGGTGGCCGGCCAGGCATTCCATTTAGCTGAAAAGATCTTGGGGAAAGGATGGGTCCTAGAGGAAAAAGGAAGTTTCCTTCCCCCAATCTACCCCAAATGGTTCTGAGGTTAGCCAGTGAGAGAAGGAAGGAGGAATGGGAAAAGCCCATCCACATCAGGGAGGAGGCTGTGGACTGGAGGCTGGAGCATCCCCTCTCAGGAAGAGACTCTGGAGCACTCAGGGCAGAGGTGGAATGGGGGCTTTTTTTGGCCTTTATACTCATCAAATAGAAAGTGCAGCTTTTGGCATGGGGGAATATGGATCTTGAAAGAACCAATAATTCCCTAACCCACATATGGGAGGAAGAGACTAGCAAGACCAAATGGGAAGTCTGGGAATACTTGCAAGCACTCCCAACAAGCTTCTCATTATTCCCCAGAGCCCTTCTCTCCCTCACATGGCTATTTCCTTTCTCAATTGATTAGGGCATGCAATTGGTACTTTTCATCTCTAGTAAATTCTCACCTTATACTCTATTATAGGCTTATACATCAGGAAGAATTTCTGCTCAGATCTCCAGGAAGGGAGTGATCACAGGTCAATGAAAGACCAGAAAGATCACTGATAAAATTGTCCCTGTGTCTCTTTGTGTTTGAGTTTTCATAAATAAACGTGCCTCAATTTACAGTCTCCTCAAAATTCAGGTGCTTTCCAAATTCAGGAAGCAAAACCTGAGAAACTGAATTTGATTAGGGTCCCATCAGAGTATAAGTCACGGGACTGGCAGGGATGAGGTGGTTGGAGTCACTGGTTACTGAGCTGGAGAATACAGCCACGCCACGATGATGACCAAAAATATATCAGAATGGCATCTCCTGGCATGGAATCATTACAATAGAGCAGACAGCGGAGCTGGACAGAAAAGCAGACGCCCACAACCGGGTCAAGGGCAGTTTGGGGAGGTCTCTGTTTGGCCCACGACAGCGGATAGGAGATATCGGCTTGCCAAATACAGCCAGATTTGGAGGAGGGTCTTACTTGCCATATTGGGGCATTTCCCATGAAGCTGGATGTGCCCTCTATTTTCTTACTGAGGGTCTGTGAGCCTAGTTGGAATTTTTAAAAAGCAATTCCTAATCATTCTCCAAGACAGGAAATCAGGAGATTGACAAGCTAAGTTTTCCACAAATCTCTGCTGGACCAGCTCAGGGCTTTTTCCCCATCCTGGGTTCACTGTGAATAGATTCTATGAATGACCCTTATGAGCCTCTATATCTGGGCTGGAGCCAGGTAAGGCTGGTGTAATTACAGGTGAGGATGCTTTCTTTGGGATAACAAAGGGTGACTCCCTTCTTCCCCACGCCCCTGTCTGCCCCATGAGGCTCATCCCTCTACCTGTAGCTAGCAGTGGATGAAGCCTTATTGAAATGCAGAAAGAGGGCTGCAGGAGAGAGAGAGGGGAAAGGATGGGCTGAAAATGTCTATTAGGAGTCCTTTAAAGTCCTTCCTGGAATTTACTTCCCTTCCTTGCTTTTGTCATTGCATTATACCTTCCGGGCAGCTTTCCTGTAAATCACACATCATTTTCTAAGATAATCATGAGAACTGAAGTCTTCCTCTCTAGACAAAGGAGCACATGCTCTCCCCAGCTCCCTAGCACCATGAAGTTTGTTCCAGTTAGAAAAATAGCAGCTTGAGATCCATAAATGATCTGCCCCCCTCCAGATGCAGGGCACAAGAATTAGTATGGGTACGTTCCTAGCAGATGAGTTTCCTCCCTCTCCATCCCTGCCGTCCTTCAGTAACAGGTGTGTGAGTGCAAGGGTAAACATCCTGACATCCCTGGGCAAAATTGGTGAGTCCGATGACCAGCGGTCAGCCTCTCCTAAGGGGAAACACTAAAAAGGCTCCAAAAGTAAACCTGGTCTAGCTGCGATTACAAACAGGGTCATGGGCTTCATTGCTGATGGTCATCCCAGATGAGCTTTGGTGCCAGGTAATGAAAGGTCCGGTTGCTGTCCAGATCACCACCCCTTTGCCCACGTGAGTCAGAGGGCAAACGGCCTCACTGGGCAGGGGATCCAGGGAGTGATTTCTCCGTTTCCCCTCTCTGACAACACCTGGCTGAGGTCTGCACTCGCTCACCTTGGACAAGTCTCATACAGCCCCCCCACCCTCCCAGGAACACCTTTGGCGAGAAATCATAACAGAGAATGGGGCATCCCGGGTACTTGAGGCGAGGAAAAGAATCAGCCCCCCCTGATTAATGCCAGAGCCCTGGCTAACACACACATCACTGTGGCAGACCAGATTCAGACCAACATCCTCAGACAGTTCTGCTGGGACGCCTCTGTTTTTGTCTTGAATCCTGAAAAAGACTTCTTTGCTTTTGCTTATTGACCAGATGGAGTGATTCCTGTAGGTCTGGGAGTCTGGAGTTTCCCAGAAGTCCAGGTAGACTCAGTGTCCAGGAGAAAGGGGGAGGGGGGTTGGGAAGGGAAAGGGGAGGCAAATGTCCAAAGCAAAACCAAAGGTAAGAGATGAGCGGGCAGAGCGGCGGGCAGACTCAGCTCTCAGCCTTCTGTGCAGCCGATAGTCTCTGCACAAGGTTCTCCTTCCTTTCTGAATCTGTTAGCCCTTGGTCACGGGAACTGGGATATGTGTCTGCAACATAAACACACGGGACACCTAGTAAATGAGACTATTACTGTTATTATTGTTCCCACCATTATTTTTATTATTCTATGGGTGGGTGGTGGGCAAGGGAAGCCCAGAAGGCTTCTAAGGCCAGGAGATTTGCACTGGGCACCAACTAAGAGGCCATTTAGCTTCAATGATCAATCAGCAAGGATTTATTAAGTGTTTATGGGAAGCCAGATATCAGCCACAAAAATATTAAACTATCCCTATATCTCAAAGAGCTGACATTTTATTAGCAAGGGGAATCTGGACAGAATGGTCCTTCCAGCACATCAAAAAGCTCTAGTTTCCTGTGGGATCATGTTCTATACCAGACAAAGGATAAACGTAAAGCAGCAGTAGTTCTTAACCTGAGATCCTCTGAGACGCTGATTCACAGATAGAATTCAGGGGTTTCAGGAATTTGGATGGGGGGGAAAACAAAATAACACGATATCTTAATTTTAGTTTTAATAGAATGGCTTTCCTTTGTCTCTATTATATATTTTATATATTTAAATCCATTTATATGCATCCATCCCCTTATCCATTGCACCCTGCTTCCTGCCCGGTACTTACTTACCTGTGTTACTATTTTTATGAAGCTGGTCACCATCTAACCCTGCAGGATGAAGGAGACTGGAGGGTACCCAGTCACTTTTCTCAGAAACCAATTTCTTGACTAACCTGAAATGTCAACAAGAAATTCAGGGAATCAGAGAATTTTGTTAAAATGCACTTGCCCTCCTTTTTCTTCCTTTCATGTGTCCACACTCACCACTGTCCATTTTCTCCCTCCTGTACAAACTGCACCAAGTCACCGTCCTCCAGGGTGAGAGAATCTGGGGAGCAGGTTTCATAACTGCCCTCAACTCGGAAAAGGCCGGACACCTGGAAGGAAAGGAGCATCCGCCTCAGAGCACAACAAAATAGGACACCTGAGTGCTCAGAGGTGGGTGTGAAGGGAAATCCAATCACAGGTCCCTTAATGAGAAAGAGGAAGCAGGCAATAATGAGAAAAAAGAAGAATCTCAGCTTTCTGTGGACTTGGGTCCATGGGGATGAACACAAGCTCTGGCCTCTTGCTCAAGGGGCTTACAAGCTCACCAGGTCCTAATTGATCCCTACATATTGCAGTGATTGGAGGCTGTGTCAAAGATCATTGGCGATCCAGCTGGGAAGACCTACTGCCGATTTTGATATGAGCTATTAAAAATTAAAAAAAAAATCTTCCTGGAATAACCTGTATTGGGACGACACCATTTCCAGCTCTCTCTTGGACTTTCAGTAAAGGCAAGGAGTGAATTTCTTTCCTTTCTCCCTCCCCACCCGCCTCTCTTGGTGGAGTCTCATGCATGACAGCAATGGTATGCCTTTGTGAGCTTGAGACCGGACCTCAATGTCCCCCGTTGCCCCTTCGGTTGTGTTTTCCTAGAACTCAGGCCACTGATCATTGCTTGTGAGAAAGGGATGTTTTCAGCCCCGACAGTAACCTCCTTGAGAAATTTGGGGGATGGATGCCCCGTAGGAAAAGACTTCCACAAGGATTTCTCAGAGGAGAATATGATTACATATGATACATAGCAGAAAGAAGTTGCTGCTGAAAGGATTAATGAAGTCCACTGAGAAGACCTTAACATTTCCACCAAAGTTGCTTGTATCTGCTGGCAGGAAGAGATGGAGGCAGCCATAATAGGATGATGAATTTCAAATTCTAAATATTAATGCACACTTAGGAATCTTTAGGGCTTTGAACATTTCTTTTGGTATTAGATAAACAAAGAGCTATCTTTTCTATACTGAAAATTACTTTGTATGCTGAGTACCCTTTCTAGAAGGGATCCTATTAATTCCTTTTAGGGAAGACCCTAGACATGAGCCACGTCTACGATACAAATGGAAGAGATGTTCCCCATCTTCCTTTTGAGGGACCAGGCTCCCCCAAAGCTGAATCTGCTCTTCTGGAAACCAGAGCTGGCTTCTTCCTTAGAGTGGCCAGTGATAGGGATTCTTCTGCCTATTCATTCAGGACTCGTTTTATAGGACAAACTCAGGATATGGAGGTATCAAACTCTCAGGACTGGGGCAAATGACAAGGTGTGGAAAGGCAGAAGAAATGTTGAATTTGGAGTCAGAGGTTCAAATTCTGGCTTTTTGAATTATTACCCATGTCACCTGGGCAAGATAATAACTCTGGGCCACAGTTTATCTCCAGGTCATCCTAAATGTACAGCAGGGTCTCTTCCACCCATAAACTATAGTTCTGTGGCTCTGTGTTGGTTGTCCTTCATTATGCTCCTTCCCTTAGTAGTCCTCCACTTTCCCCTCCCCCCAAAAAAGAATTTCTAAGATATCAATATATAAAACATTCTGGTCAAGACAGGTGGAAGAAAATCATTATTTTATTTTTGGCAGAAGGAGGAGGAGGGTTGAAGCTGGGTGAGAGGAGTGGGGGATTAGCTGCTTCTTTTGGAGGGGTCAGCTGCCATCTGGCACAGGTGAGGTTCCGTGCCAGCAAGGCTGCCCCCACTTTGGTCGCGGAGGAGTGCATTGTCCCTGAGTGATAAAGAGTACCACGCGTGAACCTTCAGAAATCTCGAGAGATCAAAATCCAGTGTTGTAATTCCAGGGGGAAAAGATTTCTGAAAGGATTCTGGACTCCAGAAAATGGCTTCACACACTTTTTCTTAATAGACCAAGCTCTCCTAGGCAATTTAAAGGAGAACTCAATTAAAAAAAAAAAAAAAAGATTTCAATGGTGTATTCAATCTTGTAGGAATCCTTCTCTTACCTATCATAAAATATACCTTAAAGACAACATATGTCCCAACATTCAGCCTAGACTGAACTCTATGAGGAAAAGGTCTGTATTCTTATGCATCCAGTCTCTCTGATGGAGTGAAAAGAGAGAGAACAAAAATTATGGAGGGGGGGGATTTGGATCTGGGGGAACTCAAGTTAAATTGTGGTTTTGCACCTTATCCTTCTGTGTTCTTGGGTAAATCTCTATTCCTGTGGGAGTCATTTAGCCCATCTGGGGACTAGACTAGACAGTCCCAGAGCTTCCCAGCTTTGATTTTTTTTTCTCATGTTTTCTCCATGAATCTAATGGATCCTCCCATAGTGACCCTCCCCGGCTCATGGAGCGGCTCCTGTGGCTGCTGCCTTTTGCTCCTGGAAACTGGATCCAAGCGGCTCTGTTTTCAAAGCCCTTCGGATCAGCAGGCGCTGAATAGCCATGGGCTGGTCTCCTCCATGTAACCTATTTATAATATTATTACCTGTAATATATTTCATACCTAGAATGCACTTCCTACCCATCTCTACCTCCTGGGTTCAAGGCTAAGTTCTGGGGTCACCTCCTATAGAAAATCCATCTGGATCTTTCAGATCCTGGTGTCCTCTCTCCAGAAATCACTTTGTATTTTCTATTTTTTCCATTTTCCCCCTTCTCCCCTCCCCCAAGGGGACTGTCCCCTAAAGTTCATCAAGGACTGGGGTCTCTTTGTATTTCCAGGCTAGCCCAGAGTAGATGTTTAATTTCTGCTCATTGAATGAATGAATGAATATCTGCACTTTGAACTTGTCCTTGAGACGCCTTTGTGCTGGGCTCTGTGCTAAGTGCCAGGAATACCAACCCCACCCTTAATGGGGTCAAGGGGGAGATAATATGTAAACGCCTGGGAACGTGTAGATCTGGAGGGTGAGGAGGAGGGGAAGGCCCTGGCCGTAGGCAGAGTTTGGTTACTTTGGTAGGGGGAATTCCCATGGCTCTCCCTCCCACTGGGCACCGAGGAGGACGTGGGCTGTTGGGGTGCGTGAGCATTACTCCCTGGGTGACCTTGGGCAAGCCAATCCCTCCTCGGGGGTGAAATGAAGGAAGAAGCTCTAAGAGCCAGTGCCCCTGGGGTCTGAGGTCATCTGCGTCTCCGAAAAGGCGACTGGGGGGTCGGGCTGGGTGACATTCGTTAGCCAGGCGGTCAGAGCCACCGGGGCAGGGCAGCTTCCCTCAGCTGGTCCCTCAGCATCTCGCTGGCCCCATCCCTAGGTAGACATCAAGGCTCTAGACTTGCCTGACCCTCACCATCCCTCACCCCGGTCAGCAAAGGACTGAGGCTCAGCCAGAGGGACTGGTCCTCCTAGAGCCTTAGCAGCTGGTCTCCCGGGGCCTCACAAGAGGCTGCTGCCTCAGGGATGTTCTGGCAGGCCTCCCCGCCTCCCCCTGCCCTCTTTTCTTTCAACAGTGGAGGAAAGCTTGAAGCTGAACTGATTTGCCCAGAGTCGCACAGATACTAAGTATCACAGGGAGGATTTCAATCTGGGTCTTCCTGACTCCAAGGACTGTAGTCATTGCAAGAGAGCATAGTCTTCCACCCAATTTTGCCTGTTCCAGACTCAAACAGGGCTTGTCAAAGTGTTATGTGTCTGTGAGTTAGCATGAGAGGAGAGAGGTGGACAGTCACAGGTATGCAGAGAGGAGAAAAAGATGGAGGAAAGAAAAAAGAGAAGGAAGGAAGGAAAGGGAGAAGGAAGGAAGGGAGGGAAAAAAGGAAGGAAGGAAGGAAGGAAGGAAGGAAGGAAGGAAGGAAGGAAGGAAGGAAGGAAGGAAGGAAGGAAAGAAGGAAGGAAGGAAGGAAGGAAGGAAGGAAGGAAGAAAGAAGGAAGGAAGGAAGGAAGGAAGGAAGGAAGGAAGGAAGGAAGGAAGGAAGGAAAGAAGGAAGGAAGGAAGGAAAGGAGGAAAGAAAGAAGGAAAGAAGGAAGGAAGGAAGGAAGGAAGGAAGGAAAGGAGGAAAGAAAGAAGGAAAGAAGGAAGGAAAGGAGGAAGGAAGGAAGGAAAGAAGAAAGGAAAAAAGGAAGGAAGGAAGGAAAGAAGGAAGGAAAAAAGGAAGGAAGGAAGAAAGAAGGAAAGAAGGAAGAAAAAAGAAGCAGGAAAGAAGGAAGGAAAAAAGGAAGGAAGGAAGGAAGGAAAGAATGAAGGAAAGGAGGAAGGAAAGAAGGAAGGAAGGAAGGAAGAAAAGAAGCAGGAAAGAAGGAAGGAAAAGAGGAAGGGAGGAAGGAAGGAAGGAAGGAAGGAAGGAAAGAAGGAAGAAGAAAAGAAGCAGGAAAGAAGGAAGGAAAAGAGGAAGGAAGGAAGGAGGAAGGAAGGAAGGAGGAAGGAAGGAAGGAAGGAAGGAAGGAAGAAAAGAAGCAGGAAAGAAGGAAGGAAAAGAGGAAGGAAGGAAGGAAGGAATAAAGGAAGGAAAGGAGGAGAGAAAGGAGGAAGGAAAGGAGGAGAGAAAGGAGGAAGGAAAGGAGGAGAGAAAGGAGGAAGGAAAGAAGGAAGGAAGGAAAGAAAGAAGGAAAGAAGGAAGGAAGGAGGAATGGGAAAAGCCCATCCACATCAGGGAGGAGGCTGTGGACTGGAGGCTGGAGCATCCCCTCTCAGGAAGAGACTCTGGAGCACTCAGGGCAGAGGTGGAATGGGGGCTTTTTTTGGCCTTTATACTCATCAAATAGAAAGTGCAGCTTTTGGCATGGGGGAATATGGATCTCGAAAGAACCAATAATCCCCTAACCCACATATGGGAGGAAGAGACTAGCAAGACCAAATGGGAAGTCTGGGAGTACTTGCAAGCACTCCCAACAAGCTTCTCATTATTCCCCAGAGCCCTTCTCTCCCTCACATGGCTATTTCCTTTCTCAATTGATTAGGGCATGCAATTGGTACTTTTCATCTCTAGTAAATTCTCACCTTATACTCTATTATAGGCTTATACATCAGGAAGAATTTCTGCTCAGATCTCCAGGAAGGGAGTGATCACAGGTCAATGAAAGACCAGAAAGATCACTGATAAAATTGTCCCTGTGTCTCTTTGTGTTTGAGTTTTCATAAATAAACGTGCCTCAATTTACAGTCTCCTCAAAATTCAGGTGCTTTCCAAATTCAGGAAGCAAAACCTGAGAAACTGAATTTGATTAGGGTCCCATCAGAGTATAAGTCACGGGACTGGCAGGGATGAGGTGGTTGGAGTCACTGGTTACTGAGCTGGAGAATACAGCCACGCCACGATGATGACCAAAAATATATCAGAATGGCATCTCCTGGCATGGAATCATTACAATAGAGCAGACAGCGGAGCTGGACAGAAAAGCAGACGCCCACAACCGGGTCAAGGGCAGTTTGGGGAGGTCTCTGTTTGGCCCACGACAGCGGATAGGAGATATCGGCTTGCCAAATACAGCCAGATTTGGAGGAGGGTCTTACTTGCCATATTGGGGCATTTCCCATGAAGCTGGATGTGCCCTCTATTTTCTTACTGAGGGTCTGTGAGCCTAGTTGGAATTTTTAAAAAGCAATTCCTAATCATTCTCCAAGACAGGAAATCAGGAGATTGACAAGCTAAGTTTTCCACAAATCTCTGCTGGACCAGCTCAGGGCTTTTTCCCCATCCTGGGTTCACTGTGAATAGATTCTATGAATGACCCTTATGAGCCTCTATATCTGGGCTGGAGCCAGGTAAGGCTGGTGTAATTACAGGTGAGGATGCTTTCTTTGGGATAACAAAGGGTGACTCCCTTCTTCCCCACGCCCCTGTCTGCCCCATGAGGCTCATCCCTCTACCTATAGCTAGCAGTGGATGAAGCCTTATTGAAATGCAGAAAGAGGGCTGCAGGAGAGAGAGGGGAAAGGATGGGCTGAAAATGTCTATTAGGAGTCCTTTAAAGTCCTTCCTGGAATTTACTTCCCTTCCTTGCTTTTGTCATTGCATTATACCTTCCGGGCAGCTTTCCTGTAAATCACACATCATTTTCTAAGATAATCATGAGAACTGAAGTCTTCCTCTCTAGACAAAGGAGCACATGCTCTCCCCAGCTCCCTAGCACCATGAAGTTTGTTCCAGTTAGAAAAATAGCAGCTTGAGATCCATAAATGATCTGCCCCCCTCCAGATGCAGGGCACAAGAATTAGTATGGGTACGTTCCTAGCAGATGAGTTTCCTCCCTCTCCATCCCCGCAGTCCTTCAGTAACAGGTGTGTGAGTGCAAGGGTAAACATCCTGACATCCCTGGGCAAAATTGGTGAGTCTGATGACCAGCGGTCAGCCTCTCCTAAGGGGAAACACTAAAAAGGCTCCAAAAGTAAACCTGGTCTAGCTGCGATTACAAACAGGGTCATGGGCTTCATTGCTGATGGTCATCCCAGATGAGCTTTGGTGCCAGGTAATGAAAGGTCCATTTGCTGTCCAGATCACCACCCCTTTGCCCACGTGAGTCAGAGGGCAAACGGCCTCACTGGGCAGGGGATCCAGGGAGTGATTTCTCCGGTTCCCTTCTCTGACAACACCTGGCTGAGGTCTGCACTCGCTCACCTTGGACAAGTCTCATACAGCCCCCCCACCCTCCCAGGAACACCTTTGGCGAGAAATCATAACAGAGAATGGGGCATCCCGGGTACTTGAGGCGAGGAAAAGAATCAGCCCCCCCTGATTAATGCCAGAGCCCTGGCTAACACACACATCACTGTAGCAGACCAGATTCAGACCAACATCCTCGGACAGTTCTGCTGGGACGCCTCTGTTTTTGTCTTGAATCCTGAAAAAGACTTCTTTGCTTTTGCTTATTGACCAGATGGAGTGATTCCTGTAGGTCTGGGCGTCTGGAGTTTCCCAGAAGTCCAGGTAGACTCAGTGTCCAGGAGAAAGAGAGTGGGGTTGGGAAGGGGAAGGGGAGGCAAATGTCCAAAGCAAAACCAAAGGTAAGAGATGAGCGGGCAGAGCGGCGGGCAGACTCAGCTCTCAGCCTTCTGTGCAGCCGATAGTCTCTGCACAAGGTTCTCCTTCCTTTCTGAATCTGTTAGCCCTTGGTCACGGGAACTGGGATATGTGTCTGCAACATAAACACATGGGACACCTAGTAAATGAGACTATTACTGTTATTATTGTTCCCACCATTATTTTTATTATTCTATGGGTGGGTGGTGGGCAAGGGAAGCCCAGAAGGCTTCTAAGGCCAGGAGATTTGCACTGGGCACCAACTAGGAGGCCATTTAGCTTCAATGATCAATCAGCAAGGATTTATTAAGTGTTTATGGGAAGCCAGATATCAGCCACAAAAATATTAAACTATCCCTATATCTCAAAGAGCTGACATTTTATTAGCAAGGGGAATCTGGACAGAATGGTCCTTCCAGCACATCAAAAAGCTCTAGTTTCCTGTGGGATCATGTTCTATACCAGACAAAGGATAAACGTAAAGCAGCAGTAGTTCTTAACCTGAGATCCTCTGAGACGCTGATTCACAGATAGAATTCAGGGGTTTCAGGAATTTGGATGGGGGGGAAAAACAAAATAACACGATATCTTAATTTTAGTTTTAATAGAATGGCTTTCCTTTGTCTCTATTATATATTTTATATATTTAAATCCATTTATATGCATCCATCCCCTTATCCATGGCACCCTGCTTCCTGCCCGGTACTTACTTACCTGTGTTACTATTTTTATGAAGCTGGTCACCATCTAACCCTGCAGGATGAAGGAGACTGGAGGGTACCCAGTCACTTTTCTCAGAAACCAATTTCTTGACTAACCTGAAATGTCAACAAGAAATTCAGGGAATCAGAGAATTTTGTTAAAATGCACTTGCCCTCCTTTTTCTTCCTTTCACGTGTACACACTCACCACTGTCCATTTTCTCCCTCCTGTACAAACTGCACCAAGTCACCGTCCTCCAGGGTGAGAGAATCTGGGGAGCAGGTTTCATAACTGCCCTCAACTCGGAAAAGGCCGGACACCTGGAAGGAAAGGAGCATCCGCCTCAGAGCACAACAAAATAGGACACCTGAGTGCTCAGAGGTGGGTGTGAAGGGAAATCCAATCACAGGTCCCTTAATGAGAAAGAGGAAGCAGGCAATAATGAGAAAAGAGAAGAATCTCAGCTTTCTGTGGACTTGGGTCCATGGGGATGAACACAAGCTCTGGCCTCTTGCTCAAGGGGCTTACAAGCTCACCAGGTCCTAATTAATCCCTACATATTACAGTGATTGGAGGCTGTGTCAAAGGTCATTGGCGATCCAGCTGGGAGGACCTACTGCCGATTTTGATATGAGCTATTAAAAATTAAAAAAAAAATCTTCCTGGAATAACCTGTATTGGGACGACACCATTTCCAGCTCTCTCTTGGACTTTCAGTAAAGGCAAGGAGTGAATTTCTTTCCTCCCTCCCTCCCCACCCGCCTCTCTTGGTGGAGTCTCACGCATGACAGCAATGGTATGCCTTTGTGAGCTTGAGACCGGACCTCAGTGTCCCCCGTTGCCCCTTCGGTTGTGTTTTCCTAGAACTCAGGGCACTGATCATTGCTTGTGAGAAAGGGATGTTTTCAGCCCCGACAGTAACCTCCTTGAGAAATTTGGGGGATGGATGCCCCGTAGGAAAAGACTTCCACAAGGATTTCTCAGAGGAGAATATGATTACATATGATACATAGCAGAAAGAAGTTGCTGCTGAAAGGATTAATGAAGTCCACTGAGAAGACCTTAACATTTCCACCAAAGTTGCTTGTATCTGCTGGCAGGAAGAGATGGAGGCAGCCATAATAGGATGATGAATTTCAAATTCTAAATATTAATGCACACTTAGGAATCTTTAGGGCTTTGAACATTTCTTTTGGTATTAGATAAACAAAGAGCTATCTTTTCTATACTGAAAATTACTTTGTATGCTGAGTATACTTTCTAGAAGGGATCCTATTAATTCCTTTTAGGGAAGACCCTAGACATGAGCCACGTCTACGATACAAATGGAAGAGATGTTCCCCATCTTCCTTTTGAGGGACCAGGCTCCCCCAAAGCTGAATCTGCTCTTCTGGAAACCAGAGCTGGCTTCTTCCTTAGAGTGGCCAGTGATAGGGATTCTACTGCCTATTCATTCAGGACTCGTTTTATAGGACAAACTCAGGATATGGAGGTATCAAACTCTCAGGACTGGGGCAAATGACAAGGTGTGGAAAGGCAGAAGAAATGTTGAATTTGGAGTCAGAGGTTCAAATTCTGGCTTTTTGAATTATTACCCATGTCACCTGGGCAAGATAATAACTCTGGGCCACAGTTTATCTCCAGGTCATCCTAAATGTACAGCAGGGTCTCTTCCACCCATAAACTATAGTTCTGTGGCCCTATGTTGGTTGTCCTTCATTATGCTCCTTCCCTTAGTAGTCCTCCACTTTCCCCTTCCCCCAAAAAAGAATTTCTAAGATATCAATATATAAAACATTCTGGTCAAGACAGGTGGAAGAAAATCATTATTTTATTTTTGGCAGAAGGAGGAGGAGGGTTGAAGCTGGGTGAGAGGAGTGGGGGATTAGCTGCTTCTTTTGGAGGGGTCAGCTGCCATCTGGCACAGGTGAGGTTCCGTGCCGGCAAGGCTGCCCCCACTTTGGTCGCGGAGGAGTGCATTGTCCCTGAGTGATAAAGAGTACCACGCGTGAACCTTCAGAAATCTCGAGAGACCAAAATCCAGTGTTGTAATTCCGGGGGGAAAAGATTTCTGAAAGGATTCTGGACTCCAGAAAATGGCTTCACACACTTTTTCTTAATAGACCAAGCTCTCCTAGGCAATTTAAAGGAGAACTCAATTAAAAAAAAAAAGATTTCAATGGTGTATTCAATCTTGTAGGAATCCTTCTCTTACCTATCATAAAATATACCTTAAAGACAACATATGTCCCAACATTCAGCCTAGACTGAACTCTATGAGGAAAAGGTCTGTATTCTTATGCATCCAGTCTCTCTGATGGAGTGAAAAGAGAGAGAACAAAAATTATGGAGGGGGGGGATTTGGATCTGGGGGAACTCAAGTTAAATTGTGGTTTTGCACCTTATCCTTCTGTGTTCTTGGGTAAATCTCTATTCCTGTGGGAGTCATTTAGCCCATCTGGGGACTAGACTAGACAGTCCCAGAGCTTCCCAGCTTTGATTTTTTTTTTCTCATGTTTTCTCCATGAATCTAATGGATCCTCCCATAGTGACCCTCCCCGGCTCATGGAGCGGCTCCTGTGGCTGCTGCCTTTTGCTCCTGGAAACTGGATCCAAGCGGCTCTGCTTTCAAAGCCCTTCGGGTCAGCAGGCGCTGAATAGCCATGGGCTGGTCTCCTCCATGTAACCTATTTATAATATTATTACCTCTAATATATTTCATACCTAGAATGCACTTCCTACCCATCTCTACCTCCTGGGTTCAAGGCTAAGTTCTGGGGTCACCTCCTATAGAAAATCCATCTGGATCTTTCAGATCCTGGTGTCCTCTCTCCAGAAATCTTTGTATTTTCTATTTTTTCCATTTTCCCCCTTCTCCCCTGACCCTCCCCTAAAGTTCATCAAGGACTGGGATCTCTTTGTATTTCCAGGCTAGCCCAGAGTAGATGTTTAATTTCTGCTCATTGAATGAATGAATGAATATCTGCACTTTGAACTTGGTGACGCAGAGGTCAGCCAGTATTTCTGGAGCACTTTGTGCTGGGCTCTGTGCTAAGTGCCGGGAATACCAACCCCACCCTTAATGGGGTCAAGGGGAAGATAATATGTAAACGCCTGGGAACTGTAGATCTGGAGGGTGAGGAGGAGGGGAAGGCCCTGGCCGGTGGGAGGAAGGGCCGTAGGCAGAGTTTGGTTACTTTGGTAGGGGGAATTCCCATGGCTCTCCCTCCCACTGGGCACCGAGGAGGACGGGGGCTGTTGGGGTGCGTGAGCATTACTCCCTGGGTGACCTTGGGCAAGCCAATCCCTCCTCGGGGGTGAAATGAAGGAAGAAGCTCTAAGAGCCAGTGCCCCTGGGGTCTGAGGTCATCTGCGTCTCTGAAAAGGCGACTGGGGGGACGAGCTGGGTGACATTCGTTAGCCAGGCGGTCAGAGCCACCGGGGCAGGGCAGCTTCCCTCAGCTGGTCCCTCAGCATCTCACTGGCCCCATCCCTAGGTAGACATCAAGGCTCTAGACTTGCCTGACCCTCACCATCCCTCACCCCGGTCAGCAAAGGACTGAGGCTCAGCCAGAGGGACTGGCCCTCCTAGAGCCTTAGCAGCTGGTCTCCCGGGGCCTCACAAGAGGCTGCTGCCTCAGGGATGTTCTGGCAGGCCTCCCCGCCTCCCCCTGCCCTCTTTTCTTTCAACAGTGGAGGAAAGCTTGAAGCTGAACTGATTTGCCCAGAGTCGCACAGATACTAAGTATCACAGGGAGGATTTCAATCTGGGTCTTCCTGACTCCAAGGACTGTAGTCATTGCAAGAGAGCATAGTCTTCCACCCAATTTTGCCTGTTCCAGACTCAAACAGGGCTTGTCAAAGTGTTATGTGTCTGTGAGTTAGCATGAGAGGAGAGAGGTGGACAGTCACAGGTATGCAGAGAGGAGAAAAAGATGGAGGAAAGAAAAAAGAGAAGGAAGGAAGGAAGAAGGAAGGAAGGAAGGAAGGAAAGGAGGAGAGAAAGGAGGAAGGAAGGAAGGAAGGGAGGAAGGGAGGAAGGAAGGAAGGAGGAATGGGAAAAGCCCGTCCACATCAGGGAGGAGGCTGTGGACTGGAGGCTGGAGCATCCCCTCTCAGGAAGAGACTCTGGAGCACTCAGGGCAGAGGTGGAATGGGGGCTTTTTTTGGCCTTTATACTCATCAAATAGAAAGTGCAGCTTTTGGCATGGGGGAATATGGATCTCGAAAGAACCAATAATTCCCTAACCCACATATGGGAGGAAGAGACTAGCAAGACCAAATGGGAAGTCTGGGAGTACTTGCAAGCACTCCCAACAAGCTTCTCATTATTCCCCAGAGCCCTTCTCTCCCTCACATGGCTATTTCCTTTCTCAATTGATTAGGGCATGCAATTGGTACTTTTCATCTCTAGTAAATTCTCACCTTATACTCTATTATAGGCTTATACATCAGGAAGAATTTCTGCTCAGATCTCCAGGAAGGGAGTGATCACAGGTCAATGAAAGACCAGAAAGATCACTGATAAAATTGTCCCTGTGTCTCTTTGTGTTTGAGTTTTCATAAACAAACGTGCCTCAATTTACAGTCTCCTCAAAATTCAGGTGCTTTCCAAATTCAGGAAGCAAAACCTGAGAAACTGAATTTGATTAGGGTCCCATCAGAGTATAAGTCACGGGACTGGCAGGGATGAGGTGGTTGGAGTCACTGGTTACTGAGCTGGAGAATACAGCCACGCCACGATGATGACCAAAAATATATCAGAATGGCATCTCCTGGCATGGAATCATTACAATAGAGCAGACAGCGGAGCTGGACAGAAAAGCAGACGCCCACAACCGGGTCAAGGGCAGTTTGGGGAGGTCTCTGTTTGGCCCACGACAGCGGATAGGAGATATCGGCTTGCCAAATACAGCCAGATTTGGAGGAGGGTCTTACTTGCCATATTGGGGCATTTCCCATGAAGCTGGATGTGCCCTCTATTTTCTTACTGAGGGTCTGTGAGCCTAGTTGGAATTTTTAAAAAGCAATTCCTAATCATTCTCCAAGGCAGGAAATCAGGAGATTGACAAGCTAAGTTTTCCACAAATCTCTGCTGGACCAGCTCAGGGCTTTTTCCCCATCCTGGGTTCACTGTGAATAGATTCTATGAATGACCCTTATGAGCCTCTATATCTGGGCTGGAGCCAGGTAAGGCTGGTGTAATTACAGGTGAGGATGCTTTCTTTGGGATAACAAAGGGTGACTCCCTTCTTCCCCACGCCCCTGTCTGCCCCATGAGGCTCATCCCTCTACCTGTAGCTAGCAGTGGATGAAGCCTTATTGAAATGCAGAAAGAGGGCTGCAGGAGAGAGAGAGGGGAAAGGATGGGCTGAAAATGTCTATTAGGAGTCCTTTAAAGTCCTTCCTGGAATTTACTTCCCTTCCTTGCTTTTGTCATTGCATTATACCTTCCGGGCAGCTTTCCTGTAAATCACACATCATTTTCTAAGATAATCATGAGAACTGAAGTCTTCCTCTCTAGACAAAGGAGCACATGCTCTCCCCAGCTCCCTAGCACCATGAAGTTTGTTCCAGTTAGAAAAATAGCAGCTTGAGATCCATAAATGATCTGCCCCCCTCCAGATGCAGGGCACAAGAATTAGTATGGGTACGTTCCTAGCAGATGAGTTTCCTCCCTCTCCATCCCTGCCGTCCTTCAGTAACAGGTGTGTGAGTGCAAGGGTAAACATCCTGACATCCCTGGGCAAAATTGGTGAGTCTGATGACCAGCGGTCAGCCTCTCCAATGAGATGAACCAAATCAGTTCCAATGGAGCAGTAATGAACTGAACCAGCTACAGCCAGGGAAAGAACTCCGGGAGATGACTAAGAACCTTTACATTGAATTCCCAATCTCTCTATTTTTGCCCACCTGCATTTTTTATTTCCTTCACAGGCTAATTGTACAATATTTCAGAGTCCGATTCTATTTGTAGCAAAATAACTGTTTGGTCACATATACTTATTGTGTATCTAATTTATACTCCAATATATTTAACATCTACTGGTCATCCTGCCATCTAGGGGAAGGAGGGGGGAAAATTGGAACAAAAGGTTTGACAATTGTCAATACTGTAAAATTACCCATGCATATAACTTGTAAATAAATAAAAAGCTATGAAATAAAAAAATAAAAAATAAAAAATAATAATAAAATAAAATGGAAGCTCCTAGAGGGCAGGAAACACTTTATTTTCTGTCTCCCTATTGCTTAGGAGAGTGCCCAGCATTTCAGTATTCAACAAATGCTCTTTTCTGATTTCTTTTCCTGTTTATCTTACCATGATGTTCAATACAGAGCAGTGTTCAATAAATGGTCCATCTTTCTACCTATCAATCATCTACCTAGATAGTTACATATCTACACATCTATTTACATAGCTACATTATCTACTAACATATCTATCAGCCTTCCATCATCTAACAAGCAATGATCAGTCATCTATCTTCTATCATTTATCACCTATTTAGCTATTAATTTCCTCTTTCTCTCTATTCATCTTCCAATTATCTTTTTATCTATCCATTCGCCTATATATGCAACTACCTCTCCATCCAATTAGCCATCTCTATCTGCCCTTCCATCCATTCACCCATCCATCCGTCCATCCATCCGTCCATCCATCCATCCATCCATCCATCCAATTGTCCATCCATCCATCCGTCCATCCATCCATCCATCCATCCATCCAATTGTCCATCCATCCATCCGTCCATCCATCCATCCATCCATCCATCCATCCAATTGTCCATCCATCCATCCGTCCATCCATCCATCCGTCCATCTGTCCATCCGTCTGTCCGTCCATCCACCCACCCATCCATCCATCCATTCATTCATCCATTCATCCATCGACTCATCCATCTGTTTATCCACCCCTTTATCCATCTATCTTTCCACCCATCCGCCCATCCATCCTCCCGCCCATCTGCCTCTCTCACCGCCAGCCCCGCAGCCCTGCCCGGACACTGTGCCAGGGGCCGCAGGTGGCAGCGTGGGGAGGGGAAGGGTCATCCGGTACCTTTGGTAGGGCCGGTGGGGGTGGGAGCCGCGGTGCCGAGGGAGGAGGCGAGGGAGAAGCGCCTGGTAACATCTTTCTCTTTAGCCTCGGGATCTGGTAGAACAAGCAGAGACACGGGTTAGGGAGCCTGGGGACCCCGGGGGTGCTTGGGGAGATGAGGTTTGGGGGTCTTCCCCAAGCCAATCATCCCTCTGGTGAGAACAGTCCAGGGAATGAGACACTCACAATGGTGATGAGAGGGAGAACCACATCAGCGTTCCTTTCTCTAATGCTCCGTACCCGTTGTTTCCTCAGACCTTCATGGCAGCACTTAGGTGCTGCAGGTATGAAATTCCCCCCATTTTACAGATGAAGAAACCGAGGTCCAGGAGATGCAGTGGCCTGCCCAGCTAGGAAATGTCTGAGACTGGATTTGAACCCAGATCTTCTTGATTTTAAGGTCAGTCTGTCTTCCTTCTGGTCCCCCATGCACAAGGGTCCTTCTCCTACTTCCTGCATTTAAGCCCTTGGCATGTAACTATATCCAGCAAACATATTCACGCTGCACATGTTTCCTGTGTCCTTGTTTTCTTCTCCGTCAGGGGGAACTTTAAGGACATTCTTTGTCCTTGTATGCCCGAAGTTTAGCCCAGTGCCCAGGGCACAAAGGAGGCACATGGTGAATAATTAATGTGATTTGTCTTACATAATGTGTGCTGCCTGGCGAGAATCCAGGCTGGAAACGGGAGGAGGGTCCTGTGCGAACAGAAATCAGACCCTCACTACCTGTGTGAGCCTGCCTAGGTCACTCCCCCGTTTGCCTCAGTTTCCTCGTCTGTAAAATGGGGATAATAGGGTCGGATGAAATCATAATCAGGAAGCACTTCGCACAGGGCCCGGCACCCAGTAGCGCTATAGAAATGCTAGCTGTCATTACTTTTCATAGGCGAGGGCTAGTAAAACAGAATACAGCATGGGAACTAGAGGGGACTTTCAGGGGAGACCATGGAGTCGTGGGAATTCCCAACTCAAATTCCCAACCCAAACCAAAATGTCAAATTTTTGACATTGATTTCAAGGGGAAAGGGACCAGATCTGTGATTCATCATTGACGAGGGGAGTTCCCGATGTAGAAACTTGCTTTACCAATATAGGGAATGGAGTCTCTGGTAGTGTGGGAGAGGTGCCAGGAGCAGCAGCTCAGGGTCACCGGCAGAGAGTGCAGAGCAGGGCTCAGCTCATCCCCGTTGGGGTCCACAGGCCCCTCACTCCCTTTCCTCCTCTCTCCGCCTCCCCTTCACCCGCCGTCTAACTGTTTGCTTCTCCTCGGAAGCCTTGCCCGATCCCTGCTCTGAACAAAGGGACCGAGGCTCCGTGGGCTCCAGAAGCTGCAAGTCCCAGGGATTAAGAGCCCTTCTCCAAGATGGGAGAGTAACATGAGCTCGAGAGAGGCCGAGACTTTCCAGACACAAGGGGGGGGGGGGCACCTCACTAAATGCATGTGGGACAGCATAAAATAAAATAAAATAAAATAAAAATCCCCCAGATTTATCCAGGGGCAGAGCTGGGCTGAACTCTAGTCTGGATTGGGGCCATCTGCTCTGCTTCTCTCTGTGCCAGGAGGACAGGGCTATGGTACCGCGGGCAAAGAATCTGAATAAAGAGGAAAATCACTGAACATAGAAAACTCCTACAGAATAAGTGAGAACACTCTACACCTAGCCACAAGCTGTCCCTTATATTCTGAGAGGGAAGGCGCCTTCTATTTTCCAGACACATGTTAGCTCCTCACGCTATTCTGTGAAGGAGCTCCGGTTATAGGGTATAACCCCTGCACATGGGCTCCGGGCCGGCCCTCTGCCGCTGAGCCACCCGAAGGAGACGCGCCTCGGGCTCCCGGCCCGGCCCTCTGCCGCTGAGCCACCCGAAGGAGACCCGACTCTCATCTTCCGGGCCGGCCCTCTGCCGCTGAGCCAGCCGAAGGAGACGCGCCTCGGGCTCCGGGCCCGGCCCTCTGCCGCTGAGCCAGACGAAGGAGACGCGCCTCGGGCTCCGGGCCGGCTCTGCCGCTGAGCCAGACGAAGGAGACGCGCCTCGGGCTCCCGGCCCGGCCCTCTGCCGCTGAGCCACCCGAAGGAGACCCGGCTCTCATCTTCCGGGCCGGCCCTCTGCCGCTGAGCCAGCCGAAGGAGACGCGGCTCGGGCTCCGGGCCCGGCCCTCTGCCGCTGAGCCACCCGAAGGAGACGCGCCTCGGGCTCCGGGCCGGCCCTCTGCCGCTGAGCCAGCCGAAGGAGACCGGGCTCTCATCTTCAGGCCGGCCCTCTGCCGCTGAGCCAGCCGAAGGAGACGCGGCTCGGGCTCCGGGCCCGGCCCTCTGCCGCTGAGCCACCCGAAGGAGACGCGGCTCTCATCTTCCGGGCCGGCCCTCTGCCGCTGAGCCAGCCGAAGGAGATGCGGCTCGGGCTCCGGGCCCGGCCCTCTGCCGCTGAGCCACCCGAAGGAGACGCGGCTCTCATCTTCCGGGCCGGCCCTCTGCCGCTGAGCCACCTGAAGGAGACGCGCCTCGGGCTCCGGGCCGGCCCTCTGCCGCTGAGCCAGACGAAGGAGACGCGGCTCGGGCTCCGGGCCCGGCCCTCTGCCGCTGAGCCACCCGAAGGAGACGCGGCTCTCATCTTCCGGGCCGGCCCTCTGCCGCTGAGCCACCTGAAGGAGACGCGCCTCGGGCTCCGGGCCGGCCCTCTGCCGCTGAGCCAGACGAAGGAGACGCGCCTCGGGCTCCGGGCCCGGCCCTCTGCCGCTGAGCCAGACGAAGGAGACGCGCCTCGGGCTCCGGGCCGGCTCTGCCGCTGAGCCAGACGAAGGAGACGCGCCTCGGGCTCCCGGCCCGGCCCTCTGCCGCTGAGCCACCCGAAGGAGACCCGGCTCTCATCTTCCGGGCCGGCCCTCTGCCGCTGAGCCAGCCGAAGGAGACGCGGCTCGGGCTCCGGGCCCGGCCCTCTGCCGCTGAGCCACCCGAAGGAGACGCGCCTCGGGCTCCGGGCCGGCCCTCTGCCGCTGAGCCACCCGAAGGAGACCCGGCTCTCATCTTCCGGGCCGGCCCTCTGCCGCTGAGCCACCCGAAGGAGACCCGGCTCTCATCTTCCGGGCCGGCCCTCTGCCGCTGAGCCAGCCGAAGGAGACGGGCCTCGGTTCCGGGCCGGCCCTCTGCCGCTGAGCCACCCGAAGGAGACGCGGCTCTCATCTTCCGGGCCGGCCCTCTGCCGCTGAGCCAGCCGAAGGAGATGCGGCTCGGGCTCCGGGCCCGGCCCTCTGCCGCTGAGCCACCCGAAGGAGACGCGGCTCTCATCTTCCGGGCCGGCCCTCTGCCGCTGAGCCACCTGAAGGAGACGCGCCTCGGGCTCCGGGCCGGCCCTCTGCCGCTGAGCCAGACGAAGGAGACGCGGCTCGGGCTCCGGGCCGGCCCTCTGCCGCTGAGCCACCGAAGGAGACGCGGCTCTCATCTTCCGGCCGGCCCTCTGCCGCTGAGCCACCTGAAGGAGACGCGCCTCGGGCTCCGGGCCGGCCCTCTGCCGCTGAGCCAGACGAAGGAGACGCGCCTCGGGCTCCGGGCCCGGCCCTCTGCCGCTGAGCCACCCGAAGGAGACGCGCCTCGGGCTCCGGGCCCAGCCCTCTGCCGCTGAGCCAGACGAAGGAGACGCGCCTCGGGCTCCGGGCCGGCCCTCTGCCGCTGAGCCACCCGAAGGAGACGCGGCTCTCATCTTCCGGGCCCACTCAGCAAGGGGCCTCGGTGTCAGGCACTGACTGACCGTGGGAGGCCGGCGGGCTCGTGTTTCTCGGCCCAAGTGCTTCGGGAAAGCTGGAGCTCACGCCGCCCCCTGCTCCGTTTCTTCTTCCCCTCTTCGCGATACTGTGACTCCCAGTCTTTACAAAGAGTCTCCTGTGCAGAGTTTGGTTTTGTTGTTTTTTTCCTTTAAAAGCGAGCAAAAACAGGCCCTCTCCCCAAACGGAAGGAACCCGGCCGCATCAGCCATGATCGCGTCTCACTGAGAACGGACACTGAGGGTCCGGGGGAGGAATCCCAGTGGGAGCCAGGCTCACGGGCCGGGGATCAGGAAGAGGCCCCAAAGGCGCCCTGGGCGGCGAGCCTGCCCACGGTGCTGTGGGAGCTGGGCCGGGGCTGGGCCGGGGCTGGGCCGGGGCTGGGCCGGGGCTGGTTCGGGGCTGGGCCGGAGCTGGGCCCCGCTCTTCCGCGAGCCTCAGTCCCCGGAACAGTCTGGGCCCATGCAAGGTGGCCTTGCACCGAGCCAGACGCGCCAGCGCAGGGAAGTCACCGAGATCCATCCAAACCGGCCTCGGGTCCCTTAGCGGCCTTAAAGCTCGGAAGCAGAGGGAGTCGGGGGGCCGCAAACGGTCCGCGGAGGAAGCCTCCGTAACAAGCTCTACCGCATCGGATGCGGCCTGGAGGCTTCCCGGCCCCTGCCAGGAGGGGCGGCTCAGAATGCCGCGAGCTTCCCCCCAAGGGCGAGTCCCAACGGCGGAGCCTCCTCGGGCCCAGATCCGGCCGGGGAGTCTGGTTCCGGTCCCACCTGGGGCACTTAGGTCGGCGACAGCGAGCGGCTGCCTCTCACTCGCGATCTCTGACCTACATCGGGATCGAGGGTGTTAACTCGTGCATGTGTGTGATGTGTGCATGTCTGTAGAGCTGTATGAAACACACATATATCACATATAATGTATGCGTGTATACAATACACAATATATTCATATATTCATGATATATAGTGTATGTATGTAAACATATAAAACATGCGTATCACATGCCATGTATGCCTGTATATAATACACAATATATTAATATATGCATGATATATAATGTATTCGTGTATGTAAATATATGAAACAGATTAATGTTTAATGTATGCGTGTATATATAAAATACACACTATCTATTCATATATACATGCTATATAATGTATGCATGTATATAGATCTATATGAAACACACAGATATTAATACATATAATGTATGTATGTAGATATATAAAACACATATTCATACATAATGCATGTATATATAATACACAATATATTCACCTATACATTATATATTATGTGTGTCTATAACACATATATATTCATATATAATATACATACTATGTATTATATATAAAATGCACATATGTTCACATATATCATATATACATGATCCCTAACCTACGCATTATATAGATATATATGAAATACACAAAATTTATGTGTATATATGTTATATATTTAGCTTGTATATATACACTGAGTAAATCACCTAAACCTTTCTGTGTCTCAGCTTCCTCATCTGAAAAAGAAGGATGGATCTGGTGGCCCCTGGCTACGGCCCCTGTGTTTCTCCAAGGGGATCTCTTTCCCGCACCTTTCTCCTCCCTCCTCCTTCCCCACTTTCCCCACTCCTGGAGACACGGGCTGACGCCTGCAGCAGAAGAGGGAACCCCATCCCCAAACACACGGACCCGGTGCGGGTGCCCGCTGCAGCTTCCAGGTGACAGTCACAAACTGCCTGCAGGCCACGGGCACCCAGCCAGGGAAGTCTCTGCAGGTGGCTCGGGGGCTTTGGTCCACAACAAGGGTACCCAGAAGTTCCAACAACCAGACCCTTTCCATCACCCTTCCTTCCTCGCTCTTTCCCTGGAGGAACGGTTGGGAAGGCTTGTCTCCGCAGGAAGCATCCTGTTGATGAATGTTTCCTTTTGGAGGAGAGGGCGTGGGGTATGAGTGTAGGGAGAGGAGAGAGAGATATGATAAAACTATCAGGCACGGCGGATTTCTGTTTACAGGATGGGGATGAGGATGATATATTTTAAAAAATAAAGGTAATGTAAAATTAAAAATTGAAGCAAAAAATAGTCAGCATGTGGCCTTGTGATAGTAATTCCCCATTCTGAAAGCAGACCAAAGCAGACCAATTTGGGGATGGAGAAAGAAGAGAGAAATAGCTCTATTGACAAGCTTTCTTTCTTTCTTTCTTTCTTTTTTTTTTTTTGTTTCTTCCAAATTATCTGTAGATTTTATTGTATTGGATGTATTGATTTTCTTTTCTAATTAATTGTTTAATTAAATAGGTTTGATTTAATTAATAAATTAATTGATTTAATTAAATTAATACATTTTACTTAATTTTTAATCGCTCTTTTTATTTTTCAAAACATATGCATGGATAATTCTTCCAAATTAACCCTTGCAAAACCTTGTGTTCCAATTTTTCCCTTCTTCCCCCACCCCCCTCCCCTATATGGCAAGTAATCCAATAATTAAACATGTTAAAATATATGTTAACTTCAATATATGCATATATATTTATGATATTATTTTGCTGCACAAGAAAATTCAAATCAAACCAGAAAAAAGTGAGAAAGAAAATAAAATACAAGCAAACAATAAAAAGAGTGAAAATGCTAAGTTGTGACCACACTCTGTTCTCACAGTTCTCTCTCTGGATGTAGGTGGCTCTCTTCATCACAAGATCATTGGAACGGGTACTGATAAGCTTTCTTACTCAAATTCAAGAACCTTTAAACCTAGAATATGTTTCTTCACATGGCATTCTGCTGTACTACAATGCAAAATTCCATCTAAATTTAAAATCTGGAGCTTAAATTTCAAACAAGAACAGAAAAATAAAGAGGGAATTTCCTAAGGTTTCTGCTGTGGGGCAGAGGATAGATAGTTAAACAAAAAAAACCTAATGGGTGGCAACTGGGAGTTCCCCAGCCCTTCAAACTGGGCATCCTCCTGCTTCTGAAAGTAGAGCCAGGATCTATTGAAAAGCTGTCTGGGGAATCAGAAAACTACTAGAGAGTTCACATGAATTCTTGGTTTCTTTGGCATGGGCTTGCCCAGTTTCAGATATTTAATATTTTAAAAAATTTAAAAAGAAAGGAAGGCAAAAGAGAGAGAGAGAGAGAGAGAGAGACAGAGAGAGAAAGAGAGACAGAGACAGAGACAGAGAGAGAAAGAGAGAGAGAGAGAGAGAGAAAGAGAGGAGAGAAGGAGAAGGAAGGAAGGAAGGAAAAAAGTAGAAAGAAACAAAGAAGAAATTAAAAAGAAAAGGAATGGGATTAATGAAAAGGAAAAAATAATTGTCTTGAAAATGATGGAACTTGTAGTTTGAAACTTAATTTGGCCACTTTTATTACTGATGTAAGGAAACAAGCATATATAAAGTATCTACTACATGCGAAGTACTTCCTAAATACATAATTTGAGCTTCAAAATGATCCTGGAAGGTAGGTGCTGTTATTATCTCTATTTTACAGATGAAGAAACTGAGGCAATTAGACACAAAGTGACTTGCCTGGTATCACATAGGTAACAAGCATTTGAAGCCAGATTTGAATTTGGGTCTTCCTGACTGCAGACCTAGAACTCTATCCACCTAGCTGCTTCCTAGCATCAGAGATTTGCAGCTGGAAGAGACTTTGGAAGCCCTCCATTTTGGAGCTGAGAAATCTGGAGCCCAATGAGCTTAAGTATTTCCCCACTATACACAGCTAGACAGAAGCAGAGCTGACTGGCAAACCAGGGCTGGATAGCACTGCACTGCCTCTGTGAACCTCAGTCTTCCTTCATTCCTTCCTTCCTTCCCTCCTTCCCTCCTTCCTTCCTTCCTTCCTTTCTTCCCTCCTTCCCTCCTTCCTTCCTTCCCTCTTTCCCTCCTTCCTTCCTTCCTTCCTTCCTTCCTTCCTTCCTTCCTTCCTTCCTTTCTTCCCTCCTTCCTTCCTTCCTTCCTTCCCTATTTCCTTCCTTTCTTCCCTCCTTCCCTTCTTCCTTCCCTCTTTCCCTCCTTCCTTCCTTCCTTCCTTTCTTCCCTCCTTCCTTCCTTCCCTATTTCCTTCCTTCCTTTCTTCCCTCCTTCCCTCCTTCCTTTCTTCCCTCCTTCCTTTCTTCCCTCCTTCCTTCCTTCCCTCCTTCCTTTCTTCCCTCCTTCCCTCCTTCCTTTCTTCCCTCCTTCCTTTCTTCCCTCCTTCCTTCCTTCCCTCCTTCCTTTCTTCCCTCCTTCCTTCCTTCCCTCCTTCCTTCCTTCCTTCTTTCCTTCCCTCTCTCTCTTCCTAAGTGAAAGTCTTGCGAAATCGGCCTCTCCTGGTCAGAAGAGCAAAGGTCAAAATGGAGATCATTTGATAAGAAAGGATTAAGAGAAGCCTCTGAACACTCTTGGAGCAGCTCCACTTTAGTAGAATAACTCAAGCAGTGACTGGGAAAAGGAGGAGGGGAGAACTTTGGGTTGTTACTTTTGGAGATCATTTGATAAGAAAGGATTAAGAGAAGCCTCTGAACACTCTTGGAGCAGCTCCACCTTAATAGAATAATTCAAGCAGTGACTGGGAAAAGGGGAGGGGAGAATTTTGGATTGTTACTTTTGTGCTTTCTTCATTTTTTAATTTTGGAAACAACTCTGAGAGGTAGGTGCTATCATCCCTCTCACCATTATACCTATTATACAGATGGGAAAACCGAGTTTCCTAAAGGCTAAAGTGGCTTGTTCAGATCACACAGGCCAGTGTAATTTTGTATTTCTCTGAAAGCAATCATCCAGTCAAATTCTTTAAATGACTCAAGACTGGGGTCTAAATTCTATCCAAACCATTCACTGAGCTGCCTCCCTCAGGACCCGAAGGCAACCTCAGGAGGGCTTGGTATTTGTATCTCTAAGGTTCGGATAGATCCTGGCTCGGAGCAAGCACTTTTCATAATTGTTTTCATTCGATTATTCATTGGGAACAATAGTAAAAACAATTCAATTTATATAGTATTTTAGGGTTTCCGCAAATATTGAACCTCAGAGTTGGAAGAAACCTCGGCAGCCATTCAGCAAACAAGAATGTTTTCTATCATATGACTGACAAGAATTAGCCCAACCCTTGCTTAAAGACCTCCCTTGAGGGGAAAGGGACCCACGTGTACAAAAATGTTTGTGGAGGCCCTTTATGTAGTGGCCAGAAACTGGAAACAGAGTGAATTCTCAATTGGGGAATGGCTAAATAAATTACGGTACATGAATGTCTTGGAATATTACTGTTCTGTAAGAAACAATCAGAATGATTTCCGAAAGGCTGGAGGAACTTACAGGAACTGATGCTAAGTGAAGAGAGCAGAACCAGGAGATCCTTATACACAGCAACAAGATTATAGGATGATCAATTCTGATGGATGCGGGTCTCTTCAACAATGAGGTGATTCAGGCCAGTTCCAGTGATCTTGTGATGGAGAGAGCCATTATACCCAGGGAGAGGACTGTGGGAACTAAGTGTGGATCATAACAGAATACTTTCACTCTTATGTTGTTTGCTTGCATTTTATTTTATCTCTCTCTCTTTTTTTCCTTTTTGATCTGATTTTCTTGTGCTGCATGATAATTATGGAAATATCTATAGAAGAATAGCATGTTTAACATATATTGGATTACTTGCCATCAGGGGGAGGAGGTGGAGGGAAGGGAGGGAAAAAATTTAGAATACAAGATTTTGTAATGGTGAAGGTTGAAAATTATCCATATGTATATATTGAAAATAAAAGGCTTCAATTAAAAAAAAAAGACCTCAGTGAGGGGGGAAACCACAACTTTTAAAATCTTCCTAGTTCTAAATCTATGGTCCTAAATTTCAGAATATTTTCATGTGGATGAGACTCAAAGGGTCATTGGATCAAAGATTTGAGCCAACAAAGACTTCTGAGGCTTTCTGGTCCACCCCTCATTTCACAAAACAAGAGCCTGAGCCTCAGAAAGATCATATGTAAGGTCATAGACCTGGAACTTAAAGGGATCTCAGTGGCCATCCAATCCAATGTGTATAGCAAAAGATTACCCATTATAATACCAAAAAAGTGATCCTCCAGTGTCTGCTTGAAGTGCTCTCAAGAGGAGTACTCACCACTACTCTAGGTGGCCCATTTTTGTACATCTCTAATTGATCATTTTTTCCTGATATTGAGTCAAAATTGGCTGCTGCTTTCGTTCTTTCTTTTTTTCTTTCTTTCTTTCTTTCTTTCTTTCTTTCTTTCTTTCTTTCTTTCTTTCTTCCTTTCTTTTTTTCTTCTTTCCTTCCTTCCTTCCTTCCTTCCTTCCTTCCTTTCTTTCTTCCTTCCTTCCTTCCTTCCTTCCTTCCTTCCTTCCTTCCTTCCTTCCTTCCTTCCTTCCTTCCTTCCTTCCTTCTTCCTTCCTTCCTTCCTTCCTTCCTTCCTTCCTTCCTTCCTTCCTTCCTTCTTCCTTCCTTCCTTCCTTCCTTTCTTCCTTCCTTCCTTCCTTTCTTTTTCTTCTTCTTCAACATCCTTCAGTGTCAGGGACTCTACCATACTAGTTTCTCTGCTGTTGATGCTCCAGATTATTAATGACCTTCTAAAACAGTGATGACCTAGATTAGAGGAGTCAAGCTGAGTCCCAAACTCGCCAGTGTTCCTGAACCAGATTAAAATGTATTGGGAATTATTCAATAAAATAAAAATACAATAAAACATAGATTATGTTAGTTTGCGGACTTCAAATAAGTTGCAGGAATTCATTTGTTTTGGAGTTTGGCACTCCTGGTCTAGACTGATCCAAAAACTCCAGATGAAAAGATGAACACCAAAATCGCATTAATAATTTTTGGATGCCGTCATACACTGCTCACTCATATTGTTGTTGCTGTTGTTCAGTCAGACATGTCTGAATCTTCGTGATCCCATTTGGGGTGTTATTGGCTAAGGCACTAGATTGGTTTTCTTCTTTAGCCCATTTTAAAAATAAGCAAACTGAGTAGGTTAAGTGGTTATCCCAGAGACACACAGTTAGTAAATGTCTGAGGTCGGATTTGAACTCAGATCCTCCTGATTCAGACCTGGAGCTGTATCCATTTCACCAACTAGCCATCTCTACTCCTCCTGAGCTTGTAGCATATAGTACCTTGATTTTTTTTTTTCTTTTCGAATAACAGCTACCCATCAAGTCTCTGCCATCTTATACTTGTGAAATTGATGGTTTGCACCCAAGTGCCAGACTTTACATTTAGCTCTACTGGATTTTCTCTTACTTTCTCAGCCCAGTGCTCTGGGACCATGATTCTACTAGACGTGAGTTAGCAATATTTCCCAATTTTGTGGCATCTTAAGTTTGAAAAGATTTTTATTTCTCAATCCATCATCTAGCCCACCTCCCTTCATCATATCCACAAGTATAGCACGTGACTTTGATTTACGAATCTTTCAGATTTACAAAGTGTTTTCCGCACAATAACCCTGTGACTAAGGCACCGTAAATATGATCTTTGGTTTACAAATCTTTCAGTAATTTACAGTGTTTTCCTCACAATAACCCTTGAGGAAGGCAATGTAAACATGATCACCCCCATTTTCAACTGGGGAAACTGAGGCTGTGAAACGTAAACTATCAGAATTTCAGTCCAGATCTCTTGATTCTCCAGTGGACCCTGTCCGCATTGCCAGAGTGGAAATGTAGCATGGATGAATGTTCAGATTAGCCATACCAAACACTGCACTTTTCAAGGGATGGGAGGTAGGGAAAGGATGGAGCCAAGGAAGAATGGAGGGGGAGCCGGGGGTACAAGGTGGCAGCTGATGAGATGCGGTGACTGGTTTGTTCGGTTTTTGTTTTACCTTTGGGTGGAGCTCGGCGGTTGGAAAGCCCCTGCAATGTGAATCGCTTTCTAGCAAGAGCTGAGCGCTCAAGGGGAAGGTTGGCAGAAGCATCAGCTAGGAGAGAGAGGCAGAGGGGAAAGAAATAAGGCAGGAAAGCGCACATCGGGAAGGGGGGGCACAGGGAGGGGCTTCAGCGAGAGCCTTGAAAGCCGATGGGGAACAGGCACACGTGCACAAACCATCTCCATTTCCATGAAATTAAAAACTACCCGGGCACTGACTGACAGAAACGTGCAAAAGTTGGGGAAACGAGGCGAGTTACCTGCTGTCCAGAAAAGAAAGGGCAGAAAGAGAAAAGAAAAAGGAGGAAAGGGGGGAGAGGGAAAAGGAGGAAAGAAGGGAGGAAACAACAGAACAGAGTTTTTTTTACTTTTTTTTTTTTTTTGTTAAAACACTGTTTCCTCACTCTTTGAAGAGCTGAAAATACCATTTATGTAAATTAAAATAATTATTAACTGATATTTAAATTACACTTTATACAAATGGTATCTCTTTTGATCCCTTTAACAACCCTGATCCTATTTTTATCCCTAACACTTGTGGAAACTGAGGCTCCAGGAGGTTAGCTGATTTGTTCATAGTCACAAAGCTAGTCAACAGTCAGGGATGGTCTGTCTGGAAGGTTCTCCATCACTCTGAATATTTATGATCTTACCCGTGGGGAAAGCCAGATCATTCTGAATCATTAGGGGAACTCTTAGGCAAATTGCCATGCCAGTTTATTAATGACATGAAATACCTAACGAGTCCCCCCTGAGTAAGGACTAGTAGAGACACTGAAAGAATCTGTTTCATTTTCCAATGCCCTGGGAAACAGGGGCAGAAGGTACCCCATTCAACCTTTCCAAATGGATGCCCTGACCAGAGCTTAGCAGGAAGGAAACAAGGGGACTTGGGTGAGCAGCAGCTCTTTAGATGTAGCCTGGTGAATTCTTCACATGTGATCATTTATTTAATAAGAAAATTAACCTTTTTCTTTAAAAAAAAAAAACACAATAGCCTAAAGCACTCTCTGGGGATCACCATCATAAGCACTGTTCAGCCGTTTCAGTTGTGACCCTCTCTTGGGTTTTTGGTTTTTTGGGGGCAAAGACACTGAAGTGGCTGGCCATTTCCTTCTCCAGCTCATTTTACAGATGAGGAAACCGAGGCAGACAGGATTAAGGGACTTGCCCAGGGTCACATGTCTAGTAAGGAGCTGAGGCAGGATTTGGATGATTTTGCTGGCTTCAAGCTAACTCAGAGAACCTTCTCAGCCAGTTTCTCATAAAGGAAGTTTTTTGGCCTCAGCAACTCTTGAAAATCACCCCCAGTTACAGAGAGAGTCAGTCTTAGTGGAGGGTATGTACCCATGAGACTCAAATCATAGATTCCTAAAGCATTGGAGTTGTACCAACTAGTCCCAGAGAAAACTGCCCAACTGGCTTCCCGGGTTAGCCAGACAAACCGGTGGGTTTTGTGCCAAAAGCAGGGCATAAGTCACCAACAAAGCCCAAGCTGACAAGGGGTCTGGACAGTTCTGGCAGGTGGGGGAGTCAGGAAATCTATGTCCCCCAAGGTACCAACATGTGACGTTGGCTCTCTCACTTCCCGACATTGCACCCCTCCCACCTGTAACGTCCAGCACTGATTCTAACAGCCCTCAACCATCACTGCTTCTTTTAATCCCGTCATTTCTCTACCACCGGATTAAATCCATTTTCTGCAGCATTATTATCAGTGATGTAAAGCTTTGTAAAGTCAGATTCAGCTTCTGAGCATAAGCAGGTAACTTTCCACAGTTTCTCTAAAATGACTGGAGGGGAGAGAGCAAAGGAAGGGAAAGGAAAAAGGACAGGAACTTGGAAAGGGGGGCATAGAAGTAAGAAAAAAATCGTTTAAACCCTTGAAGAGGCCTGAGGTCTGTTCCGGTAGGAACTCCCTCATACATATAATTGCCCATGAAATTTTCATATATATAAATTTCACAGGCAATTATCCTTGTTTGTATCGTGCATCACATGAGGCAATCTGGTGAAAGCTATGGAATCCATAGATTTCCTTTCTTAGAATAATGTTTTTAAATGCATAAAACAAAGTACATAGGATGAGAAGATAAGTTATGTTGAAATGTGGATATTAAAATATGTTTAAAAAAGCAAACCCACTAAGGTTAATCATCTCAGGTTAAGGACCACTTGATGAGATTAGCATAGAACTTTGGGCCCAGTTCTTTACCTGCTGCATAAGGGGAGATGGATTATAAAACCTCTGAGGTTTTATATGATGATAGACTTAGAGCTGAAAGGGATCTTAGAGGTTCTTAGTCCAACTCCCTCAGGGTTATGAGATTCATTCCACACTGTCTGCCTATTTAGAATAAGTGCTTAATAAATTCCTGGCACAAAGTAGGGGCCTAATAAGTGCTTGTCACAGAGTAGGTGTTTAATAAGTGCCTGGCACAGATAGGTGCTTCATAAATGCTGATAAAGAGCAAATGCTTAATAAGTTCCTGGCACAAAGTAGGAGCCTAATAAGTGCTTGCCACAGAGTAGGTGTTTAATAAGTGCCTGGTACAGATAGATGCTTAATAAGTGCTTGTTGCCTAGAATTAAATCGGGAAAGGAACAGGTGAGGGTTTGTCACAGATTTTTCTGTCTCAGCCAAAATTTAATTAGGATTCAGTCCAGCCTGCCTCTGATGTACAGGGATCTCTGGGGAACTCCAAAGACTATTGTCAGGGCTACAGCTGGGGCTCTGGCTGAGCTGAGAAATCTCCATTGATGGAGTCCAGTTGCTGGCCATTCCAGGACTTGTCCAGACAGATTTTAAGAGACTTCTCACTTAGGAATTAATTAGCCTCAGAGTCTTCGATTTTTTTTGATCCCAGTAAATCCAGGGAGAATTTCAACTACTCTGCATGTGACCCAATCTTAAGATCCTTTACCATCCTGGCTGTCCTGGTCTTTCCTGGTGACCTGAAATGGCCATCTCCATCTCCCCCACCTTAATCTTCCTTCCAACTCTCTGGATGCTCTCAGCTCACTCCGATTCCTATCTTAACTTGGTTTTAAGTTTTTAATTTAAAAACTTATAAATATGCTCTGAGACCCAATAGAGTTGTTTGGATTGGAACAATCTCGTCTGAAAATGATCTTGAAGGCTAGACTTAGAGTGTTCAAGCATTAGTTTCCATAGCTGTTTTCTTAAATGACCTCTGAAGTCCCTTATAGCTCAGGATCTCTGATTCTCCACAAACCTAACTTCTCTGTGCCTCAGTTTGTTCATCTATAAAATGGGAAGGCTGGATTTGTGATTCTCTATCAGTTTAATTTCAGCTTAAAAAAGAAAACCTGCAAGAACCCATAATGCAACAGGGGAAATGGGAGTTTGGCAGGAATTCTTTGTTGTAAGAACATATATATGTGTGTGTGTGTCTAGATCTGGAAGGAACCTCAGAGCCCAACCTCTCATTTTTACAAATGGGGAAACAAAGGCACAAGTCAAGATCCCTTGACTCCACAAAAAATGCTTAAAATTGCACCAAGTCAAGTGGCTAACTAGTGACAGAGTTGTATCTCAAACCCTTAGAGGTGAAAAGGCTTTTAGAGATCACTTTGACTGGTGCAGGGGAAAGAATGCCAGATCTGCTATTAGAGAGGCTGGGTTCAAATCTCACTTCTGCCGCTTTGGTGAGACCTGCAGGTCACTTATTTCCAGGCTTCCGCTCTCTCCTCTGTACAAAGAGGCTGCTGCACAAAATGGCTTAAGCAATGTTTGCTTCTAGCTTTAAATCAGTGATCCCAGAGACGGGTCACCTTATTTTTACAGCTGGAAAAACTAAGTACAGTGCACAGAATGACTCTTCCAAGCTCAAAGAGGAATCCACATTAGCAAGATCGGGTGATCTCACTCCTAGGCTCTAGGAAGAGCAAATCCCACAAATCCTGGGTTTGAGTGGGACTAGAGTGCAGCTTTCTGCCTCAAAGGACTCAAACAGGTTACTGAAAATATTAGACTTTTATTAATTTTATTATTATCACTGGCTCTCCAGGAAAAAAAAAATATAGGTACAACATACTCTTAAATTGAATCTGCATTATTAACATTTTCTAGACAATCGACAAAAACAATAAATCAAAACCTGATTTGAACCATTTCTTGATTAAATTCCACAAGTGATTTGAACCTCGCCGGTGAGAGCCATTCCCAGCACAGCTTGTACTTTTCTACCTTTGTTTTTCAACATGATCAAGCTGAGATCTGCTCCTCCCTTCGGCTAATTCACCCTCAATAACCAACTGGGAATAGCTCTTTCGTGGCCCACAGGTGGCCACAGCTCTGATGACTTTTCCGTCTCTTTCTCCCCCCAGTTTAATGGTGGGCCTAGGATTCGGCGTCAGGGCTCCCCTCGCTGACGCCATTCCCCAGTGAGGACTCAGGAGGAGGAGGAGTCCTTGCCCACTGAGCCTCCCCACCCATGAGTCCCTTACCTGGCTTTTGCCTGGTGCTGTTGGGACTGGGATTTTGGTTTTTGCTGCTGGAAGTTTCTAACTCCGATGACTCGGGCTTGTTTTCATACATACTTGCTGATTTTCGGTTATACCTTCGGAGAAAGAAAACAGACGTCAAGAGGAGAAAGGAAGAATGACCAAGAGCATCTTCATCTATTCCGTTCAGTTCAGTCCAATCACAGGATCACAATTTTGGGGCAGAGAAGGCCGTGGAAGCCCAACTCCCTCTTTACAGATGAGGACACGGAGACATAGAAAATGACTCGCCCAGATTTATAAAGCTAGCAAGTACGGACCCGGGATTCAAACCCAGACTTTCCTATCCAGATTAAGCCCATTTTCATGGTCCCATGTTGTCAATTCAATTCCGATCCTAAGTAATATAAAGACCAAAACCAAATAAATACAGAGTTCTTTGCCTGAGAGAGATTATCACAAATATATCGATAAGAAAATACAATCGTAGTCCAATCCACTTTCTGAAATTATGCGGTTTTAGGAAAGTTGTCAGGGTTTGGGGATCATGGGAAGCTGAAAGGACAACTGCCCCAAGTCTGAAAGAGCCATATCCTTGCATCTCTTTACCTGGTCCACAAAGGGGGCATCTGAAAGGGCTGGAGCAGGGGAGGGTTAGGCTGAGAACCTCCAAGTCTGACAGCCTGAATTTCATCTGGGGACTGGGGACCTCAACAGATCTGGAGACCCTCATCACACACACACCCCCTCCCCAAATGTACAAACAAAGTAAATGCATACAAACTATTTGAGACAGGGTCGCATCAGTCCCGGGGAAATTAGAGAGAGGCTTCCTGGAGGAGGTGGTACTTGACCTGAACATAGGAGGGGCAACCTGATCAGCTGTAGTTGGACATACTAACTTGACCTGAACATAGTGATGTCATTTTGGTTCTCTTTGAGAATGAAAAACAACCAACCAATATAGTACTTCCCATGGGCCAGGAACCAGGATAAGCATTTATTATTATTATTATTATTATTTCATTTGATCCTTACAACAAACCTGGGAAATTTTTCAAGTGCTATTATTATTCCCATTTTTACAGATGAGAAAACTGAGGTCAAGAGGGCTATTATTTCCATTTTTACAGATGAGAAAACTGAGGTCAGGAGGGGTTAAGTAACTTGTTCGTTAGAAAGTGTCTGAGATTTGGACTCAGCTACTCCTGACTCTAGCACTCTATCTAATTGCCCATTTAATCAAAATATTCCCACTATCACACTTTATTTATTTAATTAGATTTGTAATGGCAAAAGCATTGGATACCCAGTGGATGCTTCTTGGACATGATTTCAACCTGGATTTTAGGTAGTCTGAAGCTAAGGAGCTCCAGGTGAGACAGCCTGGAATTGGCAGGGGAAACTTAAACTGGCTTTGAGGTTTATACCTGTCGGATCTCAAAGTAATCTATCTCCTAGGGAAGCCGACAACTCTGGAAGTGGCTCAGATCCCCTGGAAGCAGCTACACTGCTACACTTCCTCTTTCTCTCCCTGATCTTCCCCTGAATTGTATCTTTGAGATAATATTAGAGATTCCTGCTTCTACCACAAGCCTTAAAACAAAGTTCTCTTTATCATTTAATTAGCATCCTGACCAAGAAATGTTTGAGGATTAGCAGAATTTGGGTTTTGCTCAAGTAGACATCCAGGAACACCCAGCCACAATCTAGATTAAGTAACCATACCCAGGGCTGCCCAACTAAGTCAATCAGTTCTCTGTTTCTCTTCAACTCAGGATGTGGGCAGTCCAGCTCCTCATTATGAGAAAAAAAAAAAAAAAAAAAAAAAAAAGGGAACTTTTCACATCTTCCTGTCCCCTTAAGATATTATTCTATATTCCTTCCCTTCTCAGCCAAACTTCCTGAAAAAAGTTGTCTATACTTGCTACTTCTACTTCCCTTCTCTGACTCACTTCTGAACCCTTTGCAATCTGGTTTCCAAACTCATTTGCAATTGTTTTCTCCAAAGTTGCCAATGATCTCTTAATTGTTATCAAGCAAGTTGTCTTTCCTCAGTCCCTCTCCTTCTCTGTATTTTACATTGTTAACAGTCTCCCCTGTTTTGGGTTTTCCTGATACTGATCCCTCCTAGTTCTTCTGGATGACCATTGCCTCTTCATTCCCTTTGATGGAATGGTCTTCAGATCATTTCCCTTAGTTGTGTGTTCCCTGTGGTTCTTTTTTTTAGACCCTCTATTTTCACCCTAGAACCTCTATTTCGTCCTTTAAAGTCACGGATTTAAAAGCAAAAGGATTATTGAGTTTGCCTTCCACTAAAGAAAATGAGAAAGAATGGGATCAAACATGTGTAGAAGTTACCCTTGATAAGGAGAAAGAAGATGAAGTAAATTGGGTTTAAGATGAAGAAAGTGGAAGAGGAAGTTGTTATGGAATGACCTATTTTCAATAAAAGAAAGTTCAAGGTTTTTAATTGAGAGAGGAGACCAGGAATTATGAAAGCTTGAATAGAGAAATAAAGGTTTGGAATAGTTTCTGTAGAGAGTATTATATATATATATATATCCACATATATTACATATAATATTTATTACATTATATTATTTATATTATATTATATATAAGAAATCATCTAGGGAGGAATAAAAGGACTCCCTTGCTGCAGTGAGGGTCCAGATAAAATTGGATAATTTCTTTATAACATGCACCATTGTATAACTTCTTCCAGCTCTATTTGGCGGCTCATGAACAGCATCAGAGGAAGTGAGTGATGGGAGTAATCCAGAGTTGAGATCTGGTGAGAATAGTTCTCTTGGAGGTTGAAGGGAACTGAGGAATTGGGAGGCTCGGGAGTTGGAGGAATTACTAGTGTGAACATTGATGTTTATTATCATCATAACGGCTGAAGTTGGGGAGAATAAGATGGTGAGTCAGAGGCAGATCGTTTTGTAAAAACAGTGTATAAAAGCTGCTCAGATGGGGATAGGGCAGGAAGTCTCTTTGGCATGAGTTTCAAAGGTGGAGACAATAATGAGTGATGGTGGTAAAAGAAAGTGTGGAAGTGGGAATCGAGACGTGTCTGACTTCTTCGGGACCAGGTGTGGAGAGGTAGAAGGGAAGATTTAGCCCGTGCTATTGCAGATGTTGATCCCCTATAGACAGAAATCAGGTCTCATACGGAGCTTTTAGGTGGGACGTGTGAGAAAAAGATTTAGGACTAAGGGGAGTTTGCTTGTTGCGGATTAGGAATTCCAAGGACAGAATAGAAGGGGTGGGGGGTAGGGTTGGAGTGGCCTGGGGCAGGTCTGGGAGGGGTGGGAAAATGGGAGGTTGGGGGAGAAGCTCGAGGGGTAACAATGGGTGCCATCATTACTGGGTGCTCCCGGTGTTCGAAGGGTGGAGCAGAGGATGGCGGGCTGGACCTGGCTCTAGAGAGAGACAGGCAGCCCCTGGTCTGTGCTTCTGGAGCTGCTCCTCTCCCTAGGCAGCTCAAGGAGGGAGCGATGGTGGGGGGTTGTAGGTGGTGACGTGTGGAATCCCTCACAGGCCTAAAACATCACCTTGGCTCACAGTCCAGAAAGTCAAGATGAAATTATTGGCCAAGCCCATGCCCCCGGGGGGGGGGTGAGTCAGGAAGAACCAGGGGGTGCTGTGCCAGGTGAGTCACAGGTAGAACTGGAGGGGCGGGAGGGCAACCGTGTCCTTTTAGGGATGAGAAAGCTGAGGATTGGGGAGGGGAAGTGTCCACAGTCCCAAGCAATCCAGCCCATCTTGCTGCTCACATCCTGACTTCAAATTACAATCTGTCCTGTCATCACCCCCAGGAGTTCCTAACTCCGATGACTCAGAAGCTCAGCCAGAAGAGCTGTCCTTGCAGATCAGAGCAGGACTATTTGCTGACTCTCCAATGAGGATTCTCTGAAGAAAAAACAGACACGTGACCTGGTTCTCCTCGGTTTTCCCTCCCTTCTTATTTCCTTTCTGCAATAAAAGAGAGCCACGGAGTGTCTCGGAGGCCATTGCGGGGTACTCCCACTCTCCACCATCTAGTTGACTGGGGATCTCAACATATCTGGAGACCCTCATCACACACCCCCTCCCCAAATATACAAACAAAATAAATGAATGAAAGATGGTAAATAGAAGATGGAGAGATAGATGGAGAGATAAGTAAGATGACAGATAATAGATAGACAATAGATGTGTAGATGTAGGCAGATTCATAGAGAGAATTGGTAGAGAAATGGATAAATGATAGATGATCAACAGATTATAGATATAGAAAGATAAATGAAACAGATTATAAAGAGTTAGATAGATGATAGAGAGATAGATGGAAGATAGAAACATGGATAGATGATTGATGAAAAATGGTAGATAGATGATAAAGAGATAAAAGATGGATAGAGGAAAGGATAGATAGGATAACAGTAGATAGATGATAGACATAAAGATATGTAGGCAGATTCATAGAGTTGGTAGAGAAATGAATAAATAATAGGTGATCAATAGATTATAGATATAGAAAGATAAACAAATGAAATACATTATAGAGAGATGAGTGGATGACAGATAGATGATAGAGGGTAGATACATGGATAGATGTTTGATGAAAGATGGTAGATACATACATACATGTGCAGATTCATACAGAGAGTTGGTAGAGAAATGGATAAATAATAAATGATCAATAGATTATGGATATAGAAAGATAAATGAAATAGATTATAGAGAGTTGGGTGGATGATAGATAGATGGAAGATAGATACATGGATAGATGATTGATAAATAGATAGATAAATGGATAGAAATATTTTGTTTTCAGCCCTTGCTATATTGCTAAATGCTGGGGATACAAATACAGACAAGACAGTCTTCACTTATTCTCAAGGAGCTTACGTTCTAATGGGGGAACACAATGTTGGAGACCTAAAAAAGGAAAAGGGGACCTGCACCCAGTGAGGAGAAGTCTGGAGAGAGCATCCAAGTGTATGTGAGGTGACGCATATTCGGAGTTCTTCCTAAAACAATGGGCCCAGAGAGGAAGCCCCTAGCCTGGGGAGCAGAGTCTCAGGTCGGAGCTTCAACTAATTTATCCACTTTAAATCACAAATTATTTTTCCTACCTCCAATTACAAATGGAAGGTAGAAAAGGAAGAAAGAGAAAATACGGATAGTACAGGTAAAGGTATGAGGAGGGGGAAACAAGGTAGGTTTTTAGGGGAATATTAACCAGAAATCACATCTCAGGATGCTTGCTATCTGCCCTCTGCTCCCTTTTGAAATCCTCATTCCTGTTGCCCAATTCCTCTAATCCTTCAGTCTACAGAGCTTCCATTCAAAAGGAGGTTACAGTAGAAATTATTCTCGGAGCAACAGATTATCACCCTGAGAGCTGAGGCAATCCAGTTTTTTTGCCTGAGAACAGAGGTCATGATATTCTTATCTAAGGTCTACATATGATTTCTTTTATAGCATTTAGTAGTAAATATTACTATCTTTAGTCTAAAGAAAAAAGGAACAGCATTTTCTAAAGCAGTGACTTGTAATCTCTTTAGCCACTGATAAGTCTAAGGTGTGCTTGGGAAAAAATGAACAAAGAGATAGGGGGAAGGGATTTGGAGTAAGATAAAAAGGAGGGGAGGGGCAAAGCAAATGGGAGAAAAAGAGAAGAAATGGTGGAGAGTGGGAGTACCCCCCAATAGCCTCTGAGACACTTTGTGGCTCTCTTTTCCACCAGGAAGGAAATAAGAAGGGAGGGACAACCGAGGAGAACCAGGTCACGTGTGTCTGTTTTTTCTTCAGAGAGTCCCCCAAGACTCAAGTTCATTTGAGAGATGGCCAATAGTCCTGGTCTGATCTGCAAGGACAGCTATTCGGGCTGTCACTTCATTGGGCAACATGGAGGTGACAGCCTTAAAAGTTTAGTATTTGAGAGCTAGGAGGGACGTAATGGTTTTTTAATCCAAACTACCCATTATAGAGATCAAGAGACTGAGGCCTTGACAGCCCCTTGGTCAAGATCATTCATCCAGCCAATAGCAGACTTTAAGCATCATACCTGGAGGTCAAATGGTAAAGGCTCTAGGGGAAGCTCTGTCACTTCCCGTAGGTCTGATATGTGGTACACATGGGGGGGGGGGGGCTGGTTATGTGGGGGCAGTGGGGTGGGATCCAGGCAGAGTTGTGACTAGTGATTTTTGTATCTGGGGCCAAATATTGAGAAGAGGAAGTAGATTCATCTGTAATGTGGCTGCTGTTAAGAGGAATAGAGGGTCATGGGAAGGTTAGTAAGAGAAGTAGAGGGAACATGGGAAGTGCTCAGGAAGTTCCTAAACTGCTAAAGAGGGAGAAAGGACACCCCAAGAGATAAGGTCGAAGCCATTTGTAAAGGTAGCCCTGATAGGGAAGAAAAGTCCTCTGGAATATTGCTGTCATTACCACCCTCTAAACATTTACACCCTGGGGAGAAACCCTTATCACCCTACCCTAGTTGCAGCTCTGCCTCCAGAGAGAGTTTCTTTCCAAAATCACTGAAGCCATAATTAAGGCCTGATGTGTAACCGAGCTAACGTGCAAATAATTACAGCATTTACTATGAGTAATGGAGGAAAAAGAAGAAAAGAAAACAACCAAAGACAATGGAATGACTGACATCTCTGGGACACATTTTTGGGTTCAGTGACTGCCATGAACCACATTCTTGCTCTCCGGCTCTCCCAGAGCCCGAGGCCAGAAAACTCGTGTTTAGACTGTGTGTAATCCCCGCCAGACCCAGAAAGCTGCTGTTTCCGGGGTGTCAGGGGCTGGGAAGACACTGGGCAGTGGTAACAAGGAGGGACAAGGCCCTGGGCCTAGACAAGCATGCGGGGCCCCCCTCTGAGATCACACCCCCTGGTCATCCGCTTCCCGGCCTATGGACACAACACTTGGGGAGAAGTTCACCAGGGGAATCCTTGCCTTCTTCTGCTGAATAAGGCTTTCTAGAGTAATATGGCAGCCGCTACTCGGATGATGTCTTCAACAGGAAAACAAAAGAACAAATGTTCAAGGAAATGACCCAAACCACTGGAATGAAGGCCAGAATCTTGATGTGTCAAAAGCAGGGGGAAGTCCAAACCGCCTCAGATTGTGGATGATTTATTTTTTAAAAAGGAGGAGGAAGTCCCCATCTCTGAGATCAGGCCATCAGTGAGAAGGAAGTTGGGGCATTTTTGGTTTGATTTAACCACCCCTTGGTTCTTTTTTACACACTTTTTACACACCTGGAACGCCCTTCCTGCTCCCTTCTGCCCTGCCTTGCATTAGGATGGCTCGAGTGACCGGCCCTTACAGGCCCCCATCCCTGCCCCCTCCCTTTTGAGGCTTTGTGGAGACTGCATTTATTCTCCCTGCACAAGTTTTCACACGCGTGTCCCCAGTTAGAACATAAGCTTCTTGAGAGTAGGGGATATTTTTGCTTTTTCTTCTTGCCCTTGGTTAGCACAATTCCCTGCACGTGAGTGAGTAAGCGCTTGGGAAACGCTCGTCCAACGCTGGTCCAGCATTTGGCCAGAGGAGCCCCCAGACTTGGGGGGTCTCAGAGCCATAAAGACTTCCAATCCCTCCTTTCCGAGCCTGCTGTGTCCGAGGTCTTGTTGCTAATTAGCAGGCTTGCCAGGAGCAAGGGAGAGGATGTTTGGTGAATATACATATATTCCATTTTACATCGTGTGTGTGTGTGTGTGTGTGTGTGTGTGTGTGTGTATTGTGATTATCAGAGTGGGGCTTTTGCCCAGCGCCAAGGCAGCCCTCATCCCTGCTGGTTCTGCTCCCAGTTTCCCTTTCATTTTCTGGGTTTTGTGAACACCGGAATAAGTTGAAAGTTGATAGGAAGGGTTGATGATGACATTAAATAAATAATAATAAAATAAACCAGCCCTGCCTGGAGCCAGCCCTAGCGGGAAGGCTGTGGGAAGGACCTTCGCCCCTGGAGGTGATTCCTTCACTTTGGCCGGTTTCTTGGATTTTTCACTCTCCTTCACAAAGTCCACTTTCCCACTGGTTCATGCGTGTCTAAGTGTGGCTATGCCCATTTTACAGATGAGGAAAGGGAAGGAGTCAAACAAGTTCCCTTCAGCATATCATGGACCAGGGGTCTAACTAGAAGCCCCTTAATGGAAAGGGAAACCAGCCCCTTCCAAGGGAGCCCATTCACTGTGGGGCAAGCTTTCCCCTACACCCCCAGCTAGGTGGGACAGTGCATAGAGCCAGGAAGATCCGAGTTCAAATTCAGCCCCTGACACTTCCTGGCTGTGTGACCCTGGGCCCGCAAAACCTTGTCTGCCTCAGTTTCCTCATGAATAAGCTGGAGAAGGAAATGACCAAGCGCTGCAGGGTATTTGCCAGGAAAACCACAAATGGGACAGGACTGAAACAACTCAACAGCAATAACATATCTTTGTGGCTTTCTGTTCCCGACCGCCCTCTGGGACCCAAAGGACAAATCTAAGCCCTGTGGCACACGTCAGTCCTTCCCGTGGCTGACCAGTTATCGCCCCAAGCCTCCTCTCCTCAGGCTAACAGCCCCCATCTGCGAGTCTGTCGGCACCGAGAGGGATTTTCCAGCTTTGGCCATCGCGGGCTGGGGAGCAGGCCGGCTAATATCTCCCCGGCCCTGGGGGAACCCATCAGAGCCTGCCTGCTCAGCCACCTCGGGCCCGTCTCAAGGCAGTGATGACGGCACCCCGGCCCCAGCCCCGCATCCGGCCCCAGCCCCGCATCCGCACCCCAGACCCCGCACCCCGGCTCCGCGATGGCACCCCGGCCCCGACTCCCGCGCCAGCACCCAGGGCCCGCGCCCAGACCCTGAGCCCCGGCCCCTGCCCAGCGGCCGCACCCAAGCCCCTCACTCCGGGCCCCCACCGGGCCGGCCCCGGCCTCCGCATTCGCACCCCGGCCCCGACCCCGCGCCAGCACCCAGGGCCCGCACCCTGGCCCCGGTGCCGGCCCCACCGTCCACACCCAGGCCCCGCGCCCAGACCCCACGCCGGCCCCGGGCCCGCACTCAGGCCCCGCACCCCAGACTCGGACCCACGCCCGCACCCCGGCCCCGAGAGGGCACCCCGGCCCCGCATCCGCACCCAGGCCCCGCGCCCAGAGCCCACGCCCCGGCCCCGACCCCGGGCCCGCACTCAGGCCCCGCACCCCAGACCCGGCCCCATGCCCACACCCCGGCCCCGCGAGGGCACCCCGGCCACGGCCCCCGCCAGCACCCCGAGATGCTTGTGTACGCAGGGAAGTGGCTCCTGATTGGCCGAGACACCTCGGACAGGGAAGAGGTCTAGAAAAAGGAAGACCCCCCTTCCCCAAAGCGTCGCCACCCTCGGACACAGCCGGCGGGCGGGGTCTCAGGAAGCGCGGGGCCGGCAGCCGGGGGAGTAGCTCTCTCTGCCGGCCCCTTCTCTACTCCCGGCGGGCCAAAGGGCCCTCGCGGGGGGCCAGCAGCCCCTGCTTACAATCCACACCTTCCTCTCTTCAGAAATCTTCGCGAACTTATTTTTAGGGTTACAGCTAAGGATTCTATTTTCACTTCACCGGTGGTTTTCAATTTATTTTTTGATAGATTTGCATATTTGTACCCACCTGGGGATTTTCCCCTATAAGTCCAAATGCTTAATGGGTTTTCACTTATATATCTCATTACAGAGATAAGTATTTCCCCTTTATTCCTTTGAGAATTCTCTTTAAACACACAACGAACATTCAATCATCTTGAGTCTTGGCGTAAAACTCAACCACTGTCTGCCTCAGTTTCCCCATATGTCAACTGGTGATAATACCCCACGGGCTTACAAGGAGCAAGGGAGAGGATGTCTGGTGAATATACCTATATTACATTTTACAGCCTATATAGAGTGATTATCACTTAGTGGGGCTTTTGCCCAGCGCCAGGGCAGCCGCAGGAGCCCTGGCCCACAGATCTGTGCAGATGGCAGAGGATGTGGGCAGAGGGTTTACTGAGTACATCTGGTACCCATTACATAGAATTCCCAATTCCTCTATGTTTGTCTGCCTGCATTTTGGATTTCCTTCACAGGCTAATTGTATACTATTTCAGAGTCCGATTCTTTTTGTACAGCAAATAATGGTTTGGACATGTATACATATATTGTATTTAACTGATACTTTAATATATTTAACAGGTATTGGTCATCTGCCATCTAGGGGAGGGGGTGGGGGGAAGGAGGGGGAAAGTTGGAACAGAAGGTTGGCAATTGTCAATGCTGAAAAATTACCCATGCATATACTTGTAAATAAAAAGCTATTAAAAATTTAAAAATAAATAAATTTTTAAAAAGTATATCTGGAACCCCCTCACTTCCAGTTCCTATCATGGCAATGACTGATCTTCTTGGTTTTCTTCCAGCTTTCCCTTCCCCTGCTAAGAGGGGGCACCGGGCACTCAGCGCTGCCCCTCATGCAGATTGACCCTAGGCATCTCTCCCCACCTCTGCCCCAGGGAATCCCTTAATTCCTCTGCTCCCACCCCATCTTCTACACCAACTGTATCAAATGGATTCCCGCATTCCTGATATTGCCTTCTTGTTCGGTTGTTCTGCGGTTGTGTCTTAGCCTCCATGACCCCATGTGGGGTTTTCTTGGCAAAAACAGTGAGACTGGTTTGCCATTTCCTTTTCCAGCTCATTTTACAGAGGGGGAAACCGAGGCACACCACTTGCCCAGAGTCACTCAGCTAGATGAGTCTTTATGAATCCAGGTCTGGCACTCTATCCACTACTCTATCTAACTGCCACTGACTCAGAAAATCACAAATTAACATTATATCATGCTGTGTTTTTATTTACTGTGTCAAACACTTTCGAATTACATTTTAATCTGGTTTGAGGCACACTGAGGAGTTTTATGCTGAGCTGGTGAGTTTTTCACTCTGTTCTCTATAAAGTCTTTCCTGATCTCCCTCTTCCTCTACTCCCCACCTGCTGGTGTCTTTCCAAATTACTTTGTATTTATTGATTTTATTGATATTTCTTTTAAATTATTATTCCATATTAAATTCTTAAATATATAGTCATTATCCCCATTAGAATATCAACTTCTTGACTGTAGGAGTAAATGGACTGATTGTTTTTTGGGGAGGAATATGTTTTAAATTTTTTGGTTTTTAATGGTATTTTATTTTTCCCCCCCATTATATATTGGTTGACTGTTTTTTATCCGATTTGCTTAACACAGTGCCTGGCGCATAGTAGGTGTTCAATAAATGCTTGTTCATTGATGACTAACAGGATGCTTCTCTTGAGTGATTCCTGTGCAAATATATAATAATAACTATAGTAAAAGCCCAGAGAACAGCAAGAAGAGCCTCAGGTTGAGGGACACTTACCTGGAGGAGCTGGATGTGTCCATCGGTGCATGATAGACGCTTTCTGTGATTCTTTGGTGTAGCTGACTTGCTTCTGTTCAAAACAAAACAAAACTCTTAATCCTCCAGAAATCTACAACCTAATTTTACTGATTCACTGATGTCTAAGAATAATCAGATATTCATTATACACTTCAACAACAATGCTATATGATGATCAATTCTGATGGACGTGGCCCTCTTCAACAATGAGATGAACTAAATCAGTTCCAATTGATCAGTGATGAACCGAACCAGCTACACCCAGCGAAAGAACTCTGGGAGATGAGTATGGACCACAACATAGCATTTACACGCCCTATGTTTTTGTCCGCTTGCATTTTTGTTTCTCTTCCCAGATTATTTTTACCTTCTTTCTAAATCTGATTTTTCTTGTGCAACAAGAGAACTGTATGGATATGTATACATATATTGTATTTAATATATACTTTAACATGTTTAACATGTATTGGTCTACCTGCCATCTGGGGGAGGGGGTGGGGGGAAAGAGGGGAAAAGTTGGAACAGAAGGTTTTGCAATTGTCAATGGGGAAAAATTACCCCGGCATATGACTTGTAAATAAAAAGCTATAATAAAAAAAGAATAATCAGATATTAAGGGAATCCATCTATAATAGATGGAAGGTGGAAGACAGATCCTCCATTCAATGAAGGCGCCCAGGGCAGCCAGCTCCTAATTCCCCATTGGCTATACTCTGTGCGCTTCACCCCTGGGTACCATTAATAAGCATTTTCCATCCATTCACTTATTCTTTCATTCATTCCACTTTGCGGCTCACAAAAGCTCATTCCACAGTCCTAGCAATCGATGAGGGGGCCCACCCTCCCAATCCCAGCAGAATCATTCAATCAGAGCCATTACTGCCTCCTGGCCTCTGTGAGTTTGTTGCCTGAGTTGCTGGATTGGAAAATAGTTCATTTAGGCAACTGATTGAGAGCAGTATCCAAAGGGAACCAACCCACCATAGCTGGCGGCAGTCTGAACGGGTTCATGCTCTCCATCCATCTGGTCCGGCTTGGAACTGGCCCCAAACCCCTTAATGACAGAGCTCAGGTAGAGATGGGGGAGAGGTCCAGGTCCTCCGGCCTGAGAGAGTAGGCCTCCAGGGAGAATAAGGGCTGTTGTCTACACATGGTTCTGAGGTTTACAAAACACTTTACAGCCACGATCCCATGTTACAGATGAGTAAACTGAGACTTAGAGCTAAAGTGATTTGCCAAGGATCCTGTGGCTAAGTATCCCAGGTAGACATCAAAGCACTGGATCATTCTGAACTCTCAACAAACAATAATAATCACGATAGCTAACAGTTACATAGCACTATAGCTTAGTGTCTTTACAGCTATTATTTGGTTCAATCTTTCTAGCAACCCAGAGGCGGGGGAGGCTGTTATTACCCCCATTTTACAGATGAGGAAACTGAGGCAACTGATCTAGCTTAGTGCTTTATAGCTATTATTTGGTTAGCAATCCAGGGAGGAGGCTGTCATTACCCCCATTTTACAGATGAGGAAACTGAGGCAGCTGATATAGATGATATACCTCTCCCTCCACTGAAGTGGTCAAGAAGTGCTACATTTCAGTCCTTGTTATAGTTCCTCTGTAAATCCCTTTGTAAGACCTAATTGTCAATAAAGGACTAAGTGATATCCAAGCATTTATGGAGAGCCTACTGTTTGCCAAGCACTGTGATAAGAGCTGGGATATCTGGGTAGATACATGGGGAGGGGGAAGAATTCGTGGATGGGAGCTCATTCACAACACAGCCCCAGCCCCTCGAAAGTCACTTCCAAGGTTGCTGAGGGTAGCAACAGACTTATTTGGAGGATCCAATCTGCTAATTCAGGTGGGTTTGGGGGGAGTTATTTACATGTTGTGTATCTCATTAGAATATGAATTCCTTGAGGGCAGGAACCATGTTTTTGTCTTTATTTTTAAGCACAGTGCCTGGCACAAAGTAGGTGCTTAATTAATGCTTGATGACTATCTGACAAACGGATCAATGCTACTTCAGATGATACCTCATAGGGGGAGTCTGGAGCTGGTGAGGCTAGGAAAGGAGGCTGAGGTATGGTCTAGCCAAAGGCTTGGCCCTGAATATGGGCCCAGGGAATTTGTGGGGGATGGTGGGTCAAAGGGAAGGGGTCATATTTGTTTAATAATATTGTTTAATAAGCAAAATTATTTAATAAACATTGCTTGGTTTTATATTTATGCACTTTTCTCCTCTGTTAAAATGTGATCCATTGTCTCCTAATTCTGCAGCCAGGATGCCTTTCCTCTGAACCACACTCCACCACTGCTGCTCAGTTCTTTTCTCTCCATCCTTTCCCCCTCTTTCTCTCTCCCCTCCCATCATCCTCTTCCCTTTCTCTTCCCTTCTTCCTTCTTTTCATCCTCCCCTCCTCCTCTCTCTCCTCCTCCTCCTTCTTTCCATCTTCCTCCTTCCTCCCTTCCTCTTCATCTTCTTCCTATTCCCTATCCTGCTCCTTCCTCTTCATCATCCTTCCTTTTTCCATCCTTGCCTTCCCCCTTCCTCTTCCACTACATCCCACTGTCTCCCAAATACATGATGGTCATTTCTGATCCAAAATTTCTGTTTGGGCTAATCCCACTGCCTGGATACCCTTTCTTTACCCTTTTCTCATGGGTGGTCTTTCCAGCCCAATGAGCTTTGCCTAGTGAGATATGCCAGCCCACAGTGTGCTCCACCTCCTCTGAACACATTCACCCTAAGCACCCCTTCTTTTTAAACACAAATTCCCATGTCATGCATTCCTAACGTTTCATGTTGGGGTATAAGAAGCAGGACCCTAGACTGAGACAGTTCTAATTCCATTACAAACTCTTTGTGGGACACAGGCATGTCACCATGCTCCTTCATACCCCCATTTCCTTACCTGTCAAAGGAGGGCAGCAGATAAAATGAGCTCTAGGGTTCTCATGGAATTCTGGGCTTGCCAACTGTTTCCCTACCTCTCCTATCTTTTGGCTTATACTATTTCATTTGATATTGCTATATTTATGTGGATAAATAAATGCATAAATGAATGGATGGATAACAATAAATATCCTGGTCTGATTTCCCCACTCATTTCTCTGTCTTTTTCAGTTTTAGAAATACATTTCTGATCTCCAGAGTGAGCTCTGCGTTATGTTCTGTGACTTGAAAACATAATTTTCTTTTTGCTAAGGCAGTTGGGATTAAGTGACTTGTCCAGGGTCACACAGCTAGGAAGTGTTAAGTATCTGAGACCATATTTGAACTCAGGTCCCCCTAACTTCAAGGCTGGTGTTGTATCCACTACACCAATTAGCTGCCCTAGCACATAATTTTCTACACAAAAAATATTGGCTTAGGAAAAATTTAGAATACAAAGTTTTGCAGGAGTCAATGCTGAAAAATTACCCATCCATATATTTTGTAAATAAAAAGCTTTAATTTAAAAAAAGAGAGAGATTAATTTGTATTTCTTCCTTGGACCTAAGGCTGGTAGATGGGGCCAAGCCCTTGTTTCCCTCCTGGTAGGCAGATGCCACCCTGAATCATTAGGTTTCAAACCCTTCTCTGGTTTTTTGTCTCTTTCTATTTTATGTTCGCTTTCACACATTTGCAGAAAGTGAAAGTATGCTGGTCTCAGACCGTATTTGAATTAAATATTGCCCATTGAGCCATCTCTTTACAATTTTGATCCTGGCACCCAGAGATTGATGACAAAGATTCAGTCTGGTCTTGAGGGAAGGGGCCTGGGAGTCAGAAGGCCACGCTGGTTATCATGTCCTGTAAAATGGAACCAACCCCACTTTGGGCGCCTGCCTCCCAGGGCAGGAGAAGGCAAGGTGAGGGGCCATGAATTCTGCACAGATGCTGTGGGCACAGACACAGACTGGTGCAGAGGGAAAAGAGGATCTGGCCTCCTGGGGAGCCACCCTAAGTCTTCAGCAAAAGCTGTAGGACCCCATGCTCTGGCTATGCAGGGATATATGGTTAAACTCCATGGCCACGGAGGCTCCTTCTCCTTCAATATTCTCTGCTGGGAACAAACATTCTCCAGTGCAGGGAAGAGGAGGGAAAAGGGCTGTCAAAGGGTGTTGGGTAGGGAGGGACAGATGAGTCAGGAAGGGCTCCCCTACCTCTGCAAGCTTCCAGTTGTCCCGTCAAGACTTTCCGGATCTCAGAAACCCAAAGGTTTTTCAGTTCTACTGAAGATGCCTGCAGGGAGAGGATCACAGAAACTCTATGGCATCGGACCTGACCAGTGATAGACATTGTTCTTGGGAACTAGAGCTCTTCTTGGTGTACAGGGCTACGGTACCCCTCAGTCACTCAGCCCCCAAGCATTTATTAAACACCTGCTACTTGCTGGGCAATTCGTTAATAAATCATCGTTTGCCTGATTGACTGATGGGAGATAAAAAGCCCCTGACAGTCACAAGCTGGAAATCGGGGGAGGGGAGAGAAGAACTGTCCCACAGCCAGACATGGGGCTCACCTGGATGATGTACACTTCTTCCCGACCATTATACCAAATTTCAAACTTCTTGTTGTCTCCTTTCACATTTTCTGTGATGCCGACCATGCTCATCTAGTGCAGAAAAGAAATATCTGGAATCAGTTTTTCTATTTGCCGAGGTTGAATGACCGTGATCACCTCTCTGCCTTTCCTTCCCATGCCTTCCCGTTTGTCTCTGTCTCACTGTGTTTCTTATTTCTGTCTCTGTCTCTCCCTCGCCATCTGTCTGTCTGTTTCTCTATCTTTGTGTGTGTGTGTTTTTCTTTATCTCTCTGTTTCTTTCTCTTTGTCTTTGTGCGTTTCTGATTGTCTCTTTCTGTTCTCTGTGTCTCTCTCTTTCTCTATGTCTCTCCTCCCCCCCCTCTGTCTCTGGCTCTCTCTGTCTCTCTCTTTCTCTCTTTCTGTTTTTGTCTCTGTGGAATGGATCTAAGCGAGGCAGAGATGAACCTCACTCTCTCCTTCAGAGGCAGCAAAGTCCAGCGACAAGACAGAAGTCAAGATGCAGTCAGTGACCTTGGCCTCTCTACATTAAGGTCTTTTCTAGATCTAGTTAATTATTATGCTATAAGAAATGAGATACATGAAATACAGGATCAAAGAAATACAGGAAAACATGAGGGAATTCCATGATGGGTCAAGAACCAAACTGACATTAATTATTCAAATAACAGCTGGCACAAAACCCAGGAAATTTGTACAAGAGAAAACATGTTTAGAAAGGGATGCAGAAACAAATGATATGATTTTATCTGATTAAAGCTATAGACTTTTTTCTATATAAGCTGTACATAATAGTTATTTACAATTATTTTTTAATTCCTCTTTATGTATTTAAATGTCTGAATTTGTTGGTTACCAAAATTATAATTATTGCTTTAATCTTTTTGCCCATATTTATACAAGTATTCCACTTTATATATATTTTTCCTACTGCATATTTTTAATGGTCTTTAACTTCCTCTTATATGTTCATTGTTTAACTTTGCCACTACCTTGTAAATGCCTTTTAGTGCTAGAGTTAGAGGCATAATGAATTATCAGAATAATCCATAAAGGAATCATTTTATATATTTATATGACCATATTAGTCTAAAGGGAGACAAATGAAAATTATAAAAACTACTACTATTCATAATTAATAATTGTCTAATAAGACTATTATCTCAAATCCAACTGTACGTGTGTGTGTTTGTAAAGACCTTCCCATGAATGATCTCACCCAAGCCTTGTCTGATGCTGATGTGATTGATTTTCCATTTTACATATGGAGAAACTGAGGCTCCAGGATGTTTAGAACCTACAGCCTCTAGGTATAGATTTTGAACCCAGGGCTTTGCTTCTTCTCAGCAAGGTTCCACTCTAGACCACCTGCCTTTTCCCCAGCATCCACCACAAGACTTGCTTGGTTCTTGGCTCGTGGACATTCGGGGAGCAAGGTTCAGTTTCTTGTGTGAGGGGAGCTCCGGTGCAAAGGAGGGCTTAGGAAATAGCATGGATTTTTAAAAACTGACTCTGACTCTTTCTTCGTACTAAGTGGAATGAGCTTAATAGGAAACGGAGAAGTTCTTGCGAGGAACTAAAGAACTGAAGAAGAGGACTTTTCAGCCCCCAGCAATATAGGCAAGGAGTGAATTTAAAATTTAGGATTTAGGAATATCTGGATAAATAGACCATCCTGGGAGTCTGAACCCTCTTGGTTCCTAAGCAAGGAACCAAGCTCACGCTGGTGCAGGAGCAGGGGGTCAGTCTCTGAAACGGACCCTACCTGGGGGGAGGGGAGATGGGCAGGGAAGAAAGCTTGCAGTCTTTCTAAGGAACTTCCACAGTGAATTCTCCTGGAGCTGGGAAAACAAGTTCACCTGCCGGGAAGCCAGAGGGCAGTCCTGGAGTCAGGAAAACCCAAGTTCTAATCCAGACTCAGACGTTTACTAGCTGTGTGATTCTGAGCGAGTCACTCATCCTTAGTTACCCCATATGTAAAATGGGGCTAATTCTAGCACCCCCTCCCAGGGCTATTGTGAAGATCAAATGAACTAATAATGAAAAAGTACCAGTACACAGCAAGCGTTATATCAATGTTAGCTCATTGTTATTATTGTTATTGAGAAAAACTTCTTAAGCCAAACAAGTAGGGATGATGGGCTTTTCAAGGGAGAGGTACACCTAGAATTCAAGCAGCATCCGGGTTTCTAAAGTGTATTCAGTTGATTAGTTGATCCCAAAAGCATTGATTAAGCACTGGTTATGGGCAGCTAGTTGACACCACAGTGCATCCTAGCCAGGTCATTTCACTCTGTGTGCCTCAGTTTCCTCATCTGTAAAATGAGCTGGAGAAGGAAATGGCAAAGCCCTCTAGGATCTCTGCCAAGGAAACCCAAAAAGGGTCAGGAAGAGTCAGACAGGACTGGATAATGTGCCAGACACCGGGCTGAGCAAAGGGTCACAATTTTTAGCTGGGGACCCTGGGCCTCAGTTTTCTCATCTATAAAATAGGAGGGCTGAAATAGATGCTTCTGAGGTTCCTTTAGATGTAATCAGTGAACTCATGATTTAGTCTCTCCTTTTATAGATCAGAAAACAGAAAAAGGGACAAAGAGAGATCAAGAGAGACAGAGAGACACACAGAGAGGGAGATGGAGAGAGATAGAGACAGAAAGGAAGAGACAGAGAGAGAGAGAGAGAGAGAGACAGAGAGAGAGACAGAGACAAAGAGAGAGAGACAGAGAGACAGACAGAGAAGGAAAAGGGGAGAGAAACAGACAGACATATGGTTTTCATTCATTAAAATATGAGCTCCTTCAGATCAGAGATTGGCTCACTTTTCCCATTTATTAACACAGAATTTGGCACACAGTAGGTACTTAATAAATGCTTTCAGTCATTTGTTCATTGCAGAGGTAGGGGACTGTGCTTGAGATGCACTACATGAGCATTTAATTGATGGGGTAGTTTTGATGAACTAATTTTTTTCCCTCTTGTTTTAGTCTTTATTCTAAAATAGATGACTCTAGAGTAAAGGCAGTAATGGAGTGCTTTTAAAATAATGTGATATAGGATGGAATTAGAAAAATATAGAAAGACAAAGGAAGATGTTCTCCACCTTCAGAGAAACTAAGAACAAGCGTAGTAAGTCTTACATATGTGTATATGAATGTATATGTATATAATTATAGATTTCTGTGCATGGGTATGGATTATGTGCATATGTACATATGAATCATGTATATACACATAAACAAAAATACACACATTTGTGCCCTTAATTGTAGCCTTCTAGGAGAGGGGAGGAAAGAATGTGGAAAGAAGAATAAAACAAAATGCACAGCAGAGAACAAAAGAAAACCCATAAGGAAGCAAAGATGGGCAGCTCTGAACACCATGTGTAGTATTTATTATATAGGCTTTATTGAAATGGAAATTTATTGCCTTATATTTTGCATCCTGTCTTATGTTCTGCTTTACACATGGCAATTATATATATTTATTATAATTATATATATATTTACTATTTTGTTTTTAAGTTTAAAATAAATAAAAGGGAAAAAAAAGAAAATAGCTAAAAAAAAGTATCAGCTGGCTATTCCCAGTCTCAATGAAGACTTCACACCAGTGTGGAGAAGGGGCCATCCCATGTGCCTCACTCTGTCCCAGCTTGATGTCCTTCCCAGGGGACCGCTCTTACCTTGAGAGAATGTTTAAAGCTGTAGGACGGAGACTTCTCGTGGCCGTCGGCAGTGTCCTCACGCTTCTTGCAGAAGAGCAGGATCTTGGCGTAGAGGAAGAGGTGCCGTTGCATGGGCTTGAATCTGGCCAGGTCTTTGACCTTGTTGTGTCCCTTCTTGTGGTCGGTCCAGACGCTGAAGGAGCCCTGCATCAGCAGCTTGCCCAGCTCGTGGAGGTCTCCCTGGGGACACACAGAGGCACAAGGAGAAGTAAGCAGGTGTCCACTAGGGAGAGAAAATCCTCCTGGGATCGGAGATCTCACCATCATCATTTTAGAGCTGGAAGGGACCTTAAAGGTCATATCTTTTTTTTACTTAAAACAAAACAAAACAAACAAATGGAACATGGATGCCTTTAGATAGTTTCTACCCCGATCCTGCCTTAAATCCTGCCTTAGCGGATTGATTTTCACTTATTATTATTCATACCAATCTTTCCGATTTCTGGTCTCCCTAAACTGTGGCACAAGAACTAAACTCAATATTGTAGATGTGGGTGATCTAAAACACAAAGATATGTGGTCTGGGACATGCAGGGACATGTAATGTGGGTAATCTGGAACACAAAGACATGCAATCCAAGAGAGTTAATCCAGGTGATTTAGAAAACAAAGACCTGTAATCTGGGCTAGTTAATCAGGGTGATCCAGAACACAAAGACACAATCTGGATGATATAGAACACTCCACAAAGCTCAGGTGATCTAGAACACAAAGACATGTGATCTGGGAAAGGTAACCTAGGGCATGTAATCTGGGTGATCTAGAATGTTCAAAGACTTGCAATACAGAAAGGCAATCAGGATGATCTAGAAGAACACAAAGACATGTCATTCAGGGTGATCTAGATGACAAAGTCACAAAGCTCAGGTAATCCAGAGATACACAACCTAGGCAACCTAAAACACAAAGTCACATAGCTCAGGTGATCTAGAGCACAAAGACACGTAATCTGGGACAGGTAACCAGGGGCATATAATCTGGGTGATCTAGACCACAAAGTCACATAGCTCAGCTAATCTAGAGACATACAACCTGGGCAATCTAGAACACAAAGTCACATAGCTCAGGTGATCTAGAACAGAGACATGTAATCTGTGATAGATAACCAGGAGCATCTAATCTGAATGATCTAGAATGTTCAAAGACTTGTAATCAGGAAGGCAATCAGGATGATCTAGAACACAAAGACATAAACTGGTGAAACAAAGACATGTAATGTAGGCTAGTTAATCTGGGCAATCTAGAACACAAAGACATGCAATCTTGACACAAATCACCCCACTCAGGGGATCTAGAACACAAAGATGTGATCTGGAACAGTACATATAGTCCAAGATAGTTAAGTTTCTGAATCCTCTCTCCAGGAAATTTTTAGAGGCTAAATCCAGAAAACATACTTTTCTAAATTTTTCTCAGAATCCTCAATCTTTTCTGCATTCTCTCTCTAGAAAAACTTTTTTTAGACCCTTTTCTAGAGGCTCAATATAGAAAACATTTTTTAAAAACTATTTTCTGACCCTCAATCTTTTCTAGATTCTTTTCTGAATCCCCTTTTGAGAAAAAGTCTTTCTAGATTCCTTTCTAGAGCCTCAATCTAGAAAATATTCTTTTATAAATTCTTTCCAGAGCCACAAACCCAGAAAACATTTTTCTAGATTCCTTTCTGGAGCTTCAATCTTTTTTTTTAGATCTTTTTCTAGAGCTTCAATTCAGACAAATTCATTTTCTAGAGTCTTAATCCAGAAAAATTATTTTCTAGATCCTCAACATTCTTTTCTAGATTCTTTTCTGATACACAATCTTTTCCAGATTTTTTCTAGATTCTTTTCTGGATCATCTCTCTAGAAAAACTCTTTTCTAAATTCTTTTCTGGATCCTCAGTTTTTTCTAAATTCTTCTCTGGATCCTCAATATCTAGATTCTTTCTAGATGTTCTTCTGGAGCATCTCTCTAGAAAAACTTTTTTTTTCTAGATTCTTTCTGGATCCTCAATCAGAGCCTCAATCCAGAAATCATTATTTTCTAGAGCCTCAATCCAAAGAACATTCTTTCTAGATTGTTTTCTGGATCTTCTGTCTAGAAAAAAACTTTTCTAGATTCTTTTCTGGAGCTTCAATCTTTTCTAGATTCTTTTTTTGCATCCTTGATCTTTTCCAAATTCTTTCTATATTATTTTCTGAATCATCTCTTTAGAAAATCTTTTTTTCTGGATTATTTTCTGCATTCTTAATCTTATCTAGATTCTTTTCTGGCTCTCTTTCTCTCAAAAAAAATTTTTTTAGATTGTTTTCTAGAGTCTGAGTCCAGAAAATTCTTTTCTAGATTCTTTTTTGGATTCTCAAACTTTTCCAGCTAATTTGGGTGATCTAGAAAACAAAGACACATAATCTGGGACAGATAATCTGAGTGATCTAGAACACAAAGGCCATACAAATCCAGGCAATCTAGAACACAAAAATGCACAATTCAGGGTGATCTAGAAGAGAAAGACACATGAGCCAGGTGATCTAGAACACAAACACACACTTTCACGGTATGAATGGTTTAGAACACAAACCACAACATTTATTTGATCTAGAACACAAAGATATGTGATAGTTAAGTTTCTGGATCCTCTCTCTAGGGGAAAAAAATCCTCTTTTCTATAGTCTCAATCTTTTCAAGATTCTTTTCTAGAGCTTCAATCCAGAAACCAATTTTTTCTAGATGCTTTTTCTAGAAAATAAAGATCCATAGTCCGGGACAGTTAATTCAGGTGATCAAAAATGAAAAGACTTGTAATCCAAATGATCTGCAACACAAAGGCATGTAATCCAAGATAGGCAATCCAGGACATATAATGTAGATCTAGAATGCAAAGACATGTAATCTGGGACTGCTAATCTAGGTGATCTAGAGTGCAAAAACATGTCATCTGGGTGACCCAGAAGCAAAATCTGGGACATGTAATCTGGGTGATCTATCTAGAATGCAAAGACATGCAATCTCCCTCTGCATTCTAGACCAACCAAAACTTAGGTTCTAGAGCACATTGGCTCTCTGTTTCTGTATTCTAGATCACTCTAAGCTATGCCCTCTGCTCCCTGTCTTTGTGTTCTAGGTCACCCAGCTCCCAGTCTTTGTGGTCTATATTAGCCATTTCCCCTGTCTTTGATTCCAGATTACCCCAGGCCCTTCCTGCATTCCTTGTCTTTGTGTTCCAGATCAGAAGCTTTCTCTGTCCTTGAGGTCTAGATCAGCCATTTCCTTTGTCTTTGGTTCTAGATCACAAAGCTCCCTGTCTTTGTTTTCTAGATTACCTGGGCTCTCTGTCTTTGTTGTCTAGATTCTTCTTTGAAATTGTAGAACCAATTCACAGCTCCTTCAACACTTTATTAATATATTTATTTTTCTTCATCCTCTTCAGTGTTAGTCATTTCTGATAGATATGAGGTGGACTTTAAAGTTGCTTTACTTTTCATTAATCTAATCAATAATGATATAGCACATTTTTTTCATGAATATATATACCTTTTTTCAGAGACACTTGTTATTAAAAAAAATCAATTATTTCTTCATTGTCTATGGTAACTTTTACAAAAATATAGTTTCTCTAATTATCTTTAACTCTATTTCTACTTTGAGATCATGCTGGTCAGCCTGCCTTTTTAACTTCATCTGAAGCAATAGATTCTGCTGCAGCCCTTCATTTTAACTCTGTGTGTGTCTTTCTGGTTCATGTTTGTTGTTGGATGGGGATCTTGAATCCATTCTGTTACTTGCTTTCATTCATATTCATGGTTATAATTACTGTATAATTGCCTCCATTTTACTTTTTCCTCCTCATCCCCCCCTTTTATTCTTTTTCTCTTCAAAAGTCTGTTTTCCTTCTGATTACTTCCTCTTTAATGAACCCTTTCTTTATGCTCCTCTTATCTCCTTCACCTTCTACTTCCCTATTGGACTAGATAGATTTCTTTGTCCGATTGCATGTAGGTATATATATGCATATACACACATAGGCTTTGTTGTTATTCAGTTTTATCTAACTTTTCATGATCTCAAGGACTATATAGTACAGGGACCTTCTTTCCTCCACAATCTCTTCAAGTCTGTCCAACTTCATGTTCATTATTTCTACAATACAACCCTCCCATCCCATCCTCCCTACTCCCCAAGACAAAGATTCATTATATAGACTACTCAGGAGATGTGGAAAACAATCCCCCTATTTCGTTCTGCCTCATAGCTCTACTTCTCCCCTGCTTGCCACACAATGCTTGCCACTGATGCAAAGCCACAGATTAACTACAGCAGACTCTCCATCTCCACTTCTAGTTGTCTAAAATTTCCCCAAGTCGTGGCTCAGAGTTGCAACTGGAAATTTTTATTCCTCAGGCAAAATGAGATGAAGTGAACATAGTACATACTCTTCCTTTCATAGGATTGTAAGTTTTCAGTTGGAAGGAACTTTCATTTAATCTAATCCCTTAATTTTATAAACGAGGAAATGGAGGAAATGAATTTAAGTGAGTTGGTTAAGCTTGCAAAAGTAATAAATAATAAGTGACAGCTCTGAGAACCAATCCATGTCCTCTGACTCTAATACCCCTATTTCTTCCACTATCTTCCTGATGTACCTCCGCTTTTTTATTATCAAAAATATTTATTATTTTTATATATTATAATAAATATATATAATTATTATATATAAGGCCATTATCTATTTATGACCTTATTCTAAACACTTATAAGGAGGAGCTAAATATTGAGACCAAATTATACTCTTATCCCAGAGAAATTTTTGGAAATAGTCTCTGGTTCTCTAATAGTCCAGTCGATGTGCAGAAGTATCTACTGTGATTTTGTTCTTTAAAAAAATTTTATTAAAGCTTTTTAATTTTCAAAAGATATGCATGGATAATTTTTCAGCATTAACCCCTGCAAAACTTTGTGTTCCAATTCCTCCCCCTTCCTCCCCCCACTTCCCCTAGCTGGTAAGTAATCAAATATATTTTAAACATGGTAAAAAAAATATGTTGACTCATATAGATCAGTCTATTCATTGCTGCTTTGAGTTGTCTAGAACATTAAGAGGTTAACTCACAACTATAGACAGCTAGAAATGTGTCACAGGTTGGACATGGACATGGGTCTTCCTGGGTTCTAACTCTCATTGCCTCCCATTGCTTTCCACTGTAGACTAAACAATAATATAACTACTATCCCAGAATGGTTATATAATCTTTAGTACTGTATCCCACATCACCTTTGTCTAATGTCTCACAGTTTTCAGTTAGGCTCTACATATGTTGGATAGAATGCTGCGGCTGGAATAAAAAAAAAAAAAAAAAGACCTGTATTCAAATCCTGCCCAGCTGTGTGACCCACGAAAACTCTCCATGTCTCAGACAATTTCCTATGACTTATCTAGTGAATTATAGACAAATTGTGATATATGTTGGTGGAGGAATTTCCCCACAATGACAAAAATAAAGATTCTTCATGTTTTCTTGCATTTTTCTTCTTTTCTTTTTGGAACTTATTATCTACTCTTTCTTTCATAAAACCACAAGTTTTTGCTTGGCAGTTGGGTTTGAGCGACTTGCCCAGAGTCACACAGCTGGTAAAGCTTTGAGGTTGAATTTGAATGCAGGTCCTTCTATCTCCAGAGTCACTGGCCCCTTTCTTGCATTTTTCAAAGTGTTTTCAAATATGTTGCCTCATTTGAATCTAATGGATCAGAGAGACAGATAGTCTCATGTGGATGTAATTCTAAAGCTTTTAAAACAATATTTCTTGTTATCTAGATGTGGAAAGGAAAAAATTCACATTTTTAGCCATTGTTTTTACAAAAGTCTCATGGGAATTTTCCTGACTAATCAGCATTAAAGGTATTGTTCAGAATACCATCCTCCAGTCCTTCTGATAAACAATATAACTGGGTGTGTGGAGTGCAATCCAGTGTTTTACATGGGTTATTGGGATTAAAATAGAGTTTTAGCATGCAGTAGGCTTTAATGGTTTTGCATCATCTCCAGGAAATTTCTGAAGAAGAGATGGAAGTTTAAATTGAATCTATCAAATGCTTTCTCTGGAGGCAGGGAATATGCTTCATTAATTAATCTCTGTCTGTCTCTCTATCTCTGTCTGTTCTCTGTCTCTCTCTTTCTGTCTCTCTGTCTCTTTGTCTCTCTCTCTCTGTCTCTTTGTCTCTGTCTCTCTCTGGTCTCTGTCTGGTCTCTCTCTCTCTCTCTCTCTCTCTCTCTTTCTGTCTCTCTCTCTCTCTTTCTGTCTCTCTCTGGTCTCTGTCTCTGTCTCTCTTTCTCTACGTGTTTGTCTGTCTCTATGTCTTCATCTCTGTCTCTCTCTGTCCATTTCTCTGCCTCTTTGTCTTTCACGGTCTCTCTCTCTCTCCCTTCCTTCCACCCACCCCTCCTACCCCCTTTGCTTTGTTTCCATTGCTACCTGAAACTTTGGCTCACAATTTGGAAGTAAGAAGTAAATGCCGATTCCCAAGTCTTTCTTTCCACAGCTGTCTACTTCGGGGAGTTGAACTGCAGTACTTCTGAGTTCATCCATTCACTCCAAAATGACCAACTTCTGTTGTAAACTTTCCCTCCAGGACACGTGACAATACATTTCTTGAATATCTATCCCAGCTACAGGAGCAAAAAAGCTTTCAGAACTTCAGGCATCTGGGAGAGGAAGATTTCTGTTGGACTTTTTGTTAGAAAGAATTAAGGATTTCATTCGGATTTCCCCAAACTATGTCTCTTAGGGTAAGTAATATTTATCATGGAAAATTTTTGAGGGGGTATGTCTAACAAATGATTGGTCTAGTTTTCCATTAAAAAAATCTCTAAGGAAACATTGGCAAGATACACAGAGCACTGTTAAAGTTAGAGATGAATTTTGCAAGCCCCCAATCCAGGACTCCAGCTCTAGGAACAATGGAGAGTTTGCTTAATATCAGGGATTCCTTTTGATTCCCTAATGCCCCTAGAACTTTGTTCTTCTAGATCGCTGATTAATTGTTTCGTGCCTCTTCTGGCTTGCTTGTCATCAGCTCACAGACCAGGGCCAACTTCTTGCAAAGGTTGTGGAGGGTTAGGATGAAAGAATTGACAAAGCCAAGTTTGACCGTGAAAAATTGATCACCAGAACCCGATGATCTATCACATGTACTGTAAAAACCCCGTCTGTACTTAAAACCGTTTGAGACCATTTCAACAATCCACCATCTGAGTCCTAACCTGTAACCTCTGAAAACATTTCAACAATTTGCCATCTAGGTCCTAACCTGTAACCTCTGACTTTCTGATGTCACTGGGCTGGGCTCTTTGATTTGGGACCTCGAGCTTCTTTCGGGAGGTAGCTGGTTTCATGCTACCTCGAAGCCTTAATTTCCTCAGCAGCTGCCGGTGTGGTTGGGGAATGGTCTCGATGTGTCCTCCTGGCTGTCACTATGGAGGCCAGACCACTATTGTCAACACCCCTTGCCTTTCTAGTCAACTTTCTTTGCAAGAAGACATAAGAAGGGCCTTCTAAATGGGGCTCTTTATCACATAGCTGGGAGCAGGAAGGGCATTCTCTGCTGAGAGCTCGGGAATGGGGGGCCAAATCCCATGCCTCTGGTCCCTGGTTAGGAAACGCTCTTAGTATAGTGCCTGACATCTATCTATCTATATAAATATAATTAAATATGATATTAATTAATATTAATATAATTATAATAATTATAACACATATGATATATATTTATATATATACACATGCATATATATGTGTGTATACTGCAAATAATATCATTGACTTCAGAGTCTTGTTGTGAAGATCAAATGATATCATTTTATATATATATATATACTATAGGTAATACCATTGACTTCAAAGTGTTGTTATGAAGATCAAATGATATAATATTTACAAAATGCTCTTAGTATAGTATCTGGCATATAGTAGTATGTATGTATATATATATTAATAGTATAGTATATGCTATATATACACTAATAATGATCATTTCTTTCTTCTCCCTGAAAGGGCTCACATTGTCAACATCATGTTATAACATAAAATTCCTTCTTGACATTTGTGTTTGCCATAGGAGTCTAGGGTTGCAGACCAAGAGTTGGAGGAGACCTTAGAGGCTATCAAATCCAACCTCTTTACTCAACAGTCAGTCAGTCAACGAACATTTGCTAAGTACCTACTATGTGCCAGCAGTGTGCTAAATGACAAATAAGGAAACTGAAGTTCAGAGAGCTTCTCAGGACCCGAGACTATCAGAGAGGCAGGTCAGTGATATGATGTAGAGAGTATGGGATGAGGGTCAAAAAGATCTGCGTTTGAATCGTACCATAGCCATTTCCTGGTTGTGTGACCCTGGATAAGTAATAAATGTCTCTAATGTTTATTGTCGTTATTTAGAAAATAGAAATGAGAACAGTACCTTACGTAGTTATGATAAGATTCATATGAGAGTAAATGAGATAAGAATATTTTAAATTTTGAAAATATCAAAGTGCTAAAACTTTATTTAAAAATTAAAAAAAATTCAATCAGTTGTTTCTAGGATATACTGTAACCTATTCAACATGTAAAGGACTACTTGCCATCTGAGGAAGGGAGTAGAGGGAGGGAGGGGAAAAATCGGAACAGAAGTGAATGCAAGGGATAATGCTATAAAAAATTACCCTGACATGGATTCTGTCAATGTAAAGTTATTTAATAAAAATAAAAAAATTCAATCAACTGATTTCAGAAAGGCCTGGAGAGACTTACATGAACTCATGCTGAGTGAAATGAGCAGGACCAGGAGATCATTATAGACTTCAACAACAATACTATATGATGATCAATTCTGATGGATGTGGCCTCCTCAGCAATGAGATGAACTACATCAGTTCCAATGGAGCAGTAGTGAACTGAACCAGCTACACCCAGAGAAAGAACTCTGGGAATTGAGTATGAACCACTACATAGAGTTCCCAATCTCTCTATTTTTGTCCGCCTGCATTTTTGATTTCCTTCATAGGCTAATTGTACACTATTTCAGAGTCCAATTCTTTTTGTACAGCAAAATAACTGTTAGGACATGTACACATATATTCTATTTAACTTATATTTTAACATATTTAACATGTATTGTCAACCTGCCATCTGGGGGAGGAGGTGGGAGGAAGGAGGGGAAAAGTCGGAACAAAAGGTCTTGCAATTGTCAATGCTGAAAAATTACCCCTGCATATAACTTGTAAATAAAAAGCTATAATAAGAAAAAATTCAATCAGCAAAATCCACCTAAAATGAAATTTTATTATTGAAAGGCAGCATGATAGTGAATAGAAATCTGGCTCTGAACCAGAAATGCTTGAGTTCAATTCTTCCCTTTGACAAAAAACTGTCTATATTAGTCTAAGCAAATCACTTGGAAATAATTATATGTATATATAATATTTCACAATATATAATTAAATATGTGTACATATATGTGTAAATACACACACATATAATTTTATTTTAGTTTTGGATGAGACTAATTGTTTCATCACTATAAGGATATGGAAAGGAGGAAACTCTCTCTTCCAAAGCTGTCCAACAATTCAGTTCTCCAGACTCCTTAAACGCAAAGATTGTCATGATACTGTAAGCATCCAGATGCCTCTTAGTGGGTCCCTCCCCCTCCCCATTAATGGAGCAAAATCTTTCCTTAAGCCTTATTTTTCAGACTTCTTTGGCACAGCTAAAGACTGCTTTGATACTTCAGATCCATAATTGAAATAATTATTAGTTTTGATAGTTATGTTACTAAGCATTAAATGCCAGTATCATGCTTTTTCAACCTGAATATAATAATAGTCAACATCTTTCTAGGGGGAAAAAGCAAAACAATAAAGTTTCAGGTTGGGAACTGGATATTATCTGATGACCTAATAATAATTAGTACAATAATTCAAAGATAATTATTAAACCAGGAAATCTAGTGCACCCAGTGTATCAGACACCAAATAACTATTGCAAGTTGGTAACTGATTACAAAATCAGTTCAAAGTTTCAAAACTGAATCAAGGGAAAAACTGAAACCATACATATCACCTAATCAATCAATCAACCAACCGTTTCTAGCCATATGACTCATTATAGATATCGTTGGGTTCTCTGACAAATTTCTAGGCCTGTGAGCTACAGAGGATCTGCTGATGTGTTATCAGTGGAGAGCATTTCTGCTCTCGAAATTCCCTGCGCTTGTGAAATATAGCCATCAATGACTCTTGATGGGGAATTACTCTCCTTCCAAAGAAGTACATATACCAGGTTCTACATTCTCTTAAGCTACCAAAAGACAGACAACAAAAAACTGTCTAGATTAGTCTAAGCAAATCACTTGGAAATAATTATATATATACATATATATATGTATATATATGTATATATATATACACACATACACACATATATATAATATTTCATAATATATAAATATATATATGTATATATAACTCACTGTTCCTCATATAAATTGTGTGAGATCAGAGTCCAAGTAAGGACTTGTTTTAGAAAGTTAATTTCCATTGATTAATAAATAATTTTTTCCAGCAAGAAGAAAATTGGGATTTCTCCTTCTTCCCATCACTCCCCTCACCCAAAACCATCTGAGAGAGCCTGTAAGTCTTCAGGTCAAGCCCCCAGCACCTTTACCCTACCCAAATGAATTCTGATCCCGATATTTCTGGTCTATCCAGATGAAAACATCTCTGGCCCCGAGAGAAAGCAAGACACCAGAAAATGCCCCAAAGGGATATGTTCCTGCTCCCGACCTCCAGAAAAAGAATTTCTCTGCAATTCTTTGCTTCCCTAACCCCTACCCTCCTCCTTTCGGACTGGCCTTCTGGAGCAGATGCCTGTTCTCACGTCCCTCGAGGTCCAGACCTACCTCGTAGCCAGTAATGGCAATCTGATGCATGGAGTCATTAACCGACTTGATGATGTCCAGGACGGTGGCCAGGGCCTCTTCCAGCTCTGCAGTGTCTTCTGAATTCTTGCTACACTTTAGCATCTCCTGTGGGAACCAAAGGATCATTCGGGGAGTCAAAAGGACCAAGACCATCCTAACGTACAGTGAAAATGGCCCCAGATCCTGGGCAAAGCACTGACAAAGAAAATCACTCAGGTCCAGCTAGTGGGATGGAGAAGGCGAGTCAGCGGTTATCTTTTGAGTTAGCCTTGCAACTGACTTCTCTGTTATTTGGTGCTATTGGCTGGGAAGACGAGACCATTAACCAAAATTCCTAATTAATGGGAAAGACCTGGATGTGAGAAAAACCTGTAAGACCAAGAGCCCAGACTTGTAAAATAGAAAAACTCCCCCAAATCTTTTAAAACAACCTTTTCCTTCTTGAAAGATACAAGGCAAGAAACTTTTATCCAAGGTCTTGCAGAGAATATTATTCCTGTTATTTTTATTGCCCTGGGAATAGTTAAAAGCAGATAGGATTCTAGAGCCATGAAGTCTGAGCCAGAAGAGACTTCAGGAGGGCAATTAGTTCAATCCTCAATCCCCTAATTTTACAGGTAAGGAAAGTGAGGACCCCAGAGAAGGAGTGACATTCCTAATTATGCAAGAAATAAAAGGCTTGAGTAATCAGTCTGGAAGGGAAAGACTCTGGGTTTCTGGCCAAAACCACAACTACTATTTATGCTTACTCTGAGACAATCCATAGTTGTTTGTATTTCGTTCTTGAAAGACAACTCTGACAGAGAGGTGACTCCGAGGCCAGCAAGTGAATCAGATTTGGGTGAGGAAGGGCTGGGTGGCTTACCCTCATAGCCTGAGGCAATCAGGGCTGAAATAAAGGGAGGGAGGATGGGAAGAAGGGAGAAAGGGAAGGAAGGAAGGGAAGAGGAAAGGAAGGGAGGGAGGAAGAGAAAAAGGAAAGAAAGAAAGAGGGAAGGAAGGGAAGAGGGAAGGGAGAAAAGAGGGAAGGAAGGGAAGAAGGGAAGGAGGAAGGGAGGGAGGGAGAGAGAGTGGAAAGGAGAAAGGAGGGAGGAAGGAAGGAAGAAAGGAGGGAGGGAAAGAAGAAAGAAAGGAGGGAAAGAGAGAAAAAGGGAGGGAGGGAGGGAGGAGGAAAGGAAAGAGAGAGGGAGGAAGGAAGGAAAGAAGGAAGGAAGGAAAGAGAGAAGGAAGAGGGAAGGAAGAGGGGAAGGAAGAGGGGAAGGGAGGAAGGAAGGGAGGAAAAAAGGGGGAAGGAAGGGAGGAAAGAAGGAAGAGAGGGAGAAAGGAAGAGAGGAAGGAAAGAAGGAAGGAAGGAAGGAAGGAAGGAAGGAAGGAAGGAAGGAAGGAAGGAAGGAAGGAAGAAGGAAAGAAAGAAGGAAGGAAGCTGTGTGGTTTGGTCCTCAGTGGGGCAGCTTCTTCTCAGAGGTTGTTGCTTGTTCTTTATTATGTGACACAAGAGAGCTGGACTTAGGTGAGGGAGGTCTGGGCAGGGTCACCTGTCTCCCTTTCCCTGCCAGAGCCATCTGGGTCCAGTGGCCAGATAGAGATCAGGAGGACCTGAGATGGCCCCATACGCAGTGGGACCCTTGGCCTTTTGAATCTAAGGTCCTTCTTGGTTTGAGGCAACTGCCCCTTCAGTGATGAAGGCTGGGTGTCCCGGATGGACTGGTCAACTCCACAAACAAAAGGCACGGTCAAAACTCAAACCAGGGCTTCTCATTCCAAGTTTCTTGCTACCTGCCCGCGTGCTCTGAGCCTCAGACAATCCCTTAGACTTTTCCACTAAGTCACAGGTTGATCTGTGTTGGTGGGCAAAGCTCCCAAACGAGGAGTTTCCCCTGCTAAAATATCATGGATCCTTGGTATTCACATACAGGGTGTCTCAAAGGTCCTCCGTCATTTTTAAAGAGCTTAAAACTAGGTCCAGTTTAAACGACATCCAGCTTTAATCTGTTTAAAACAACACTAAGATTTCTGGGACACCCACATGTTTCCATTGTAATGCCCACTGAGCTAAAATCCACTCAGCTATTATTTACCAAAAAATGGTCATTTCTGGGGCATCTGATGCTTTATGGAAAGAGCGGGATAAAAATCCACAAAATGAGAGGGTCGGATAATTAGGTGATCTTTAAGTCCTTCTAATCCAAATCCCAGGATCCTATGAATATTTGGAATGTGGGCTGCCCCAGGGAAATCCCTGACACATGGCGACCATCTACATGAGAGCTCCATGTTTCAAAAGTACAAACGAGGGGCTTCATTTCCTTTACCTTTAACAGCAGCTGGTACTTGGTGATTCTCTGGACTGGTTTTAAGAGGTAAGCATCCAGGGAGAGTTTGTGGTCCAACTTGCGCTGACATTCCTTTAAAAGAAGAAAAGGGAAAAAGGGAGAGAGGAGAGTCATTCAACGAGCTGGAATTGGGACACCTTTGGGCCACTGCAGAGGAGCTGCTGATCGTTTTCAGCATTAAATCATCTTGTACTCCAGTGTTTGGAGTGAAAGGTGTGGGACAGAGAGGGAAAAGAAAATAAAGTGGACCTGGGATGGTTGCTTCCATTGGATTGCTGAGGAGAAAGGGAGATTTTCCCAAAGGCACAGGCCTTTGATGAGCAAGTCAGCTGGGAAGCAAGAGAATTTTACATTCTCCTGAAAAGAGCAGAGACCTGGTGGGAGGAATTTACACTTTCTCCTGTGGGCTGGATTCTGGTGGAAATCACAGAGCTGACAGTGGGTCCTTTCCCTTGCTCTGAACAGGTTTCAAGGCATCCTCCCATCACCAAGGCAAAGCTGGCTGATTTTGTTCCCTAATTACAGCTGCTCCTCTGCTGCAGCTCCAATGTCTGAGAGCCTAAAGTCTGACTTATTTCCACTTCTCTTCTCCAGACAACAGTGGGCTCTTTTGGCCCCAGGAGCAACGTCCTCTGAGTGGATGACAAATTCTGATGGTTACGTGGTAATGATGGTGATGGTGGTGATAAACACCATGGAGTAGTGGATAGAGAAGTAGCCTTGAAACCAGTAAAACAGTTAAAATTTGACCTTTGAGAAAACAAGTCATTTAGACTCTGAATGGACAAAAAAGACAAGTTTATTTTCCATCTCTGCTATTAAGAGATTATTATCACCATCCACTATCTCTACAAGTTGTCTGAAGAACAAAAAAGATTAGATAGTTTTAATCAAATATCTCATTTTGGCTCTAGGACCAAACTCCTAGGGATGGATGAAAAGATCTGATGATGATGATGATGATGATGATGATGATGATGATGATGATGAAGACAATGACAATATAGACGTGGGAAGATAGAAAGCGGATCTCAGAAACAGCAAGATTTGGGGACAAACAATAACTCTGGTTTCTACTGGCTCTGTGACCTCAAAAAAGTCACCGAATGCTTAATATTCCAGGAAACTTCCTAAGTCTATTTAAGTGCAGAATTGGTGCCGATCTCCTCCTTATACCTATAAAGTCATATGTTTGGGCCAAACAAATGACTTTTATATCTTTTTTGGGGGGCAAATTTATATGGCATTTTGCAAAGCTTCCTTTCCTCCCTCCTTCCTTCTCTCTTTCCTTCCTCCCTCTTTCTTGTTCTTTCTTTCCTTCTTCTCTCCCTCCCCTTCTTTTTTCCTTTTTCTTTCTTTTTCTTCCTCCCTTTCTGTATTCCTGGTTTTGCTTGTTTTGTTCAGCACCAGTTCATGTAAATCTTTGCAGGCCTTTCTAAAATCAGCTTGTTCATCATTCCTTATAGAATGATAATACTCCATTACCTTCACATACTACAACTTATTCACCCATTCCCCAGCTGATGGGCAGCTACTCATTTTCCAATTCTTTCCCACCACAAAAAGAGCTGATACAAACATGTTTGCACATGTGGATCCTTTTTCCTCCTTTAAGATTTCCTTGGGATACAGACCCAGAAATGGCATTGCTGGGTCAAAGGATAAGCACAGATTTATAGCCCTTTAGGCAGAGTTCCAGATTGCTCTCCAGAATGGTTGAATTAGTTCACAACTCCACTAACTATGTATCAGTGTCCCAGTTTTCCTGCATCTCCTCCCACATCTATCATTGGTCTTTTCCTGACATCTTGGCCAATGTGACAGGTGTGAGATGATATCTCAGAGTTGTTTTAATTTGCATTTCTCTAATCAATAGTGATTTAGAGCATTTTTTCCATATAATTATGGATAGTTTTAATTTCATCATCTGAAAATTGTCTGTTTGTATCCTTTGGCTATTTATCAAAGTCTCTATCTTTCTCCCATTCCACGTAAGTCTCACAACAACCTTATGAGGTAGATGGCACAGAGGAGACAGACTCAGGTGAGACGCCTTGCCCAGGGTCTCAGAGCTGGTAGCTATTGGGAAACCAGATTCGAACCCAGGGCCTTTGGGACTTGGACTCAAGAGCTTGCGCCTCGGCTCTGGAATAAGAAGGAAGGTGTGGCTTTTTCGTGCACTCGGTGACCTGTAGTGAGCTCTACCTGAAAGAAGATGCTGTCCCCACACTGTCTCCACAGAGTTTCAGACCGCGGCTTATTTTGACAGTATTTTTCATAGACCTGAAGATCCTCTTTCTGAAAAGGAGGAAAAAAACAAACAAATAAAAAAAACAATTGAGTAAACATATTCCTGAAAGTAGATAGCTGGAAAGTAGGATCAATCAACAAGCAGTTATTAATCACCTACAGTTTACCACATGCCGTTTTAGGTACTAAGGAGACAAAGGCCAACAAAATAATGGAACCAATGCACGCTCTCAAGGTCTGTAGGTTCTAAGGCACTGGTGTCAAACTCAAATAGAAATAAAAGGGAGCCACTTAACCGTGGACCAGCTTCCTGCAGGGGCATGTTGACTTAAAAACCACATATTAAAATTGTCTATGTTTTATTGCAGTTTTATTTACTTGGTTAAATATTTCTTAACTTTTTAATCTGGTTTGGAGCCTCAGGCTGCGTGCATCTTGAGATCCTGTCTTTGACACTTAGGTTCTAAGCAATGTTGTTAATTCTAAGCTAATTTTCTTCTCCTTCTGTCTGGAAATACGGGGGGAAATATGAAAACCACCGGACTTTAAACATTCTTTATACATTCTGGATTTCTTTACCCCAAGAAAATTCCTCTCCCCTCATTGTTTCCCAGTATGTAGGTTCTGGCCAGTAAGTTCATCCTCTGTGATTGAGACTCCTGCTTCTCCAGTTGTTAATTATCCTTTTCTCTATGTCTGGTAGCATCAATGAACCATTACTTGGCCTTTCCTAACTCAACCACAACAAAAAGCAACTACCTTCTTCTCCTCTCCTCCTCCTCTTCTCCCTCTCCTTCCTTCCTCTGTCTGTCTCTGTCTCTCTTTCTCTGTCTCTCTCTTCCCCACCCCCATTGTCTCTGTCTCTCTCTTTCTCTCTTTCCTCCTCCTCCCTCTGTTTTTCTCACTGTCTCTTTATCTCTTTCTCTGTTTCTCTCTTACTTCCTCCCTCCCCCTGTCTCTATCTCTTTCTCTTCCTCCCTTCTGTCTCTATCTCTGTCTCTGTGTGTCTGTGCCCCTTTCTATCTCTGTCTCTGTCTCTCTGTTTCCTCCCCCTCCCTCTGTCTCTGTCTTTCTCACTGTCTCTGCCTCTGTCTCTGTAACTCTGGAGTTAGACTTCTTCTCCCTGTATTCCTGTTCCTAGATCTGTCCCGGAGCCAAGCAAAATAAGCCTAAAGCCTGTTTCACACAACAACCCTTCAATTGTGAAGACTGTTATCTGGTGGTGAGCTTCAGCAGAAAGAGCCTGGTGCCGGAGACAGACAGGGTCTGCCCCATTTGGGGTTTTCTGGGCAGAGATTTTGGAGGGTTTGGCCCTCTCCTTCTCCAGCTCATTTTACAGAACAGGAAACTGAGGCAGCCAGGGTGAAATGGCTTGCCCAGGGTCACACAGCCAGGAAGAATCTGAGACTGGATTTGAATCCATGAAGACCAATCTTGCCAACTCCAGGCTCTCCATCCACTGTACCAGCTGCCCTGGGGTCGGAAGACCTGAGTTCTAATTCCATCCCCAATATTCACCACCTGTGGGCCTGAACAAGTTACTTGGTTATATTATACCTCAGTTTTCTTATCTATAAAGGGAAGGGATGACCTCCGAGGCACTGGCTGCCCAGTTAAATTCAGGGCCCCTGAGAACCTTTGTGGTGTCCTAGCAAGCCATGTCTGAACCTGAGCCCGGGGAGCCACAGAGTTAGAAGTGTCTGAACCTGAGCCCGGGTATTCCTGATTTCAGATTAGGGCACCCAGTTGGGAGGGGGAGACCCAGGAGCAGATTCTCACCCTGTGGGCTCTGTGAGGTCGGTGTCTGAGCTAAGCTAAGAGACAAAGGCTTCATCATTCTGAGCAGACCCTGCCCAGGAAGGACAGATGAAGAAAGGGTATCATGGTGGGTACAACAGTCTAATAACAGAGGGCAGCGGGCCCTCCTTCCAAGAGTCTGTAAAAAGGTAGGGCATCAGGGTTAAGTCCAGGATCACACAGCTAATGGGTCTAAAATTGGATTTTAATTAATTTAATTAAGTTTAATTAATGGTTCTAAGGTCAAGTCCTCCTGCTCCAGAACCAGCACTCTATCCCCACTTAGTTGCCCCTACATGGCACAAATTGTGTGCCTTGGAACTTTGGATCTGGGGAGGGAAAAAAGGATGAGAGGGCTCTGCTTCTTGGCTATTTCAGCAATCCCGAGCACGAGGGTCAGCAGATCTAGCCGAGGCCTTCCACGCCTTCTGTCACACGTGGAGGAGTTACTTTAATTTTAATGATGGCCCTGGAGCTCAGATGGGGAGTCCTCTAGAGGCACCAGGGTGCAGAGGGACTAAGCAACAGGGCATGGAAAGCACCGGATTGGGAGCCAGGAAAATCCAAGGTCAAATCCAACCTTAGATGCCCATTAGCTGTGTGATTCTGGAAGCCATCTAATCTTTGTGGAAACCTTGGAAACCCAACTCTATAAAAGGCCCAATGAAGAGAGAAATCCTGCCTGGCCCTGTGCCCGCTGTCATGTTCTTCATAGTTCAACTGAAAGCTAAAAAATGATCTGAAGGCTGCAGAATAAAAATAGGAAACAGAACTGTTAGAGGTAGGAAATGCACTGACTCAGGCTCCTCAGGTTTCCTCAGAAGCATTAACTAATGGCCTCTGACTATGGCTGCTCTGCCATTGCCTTCAGCTGTGTGACTCAGGGAATGTGTCTGCCCTCTCTCTCCATCATCAGTTCCTTCATTTTAAAAATGGGGATATTCATCGGTTGGAGAATGGCTAAATAAGTTATGGCATGTGAAGGTAATGAAATGTTATTGTTCTGTAAGAAATGACCAGCAGGATGATTTCAGAAAGGCCTGGAGAGACTTAAATGAACTGATGCTGAGTGAAGTAAGCAGGGAGAAGGGAACATTATACACAGTATCCCTACACAGCAACAAAAAGATTATGGGATCATCAACTGTGCTGACTTGGCTCTTTTCAACAATGAGGTGCTTCAAGGCAATTCCAAAACCTGGGATGGAAAGTGCCATCCACATGCAGAGAGAGAAGTATGGAGACTGAATATGGATCAAAGCTTTGGATTTTCGTCGGTTTTGTTGTTTGCTTGTTTTTTTTCTCATTTTGAATTGATTTTTCTTATGCAAGATGATAAATACAGAAATATGTTTAGAAGAAATGTATATGGTTAACCTATATTATATTTCTTGCTGTCTGTGGGGAGAGGAGAAAGAGGGAGAAAAAATTGGAACACAAGATTTTGCAAAGGGGAATGTTGAAAACTATCCTTGCATATATTTGGTAAAATAAAAAACTTTAAAAAAATAAAAATGAGGGCATTGGGTGGGATGATCTCTAAGCTCCCTTTTGACCTTTATATTCTAGTGTCGTTAAACACGGCAGCCAATGGAACATCAGAAATAGAAAGATGGCAACATGGAGAGTTCTCAGTTCTCCAACCACGCTTCATGCCACAGTTGCTCAACACCCCTCCTTGCCCCCTAGAGAAGGGGCTGTCAGTTTTCTCAGGTGACACAGAGGAAGACAAACCAAACCTGACGTTTAACATCGGCAGAATCTGGGCACCAAGGGGTGCCAGCTGCTGCAGAGAATAGTGTTCACTGATGTCAAGAGGCCCCTTCTTGCTGAGTTCCCGTGCTGACTCTGTGTGACAGGGCATCTGGGCAGAGCTGGGGAAGGAAGTGGCAGCCCTTCCAGCGTCTCTGCCAAGAAACCCCAAACAGGGTCCCAGAGCGCGGGACCACCGGAACCAGGCCAGGGTCTGCCTCTCGAGTCGCGGCGCCAGCGGGGCTCCCTCCTCCTCCAGGGCATTTGCATTTGTTCTCCCACGGCCCAGGCCATCATTCAGGATTTGCATGTGTATCTTTTCTGCAGAGCTCCCACTATTAGCCGCCCCTCCCCACCCTCAGAGGGCCGCTCCCAGAAGCCTTTGGTCTCCGGACATTGTCCTTCCCTCTGTTTTTTGGGAGGGGGTGTAGAGGACGCCAGGAGGTCTTTGCCCGTTGTTTGCCACTTCACTTGTACAGAAGCTACAGGTTTCTCCCTGATGTGGGGGCTCGAGACGCCGTTCCGACTGGCCGGCCTGGGAAACGTCGGGGCTTTGCGAGGGTAACTGTGCTGGGAGGAAGCCGAGTCCGAGGCCGGCCCAGAAGGGACCACGGGCGAGCGGATTCGCCTCTCTCGGCCTCAGGTTCCTAAGGGGCACAAGGGCCCCGCTCTGGGAAGTGGGACGTCGCTCCCAACGCACTATAACGGGAGGCACACAGTAGGCATCCCATAAATGCTCGACGATGGCTCAGCGACTAAAACCTGAGCTGTGTTTGCGTTCGGGGAGAGCGGAAGCGCCGGCTTCTTGTGCCCGTCGGAGAAGGGCGGAATCTGAGCCCGAGGGGACCTCGGAGGCCGGAGGCCTCGGAGAGCAGAACCTCGTGGGGAACTCGGGCTGCCGAGGGAAGTGCGCTCTGCTTCCTCTGTCCCTGCCCCTGCCAGCCACCCCTTCTCCCCTCCGCCCGCCCGGGGCCGCTTCCCCGTCCAGACCTCAGCTTCCTCCTCCACCCGGGCTTAGACGGTTGGGGAGCATCACACGCAGCCTGCAGAACTGCTGAGGGCAGCAAGAAATGCAACTGGGAAATGTTCAACAAAATAAACCGCAATGCAATGTAGCAGGGCAGAACAGCGCGGGATGTTCTAAGTCAGGGCGGCGGGGCAGGGAGCGACCCCTGAGTGAATTGGAGGGCCCTGGACCGGGGGGCTCCAGATTTAGGGTCCAGCGACCTCACACTGAGTCATGGGACAAGTCCCTACGTAAGTGGGGGATTCGCCCAGGGATGGCATTTAGGAGCCCCAAGAATCTCCACGGGGCCCCCCAAAATAAAATGGAATATGTCATTGAGGAGAACAAGTTTCTTGCGTACCATGGACGACACGAGGCTGGAAGGTGTCCGTCGGAGCAAAGGTCTGGGGCTGCTCGTGAGCTGTCAGTTCAGTGGGGGCCAATGACCCGGCATGGAAGCCCCCAAAAGGGAGCAGCAGCTGCATAAAGGGCCCCCCGGGGCCCAGCACCTGGAAGGGGGGCAAGTATGGCTCACAGGCAGGCTCTCTAGCTCTGGGATCTGCTTTAGGAAGGATGTGGGTCATCTGGAACATGTCTGGAGGAAGAGGGTCGAGATGGCAAGAGCGCACCCAGAGGCCACTTGGGCCATTCCCCAAAGAATGGGGGCAGAACAATAGGGACCACTGGGGGCAGGCCGCGGAGCTCCCCCAAAAGGGAAGGATGCCCTTGGAGAGGAGGGGGTCACCCAGAGGCGCCCCCCAGACAGCCAGAGCCAGGGCTTCCGGCACCGCCCTTCTCACTGCAGGACCAGTCTTTCCTCTCAGGCTCTCCCTGGAGGCAGAAGGAGGGAGCTGGAACTGCTGGCCGGGCGGCCACTCCTTCAGGACCGCTCCTGGGTCACTCACTCAGCACCCTCAGCATCTCAGGGAGGCCGGTCCTGGCTGCCGTCCCAAGGGAGGGAGGGCGGCCTCGCTCTGTCAGACTGGACAGAATGAACAAGCCCACACCCAACGCCTTCCCAAACGGCTCTCAAGCTTTTCATCCTTCCTTTTACCCGCCAGCCCTTCCCCTTTCCATTACCCATCTGTATGGTTTTGTAAGGGAAGCAGTAGCAGAGAGTGATTCATATATATGCATGTACATGCACGTATGGGTATGTTCATATATGTGTGTGTATATATTGCATATATGTATGTGTCTGTATGTAGTATTGTGTATAAATATATACACATAAAATATACATATATGTATGTGTGTGTATGTAGTATTGTATATACATATAGATACACATAATATACACATATATACACAATTCTCCATCCACTAACAGAGTCTGCTTTGTTATCTCTGCTTTTCTAAAAGTTCTATTGCACACGTTTACGGATCATTCCCAGAGCTCCTTTCTTATCACAATCCCTTCTTCCTTCCCCCTTTATCTCCGAAGAGGCTATCAGGGACAGCATTGTCATTAGGTTTGGGGGTTTTGTTTGTTTTTAACGAGGGCATTATAAGGCTCTGCAGGTCTGTCCTCCTCAGATGCTCCTGGAGTTTATGTGGATCTACCCGTTTCAGGAAAATAACAGCCGTGGCTGTAGTTCCCAGTTGGGATAATCGGCAACATTTAAGCAGGAGTTTGCCTTTCTGCTCCCATTTCGGTTTGTTTTTCTCCCTAGATAACCCCTGGTCTTTTGTTTTAGTTAAAACAAAAATTCAGGCTCCAGAAAGTGTTCAGATAAGGACTTGAGCGGGGTGTGTTAGAGCAGGTCTGCTAGTGGTCAGACTCAGAGAAAGGTATCTGTGGGAAGAGCCCCCTGGGGGGGAGGAGCCCCTCAGAGCTGGGTCAGGTATGTGGACATTAACTCCATCCTCGGAAAAAACGGCCCTTCTCGGCCTGGAATCTTTCTTTCTCCGTTTGCCGGTTGCTCCAGTGCTCCTGCTCCTTTCTGGATCCGCTCGGGAGCTCCCTACTCCTAGGCCGGGTGTGTTCCTTTTAGGTATGACTCAGTCTTGTGCCTCTAAGAAATTGCTCATGGGGCTGGGAGGGAGTGCCCGCTCCTCCCTCCGGCCTGCAGGCTCCAGGATGCCAGTCAGCTCCCAGCTAACACCGAGGAGTGGCGGGCACACAGCCGGGGCCTGGGCTAAGGCAGCCTTCATCAGCTGGGATCGCCCCTCAGAGAAGGAGAGCCTGGTACCCTCGTGGCAACAGCTGCTGCCTTCTGGCTCCACAGTGCCCAGCCTCTTGGACGGGTAACAGGGCCTGTCACCTTGAGGTCACTTGCCTGTCAGTGAACTTGCCCCCATAGAACCTCTGACTCTCAGGGCTGGGGCAGGGTTGGTCTCCCTCCTCTTGGACCTGGACCCTTCTTAAGCCAGCCCTCTTCCCCACTTCTCTGCTCCTGTCCAGAGCCCCTCCATCCCTTCAGCCTCCTCCATTTGCCTCCTGGATTCACTTTCCATCTCTCCCATGATCACTTGCAGCCTGAATTATTATAACAATCCTTTAATTGGACTCCTTGCTTCCAGGAACTTGACTAGCCCTGGTCAAGCTTCCTCTCACTTCCAAGATCAAGCACAAAGTCCCCCGTTGGTCATTTAAAGTCCTTCTCACCTGCACCAACCATTCTGGAGAGTGGTTTGGAACTATGTCCCAAAGGCAACCAAATGGGGATATCTTTGACCCAGAGAGACCAAAAATGGCCAACTCGGACTAAACTATTTATAGCAGCTTTTTGGGGATGGCAAGATGTTGGAAACCGAGGGGAGGTCAGTCAATAGGGGAATGACTGAGCAAGCTAGGATACGGGAATGCAATGAAACATTATGCAATAAGAAATTATGAACAGGCAGATTTCAGAAAAACCTGGAAAGACTTATGGGAACTGCTGCAAAGTGAAGTGAGCAGAACCAGGAGAACCTTGTACACAGAACCAGCAGCGGTGTACAATGATCAATAAGACTGACTCAGCTCTTCTTAGCGACCAATGATCCCAGACAAGTGCAAAAGAGTCACAAAGGAAAACAATGCCTACATCAAGAAAATAACAGATGAGCTCTGAATGCAGATTGAAGCATCCCCCCTCCCCATTTAGTCTATTTTTTTGTGTTTCTTTTTCTGTTTGATCTGTTTCTTCTTTCACAACTGTGACTTTATGGAAATTTTTTTTGCCTGATAGTACATGTATAAATTAGATCAAACTGCTTACCATTTTTTGGAAGAAGGGGAAAAGCAGGAAAGAAAAATTTGGAACTCAAAATTTTGTCAAAATAAATGTTAAAATTTTCCTGATTTGTAATTGTGGGGGAAAAATAAGATACTATTTTTAAAAAAGAAAAAAATCCTGGCCAGAACAATAACAACAACAAGAAAACCCCCAAAGTCCTTCACAACCACATTGTCCCTATTTTTCCAATTTTCTTTACTTCCTTCCATGAACTCTCTGTGATCCATCAAGAGTGTACATACTTGCCTCACATAATTTTTCCCCTTACAGACAATCTTTAGCTCAACTAACCTGGCTCTCTTATCTTCCTCACAAGTGACTGACCGAAAGATGAGAGACAGAGAGAAAGACAGAGACAAAGAGGGAGAGAAAGAGAGAAAAAGTAAAGTTATATTTCTTCTTGTTGTTCTTGTTCTTGTTGTTCTTCTTATTGTTCTTCTCGTTCTTGTTCTTTTTTTCTTCTTGTTCTTGTTCTTCTTGTTCTTGTTCTTGTTGCTGTTCTTGTTGTTGTTCTTCTTGTGTTGTTCTTGTTCTTGTGCTTGTTCTTCTTGTTCTTCTTCTTTTTTTCACTTCCCTGGAGCATTTACTCTGCAACAGGATCACTGAATCAAAGGTTTGATGACTTTTCTGGGATAATTCCAAATTGTTTTCCAGAACCCATAGGCTAACTCATTGCTACCTCAACACTTCCTGGAAGAAGTTAGCAGAAAGAGCTACTAGTTCCATTCTGGGCACTACAATTTTGGAAGAACATTGTTGGAGAACATCCAAAGGAAGACAGATAAGAAAGATGGGGCACAAAACCTGGAATCTCTGCCAGGTGAGGGGTGGGAAGGATGCTCAGCCCAAGTCTCAGAGAAGAAGTGGAGAGGGCACTCCTCAGTTATTGTGTTCTGGATTGAGGGGTTCTCTTGAGGAAAGATAGAAGAGACATATTCTGTTTGGTCCCAGAGGGCAGGACCAGAAACAATGGATGGAAATTACTAAGAGACGAATTTAGACTGAAGTCTAGAGCTAGAATGGCTGATGCTGAGAGGAAACAGGTCACTAGAGGTTTTTCTGCAGAATGACCATTTGTCATTTTTTTCAGGGCTGCTCAAATTCTGTGATTCCCAAGAAATGGGCTGAAAGAAGAAATCTGGAAAAGAATGAGAAAGTAACTGGCAAAGGCACATGTATGTCCACATGTGTGTACAAGATCCCCCTGGGGGAAAGCAAGAAGGTGCTGAGCTAGGGTCAGGGATGAAGATGACTGAACTGAAATTAGGTCATACTCTTTTCTTATTGGCTACCAGGTGCATTCTGGCCCAGAATGGACTGAACTTTGTCCAGGATGGAGATGGATGGATGCAGGGTTACTATGCAGAAAGGCCTTGAGGCTGGTGAAAAGGGCATAAGTATAGATGGAAGCCACAAAGGTCAGGCGCTCATGGCTGAAGGAGTATTTGTATATAAAAAAAAACAAAAGCAAGAAATTCTTAAATCCACAAAACGTGTCACTCTACTCTGTCTAAGCAAAAACTGACATCTTCTCAGCAAAGGGCCGGCTGCCATTTTCAAGCTGGTGCTATTTTTAATCCCCAAAGATGATAATGTAGGCTATCCCATTCACCAGGACTTTTAAACCAACGTGAGGAGCCTCATTTCGACTCCCTTGCCTCCGGAATATTCACAGTCTCTGACTTCAACTCCTTCCCCACCCCCAGTACCAAGCTTGGTGACCTCCTCCCACCGGACAGCAGGTGGAAGGCCACATTAATTCATCCTATTATTAGTCTAAGTAAAATATCAACAGGAAGGCAAATACTTTTCAGGAACATCACGTCCCGGGCTGAGGTAAGAATCTAAAGGATGCTGGTCAGATCTGTGGATTCCCAACCGCCAATCCCATCATTCCTATTTACACTAACAAGTTACCCTGCATTTATTTTGGGTTTATTTTCCATATAAAGGAGGGGGGATTTGATCTCCCCTCACCTCTCCCAGCTCACTCTGAGCTGGACTGACACCAATTATTGAACTGTTTTTTTTTTTTAGTTCAGGGTGATTGGGGTTGGGAGGTGGGGGGAAGGGAGAAGAAATGTTTTGGGGGAGACAGAAGGGTGGCGGCCGATTGGTTATTTTTCATTGTTGCTCCAGCACGTTCTGCTTTTCCTAATTGCATCAGAGAAAAGTGTTAACCTCTCATAAGATATCACAAGATATTAAAAACTTTAATTTAAAAAATTAACACTACATGATCTTTATGATAGCAAAAGAGCTGGGCGTGGAGGACCAAATTCTCCCTCTCTTACAATTATTTATGAGAGTTTTATAGAATGTAGGCTCCCTGAGGGCAGGCCCTGTTCCATTTTTGTTTCTATCTCTATACACAGTATATGATGTATGTCTAATAAATGCTTGTTGATCGATCGATCTATATTCTTTTTGTATATATTCATAGATGGACCCATCATCTTCCCAATAGACTATAAGAACCTGGAGGGCAAGAACTGTTTCCTTTTTGTCTTTGTGTCTCCATGAGTTCAAATGCAGCCTTAGACACGGACTAACCGTGTGACCCTGGATAAGTCACTTAACTCTGCCCCGGTTTCTTTATCTGTTAATTGAATTAGAGAAGGAAATGGCAAACTGCTCCTGTATCAGGTCAGATGCCATGGAACAACTCCTCAGCAACCACAAAACCCCAGCGTCCCGAGGGGCTGTGTATCAGGCACTTAGCAAATGCTTGCAGATCAGTGGGTCACCAGGCAAAGGATTAAGGAATAAAAGGCTTGAGACCAGTGCCTCGGACTCACCGCTGATCCCGAGCATGTATGAAATGGGCTGAATCCAGGAAAGGCGAACTTACCCTTTTTAGAAAACACCGGCCAAGGAATTCAGGATTTTCGACGCAGTTTTCCAGTTCTTTAAGAAAAATCCTAAGGAGAAAAATGTAGATGGTTTGGTTTTTTTTTTTTGTTTTTTTTTTTTAATATACTGGCTTAAGAACAATGATCAAAGTTTGAATGGGGGCTGGAGGGAAGGAAGGGAAACAAAAATACACCATGCTGTTCTCCTCACTCTGCAGTCTCCTTGTTATTAGCAGCAGCCTAGGCCCAAGGCTGCCCCGCCAGCTCCAAGGCCTAGGGGTAAACAGCCTGGACACTCTCAGTGTGAGAACGAGGAGGGAAAGGGCATTTGGAAGAGCTGGGCTGCGTCCCTCTCTGTCCCTTTCTATTTGGGGAAGGAATTCCCCTATGGGGCTCTGCCAAATGAGGGGGAGGGCTGGATGCTCTCCAAGCCCCTCTGCCTCTCCTAGGCTCAGGTTCTGAGAGTGGGAAAACACTGAGGCCGGTGGCCTAGGATCACTCAACCACGTGTTCCCCTCAACCAAGAGCATTTATTAGTGACAGCAGGGGAGGGGATTTGGGTTGTCTTCCCATCTCTCCCTCTGTACTGGGAACACTCTATCAGTGGAAAGAGCTTAATCAATATGTTACCTATTTCTGTACCCATTTCTATCTGGCTCTGTGTATCTCCATGTAGATCTAACAATCATCCATCCATCCATTCATCCATCCATCCAATCTATTAATATTTATTTAAGTCTACTGGTCTATCTATCTAGTTCCATATCTACCTATAGATGTAGACATTTATTATTTATTAGATATTAATCAATGTCCAAGGCCATTTATCTGCTTATCTATTCATCTGTGTAGCTACGTATCTATCTATATATACCTATACATCAATCACCTATTAAATCCATTTAGCCATATTTATTTAACAATGTCTAAGTTGACTTGTCTCTCTATTTCTATGTCCACCCTTGAGGGGCAAGTTTGTCTTTCTTTGTATTTCCAGTGCTCATTAGCACCAAGTAAGCACTTATTGGATTTGAGTGCAAAATGGGAGCAGAGGAAAGGCTGACCTCCAATCCTACCTCGCTCACTCCCTAGCTGTGTGACCTTCGGCGATCACTAGTCCCTGAAAACCAATTTCTTCTTCTGTGAAAACATCAGTGACAACCCCTTCCTCCAAGGGGTTGTTGCAAGAACTAAGCTCATGTGTATATAGGATTTCCCAAGCCTCTTGTATGTCAGCTTTGATCATTACTGGGGGTCTCGCCTTCTAACATGGTCTCTTGCGTTTGTGTCTCAGCTCTGCCGGCTCCCAGTAAGTGCTTAAGAAATGTTATTCTCTATGAATTCATGAATTTCCATCTTGGACCCCCCTTAGATCCCTTGGAGATCTAGCCTCTCTGCATGGTAAGCCATGAGAAGGGAGTATTTTCTTCATTGCTGGTTGGAGGGGGTGTGGGGCCAGGGAAAGCGCCCTGACCAGATGTTTCCTCCCCGAGGGCCAGCTTCCTCATCTGTAGAAGGAGAGGGCTGAGCCCGTTGATCTTTGAGGTTTCTTCCAGATGTAAATCCAACAACCCTAGTTCAAAAGCTTTCAGGGACATACAGCCCAATATGGTCAGCCCAGACGCCAATTAATTGTTCTCACTGACTCTAATACTGGATAAAATGCCATAAAAAATAAGACTCCCTTTTGCCTGAGTTTGAATGCCCTTTCCTAAAATAAAAGCACAAGAACTTGCCTTAATTGCCTCCATTCCCAGGCTACATTGATGAAAAGTCTGTTTTAAATTCTCAATTGAATTAAGTGAAGAGGGAAAAAAGCCATTTTTGTTTTATTCAACTCCTAACCCCACCAGGAAAATTCTCAAGCTGTGCAACGAGCCAGGCAACGTTTAAGACTAGGGATGGAACCAGTCTGGCTTGGGCAGTGATTTAATTACAGGCTACAAGCTGCAGCCTGAGCATTACACTGCTTCCTCCTTAATCCGGGGAGGTTAAGCAAGAATTCCTCTGACCAGGGTAATCAGGGACTGGGAGGCCCACGAAATTACTGGGGCTGCCATTTCTACCGAGTTGGGGTATTATACAGAAAGTCCCTGCTCATCCGTGACACGGACATGGAAATGATGGAAACTCTACCTCCACCTTCCTTCTTTGGAACCTTGGGGGACTATTCTGTTCACCCAAATCAAGCAACCTGCGTTTGCCTTTACCTAACATAGGTATAGATGTCTACTTGTGAGACAATGTGGAGGAGCACCGGAACACTGACCCCAGGGTGGAGAAGAACTGAGTGCAAATCCCTTCCTGGATACATCTGGCTGGGTGACCTGGGACAAATCCCTGAATTGTGCGGGGATCAATGTAAGGCCAGAAGATGCCCGCTTGCTTTGATAGAGGGACAGAGGGATTTCCCCACATCCATGAAATCACAGGAATAGTCCATAGCCCTAATGAGCTTTAACTATATTAGTCTATCTCATATCATGAAGGGGAGCTGCATTCTGCACACTGAAGAAATCTTATAAGCTTTAGTAAAACGTATAAGAAAGCTTTACTAGAAAGAAAGCTTATATAAAGGGGTCCTCAAACTTTTTAAATAGGGGCAAGTTCACTGTCCCTCAGACTGTTGGAGGGCCTTTGTTTTGTGAGCCTTTAAATAAAGAAACTTCATAGCCCTGGGTGAGGGGGATAATCGTCCTCAGCTGCCCCATCTGGCCCAGGCCAAAGTTTGAGGACTCCTGGATAGCATACTTACGAAAAGAATAAGCAAATCAACACTGATTTTTCCTTCATCACTTAAAGCATTTCAGTTAAAGAAAGTCCATTGTTTTCTGCCCATTCTGCACTGGAGTGAGCTTCTCACATACACTCATTTTCCCCATTGGAGAGAAAAATGGCTCGGAAGTCCCTCTCCCAGCTTCTCGGGAAGTCTTCCCTGGCCTCCTGAGATGTCATTGCTCCATCTTCTTCCCACTTGTGAATACTCTTCTCGGTTCACAGTCCAGACCTTTCAATCCTCCCCATCCCCACAGAAGCTCCTTGAAGACCCTAACTGCTTGGTTGTTGAGCATAGTCTTTTGTAGAGTGGACGGTATTGGGGCTGAGTTGTGAAGGGAATGAGGGATGCTAAGGCTGGAAGGTGAGGAGGGAACAAGAACCTTCCCCGAGCAGGGCCCCTCTGGGAGATACACACCTGTTGTGGAACTCATGGATTTCAGGGAGATTTCCAAAGAGAATTTCCTTTTTGTTCTGAAGAGCAACTGGGATCAGGTGATTTAAGTCTGGATTGTCCATTTCTGCTGCATAACCCTGCAATGGGGTGGACAGATGGGAAGAATCACAGATAGGAACATGGGGAGGAAGATGCTCCTGATTCAGCCCTTCCCCTCTCAACCACTCTGCGGAGAAGGAACTGGCTTTACAATCAGAAAAATCAGAGGTAAAATGAGGCAATTGCACTAGATGGGCTCTTGGTCCTCTTCTACTTTCAGAATTCGGATGCTGCTCCCTTTCCCCCCAGCCCCCACCTAGGACCCCCCAACATCAACAAGCTGACAAATGGGCACTCCATCCCCCATTTCCTGGCTTCCGTCTAAGCTGCTCTCCACTCTCCTGCTAAATTGCCTCTGCAGGCCCCAGACCTTTTCTGAGGGTGGAAGGAGGCAGCCTTTGTGCTTCCAGAGATGCACCAGAGGATTTGCAAAATGCAACTGAAGGCTGGTTCTTCTCCTAATGCTAAAGCACCACTTTGCTGGCTCCCTAGTCTCAACAAGTTAGGTCTGGAAAAACAAACTCTCATTCTTGGTAGATGGAAAAGACACTGGATTCGGAGTCAGAGGACAAGGGTTCAAATCCTCACTCTGCTGATCACCCGTATGATCTTGGGCGAGTAACTGGACCTTAGTTTTCTCATCTATAAAAGAACTTGGATAGGGAAGAGAGATACCCAATCCACAGCTTCCAGACTCTCATTGAGAGATTACAATGTAATAGGAAAATGTTTAACAAAATAAATAAATTGAGTCTCTATGCAGCCCGCAGGGATCACTTTCTATTTGTCTTTAATACCATTAATCTCTAAGCTCTCAGTCTATGACTTGATAACCTGCATAATCTTGGGTAAGTCACTTAACACTTAACACCCTGTCCCATCCTCTTTACCTGCCATTCAGTTTCCTAGATAACAAAATGAGAGGGAAACCATCTCTCTGACATAATCTTTATTTTACAAAATTCAAAATTTCCTCCAGCGTATGTGCCCATTCTTTGTAATACAGTGATCAAAATACTTTGCAGGGGTTGTATTTTTATGAAGTGGTACTTAAGAAGAGAAACAGGCTTTCTAATCACATACAAAAAAGGTAAATTTCCCTAGTTTTTATCAGCATGGAAGTACAAAAAAAAAATCTAAGGTTTTCCTAAGGCATCATTTGCAAAAAGTTTCACCTCAGGCTTGATTTTGCTATATCAGATGAAATGCCAGCCCTCAAAGCAATTTAAACTGAATATCTTGTTAACCACTTGATGTTCGACATCAAGGCAAACAACTATGTTTGCTTAAACATATCCAACATATATAGGACTGCTTGCCATCTAGGGGAGGGAGTGGAGGGAGGGAAGGGAAAAATCGGAACAGAAATGAGTGCAAGGGATAATGTTGTAAAAAAATTACCCTGACATGGATTCTGTCAATATAAAGTAATTATTAAATAAAAATTAAAAAAAAAACTATGTTTGCTTAATGACTTTATATTTAAATTAATTAATTTCAATGTATAAGATATCAGAATGTTCCCCCCCCAAGTTTCTCCCTCTAAATCTCCATGAGATTTTTTTGTTTATTCGTTCTCATGAACTTTTCTTCTTTGTATTCCTCATATTTAACTCCCTTAATTGCCTTATAATATTAAAAAATGTGTATAACATAATTTGTTTAATCATTATCTTATTTTTGGACATTTAGGTTATTTTTCATTTTATTTTCATATATGTAGAATGTTCTATACAAACACAGCCACACAATGCTATGAAAATCTTTGATTTGATTAAAAAAATTTTTTTGATAATCATTTTTGGGAACATTATATGCTTAACAATGAAATCATGAGTAAAAAGGTATGATTATTTTAATAACATTTACTGAGTACTGCCAGATTGCTGTCTAGATTTTATATCTTTGCAATTCTACCAACAGTAAATGATTATATGTGTTTCTCTACAACTCCACCCTGAATGGTAGAAAATATATGATCTTATAAAAGCAGAAAGGTTTATTTTTATTAAAATCTTGATGGAAACTATTAAGATTGAAGAAAATGTGTTTTTAGTGGATCTACAATTTCTTTAGAATGGGAAATCTTTTATAGATTTATAGAATAGGGGTATGAAAACTCCCTCTGCAAGTAGAGAATAGGAGCCTCTCTACTCTTGGAGAGTTGGTCACTTAGGGCCCTGAGCGATGAATCTCTTGCTGATGTTCAAATAGGTAGTAAATGTCAGAAGTGGGATTTGAATCCAAGCTTTCCTGAATCCAAAGCTGGTTCTTTATGCATGAACATAATGGATTCTTGTTGTGCAACAGAAGTTCAGCAGGATCAAAGTATTCCAGAAAAACAGTCAGCTTACCTCAATTATACTTTGAAGTTCCTCAACATAAACTCGTTCTGTCTCAATCAGCTCATGCATGATGTGGCTAAAACAGAGAAAAGACCAAGATGCTTCAGAATCCACAGAAACACTGTACTGCTGATTTTTTTTCTCCTACCTCATATCTCTGGATATTAATAAAAATGAAGGATTTAGCTTTGTTCTGTTCTATTGTCTTAATGCATACTTTTGGACACAAGGGAAAACTGGGACAATATGCATAAATCTCAAAGATCCAGTGGTTATAAATGGGCTACAGATTTTCTTTATGATGTGAGACAGTCATTTTACATATACAAGAAATAATTGATTATTAATATATTTTCTACGTTCCACTGCTTTGTTCACAAACCAAATTCAGAGCTATTAAAAACTCATTTTCCCCATTCATGCACAAATGCCAACTGAAAGATGGGGACAAAGTGGAGAGATGTGGGCTAGATTCTATGAGCATATTAGAAGAGCTTTCCTAGGTCAGAGTCAAAGGGGAGTGCTGGGGAGAGCGGGTCAGGAGAGCTGTCCAGGGTCTATCAGAGAGGGGTCAGGAGAGCTGTCCAGAGTCTACAAGAGAGAGATCAGGAGAGCTGTCCAGAGTCTGCCAGAGAGAGATCAAGAGAGCTGTCCAGAGTCTGCCAGAGAGGGGTCAGGAGAGCTGTCCAGAGTCTGCCAGAGAGGGGTCAGGAGAGCTGTCCAGAGTCTATCAGTATCTGGGAGGTTTCATATGTTTATCAAAGACTAGAATGATGCCATAGACCATTGTAGATACAAAACTGAGCTATGGCTAGTATGGGATGATGGATAGAAGAACTATCAGTTGAATTGAATTAGATGGAACTGAATTGGGATGGATGTCAAGTTCTACAACTGGGTTCGAATACTCAATTTCACCAGGATACAACGGTGCTGGGTAAGAGTGGCGGACACATGGCTGGACAACAGTTCCCATCAAACAGTTTTGGTTTCCTGCAGAGTCAATGGGGTGACATGGTCGGAAGCCTTGCCCTGGCTATCTCTCCATCCTGGAAAGATTGCATTCAGGTTTTAGTGCCACATTTTAAGAAGGATGTTGAGAAACCAAAGGAGGAGGACAACCAGAGGAGGCAACCCCGAGGATGGAGGACCTTGAATTCAGGTCATACAAAGAAAAGGAAATGAAAGGGAATACATGTTTATGAAGTATCCACTATGTGCCAGACACTGTGCTAAGTACTTTACAGATATTATGTTATTTAATATCAGAATGGGTAAGAGGAAGTAGGGAGAAGAGAAGACTCAGGGGGCCATAATTTAAATGAAAAATTCTCTCTCAGGACTATGCAAACTGAGGGTGGATTACAACATAGCATTTTTACTCTTTTTGTTGTGATTTACTTGAATTTTATTTTCTTTCTCATTATTTTTCCTTTTTGATCTGATTCTTGTGCTGCAAGATAATTGTATAAGTGTATGTACACTTATATTGAATTTAAGATATATTTTTACCATGTTTAACATATATTGGATTACATGCCATCCGGGGGAGGGGATGGGAGAAGGAGGGGGAAAATTGGAACATACGGTCTTTCAAGGATCAATATTGTAAAAGTTATCCTTGCATATGTTTTGAAAATTAAAAAAACTTCAAAAAAAAAAAGGAAGAAAATTTAAAAAAACTTCAACAAAAAGAAAAACAAAAGTTCTTTCTCCATGGCACATTGATATCTATCTCGTGATAAAGTCTTTAATGTTACAATGAAGGATTGGAAAATAGTACTGGGAAAGAGGCCCAGTTTTGGCATTCCCCTGGGCCCACAAAGCCCTCCTCTAAGGTCCAGTTTAGGGCAGAACACAGTGGAGAGTTGGGGGAGCTCCCTCCAAGGATCTTTGTCTGCCAGAGGGAAGGGCTGATCTGCTCCACCATCAGCTTCCAGGAATACTTATGTACCTAATTACCAGGTGGCATAATAACTCCCACACACATGGCAAAAGTGCCGGATTAACTTTCTTGTAAGTCATTCTTGATCAAACACTAGACGCTACTCAAGTGTGCTTCAGCTTTGTAGTTTGTTGCTGTAGTAACATGCTCGTTTGCTGGGAACTTTAGAAAAGAGGGCACATTGAACTCCTTCACCTGCAGTAAGAGCCACAAACAGAAATAAAAGGGAAAGGAGTTTAAACTGCAAACATAACTGTCATAGAGTTAGATCTGGAAAAGACCTTGGAGGCCATGGAGTCCAACCCCCTCATCTTACAAACATGGTGGGCAGTGAGGTGCCATAATGGATAGAATGCTGGCATTGAAACCAAGAAGATATAATGTCCAATTCTGCCTCAGACATTGTGGTCCTTGACAAGTGTTGCTTAACTTTTCTTTTTTTTAATTGAAGTTTTTTATTTTAAAAACATATATAAGGATAATTTTTCAACATTAACCATTGAAAAACTTATGTTCCAATTTTCCCCTCCATCCCCCCATCCCTGCCCTAGATGGCAAGTAATCCAATATATATTACTTAATTTTTCATCCTCAGTTTCCCCATCTGTAAAATGAGGATGATAATAGCAAATAAAAGTGATAGTGGAGAGTGTGCACTGCAAGGTAACAAAGAGCATCACTGAATGGAACACTTGGGGGTAATCATCTTGCAAAAGAAACATAATAAGAGGGAGGAAGGAAAGAAGGAAGGAAGGGAGGAAGAAAGGGAAGAAAGAAACAAATAAAGAAGGAAGGAAGAGAGGGAGGGAGGAAAGAAAGAAATCCTGTTGCTTGCCATCTAGGGGAGGGGTTGGGGAAAGGAGGAGAAAATTTGGAACACAAGGTTATGCAAGGTCAATGTTGAAAAATTAACTGTGCGTATGTTTTTTTGTTTTGTTTTTTACTGAGGCAATTGAGGTTAAATGACTTGCCCAGGGTCACACACCTAGGCAGTGTTAAGAGTCTGAGACCAGATTTGAACTCAAATCCTTCTGACTTCAGGGCTGGTGCTCTATTCACTGAATCACCTAGCTGCCCCTGTGCATATGTTTTGAAAATTAAAATGCTTTAATAAAAAATGTTAAAAAGAAATTTTTAAAAAGAACGAAATCCTGTCATGTTATTAAACCTCAGAGCTCTAGACAATTTTTAAAATAGTTTTTCCCCAGTTACATGTCAAGAAAATTTTTAATATTCATTTCTATAAGACTTTGAATTACAAATTTTTATCCTTCTCTCCCTCCTCTCCCCTCTTCTGAAGATTTTTTTTAATATAGTTTGTGCACGTGCTAATCATGTAAAACATTTCCACATTAATCACAGAAAGAAGAACCAGATCAAAAGGGGGAAAAACCCTACAAGAAAGAATAGAATTAAATGGGGGAAAATGCTTCCATCTGTATTCAGAGTTCATCAATTCTTTATCTGTTTATGGAAAACATTTTCCTTGATGAGTCCTTTGGATTTGTCTTGGATCACTGTGTTTCTGACAAGAGCTGAGTCAGTCATAGTTGACATCACACAGTGTTGCTGTGTACAATGATCTCCTGGTTCTGCTCATTTCACTCAGTATCAGTTCAAGCCTTTCCAGGTCTCTCTGAAATCTGCCTATTCATCATTTCTTATTGAACAATAGCAGTCCATCAAATTCGTACCTTACTGCTTTTTCAGCCATTCCCAAGCAATGGGTCTCTCCTCAATTTCCAATATTTTGCCATCACAAAAAGGGCTGCTTTTTCACATGTAGTTTCCTTTTCTTTTTTATGATGTTTTTGAGATGTAGACAAAGAACAGTTGCCCAGAGAGAATTCTACCAACAAAATTATAGATCCCTAATAAACAAGTAAGTATTTTCAAGTGGTTGGAATAGAATTCTAATGAACCAAAATCATTAATTCAATGTCAATATAGGCCTGTTCTCTCTCTTAAATTGTAGTAAGTTTATTTATTTTTAATACATATTGCTCTATGAATCATGTTGGGAGAGAAAAATCAGAGCAAAAGGGAAAAACCACAGGAGAGGAAAAAAAACAAACAAAAAAAAGAAGTGAATACAGCATGTGTTGATTTACATTCAGTCTCCATAGTTCTTTTTCTGGTTGAAGATGGCATTTTCTGTCTATTGGGGTTGCTTTGGATCACTGAACCACTGAAAAAAACCAAGTCTTTCATAGTTGATTGTTGAACAGTTTTACTGTTATTGTGTACAATGTATTCCTGGTTCTGCTTGCTTCTCTTAGCATCAATTCATATAAATCTTTTCAGGTCTTTCTAAAATCAACTTGTTCATCATTTTTTTTTACAGAATAATAATATTCCATTACTTTCATATGCCACAATTTATTCAGCCATTCCCCAACTGATGGGTATCTCCTCACTTTCCAGTTCTTTGTTACCACAAAAAAGGCTGCTACAAACATTTTGGTACATGTGGGTCCCTTTCCCTCCTTTAAGGTCTCTTTGGGATTTAAGCCCAGTAGAAACACTGCTGGATCAAAGGATATGCACAGTTTAATAGTTGGGCATAATTCCAGATTGCTCTCCAGAATGTTTGGATTCATTCACAACTCCACCAACAATGTATCGGTGTCCCAGTTTTCCCACATCCCCTCCAACATTCAGCATTATCTTTCCCTGTCATCCTAGCCAATCTGACAGGTGTGTAGTGGTACCTCAGTTGTCATAATTTGCATTTTTAAGCCTGTTCTCTTGGTCCTACTATCACCCCCTGATCTTTGCCACAAGCTGGCCAGACAACAGCCACTGTTGGAGTAAGATTATACAAATATTCCTTTGCCAATCACTACTTTGTACAGGTTGATGAGATGTAAGCCCATTTTCTGCCACAAATGCAATCTCCACTGGCACACAGCTGATTGAAAGGGTCAGGGTAATGAGAGCCTCCTGCATTTTTGATTTGCTGATTACAAACATACTAGAAAGTATGTTTAATTAGAGTGAAACAGCAGGACTACTGGGAAAATCCGTCAGGGTGCATGTTATCCAGCTCCAGGTGGACATCAGCAGCATCTTGTTAGGAAGGACAGTGCACCTCCAGGACATCCATCGGGGCTATTTCGGATCTAATCTCTCAAAGGCCCCAAAGAAAACCACAAAGTTATCTTTCAAACACTAGGCTACTGAGTTAGAATGTTTCTGATTCTTGTTTGTTTAATATATTCTTTCCTTCCTTCCTTCCTTGCTTCTTTCTTTCTTTCTTTCTCTCTCTCTCACTTTTTCTTTACTTTCTTTCTTTTCTTTCTTTCTTTCTTTTCTCTTTCTTTCTTTCTTTCTTTCTTTCTTTCTTTCTTTCTTTCTTTCTTTCTTTCTTTCTTTCTTTCTTTCTTTCTTTCTTTCTTTCTTTCTTTCTTTCTTTCTTTCTTTCTTTCTTTCTTTCTTTCTTTCTTTCTTTCTTTCTTTCTTTCTTTCTTGATTTTCTTTAAGATAGACCTGGATCTTGATTTCCTGAAAAGGGGCTGGTTCTGGGGTCAGCAGACTGGCCTTCAGTCCTGCCTCTGCTCCTCACCAAGGGTGACTTTAAATGTCGATGAACCTCCTCAGGTCTCAACTGATTCCTAGAGTTGGATTAGATACCCTTTAGATCCCTTCCAGCTTTAACTACAATTATATCACAAGACAAATGTACTTTTGTTAATGTTTATTTTTATCTGACTCTTCACGATCCCCTTGGGGGTTTCCTTGGCAGAGATACTGGACTGGTTGGCCATATCCTTCTCCAGCCCATTTTAACAGATAAGAAAACTGAAGCAAAATAAGGTGAAGTGACTAACCTAACGTCACATCACTAATAAGTGTCTGAGGCCAGATGAGTCTTCTTGACTCCAAGTTCAGTGTTCCATCCACTTTGCCATCCAGCTGCCCCAAATCTAACTCTAAAAAGTTGCTATTTTAAGGGAATCACTATCCCATTTTGTACTTGAAATTACATTTTCTGGTTTTTCCACAATTCTCTTCATCTGAAATTATTTTCAAAAGAAAATACTCCAGGCAAAGAAATCAATTTAAAAACTTATGAGTAGATACACTTATTTTAAAAGAAAAGTGTTTTAGGGTTATGCAATCCAGTACCCTCTGAGGAAGAAAAAGCATCACCAGTTGCCAAAGACTTTATCAGAAGGCTGAAATTCTAGGGAGCTAATCGGATGTTTCCAAGAAGTCATTAATCAAGTACAAAGACTCCCTTTTTCAGATTCTTGTATATAAATGCTGTAAACCTGCATCTACCTTTCCATTGGTAGATATATTTATATGCAGATATATAGATACATATGTCTGTATATAAATTATGTAAACATATAAATATATTGAAAACATAATAGTTTGCAAAGTATTTTACAGATATTATTTCACTTGATCCTTACCCTAGAAATCTGAGTCTGAGAGAGATGCTCAGGATGACACAGTTGGTAAGTATTTGGGGCTACATGTCACTCAAGTTCTTCTGATTCCAGGCCCAGCAGTCTGTATATTGGTCCACCTTGCCAGCAGCATCATGGTTGAACAGGTAAAGGACTAATCCAAAAGGAAGACCTGAGTTCTGATCCTATCTCCGACATGTTTTGTATGTACATGGGAAAATCACCTAATTGCTAAGTGCCAAACTGGACATACTTACCACCTACTTCCACCCAGACAACGCTGTAACACTTAAAGTTATAGGATAGTTGGTGACCTGCATCAATGGAGGGAGTTTTCACATGGGGGAAGCTCCCCACACCAAAGAAATCGCTGAGCCAGACCAAAATAAATGGGTATTTAACCGTAATCTTCTAAATAGCTCAAGATTCACAAGAAAATCCTGATGATGTCAGGAGGGGTGGAGGAAAAAAACCTAGTTATTTTGAGTCTGATTTTTAGGCAAAAATTCTGAAACTTGAAGCAGATGAAGAGACTTATCCAGAAAATAAAAAATATTTTCTAAAGAGCCAGGAAATGCCTGCTGCTTCATTAATTTCTATTAAAGATGAACTTAAAAACAATTTTGAGTAACCATAAATGAGAGGCTTCATTCATTTCCTATTTAATATTATTTAATATTTAATTTTCAAATGAATCAAATATGACTTTCATTTTTCTCCATGTGATTTGCAAACATTTGTGCTGTCTTAAAAAGCTCTTTAGGACAGATCTGAAAAAAAGTCTTTTGCATTTATTTTCCCACAAACCAATCTGAGAAGTGACAAAAGATTTAAATGTTAGACCTTAGAAATATGGGGAGATGAGTGGATGTTATACAATCAACTCTGGGGAGATAAATGGATGTTGCACAATCAAGGACCTACCGTTGCTTTTTAGCAAACAAATTTAGAATCAAATTTTGAGACAATTTAGGTCTATTTTTCAAAGTCGTTCTGTTCAAAGTGACAATAACATACTCTGGATGTTGTTGTCCCATCTGCCTTAATTTCTCTTCTAAAATGCACAAAGACATTTCTTCTTTTTCTTTTTCTTTTTTTTTTTTTTTTACCATTATCACCATTAATATTTAAGTGTGCTGAGAAATGATAGGTATAGCAATAGACAAGAAAAAGAAATTGAAGAGATAAAAGATTGAAAAAGATAAAACAATATTGCTTTCCTCCCAAATATTTAAATGATATTTCTTTCCCTAACTATATGTGAAGAACATTTTTATCATTTTTTGGTTGTTTTTTTAAATGCTTTTTATTTGTTGTTGAAGCTTTTTATTTTCAAAACATATGCAAGGATAATTTTTCCATATTGATTCTTGCAAAACCTCGTGTTCCGATTTTTCCCTCCTTCCTTCCACCCCCTTCCCTAGATCGCAAGTAATCCAATATATGTTAAATATATTAAATCCAATATATGCATACAGATTTATACAATTAACTTGCTACATGAGAAAAATCAGGTCAAAAAGGAAAAAAAAACTGAGAAAGAAAATAAGATTCAAGCAAAGAACAGAAGAGAAAATGCTATGTTATGATCCACACTCAGTTCCCACAGTCCTCTTTCTGGGTGCAGATGGCTGTCATGATCACAAGATTAATGGAACAGGTCTGAATCATCTCATTGTGGATGAGAGACATGTCCATCGGAGTTGATCATGACATAATCATCTTGTGTACCTTGTATATCTGGTTCTGTTCACTTCACTTCGCATCAGTTCATGTAAGTCTCTCCAGGACTTTCTAAAATCATCCTGCTGACCATTTCTTATATATATTCCATAACATTCATATGCCATAAATTGTTCAGCCATTCCCCAACTGATGGTCATCCACCCAGTTTCCAGTTTCTGGCCACTACAAAAAGGGCTGCCACAAACATTTTGGCACATGAGGTATGTGTTAAGTCCTTGACTGGTTGAGAGGCCCTTCCTTTTGGTGTGCAGAATTAGCCACAGGATCCCGAGAAATTCAGAATACCCAGTTCGATTGAACTATAATTAAAACTCACAGCTGCCATTTGCAGAGCTCTTCATGGTGTTCAAAGCACTTTCCAGACATCGGATTATCTGAGCTTTCTCCTGATAGAGAGGAGCCTAAGAGAAGCATTCTGGCTAGGAAGGCAAAGCCTACAGGGGCTGTGAATATGTTCTTAAAATATTTTCATAATTGTATTTCAGCATAATTTGGTTTTCCTTATGATCCTATTTCATTTCCTGCACTTAAAAGCCTAATTCTGACAAGGGTTTCTGCACTCAGCTCAAGGCTGCTATGACCATCCCCTCCCCAAAAGGCGAAGAATCCTGTCCTAAGCCTCCTCTAAGTGCTTCTACCAGAACTTGATCATGACAAACGAGAGGCGTTTCTGTTCTCCCCGGGGAGAGCAGTGGATGGGTCCTGTCACAGGTCCTGCAGTCTCAGCCGGCAACAGCATTCAAGCAGGACAGCTTGCCTAATCTTGTGGTTGAGCCCAGGCTCAGCTCACATGCTCAGCTGTCTGGCCCTCAAGTGAATGAATGAACACACCCAAAAAGAGCCCCTCCTGATCTCCTAGTGCAGCAGCTGAGATGCAGCCACAGGGACCCTCCCAGCTGGGAAGAACGGCAGCCAGAGGGAACGTGGCCAGAGAACGAGACTGACCGCAGCCTCGGACACTTAGGGACCATCTTGGAGGTCTCTGAGTCCTGTGTGGTCCATCAATGTGAGGAAATACCATCAATCACTATCTTAGAGAGGGGCCAGGGCTACATAGTCATTAGAGGCTGGGAAGGATTCGAACCTGTCTCTCTCCATTAAGCCCTACACTGCCGTCCCAGATGAAATTTAGCAAGTACAAAAGTCAAATGTTTCCAGGTTCAAAAAAAATCCAACTGGGATTTCAGAGAGGTCTGGAGAGATTTCCATGAACTGATGCTAAGTGAAATGAGCAGAACCAACAGATCTTTATACACAGAAACAACAAGATTATATGATGGTCAATTCTGATGGACGTGGCTCTCTTCAACAATGTGATGATTCAGACCAGTTTCAATGTCTTATGATGAAGAAAGCCATTTGCACCCAGAGAGAGAGAGAGAACTGTGGGAACTGAGTGTGCTTCACAACATAGCATTCTCACTCTTTTTGTTGTTGTTTGCTTGCATTATATTTTTTCTCATTTTTCCTTTTTGATCTGACTTTTCTTGTGCAATATGATAATTGTATAAATATGTATGTATATATTGGATTTAACATATTTTTTAAATGTTGAACATATAGTGGATTACTTGCCATCTAGGGGAGGAGGTGGGGGGAAGAATTTGGAACACAAGGTTTTTGCAAAGGTCAATGTTGAAAAAATATCCATTCATGTGCTTTGAAAATAAAACTTTAATTTAAAAAAAGTCAAAAAAATCCAACTGGATTTGTTCTCTTTTCTCCTTGGGGAAGAAAACAGAAATAAGCTCAGATTTGAATATCTCTATCTTTCTCCTGTTATTTTTTTTATTACAGAATCCTAGAGTTTGAGAGTTGACAGGGCCGTCTACTCTGATCCATCTGAACAAGAATCCCATTTATAGCCTGGCTGACAAGTAGTCATCTCTCACTGGCTGGAAGGCCTTCAAGAAGGGGAGCCCATTCTACTTTGGCTCAATTTTCATTGTTAGGAGTTTCTTCCTAATATCAAGATTCGTCTCCTTGTAACTTCCATCCATTTCTCCTAGTCCTGGCCAGTGTTACCAAACAGATCAAATTTAGCATCTATTCTACAAAGCAATCTTTTAAGTACTTGACAGCCATTATGTCACCCATGAATCTTCTTACTCAGTTCCTTCAACTGATTCTCAGCTGACAAGGACCAGCCTGGTTATCCTCCTTCAGACAACCTCCCACTTATCAAACACTTCCTAAATGGCGGTAGCCAGATTTAACACAATATCCCAGGTGTGAGCAAACTAAGCCTCCAAAAGGACTGCTGTCTTGTTCTGGGAAGCCATTCCTCTCTCCATGTAGTCCAAGTTCGCATTAACTTTTTTTTTAGGGGTTAAGTGACTTGGCGAGGGTCCTACAGCTAGTAAGTGCTGAGTGTCTGAGGTCACATTTGAATTCAGGTCCTCCTGAGTTCAGGGCTGGAGCTTTATCCACTGCACCACCTGGCTGCCCCAGCATTACTTTTTCCTATCATTTCATATTACTAAATCATAATAATAAATTTGCAGTTCACTAAAACCACTCAATTTTTTTCTAGAAAAATTTCTTCATAGCCATACTTTCCCATTCTAGTATTAGTGACCCTGATGTAAATCTTTCCCTTGACTGAGATATTCCAATGGACATATGATCTCTCTAATTCTGTTTTCTTTCAGACAATGATGATCCCGTTCCTTTCATGTGTGCAGTTTTTGATAATGTCTTTCCAATGCTTCATCTTGGGAGGTCCATTCAAAGACCAGAGTCTCCCTCAACTTCCTCCAACATGGTGGGGACAGACCAGACTGGAAGGGCTCGGGCTGCTTACTTTTCATTTCCCCCTTTCCCACATGAGAAGCCCATCTTCCCTTCTGAGTAAGTGTGTTCCTGGATGACCTCCTTTCCTCCGAGGAGTTCTCAGTTCATGTTTCAGGCTGTACACTCTCCCTTTAAACTAATTCTGTTCTGACGTGTTAGACTCAGCGCGGGTTCTCTGTCAGAGGATCTCTGGATCCTGGCTCCAGGACCAGTGACCCTGGCCAGCCTTTCTCTGCCCTAGAGCCTGCCCTGACCCAAGAGAACACCCTGGCTTTATCCCGCTTCTGCGTCACAGAGCCTAACACAGTAACCCATGACTTCCTCCCAAGTTCTCATCACTTCTTAATTAGATTAGGAACAAGCCAGAAGAATGCTTCCCGTTAATTATATCCTCTATATTCCAAGGAATTAAATTATCGCTCAGGCAAGGCCAGAGCGGATGGGCACAAGCCTGGCACATGCCCAGATCGCCACCATCCTGCCTCACTGCCCTTTCTGGTGACTCCATGCCAAGGGTGGGACACCTCCCAGAGCCCTCAGCCCTTTGCCAGCCCCGCCAGCCCCTCGTTCATTCTCCCACCCACTGGGATTCTACTCTGCCCTATTGCAGTCTGTGGAACCTCCCGGAGCGCAGAATTACAGAACTTTCACAGAGCTGGATGGGACCCCCCTCGGTCCCTTTACCACTTTGCCAATGAAGACCTGAAGTCCAGGGAAGAGAATTCACTTACAATCCAGGGTCACAGGCTAATGATCTCTTAGGACATCAGAGGGCATCTATTTTAACCCTCTAAAGTCACAATTGAGGAAATTGAGACCTAAGAATAATGGTACAATAATAACTGTTCATATATTGCCAAGCTTTTCACAAGCACCTTCTTGGCTGGTCTTCAGAACAACCTGAGAGGCAGATGGTATTATTATCCCCATTTTACAGATGAGGAAACTGAGTTAAATGAGGTAGAGTGAATTGCCCCAAACTAGCAGGTTTCTTAAACTAGATCAAATTGAGTGGATTAGAATTCAGATCTTCCTGACTCTAGGCTGAACTCTATTAGCTGTATCACAAAAGGCAGATGCGTCTCTCCTCATAATGCAGAATAGTGTTTTATATTACCATCATAAAATCAAATTATATCCGTAGTTCTAAGTATACCCATAACAGAAATACAGTTCTCAAGAGTTCTTTCCTTTTTATGCTTCTCTTGAGTTCTGTGTTTGGAGATCAATTTTTTGGTACAGTTCTGGTCTTTTTGTCAGAAATAGATGAAATTCACCTAAATCATTGAACAGAATAGTGTTTTACACCAGAGATGGAGAGACAATCAGCCTCAGAGTGAGGAAGACCTGGATTCAAATCTACCTCCTGACACATACTGGCTGGGTAACACCGGAGAAGTCCATCAGCCCCTCATTTCTGTAGGTGACTTTTAAAGCATTGTGGATGAGGTGTTTCTCTGCAGTGTTGGGGGGAGTTCACCCATGACTCAGAAAATGTCCAAAGAAAACATAGCCCATTCTTCATGGGCTTATTGCAAAGCTCAAATGAGAGAATGTTAATAAACTGCTTTACTAACCTGACAGAGCCACAGAAATGACAACTATCATTAATGCTATGTCTTATCCCCTCTTTTATTGATTTTATTTTTCTAATAGGGGAGATAGACCTAAAAATGTGCTGAATATATATATATATGTATATATGCATATATATATATAATCATAGTAAGTTTGCTGTCCACTTAAACCACTGGATTTTTTTTCCTAGAAAAATTTCTTTGTAACCATATTTTTCCCATTTTTCTATTAGTGATCCAGGTATAAATCTGAATGACTATAAAGAGAAAATAGAATAATAAAAAAAACTATTATAAAAATTTTTTAAAAAGAAAAATAGAATAATTAGTCCACGGGAGTTTGGGAGAAGGCGGTAGCAATTCAAGGAATCAGGAATGGTTTCATGTAGGAGATGGGGCTTGACCTGTGTCTCAAAGGAAGAGGGAAATTCTGTGAAGCACAGAAGAAGAAGAAGAAGAATGATATTCCAGCCATGGGGGACAGCTAGAACAAGGCAAAGAAATGGGAGCCGGAGTGCCACAGGCAAGAAATAGAAGGTGGGTTTGACCAGGTCACTGAATGGAAGGGGATGATGGCACGCTGTCCATTGAAGTTGGAAAACTGCAAGGTGATGAAGGGTTTTAAAAGCTAAACAGAGTAGTTTATATTTTATTCTAGAGGTAATAGGGGGCTAGTGGAGTTCATTGAGTAAGAGAGAAACACGGTCAGATGTGTGCTGAAGGAAACTCCCTTTGGCAGCAATGCTGAGGATGGATGGAGGTGTGGAAGCTGGAGACAGAGACTAATGGGGAATTGCTGCAATAATCTAGGGAAGAAGTGATGATGATTGTGGGAGGGGGAGAAGAGGTCAGATTGGGAAGATAGAAATGGTGAGATTTGTCAACGATGACTCTGTATAGTGAGGGAGAGTATTGGGTCCAAAGTTACAAACCTGGGGACTTGGACAGAAAAAAGAAGCTTAGAAGAGTAGAAGGTTTGGTTCTTCATGGGGAAAGGGGCGTAATGAGCCCAGTTTCGGCCCTACGGAGTTGGAGCATGTCATTGTTTGTCTTTGCATCCCAGGCTCCCAGTAGGAGCTTAATAATGTCCCGCAGATGGTCAGGGAGGGAAGCTGGGCTTCCTCTGCCTTCGCCCTGGCCCGTGGGGTCAGGGTGCCCTCCAGGCTGGCGTCTCTCCTTTGGCTTTACTAAACAGAAAGGCAGGTGGAGCACCTGGAGCACAAAGGGGCAGGTGGCCTGGGAGACACGCCCCATTTCCTCCCTAACCACTCTGTATTCGTTTTCAGGGACGCAGCAGCCCCGTCACACCGAGCGGCTTGTTCTGCCTTGGTACACATGTATATTTTTACACTCGTGGGTACTGTTCACGATTGTCTCTTGAGCCGCAATGAGATTGACTTTGCCTTTTAGTTTTTTCCCCAATGATGACACAGACCGGATTTGGTAGAGACAATCGGCGACCATCTTTATTAAGCACCTACTACGCGCCATGCATTGTGGATCCAAAAACAAAAAAGTGAAACAATTAGGGTGGACCACCCCTCATCTGCTGCCCGCCCTTCTGTGGGGGTCCCGGGTAACACGGTCTGAGATACCTCGGGAGACCATTTACTCACTGTCCCACGAGCAACTGCTTCTCCTTATCCCTGCATTAACCCAACCCCCTGCCACATAGGAGCGAATTCTCCCCTCGCCCATCTCCCATTCTCTCATCCCCATCCTCCCCATTCTTCCCCCTGTCACCACCCTGTCCATGGTACTGCCCAGAATTCTCATCACCCAGAGAGGGGATTTCCCTTGGCCCCTTTGTCTCATACTCCTTCCACTTAAAAGCTTTGACTTGATCAGCATTCCCATCGTCCTCTCCAGCACTGGCTATTCCTTCTCTCACAGCCCTTGACACACTGGTCCTAAAGGAGGCACCTAAAGGAGCTGCCTAAAGGCAGATACTCCCTGATCCCCACTCCCTTTAACCACCATAACTCACCCACATCTTGACTTTTGAATCCCATCAAGAATTTCCCCCAGTTCCAAGCACTGTGACTTTTCTATGCTGGCCCTCAGGGCATTCGCCATCCCTTCTGGCTCACTTTTTCTCCCCAGTTTCTGCTCTTTACTAAGAGATTTCTGTGTTCACACTGATGATCCTTCAAACTCCCTGATTCCCAGATTCCTTAAATCCTTCACTCTACTTCAACCATACTTTGGGAAGTAAACTCAGGAGATCACACCATTGCCTCCAAGTACTCCACTTCCAGGACTCCATGAAAGTCTGACATTCCTCTGTTTCTTCAAACTTTTATTGCTCCATTCTTAAGTCTCACTCTTCTCCTCAATCTGTTCTTCACCCTCGTTAAGCCTTTAATGCCTTCGGCTCTTGGTACCTTCTGAAACCATTATTGCTAATTATACTTTTTTTTAAAATTATATATTTTTTATTTTTAAAACTTTTTATTTTCAAAGCATGCACAAATAATTTTCAACATTGACCCACAGCCTTGTGTTTCAGATTTTCTCCTCTTTCCCCCTACCCCCTCCCTTAGATGGTAAGCAATCTGACTACACTTTTGCATCTCTCCAATTTCAGTCCCCAAAATTAGCCATTTCACTTCAACATTGTCCTGTGATCTTGGATCTTGCCCCTTGGTCTATTGCCATTTGTGAGGAATGATGAAATCCAGCTTGTGATTATCCCTTGAAAAAAAATGTCTGTATCCATTGCTTTCACTTCCTTTATTCTTATTAACCCTATATAACCTTTTGCAGATTGGTTTTTGACCTCATTACTCAACTGAAATTGCCTTCTGCAAAGTAACCAAAAATCTTTTAATTGCCCCATTTTTCTGATCCCCCTTGCCTGCATTTGGCCATCCTCTGCTCCCATATATTCTCCTCTTCAGGTTTTCATGATACTACTCTCTCTAAGTTTATCTTCCACCTGCCTGATAGCTCCTTTAACATCTCCTTTACTGGCCTATGACCTACTCTGCCTGGCTAAACCCGGGGTCTTTCCAAGATTTCATCATGGACTCTCTTCTCTTCTCCCTTCAGTCTCTTTCTTAATAACCTCAACAGTTCATTGACAAATCTAACCATTTATATCTTCCCCCTCCCACGATCATCATCACTTCTCTAGATTATTGCGACAACTCCCCATGTCTAGAATATCCAGTTTTCTTCTTCTTCTTCTTCTTCTTCTTCTTCTTCTTCTTCTTCTTCTTCTTCTTCTCTTCTTCTTCTTCTTCTTCTTCTTCTTCTTCTTCTTCTTCTTCTTTTATGCTTCACAGAATTTCCCTCTTCCTTTGAGTCACAGTTCAAGCCCCATCTCCTACATGAAACCATTCCTGATTCCCTGAATTGCTACTGCCTTCCTCCCAAACTCCCTTGGACTAATTATTTTATTTTTCTTTTTTTTAATTTATTTTTATAATAATTTTTTATTATTTTATTTTCTCTTTATAGTCATTCAGATTTACACCTGGGTCACTAATAGAAGAATGGGCAAAGTATGGTTACAAAGAAATTTTTCTAGAAGAAAAATCCAGTGGTTTTAGTGGACAGCAAACTTAACTATGATTTTACACACACACACACACACACACACACACACACATATATTCAGAACATTTTAGGTCTGTCTCCCCTATTAGAAAAATAAAATCAATAAAAGAGGGGATAAGACATAGCATTAATGATAGTTGCCATTTCTGTGGCTCTGTCAGGTTAGTAAAGCAGTTTATGAGCATTCTCTCATTTGAGCTTTGCAATAAGCCCATAAAGAAGGGGCTGTGTTTTATTTGGACATTTCCTGAGTCATGGGAAGCTCCAAGAGATGAGTTCCCCCCAACACTGCAAAGAAACACCTTATCCACAATCCTCTGAGAGTCAGCTACAGAAAGGAGGGGCTGATGGACTTCTCCAGTATTACCCAGCCAGTATGTGTCAGGAGGTAGATTTGAATCCAGGTCTTCCTCACGCTGAGGCTGATTGTCTCTCTATCTTTAGTGTAAAACACTATTCTGTTCAATGATTTAGGTGAATTTCATCTATTTCTGACAAAAAGACCAGAACTGTACCAAAAAAATTGATCTCCAAACACAGAACTCAAGAGAAGAATAAAAAGGAAAGAACTCTTGAGAACTGTATTTCTGTTATGGGTATACTTAGAAATATGGGCATAATTTGATTTTGTTATGGTAATATAAAACACTATTCTGCATTAGGAGGAAAGATGCATCTGTCTTTTGTGAGGCAGCTAATAGAGTTCAGCCTAGAGTCAGGAAGATCTGAATTCCAATCCACTCAATCCGATCTAGTTTAAGATACTTGCTAGTTGCATGATTTGGGGCCAGTTACTCTGCCTCATTTAACTCAGTTTCCTCATCTGTAAAATGGGAATAATAATAGCATCTATCTCTCAGGTTGTTCTGAAGACCAGCCAACAAGGTGCTTGTGAAAAGCTTGGCAATATATGAACAGTTATTATTGTACCAGTATTATTATTAGGTCTCAATTTCCTCAATTATGACATTAGCAGGTTGAACTAAATGTCCTCTGATGTCCTAACTCTTCCCAAAGGACCCCACATCTATCTGTCTAGGCTCAGTCTCCCCTGAGTTTCATTCTTGGATCAACAACTGCCCCCTGGACATTTCAAAATGAATGTCAGAGAGTCATATCAAACTCAATGCTTCTCAAACCTAATTAATTATCTCTCACCTACAATTGCCCCCCCCCATTTATTTTGTGGATAATCTTCCCTATTCTGTCTCCCCCATTAGAATGGAAGTTCCTTAAAGGTAGAGCTTCTTTCAGTCTTTCTATCTTTTTCCTCAATGCCCATCACAGTACCAAGCTCATCATCTTCTCAATTTCTGCCCTTATATTAGCTTCATAAATGCTGGTCGCTTGCTTATAGACTTATTAGGGAGCTAAAAAGATAGAATTCAAGGATACTTCTTTCTCAAGAATTCAAATTATTTTGTATTTTATGGCTAGAACCCAACTTACATACCTGTAAGAGGTATGTAGCTTCTCCCCTTTTTCTGTTTCTTACTCCCTCTGTTTTTCTCTGTCTTGGCTTTTGTCTGGGTCTCCCTTTTCTTGCCCTAAACTAGTGACTTTATTGGTGTAGGAAGCTCCTGGGTGAGGGAATTCCTTCCCTTAATAAAGATCAGCATTTTTTCCTACAATTTCGAGCCTCAGAGAGTTGGCTAGAGCATTAAGAGATTAAATAATTTGCTGAGGGTTACACAGCCAGCATGTGGTGGAAAGGGCTTTTAACCCATGTCTTCTTGGCTCTGAAGTCTGTTCTCTTGAAGGCATCATTATCTCCTAACAAATCAAAATAGTAGCTAAAAATCACTTTACTTTATATTTACAGAGCAAAGTGAATGATGAACTCACCCCCTTACTGTTGTTAACTTTAAGGAGCTGAATTTAACAAAAATGACCTTAAGGACCACTTCCATTCTCATGTCCAAATGGCTTAGCACTTAATAAAATCCTTTTTATTTCTTCACGTCTTAGTTCTCCAATCAGGCTTTAAGCTGCTATTTGTCTTTCCTTCTAGAGACCGATGACCTCAGGAGGGCTCTCCAAATATAAGGTCATGTCTTATCCCTCTCCTCATTCTCCCAGTTTTAGTTCCAGGGCTCCCTCTTCCATGAAGTCCTTCCTGACAACTGTAGCCTTCACAGATCTTCTAAGATGATAGATCTCGGGCTGGGAGAGGTCTTGGAGGCCAGCTAGTCCAAGTTCTTCTTTTTACAAATAAACAAACTGAGGCACAAATGAAGAAACTGAGAAAATGTATCATAGATTTAAAGCTGAAAGGGACCTCAACTGGTCCAGTCATTTCAGTTTGAAGAAACTCAGGTCCAGGGAAGTTAATTGAGACAAGAACCATGGTCATGCAGGGAATAAGTAGCACAGCCTTTGGTTTCATAGTCACTGTTCCTTCCAGTGTCCCGTGCTATGTCCAGTCCTCCACTTCTTAGAATTCCATCCTTCTTTAGCCTCAACTACCCAATTCCACAATACTCATTCAGAGCAAGTCTCGTTACCAACAATGGGGAGTCTTGTTGATTATATCCTTCCTGGTTTAATAACTGCTGTGGATTAGCACATCCTCTGTCTACTCTGTGCTTTCAGAACAGGTTTTCTAGGAAAGATCTGATTTCAAGGAAGATGAGAGAAACGAAAGATATATACTTTCTTTGCCAAAGGATCATCCCTCGTCAGAACATGTCTTAATAATTGTTCTAGAAAATGTCTATCACCATGCTCAAGACAGTCATTCCAGGAAAGAATCTTATTATATATCATTTCCTTTCTCTTAAAAAGATTTTCTCAAACCATGACAAAAATGTATTGTAAAAAAATATCTACAGAGAAATCTGTCATCTCTCTGTAATGGTTTCAATTTTGCCTCTTGGAATTTTTCACCTTCCTTTAGGGCTCTGCTCAAGCATGACTTTCTCTATGGTGACTTTCTTTTCTTATTCCCCTCAATTCCCTCCAAAACATAGCTTGTATTTAACTAACTCAAATGTATACTGAATTTGCTTTATTTATTTATTTTTATTCATTCATTCATTCACCTTTTTCTTTCTTTCTTTCTTTCCTTTCTTTCTTTCTTTTTATTTTTATTCATTCATTCACCTCTTTCTTTTTTTCTTTCTTTCTTTTTTTCTTTCTTCCTTCCTTCTTTCTTTCTTTCTTTCTTTCTTTCTTTTTCTTTCTTTCTTCTTTCTTTCTTTCTTCTTCCTTCCTTCTTCCTTCCTTCCTTCCTTCCTTCCTTCCTTCCTTCCTTCCTTCCTTCCTTCCTTCCTTCCTTCCTTCCTTCCTTCCTTCCTTCCTTCTTTCTTTCTTTCTTTCTTTCTTTCTTTCTTTCTTTCTTTCTTTCTTTCTTTCTTTCTTTCTTTCTTGTTGCTAAGCCAATTGGAGTTAAGTGACTTGCCCAGGTCACACAGCCAGGAAGTGTTAAGTGTCTGAGGTCAAATTTGAACTCAGATCCTCCTGACTTAAGGGCTGGTGCTCTATTTATTACAACAACTAGCTGTCCCTTACTGTATTTGCTTTATATTATTTCTGTATATAGTTATATAGTGTCTGTCTCTATAGAATGTAAACTCCTTGAGATTAGACACTGTTTCATTTTTTTATCTTTTTATCCCCATTAATTAGCACAGTACCTACCACATAGAAGGTGCTTAATGAATGTTTGTTTTATTATTTATTGTTTGATTCTTATTAACAACTCTATGGAGTAAGTTCAAAAGGAATGATGACTCCTATTTCACAGATAAAGAAACTAAGACACAAAAATGGAGACACCAATCCCAGTTCATAGGCTTTCTGGCTTATCCAATGACCTAATCTAGTTGATAACAGGTAGAAGTTAATCTTATAGTTCATCTCTTCATTTATACATTTTAGTTCATCTCTTTAACAGGCACAGAAAAGAACAAAGAAAATTTAAAGCAAAAAATAAAAAATTAAGCATTTGGGAATTTTGAGGACAAAAGACCTTCCCAATGAAAGGTGTTCAGCATTGAACTTTTAGGTGAAACTTTGGAGGTAAAGTGGGTCATTTTTACATAACAAGTGATAGACAGCAAGTGACTCAAAGGAGAATCCAACCTATGTATCTGTCCACAGGTGAAATCTCCCTAACTTTCTAATTACAAGTTTTCAATCACAAAGAAGGTAGAAGCATAGAATCTTATTAGTCCTTGGAGATCATCTAGTTCAGTCTTCTCATTTTATGTATTTTATTTTGGGACTTTCCCACATTGGTCTAGATAAAAAATAAACTAATATAACAGTTATAGTGATTGAGTATCACCTTTCCTGGAAAGTCCTTTCTTGGAAAAGGAAAATACAAACAGCATATATCATGAATAGCAGTTAGTCTTGTGGAAATAAGGAAGACCTGGTTATTGAACATCTACTGAGCATGTAGAACTTCCCTGGCAGTTTATTTCTCTCTTTAGTAGTTTGCCTTTCCTTTTTTAAGCAGCTCATTCTCTTTTTCTTCAAAAGAGTGTTGGCTTGTTTTTCAATCAAATGAAGTAAAATGCTACCACCAGTGACAAAAATAGAAAGGAAGGAAAATACCATCACTCTCTCATAGTTTGCTCTAACCAGCTCATGATTTCCTTTCCAGAGGTATACAAATCAAAAATAAATTAATTGAAGTTAAAGAGTAGCTGAACAAGATGTGGTGGGTGATTGTGATGAAATACTATTGTGCTTTAAGAAATGATGAGCAGGATGACTCAGAAAAAACCTGAGGAGACTTACATGCATTGATACAAAATAAAGTGAACAGAGCCAGGAGAACATCAAACACAGTAACTGAAATATTGTAATGATAATCAACTGTAAAAGACTTAGCCACTTTTATCAAGACAATGATCCAAGACAAATCCCAAGGACCCATGTTGAAAATGTTATCCACTTCAAAAAAAAAAACCTGATAACTCTGAGTACAGATGGAAGCAAACTTTTTTCACTTTATTTTTTGTACGTGTATTTTTTCTTTTGCAACATGGCTAATATGGAAAAATGTTTTGCTTATATATATATAATTAATATCATATTGCCAAGGAGTAGGGGAGGAGCAGAAGGGAAAGAATTTGGAACTCAAAACTTTAAATAAAAATATTAATTTTTTTTAAAGTATCCTCTCTCAAGACTTCAGTGATACATTTTATTTCCTGATTCTTCTTTACCTCTCTAATCAAATCCCTTGGTATTGCTGAATACTCTTCCAGATCTTCTCCCTGCTCTTTTCTTCTCTCACATTCTCCCTCAATGAACTCCTCTGCCAATTTCCTCTCAACTAACATCTTTCCTCATCTTTTGAATTTGTCCTGGTGCTCTTTTGCGCACCGCCTGCTATCTTCCTGTACTAGATGTCCAACCATCTTCTCAGATTCAACTAGCCTCAATCTGCACTTAGAGATCAGAACCTTCAAGGGTCTCTGGGGCCATCTTTTCCATGGCCTCATTTTGCCATATAAAAAACTGAGGTTGCAAGATTGACCAAGGACACAGTGGGGAAGCGAGAGGGTGGAGATTTGACCAGGATCCTGTGAATCCAAACTGAGTCCTCTCTCCAATGGACCACATTTCATTCCATTCCATTTCCCCCAATCCCCCCAAAATTAGTATCTCACTTCTATAAATGGTTATTAGGTGGTTTCCAGTTGGATGTCAGCTGTATTCCTCCAGGCAAGAAATCCTGTCTTGTTCCTCCCTTCTCTCAAACTCAAGAATCATAAGATTTCCATCACCAACTCTTGTCATTCTCCACTAAAAACGTCTCTTGAATTAACTTCTACTTTTCTCTAAGCAGCCACTTAAGACTTCACACCTGGCACTCTATAACAGACTTTTAGCTAGTCTTCCTACCCACATCCTGCTTTAACCCTATAACCTAGCGTATTTCTGTCCCTCCAAAACCCCTTAAATTCACACGGTCAAACCCTAGCAGGCTAATCTTCTGAGATACTGCTTTCTTCATGTCACTGCTCTTCCTAAGAGCCTACGGCCTCTTCATTGCAGCATGACCAAATTCATCTGGTGGCTCTCAAGACCCTTCATAATTTGCTTCTATCTCATGCATCCCATTGATTTTCATCTCAACATACACCCTCTACACCAGACAGTACAGATTGTTGCTGACAGGGAAAATTCTATTACCAGGCCTTTACTATCTAAATTATATATATATATATATATATATATATATATATATATATATATATATATATATAATATATATATATATAATATATATATATATATATTCAATATTAGTTTTTTTAAGGAAGGGAGGGAAGAAAGGAGAAAAAGGAAGGAAGGAAGGAAGGAAGGAAGGAAGGAAGGAAGGAAGGAAGGAAGGAAGGAAGGAAGGAAGGAAGAAGGAAGGAAGGAAGGGAGAGAGGGAGGGAGGGAGGGAGGGAGGGAGGGAGGAAGGAAGAAATGGAGAGAAAGAAGGAAGGAAAGAAGGTAGAAAAGGAGGAATATATTAAACAAGGATCAGAAACATTCTAACTCAGTAGCCTAGTGTTTGATGAACCCTAGATTATATATTACTTGATAGAAGTACTCCTTATTCAGTAAAATCCTCTAAGAAAATTGGAAAGTATTTTCAGCCAAAAAAAAAAAATAGGTTTAGAGTAGAATTTCACATCATATTCCATGATAATTTCCCAATGTTTAAGTGAATGTAAAAGGACTATTGGTTTTAAAAATTAGAGACAAGTGGATAAATGTGCCTTCCACAATCATGATTAGGGAAGAATTTTTAACAAAACAAGGGATAGAGGAGATCACAAAAAGATAAAAGTGATAATTTCAATTATATGAAATTGAAAAGCTCTTATAGAAAAAGGAATCGATGCAGCTAGTATAAAGAGAGAATGGAAATAAATCTTTTTTGCAAGTATCATGGACATATAGAATATTAATATACACAAACATTTATATATACATGTCATATATGGTTATATATACATATGTATATATGTTCTATGTTATACATACAAAGAGACATTCTTCAGTGGATAAATTGTCAAAGAATATGAACAGTTCCCAAAAGATTTAAAAAGTGTTAACAACTACACTAAAACATTATTCCAAATCACTAAGAGAAATACATATTAAAACTATTCTTAAGTCTTCCTGTGGAGAAAATTGACAAAGATGAAAAAACAGCAGAAATAGTCAATATTAGAGGGAATGTGTATGAGGGCATTGTTGGCACAACAATTCTTGAAACATTTAGAAATTATGCTACAAAAGTATGATTAAAATATCTCTATCATTGGACCCAGTGATTTCAGTACCAGATATACATATTAAAGAGCTCAAAAAAGAAAGATTCCATACATACTGGGGGAGGGGAGAGGAAGGGCACTTTTTATTATTGTAAAAATTTTTTATTATTGTAAAGAATATCGTAAAGAATTAGGAATAGTTGCCCATTGACTAGGTGTGGCTTAATAAATAATAGATATGAATGTCATGAATTATTACTGGATAATAAGCTGTAAATTTGAAAAATTCAGAAGATATATATGAACTGACTGAAATAAGCAGAAGAAAAACAAAATACACAAAGATTACAACAATGTAAACAGGAAAAACAAAAAAGTAAGGTTTGCTCCTTTGTGGTCTAGCCAGTTCTGACACTTATTTGTTATATGCCACAATACTGACTTCCTGAGTTTTTCTATTTGGAATACTCATGGATATGCAATTTTCATTGATGTAGACTGGTTCTCCCATTAACAATGCAGATGGCTGCCCATGCTTGCCTGTTGATCTTGGGTCCTAAGGTCCATCTAATACACTAAAGGGACTTCCTCTCTTCTGTTAAAGACATAAAAATACCAATGGAGCATGTGGGATGTCTATTAGTTAGTCCTTGTTCTTGGTAGGTAACAAACCTATGTTTTTTCATTAAGGATCAGAAGATTTCAGAGCTAGAGCTGGGAAGAACTTCAGAGGGCATCATCTAAGATCACATAATTAGTGAACAGAGGGAGAATTTCAGATAGCATTCAATACCCCCCTTCTACAGAATTATTTCTCATTTATAATGGGTTTTAGAATGTTCGTATCCACCACAAACCATCTTGCAGCCCTTTGGGTGCCCATTAACTTCAGTTCTTTGGAGATCATCGAATTCCATGTTTACAGTTATACAAAAATCAGTGAAAGAATGCTGCTGCTGAGAAAAGCTATCCATATCACAACATCACCTCAAATCCTCAAAGAATCCCATAAATATTTTTAATCACCCATAGCCTCCATTAATTACTGTTTTAATTATCATCAAATTGCAAGAAGAAGGGGTAACAATGGAATTGAGTCATCTTTGATGAGTTAAGATATGAGCTGGACTTCAGAAGACACGTAAGGTTGAGTTAGGGACGAGGGGAAAGATATGCCAGGAGGGAGGAATTTCAGCAACTAAATCTTAGATTTGACATGAATCTTTTATTTCGGAGGGACCCTACTCATTAAAAATAGGTTTGTGTTCGGGGAAAGTATAGGAAAGGATTGGATGGGAAGGTGGCAGTCTGATTATAGAAAGCATTGAAAAATAAGAGTTTGGATTTGATGAAACAGGGGAGAGGGAACTAATGACTATTTTCAGCCTAAAAGTAATGCAATTTCATTGTCTTTTTAAAAAATTAATTTGGCATTGGTATGTTAGCTACATTAGAGAGGGTAAACTGGGGACAGGGAGATCAGGTACAAGGTTGTGGTGGTCTAAGATTTGAGGTGATAAACATTCAAACTAAAGAGAGCAATGGAGATGGTTTGAGTTTTTGGTTCTTTAATTTTTTATTACATGGTACAAAGGATATAGTTCATTTTGAATCATATAAATTACTGGTAAAAAAGATCATAATTACATTTGGTCATAAAAAAGATTTTTTAAGCAAAAGGAAATTTTGGTCCTTATAAAATGGCAAAATTGAAGCATTCTTAGATTCAGGTTGTTTGGTATTATGAAATATTCTAAGCATTAGTAAATAAATGGTTAAAAAAATAGTACAGAGAAGAACGGCAGCTTATGAATAGTATTACTTTACCATAGAGCAAAAAACAGTGGGAAGGGAAAATGGAAGGTTCAGAAATGCCAATTGATGGACAGTAGAATGCCCAGTACACTGAATTGGAATGAAAGACTGTGAAATTATAGCAGCTCCTAGGAATAGTCCTGGATTGCAATTCCTTCACATCTTCTCATCTTATATAATTCTTACCTTAGGTCTCCTATAGATCTTCCATGTAAAATCTAGTCCATGTGCCAGAGACTCTGCTGCCATTTTCTATTCCACAGGAACCAGCAAAAGCATTTAAGTGACTTTCCTCCCTTTCTTTCTCTGAATGATATTCTTTTCTAATCAAACACTTCCTATACATTTGATATCATTACAGCCATGTTGCACAGGCTGTCCAAAATATGGCATTTTAATTCATTGAAATATTTTCTATAAAGACAATGATAATAAATTTCCTTCCCTATATTTTAGAATCTCCATATTAACAGAGCAGCTCAAAATTCTTTGACATCATCATCTCATTATTCCTCATTCAAAGCAGGCTATTTTATTTGGTGGACCAGATAAAAAACTGAAATGTAAAGTATAAAGTTCATAGCTACTATCTAGCAAATACCAGATGGGGAATAGACCAGTTGGCAATAACTGTGGGATACCGAACCATCAGTCTCTGAACTCCCTTAGAGCTGCTTGAGCAATCATTTGAATTAAGTATTCTTACCCAAATTGCTGGAAACCTTAGGAGAGGAATGAAGATCCCACAGAAAGTAAATGAGATATTGGGTAGCATTATCAATAGATGGAAGAAAGCAAACCAAAAAAATGGAGAAGGAACTATCAGGATAGTCTATAATCCTTTAGAAAGCAAGAAGGCTATTACTAACTGAGATAGAATAAAAAGTTGGTTAGAAGTAAGTCCCAAGATTCTTATAGGAACTGATGCTAAGTGAAGTAAGCAGAACCAAGAGAACACTGTACACAAAAACAAGATTATGGGATGATGAAATCTGATGGACACGGCTCTTTTCAACAATGAGGTGATTTAGGTCAATTCCAAAAGACTTGTGATGGAGAGAGTCATTTGCATCCAGAAGGACTGTGGGGATTGAATGTGGATCTCAACATAGTATTTTCACTTTTTTGTTGCTCTTTGCTTGCTTTTTGTTTTCTTTCTCATGTTTTTCCTTTTTGATCTATTTTTCTAATGCAGCATGATAAATGTGGAAATATGTATAGAAGAATTGCACATGTTTAACATATATTGGATTACTTGCTATAAAGGGGAGGGAGGAAGGGGGTGAGAAAAATTTGGAACACAAGGTTTTGCAAGGGTGAATATTGAAAATTATCCATGCATATATTTTGAAAATAAAAAGCTATTATTAAAAAAAAAAAAAGAAATAAATCCCAAGTTTTAAACCTTCAACAACTCAGGGATCATCAATAAGGGGAAAGAAATGATGACAGGATGAATGAATGGTTTTGTCTTTAAATATTGCAAAGAAAAGTAGACCAGATGGGTCCCTCTAGAGAGCAAGGGAAAGTTCTCCAAGCAGGAAAAACATGTCTATGAAGTTCATTATAAGTCCAAATGGTTAAGAAGTCAATGTCTTGAACTCTAGGCATTGTTTGTGATTTGCATGTTCATTTGCATCCTCCTCTGTCTGTCCCAGTTACTGAGGCTAATTCCCTATTTGCATGACTGTAACATGATTTTCTTTTTTTAATAAGAGGAATATATTGCACATGGAACAAATGTGGCCACATCAAAGACCCCATACCATCAAAAATTGTTAGCCAGTGCTTTCCAAAGAAATATAGGATGAAGATATTACTAAAACTACACATTAGATAACTTTCCAGACTTACTGCTTTCAGTTAATAAAAACATTTCCTCTGGATGGGGTTTTGGCTGCTGGTTTATTACTCCAAGAATCATTTAAAAATCCATGAAAACCACATTATTTCTAGTCCATTTTACAGATCTTAAAAATTATCTTGGGGGAAGGGGCCAGTATTAATCAAATAATGTTACAATAGAGAATATCACAAATAGAAAGTAAAGCTCTAGATAAAGTCACATAATTCTATTCTAAATAATTCTTGGCATTGAACTTGGTGTTTTAGGATCCCAGTTTGTCACAGACAGAAATCTCACTTACTTAAACATATCTATGGGGAAAGCCTTGTGATTAGATAGATAGATGGATAGATAAACAAATACACACAAAGAGAGATGACTTTTCCCCTCTCCAAGTAGTAGAAGTTATCAAAATAAGCTTATCCTGCTCTCTGGAGTTTGGAGGTCCACTATATATATATAGGATTATTTGTTGTCTAAGGAAGGGGGTGAGGGGAAGGGACAGAGAAAACATTTTGGAACACTAGATTTTGCAAGATTGAATGCTGAAAACTATACATGTATTTTGAAAACAAAAAGCTAAAAACAAGGAATTTTTAGAACAGCAATTCTAAAAAATAAATAAATGAATGAATGAAAAAAATAAAATAAAATAAAATCCTTCTCCCAGGGAAATAAGTACAATGGCCCTTTGACACACGGGGAGGCAAAGTTTACACCCACTTCTCGAGTTAAGTGTGTTTCTCCTCAATATGAAGTTGTTCTATCAGGATCCATGGTTGAGCTGTGGTCTGAATCCATGGAATAAAAAGGCCCAGTTTTAACAGGGCTCCCTTATAAGCCTGCCTCCAGCCTGGAGAAACTGCGGAAAGAGAACTATTTAGACTCTTTACGCTGGGAAAGTCAGGTCGTTATGACAAGCCATTGATGGCTTCTAGCTGTGAATCCCAGGTGGAATTTGGCAATCTCCAGACTTCACGGAGGGCAGGAGACCACACCTAGGTAAATTAAAGCCAAACTGAGACTCTTTCTGGTGTCAAATGCAGCCTCCTGCGGAGAGATACTTCTACCAAACAAGGCGGAGGAACAGCCAAATAACAGCAGCGGCTCCCCGGTCCCCCTTGACCAGCTCCTCTGAGGTCAGTTGACCAAAGGCAGATTGGCTGCTTGGAAGAACATCTCACTGAGGCAGGCAACTCCTAGACTGAACCCATCACCCCTCTCCCCCCAGGAAATGAGGCAGGAAACCAAGACCACGGTGTCATCTGAATCACTCAGGCAGCCAAGATCTTGAACCCCCGAGAATTAGTTTGAATCAACAGGGAGGATGCTATTTAAGAAGTACAGCCTGCCGACCAGCCCTGCTGAATACTGGCTGAGAGACTGAATCCAGAGGTGGAAGCTGTGCGCTCTCACTTCCTTGGTGACTTTTAAATCACCTCAGACTCTGAGCATTCTCTAGAGCTCTTTCTGGATGCTCTTCTCTAGCTAAACTCTCTCTCTCTCTCTCTCTCTCTCTCTCTCTCTCTCTCTCTCTCTCTCTCTCTCTCTCTCTCTCTCCTTTTTCTTTCTTTCTCTTTTTCTTTTCTTTTTTTTTTTTCTGAGGCAATGAGGAAATTTTAAGTGTCTGTGACCAAATTTGAACTCAGGTCCTCCTCACTTCAGTACTGATGCTCTATCCATTGCACCCCTAGCCCCCTAAAGTCTCTCTTTTAATAAGAAATCCGCCAGCTCCCAAGGGTTCTGTGATCATTTCTGTGCACTTACCTCTGAAATTTGCATGCCCCAACTCACTCCTGAACTCTAGTCTCACATAACTAACTGCAGCTGGACACAAAGCCAAAGCAACCAGCCTTAGAAGGAAAGCATTCAGCGAGGAAACACCTTTTACAGTAAGTTATCTCTGATAAAGGCCTCATTTCTCAGATTTTTTTAGAGTACAAGTCATTCCCCAATCAATAAATGGGTCAAAGGACATAAACAGGAACTTTTCAGGTGAAGCAATCAAAGCTATCTATAATCATATGAAAAAGTACTCTGTTGTTATTGATTAAAGAAATATAAATTAAAACAACTCTGAGATACCACCTCATACCTCTCAGATTGGCTTTTCAGACAAAAAAGGAACATGCTAAGTGATGAGGAAGACATGGGGAAAATGGGGCACTAATGATGGTTGATGGAATTGTGAACTGATCTTATCATTCAGGAAAGTAATTTGAAACTATGCCCAAGGAGCAATCAAACTCCACGTACATTATTTTTGCAGCAATACCACTCCTAGCGCTATTTTCCAAAGAAATCATAAAAAGGGGGGGGAGGACCTACATATGCAAAAATATTTAAAGCAGCTCTTTTTGCAGTGGCAAAGAACTGAACATTGAGAGGATGTCTATCAAATGGCTGAACAAGTTGTGTTTTATAAATGTAATGGCATACTATCAGGCTATAAGAAATGATGAGCTGACAGATTTCAGAAAAACCTGGAAAGATTTCCGCGAACCGATGCTGGGTGAAGTGAGCAGATCCAGGAGAATGTCATAACAGCAATATTGGGCGATGACCAACTATGATTGACTTAACTCTTCTTAGCAACATAGTGATCCAAAACAATTCCAAAAGATTAACCCAGAGAGAGTGATGGGAATATTGGAATTATCAAAGGCAAAGAGGGAACTGAGGAAATATTGGAGGGGGGGGTAGGATATTGCCAGTTATGGATCAATCTGTATGACCAATGGAGCAAAGATTTATACAAAAAGGTGGTGGAAGAACAGCCAGGTGAGCTAGAGTGGATGGGGGAGGGAGGAGAGATATTGGAAGAGCTGAAATGGGCCCTGATCAAAGCACCAGTGCTAGGCTAACCCTCTCTGGACAAGCCATTTCAACAATTTGCCAGAGGAAAAAGGTGCAGCTTTGGGGCTGCTGACTCAATCAGGGGCATTCCTGTGCCCGCTGTCGGACCCAGCGTCTCAGGGCTGGCCTGGATATGTCCAGCAGCCACAGGCCTGTTAGCAGAGGAGAACAGGAAATCGGCATTTAGGGCAGCTTCCCCTGCAAGTGAGACCCATCTTACATCAGAAAGCAGGGAAGTGGCTCACCAGCTCTACAATTTTGAAAAACGAGGCAATCCTGAGAGGGATGATGACCTGGTGCTAACAATGGACAAGAGGATTAATCCAGCCGCCTTCCCAAGTAGAGGAAATCACTTACCAAACGCCAGAATACATAATGTTTGGATGTACAGGATTTATCAATCCAAATTTGATAAGGGTCTGTCAGACCCTTGGGAGAGGAAGAAAGACTGGTTATAGATGGATCATCCCAGGTGACTAATGGGGAAAAGGCAATGGATATGTGGTAGTGGATGGGAAGAACAGATTAACTCTGGAAGCAGAAACACTTCTGAAAGATTGGTCAGCACAAACCTGGGAACTGGTTTAAATTCATTAAATCATTAAATTTATTTTATATTATAAAATTATTTTATAATTAAATTATTAAATCAGGGTCTGAAGAAATCAGGGAAGGGACAGTTTATACCAATTCAAAATATGCTTATGAGGTGGTGCATACTTTTTGGACTGATGGATAGTAAGAGGAAAGAATCGGCACATGGGGAAATAAACAAGGGTCGGAAAATCTGTCAGGACCAAGTGAAATAGTTGGGCCATTGGAAGATCCTTCCCCTGAGACCATGGGAAACTGCTTAGCGGAAGAGGTGGCAAAGGAGGCAGCCTGCCAGGAGGAGGTTAGAATGTTGGTGATGACACCGGGCTCCCCTTTGTCAAGCTACCCCCGCCCCTGTATTTTCTCAGCAGAAGGGAGGCAGAGGAGAGAGACTGGGAGGTTAGGGATGAGGGAGGAAAATGCTGAGTAAAGGGATAACCAGACTGTTGCTGAGTGTGGTGCACAGGAGGGATGTTGGGGAGTTCAGGGGCTGGGGAGCGCCTTCTTGAGACCACACAGGGGCTTGGGGCTCTGTACAACAGCCAAACGAGTCACCAAATGATACCCGGAATCCAGGAGGTGAATAGAAAGGCCATGAGGAGACTGTAGCAAGAAGGCAGGGAGCAGGAGGTTCGCCCTAGATTTCACAGGGATGCCCGTAAAAGAGACTCAAAGACCTGTTGGTAATTGTAGGACTCTCCATTTGATGGGATGGGTGGAAGTTTCTGCCCCAGCTTGGCCACGCTCCTAGAGTAAATAATTCCAAGGTATGGGCTGGTGGAAAGATTGATTCAGTCACTTCACCTCAAAGCTGTTGCAGCAGAGAAGATGAGGGTTTACAAGGGGTTTATGTGGTACCCACCCTCCTCAAGGAAAGTAGAGGATGAATGAACTGCTTAAGAAACAAATGACCAAATCGATCATTGAAACGGAACTCCCTCGGATCATAGTTTTCCCCTTGTCTTAATGAGTCTGCTCAGCTTCAAGGAGGATATGGAGCATCCCCCTAGGAGAGGCTCTCCTGCTTAGGATGGTAGGAGGGGCTGCCCGCTTTTGAAACCACAAACAAGACTGTGTCCCCACAGTATCATCCTCCCTTTTATTAGAATCCTTATAAAGTGCTGATTTAGCATGGTACTTAGCAAATCCTCTAGCTCACTATTTAAGTACTCATTGGAGTTCACATCTTTGGGAGATTTCAGGATTTAGTATGAGATATCTGAATTCACACCTCCCTTAATCCCTGCCTCCAGAAGGAGGAGTCAACCTTTGGGAGATTGTATATAAAGAGGCTATTGGAACATTGCCAGGGGTGGGAGAGGAGCACTCTGGGAGGAAGCCCACAAGCCCTCTCTCAGAGGCAAGAGAGATTCATTCCATTTTCCATCTGGCTGGCTGGAGGCTGAAGGACAGACCTTTGGATTTGGAGACATTCGGAGGGAGCTCTTGGAACCAAGCAGAAAGATAGGCCACTAAGAAAACTAACCGGGCTATTTTGGAAGGAGAAAATAAACGTTTGAACTTTTAGCACCTGGCTGCATTTGGGTGATTATTACTTTGAACTGAAACTAAAGCTGCCTCCAGAAAACCTTCCCAAGAAACCTGCTCCCAGAAGGAACCATTATTATATTTTAAAGAAGAGAACACCATACCTTTCAGATCTTAGATGGAGAGGACCACCTCCCCCATACCCACCCTTGGAATTTGCTGCCCACTTCCTGCAACCAGGAGTGTAGGTGCTGATTAAAACCTGGAAGGAAGCAAAGCTGCAACCTGACTGGGACCATCCTTATCCATTACTCCTAGAAACCATGGAAACCAGGGTAAAACCAGTGACACAGGAAAAACAGACTGTCCAACCTGGCGACTCTCCACTGAAACTGACCCTCCAGAAAGCTGGATCTGCTATGGGATATAGGTTGGGGACTCATGGTCTTGGGTTTTGGATTCCTTTTGTGAAGTGAGGGATGTTTTGGAGGCAACTTCTGTGTGAGGAACTTCCTTGGAAGAAAGAAGGCTATGAGTCCTCCGAATGACTGGACCTGAGGGATTGGCTCTGGTGTTTGAGTTAGCGATACTGGTGGTTGGAATTTGTGGGATTATATTTTTACGTTCTCCCCTCTGCTCAAACTCAGAATGTGCTTGGGGTTCGTCATCACCTGGAGTCTGGTACAGGTACAGGATATGCCTTTGACTGAATGGAGGGAAGAGACTTATGATAACAGTTGATATGCTCTGGGAGGGGGCACTCCAAGAAAGGTTGAGGTATGGCTTAATTTGACAAAAAACAGGGGACCACAAATGATTCAGGTAGATCCCTGTCAGACAACTGAATGTGGGGACATTGATAGCCGGAGGATAGGAAGTGAGTGTAAATATCTTTGTGTGGACAAAAAAACAGATGAAACTCCAGATATGGAGTGTAGAGACTCCCCTTGTGCAGCTTGGGATGATATGTGATGGATCACCCAGTGTAAGGGTTGGACTCAGTCAAGAAGTCCCTCAATGTGACTTAAAATAGATAATCTTTAAGGATATGGGGGGGCCGAAGTATGGGAACCTAAACTGTAATCCCATACACATCACAATTAAAAGGGCAGACATAAGTGTGACTGGGACTTTTGGAATGGGAATAGACGTTAGGGGATGGATCCCGTAGGTAGATTAAAGATTCTAGTGCTTGATGGGCCCTAACCTATCTCAGTTTGGAGGCTCACCCATAAACCCCTAGTAAATCACCAACTGGAGAAATGCTAAATACAAAAGACATGTCTATAAATGACCCCCAAAGAGTTAAGGCAGTAGAAATAAAAGATTTAAAGGTGGAAGTAGAAATAGAGACAGGATACAGAGACACGAATACTGGATAGAATGGGTCAAATACACTGTTAAAAGCCCAAATAAGAGTGATGGTTACACTTGTGCTTCAGGCAGACCAGCAGCACACACAGTATCATTTCCCTTAGGATTGGAAGGTCATGAGGCTGAATTTAAGTGCAGGGTATGGCTCTTCCTGTGAAAAATTGTACTGCATTCTCTTTCCTGCTTCAACCAGTCAAGAAAGGCACTGCTATGGGTATTCCCGCCATTATTTCTGGCATAAACTCTACCTGACTTTCAAAGAGGAAGGATTTTGGAAAGAAGATGGAATGGCCTTCTGAACCCAGCTGTGGAATGTGACTAAGGACAATGGTAACAATTACTGCCCTCCCCCAGGGCAGATTTATGGTGGCTCTTTGGGGGAAGAACACTCCCATCTGACTCTCCCTCCCCAATGGGCGGTACTTCTCTACTGAAGCAATTGGCTCTCCCATTTATTGTAGGCTATCAGGTCCTGGTTGACACAGATGAAGAAGGCCAAAGGAATAAGAGATGAAAAAGGAAGGTTTGATGGCAGAATTTATTTGGATGCTATTGGAGTTCCATATGGGATGCCTGGTGAGTTCAAAACAAGGAATCAAATAGCAGCAGGATTTGAATTCTCCCTCTTTTGGTGGTCAAGCATCAATAAAAATGTAGATTGGCAATTGATAAATGGTCAAAGGATATGCCCTGGCTTCAAGCACATGCTGGGGGAAGATCTTGATGAAAGTGAAAGGGAAGCTTGAGGCACCCCATGATTAAAAGTGCTTACACTAATACCTCTTATTTAAAAAAAAAAAAAAAAGGAATCCACAAAGAAGAAAGAATCTCTCCATTGAAACATGCTATAGGAACAGGGAACATCTTTAGAGGCGGACATAAATAAAAAAAGCTTCTACCTCAAAAAGTAAAGTGAAATGGCTTCCTGCCCAGAGAAAATTCATAGAACTCAAAAAAGAATTTAAAAATCAAATGAGAGACATTGAGGAAAAACTGTAAAAAATAAAAATAAAAACCATCCAAGAAAAAACAAGATTATGAAAAAAAATTAGAAAAGGAGATATAATCTCAAGGCTGAAAATAATTATTTGAAAATTAGAATTGGGCAAGGGGAAGCCAGCAAAGTTATGAGAGACCAAGAAATAACAAAATGGATTACAAAGAATGAAAAAATTAAAACAGAATGTGAAACATCTTTATAGAAAAAAGACAGATCTGGAGAACAGATCAAGAAGAGAAAATATAAGAATTGAACAACCTGAAAGTTGTGATAAAAAAAAAAAGGACCTTGACACCATAATGAAAGAAATGATCTAAGAATATTGTCCTGGAGTGATAGAACATGAGGGGAAAGTAGAAGAAGAATTGCACTGACCATCACTTCAACAAAATCTTATTTGGAAAACACATAGGAATATTATGGTCAAATTTCAAAAAACCCAGATCAAAGAGAAAATTTTGCAAGAAACAAGAAAAAAACAATTCAAATAATTCAAGTTAGAATTGTAAATGACTTATCAGCAACCACAATAAAAGACCATAGGTCCTGGAATCTTATCTACCCATGATCAAAAGAACTAAGTCTGAAGCCAAAAGTATCATATCTTGCAAAATTATGTATTTGTAGCTTTTCAGGACTTTCTATCAGTCAAACCTGAACTTAATAGAAAATTTAACATGTTAAGAACCTATATCAAAAATCAATTTCAAGGAACTCAATATGGACAAATTATTTGTTTTGTTTTTGCACGGAAAATGAATACCATATGTTTAAGATTGTGTTAGATGGACCCCAGGATAGGTAACAAAATAATTTGCTTTTTACAGAGAGCTAGAATCCTGAGAATTATGATAATAATTGACAAAACTGCTTAACAGGGGGATTCAATCAGAAATGGGTCCATAGTCTCTTCAACTTCACTCTTATCACAAACCCCAGCCTGGCTCAAACTGGTCAGGGTCAATGATCTGGCAAAGGCAAATGGGGAATGAACCTGCTTAATAATCTAATTGCATATTAACAACCGACTGAAGGAGTTTTCTGCCATCTTTGAACATGGGATGCATGCCGAGGGAGAGGGAACATATCTATGACGACATGAAGAAAACGGAGAAATGCTGTTAGCGGAATATCGACAAATGAGGAACGATGGGAGGAGACTGGGCGATCCATGGGAGGGGCGGGGTTTAAAAACCACAACTTCATTCACTTTGGAGAGATTTTATTGTTTTGGGGTGGCTCCGATCTTTGATCAGTTCATAACATATCGAGCCCTGAAGAGGTATGATCCAAATTCAGAGCCATGATCACTTGAATCATGGGATTTTTCACTAGGTCCCACAACACATCCCTTTATATAAACGACTCCTGTCCACGGTTTGAGCTACGTCCAGTGTGTTTCTTCCTGAATGAGCTAACAAGGAGGAAAGGTCCCGACAGCTTCGAGTTTCCAACTCCAACCTCCAGCAAAACAAAATAAACGATAACCTTACTCAGCAACTCACCCTAAACATTTCCTCACGGTACCAAGCAGGTGGATGACTACAGAGAACTAGCCTGTGATTAAACCAGGGAGGTGGTTGGGTCTTGGAGATGGATGGCTGGGGAAGGGCGGAGAGAAGCATCTCCTCCTTTGTTCTCAGGGCAAACTTGTAGTTTTTTTTTTTTTCCCCCACTAAGGCACTTGGGGTTAAGTGACTTGCCAGCTAGGAAGTGTTAAGTGTCTGTGGCTGAATTTGAACTCAGGTCCTCCTGACTTCAGGCGGGTGCTCCACTGCGCCCCCTAGCCGCCCCCAAGCCCTGTAGTCTTTTGACACTGGCTGAGTGTGTGATTTCAGAATCTTTTCCCAAGGGAGTCAAGCTGCCCAAATAGCTGGGCATTTTAAAAGATTGTCTGGCTCCTCCCGACCCAGAGTGCTCATTAAAGGGACGGGACAGGTCTGGGGAAGTTTCCTTATCCGCCCCTAGTCACACAGACACCCTTAAAGGGCGGAGGGATCACCCGGCCGGACCGCGCACCGGAGTCTCTGGCTGCGCGTCCACACCAGCTTCCAGCGAGTGCCCACGAGTCGGGGGCTCGGGGCTGGAGAAGTTTAAAGATCACTCCCCGCTCTCCCTCCTCCCAGTCCGGAGGAGTCGGCCTCTGATTGGATAGTCTTCTTTTCAACCGATTCTAATCGGCTGGTCCTGCAGGGGGAGGGAAAACAGCGGGGCTGAGTCTGGGGAGAGCCACCAGCCCCGGCCAGAGCCTTAAAACGTGGAAGTTTTTTTGTTCTTAGCGACTCTTCCTAGCGCCGGGACGGCCGCGGAGCCGGGGAGCCCACCTCCGATTGGGCAGTGTGGACAGCGGCGGCCGCACTGGGTGAGTTTACTCGAGAAAAGGGAACGTTTTTCTCCTGCTTTCTGCGGAAAGGGGACCGGAGCCGGGAGCCGGTTTGGCTTCCCGGAGCCGGGCTGGGCTGGAAATAGCCTCGGGCTCAGTGGGGAGGAGGAGTTCCCACACGGGGTAGTGGCCGTGGCTGAGTCCTTTGTCCGCCCTCGAGCCGCGCGGCTCCCGGGTCCTCAGCTCGCTGACCCCTTCGTGAGACCGCTGCCTCGCCCCTGTCCAGCTCCAGCTGCTCCTTAGGGAGACGTACTGAAGAGGAGCCTGCGAGAACCCCACCAGTGCCCCTCGGCTCGTTCACCCGGCGAGGCGAGCTCCTCGGGACTAATTGACTTTCTCACCCTCCGGCTTTTAACTCCTTGTGCTTTCCCTGAAGCGCCCACACCCACCGGCCCAGAAAGGGAGGACGCTCCGGGGCTCCGGCGGGGGATCTGGAGCCGTGAAGGCTTCGGGAGCCTAAAACTGCCAAGTCCCAGCACGGTTTGCCACCCTAGCACCATCTTTTTTCCTTTAGCTTTCCTCTCCACCCCTGGCTGGGGCCAGCCTGTCTCCCGCCCTCCCCTCTCCAGCCCACCGCCCCTTCCCCAGCTCTCTCCCGCTTTCCAAACCACTCGCCGGCTCTCCAGCCCATTCCCCTCCTCTCCAGCTCCCTCTCCTTCCCGCAGTCCAATCCCCTCCTTCACCTCTGTCTCTACGGCTCACTCCGGGTCCTTGACTCATTCCTCCTTCCCCTCCCAGCCCACTCCTCCTTCCAGCCCGCTCTCTCCAGCTCAGCCTCCCCTCCCCCCTCTCCCGCCCACTCTTCCCTTCCCCCTCCTGCTCACGCCCCCTGCTCCCGCGCGCCCCAGGCCCTGGCCTGCTAGCCCGTCGGCCCTTTGCTCGCGCCTACATTCGGGCTAGAGATCGGGAGAGGAGATAGGGTCCGCCGGGACTCGGGTCTCAGGCCAGAAGTAATGTGAACTTGTCCGGTCCCTGCCGCCCGGCGTGGCTCGGGTCCTAGCAGACTGGGCGGGGCTGGGAGGGTGGCTGGGAAGGGGAGAGTTCGAGGGGATGAGCCTGGGAGGACCCGGCCTGGGAACTGGAGGGTTTAAGGCTTAACGTGTGAAAACCGGGGCTGCGGGACGGAGAGGATCGGCCATTGCCCCGGCGTCCCTGCCTTCCTTTGGGCATCCGTTGAAGAGCCATTCCCTCCAACCTGATCAGCCTCCTTTTGTTTGCTCCAGCTTTGCTCGAGGCAGAACAACTGGGGATTCGCCTGTGGCTGCTCCTCCCAGGTGACCCCGACCCTTCATTGTCCCCCCGGGAGACCCTGGGCGAGTCTGGGCGGTCCGCGGTTGTCCTGGCCTTTACTTTGGGCTCCTCAGGCCTGAACAACCGCTGCAGGTTCGAGTCCAAAACTTGGCCTTGGGAATCCCCAACAGCATGTGGAGGTGGGGGAATAGAGGCTTACAAAGAAAGAAGGATGCAAGCCTCCTGCTCCGGCCTCAATTTTCGGGGGCTCCAGGAAGCCGCCCACCTGATTTCTATGTCTCTAGTTTTAAAATTCAGTGTACAAATTTTCATTAAGCAGATGGGAGCAGAGCCCAAGTCTCTCAGGTTCTAATATGAAAAGTCGGGTATTTGAGCCAGGCTGGCACAAAATAAACCTCAGAGTGAGAAATCCCTGCCATGGTGGGGGGAGGGGGCTTTTCCCCCAGTCCTGCTTCTGCTGCAGCCTCCATCCAGGTGATGCATTAGCTTTAAGTTTTGGAGTTTAAGAATGGTGTGTCCACCCTTGTTTAAGAAACATTCATTTGTGGCTCCCCAGACTCTGGAACCATTTAGCCTCAATACACCAGTGTTCTAATTGCTGCCTGATTTTGAGCTGACGTTTCATTTTGGAAATATTGTTCGTTTCCTTTATCCTCCCATTCATTTACTGTGAGGTGTGTGATGGGAGTGGTACCCTAGAAAAGGGTGATGAAAGGTACTTCTCTGAAATAGCATCCCCGGATGTTGGATTGCCTAATTGATCACAACCTTAGTGAGAAGATGAGTACAATCAACCCTTAAAGGGCAGTTTTCAGGGAGAAAATGACTGTTTTTCATCTTGTTCGTCTTTCTGCTTAAGAAGAAAAAGAAGGAACCCTTTAAGCTAGCCATTTAAAAACCTCCAGAAAAGTGAAATAATCTTTCTAATAATAATGTATATAACCCATTCTAACGCTACATTAGCACAGTTGAAAAGGGCCCAGTTTTACTGCATCTGGGCCAGAAGTGACAATGCACTCAGATGTATTCCTTGCAGAAATTTTTTTCATTATCTCTCTAAATATATCTGCCATAATTGAAGCATCAGTTTTGGAAAAGGCCCTAACTCTCTGGAATTAAAAGAAGTAGGTCGACCCCTCCGAGACAATTGTACTTGTCAATGCAAACATCTTTTTTAAAAAATGCATTTGTACTCTTGGTCACCATGAGGGTGACCAAGGATGATGTCTAAGACTTCCTTCCTTTTCTCTCCTCTCATATCCCTTGTTTCCATCCAAAACGGGTCTGCAGGTCAGTGAAAACTGTTAATAACCTTTCCTCACTTTCAGAGCTAATGATTAGATTCATACCCTTCTGGGGTGCATCTTTTCAGAGCTCCTTTTACTTTTCCCTTCTGCCAGATGTGGCAGTCTGAATTACTGACATTTACAAATAGTACTTGATTGTGTTCCCCCCACCCACACAAGGAATTGTGATTATTTAGTGTGTGAATTCCAAGTATAGCCCGACGCTTCATAGGCTAATAAACGCCACAGGCTTTGAAAGATCATTCATCATGACCTTTTCATTTTTCAGATGGGGAAACTGTGGCTCACTACAGCAGAGCCAAGATTCTAACCCACTTCCTCTGATTCCAAATAGAGCAGTCCACTTTACTATATTACCTAAACAAAGGTTCTTAAATTTTATGTATCCGAAGTCTGTTGAAAGTCTGTGAAGTCCCCGTTTTTAAATACACAAGATAAAATGCATAGATTACAAAGGAAAACAATTATATGGAAGTACAGTGATCAAATTTTAAAAATTCACATTCCCTCAGAAATCCCTCAGAAATCAGAAACCCCAGCTTGAGTGGCTGTAATGCCCAGTTTAAGAACCCTTGGACTAGAGAAAAGAGAACTGGCTGTCAGGTTAACTCACCTATGCTTAAGGTTCCTTATTTATGCATAGGAAGTACTGAAGATGTATGGAAGGGCTTGAAAAAAGTTTTGCCCAAATGCAAACTATGATAGGTTATTTTTAGTTTTAACTGGAAGTTAACATTTGTAAGCCTACTAAGAAGTATTTCCATGTTTTTCATTCATTAAAGTTTCGGGAGCTCAGGCAATAATTTTTTTTTCTAAAGTGAATAGTGTAAAATTAAAAACATTAATAAGTCAGAGCAAATTGTGAGCTCAGGCTGTTCTCCTTAAGGACATCAGTGACCAACTAGAAATTAGTGTTCCAAATAGAATTGCCTTACTTTATCTAGTTCCTACTCATTTTATTTTTGCTGTCTTTATTTTTAATATGTTCCTTCCTTATTCTGAAAAGACAATACAGAGGTTATATTTTCAACCTAAAGTATCCCAAATAAATACAAATTAGGATTCTGTATTTTAAAAGGCTTATTAAAATGGTAATAGCTAGAATTAGTTCACAGTGATAATTCAAGTGATGCTATTTTAACAGAAGAATAATGACCAACTTTCTAAAGGAAAAATATACTACACTACAGTAGCTCATGGGATAGGAAAAATGAGTCACTTTTTAAGACATGTTGTCATCATCTTGAATATAATACTAACACTTTCAGAGTAGAATGTGGGCTCATTCTGGGAAGTGACAAAAGTCAATTAGAAAACTAGCTGCTCTTTGTTTTTCAAAGAAAAAAATGCTCACTTCTATCTGATAGCCTGGTGGATCCTGAGTGAATAGTTTCATACCTTGCATTTGTCATGCTCAGGACTCAACTGGATTCAGATCATGATGCATCCATACTGGCCTATGTGTCTCTTGTCTGCGAATACCCTCCCATGAGCTCATCACAAGGGAACTACCCTGTGTCCTGGGGGCCTCCCTTGCATTCTCTTGACATCACAAGTACTCTTACAAGGGACTAGCCCATCTCTTCTTTCTATCCTACTTCTTGGTGGCTGTTCTGTACAGCCTCTCATCGGTTGCATGTTACAATGTGTTCCTTCTATTTTGCCCCTCTCTTTTTTGCCCTTTGTGGGCTAGTCCTTTGTAACACTTTGTAAAAAGTTGTATTCTTTGTATTATTACCACGCATAACACTGATTAGAGATAGGATTCGTGGGGCAGAAACATTTCAGAACTGAAAAGGGATTTTCAAGTCTTAGGGTCTGATCCTTCCTTTTTACAGATGAAAAAGTTGAATCAGAAGGTGGGCTTCCTGTGGCCCCTTCTGGTGCCCTGATTACTAGGTGCTATGTCCACTCCATTTTCTGGGCTCTGACTACTGCTGCCATCATGCAGGGCACACAGCCCTCCTCTCCTACCTCTTGGGATTACTGTGGGGACAAGATATGTTCTCGTTTTTAATGATAACATATTTTGACAAATACGTTGGCAACCCACAGAATTTTAGAGTTGAAAAGGATCTTAGTCCTTTGTATCACATAGCCTGATATATTTGTCATAACCTTCTTGAGTTTTCAAGGAAAAATGAGGTAAGATCTTGTCAAACACATAATCATCCTGGGAGGCGGGAGGAAAGAAAAAGCTGTGTCCCCTGATGCACAGAGAAGGAAGTCAAAATTATGGTAAACCCGACATTGAGAGCACCAGTCTAGGAAGCGGGGAATCAGGCTTTTATTCTGTGCTCCCTCAATTTATTCTTCTATGAAGGGACCAGATTCGACTGTACAATCTTGCAGGCTCCTTATAATCCTGGGATGCTGCACTTGTGCCATCCTTGACTCGATCTAGGATCTTAAATTCCTTGAACTTAATCCAGAATCTAAAGTTTGACATTCCTGCATTTCAGGGCTTCTTGACAATTTTTTGTCATGTTTCCCTTTTCAAAGTCTGGGAAAATCTACAGATCCTTTCTAAGAGTCGTGATATATATTAAGCCAGTTTATAGCCCTCATGTTAAGAACCTTTACTTTTCACCAAGGGATATTTGACTTGTTAGAGAAGACACAGACATCACATGAAAAAAATAAATTGAGATACTTCGGTGAGATTTGAATTCTCGGCAATTTAGCAAATCAGTTTCCAGTTAGTCTAATCTGCAAAAACCACTTGGGGGAAGGAGAAAGATCTAGTGATATATGTAGTCTACTTGGAGAATTCACACAGGGTAAGCACTCCTAAGATGGTCAGAAAAATACACCCTTCAAAATACTGTTAAAGACTTTAGAAATGCTTGTATGACTTGGGAGACATGGACACAGGACCACCCAGCATGGCGGGGGCTCATCAGAGAGGGTGCTGTGCTCTATGAGCAAAGCAGAATTGAATTATCTCAGAAGAAACTGGAGGTGCACAGAGTTAGAGCAGCCACCCCAAATGTCTATAGGAACTATTTTGTGTCCAATCTGTGGCAGAGCATTCTGAGCTCATATTGGTCTGATCAGCCACAGTCGGACACACTGTAACTTGACTGTAGCCTAAGGATGTCATTTTGGTGCTGTTTGAGAATGGAGGACAACCACTAACCAGTCATTCTAAAATAGAAAAGTATACTAGGAAGACTGATTAAAAAAAAAAAAAAACAGTATCTAAGATGATTCAGAGAATTTTAGCACTGAAATCATCCAGGTCTTTCCTGTGTCGGGATAACGGAGGCTAGCTGGGCTAAGGATGTGCTATTCCTGGTTTCAAGCTCTTAGTACATGATCATAAAACATCCCTCCATCCTGTAGATTGGACTCTGACCCCAGAACTATATTTTCTCAGTGGAAAAAAATGTCCTCTGAGAAAACCACTTAGTTGCATGAGGTTGAGTTGTAAGCCTTGAGGAACTCGCCTATTTCTTCCTTAGCGACTTACTAAACTCTCTCTGTCTGAAGGCTTTGCTGACTTCTACAACTAACTCATGGATTTCAGCCATTGAGGTAAAATCTTTGAAAAGGTGGCAGAAATGTAGCTCTCTGGACCTTTTTTCCTTCTTTATTGTTTAAGGTCTTGATTAACATTCTGTTTGAATGCTTATCAGACTAATCTACTGTTCTATTAAGTCACAAAGTCATAGTGAAAAGACTATCCATCTGAGGTCAGCAAACTAGGGTGATTTTTTAGGCTCCAATTATTACTAATATGATTAAAACAAAAATGGCTATAGAAGAGGGAAATATCCTAATTTGCAGAAAATGAAGAAAAGAATCTTTCTTTAGTTTTTCCAGCTATAAAATCATTGAACTGACTTGACCGATTTATAGAAGAAGTTCAGATAAATTCAACTTGAATTTGAGGTGGAATGGGGTGGGGTGAACCTCCTGGTATCAGTTCATCAAATGAAAAGGGCCACCTTGTGTTGTTACTTATCATCTTTCTGCTGTACATATGAAATATACAAAAAATTAGAGAGAAAGAAGAAAAACCCATTTTTAGACAGTATTACAGAGGCTACCATCCATTGAGTCAATCCTGACTAGGGAAGCACCCCTACTAAGCCTCCTAAAGTGGGGATGTATTAAGCCTACCAGACTTAGATTAGAGTTGGTAGATCTAAAAAAATTACCCTTTGGAGTCAGAATGGAAATAAACAGAGCATCGCTTTGCCAAAGCCACAAACACCATTCTGGTATGCTTAACATCTCTAAATATAATTAGGGGGCATGCCCAAAATAAACTACCAGATTAAGATCACTTTGGGGTAGCCTACAAGGCACCGTCCTAATTCTCTGATTATCCTTCAGGGCTAAGTATCTAATGGAATGATTCCTCCTTCTGTATATGTGGTAGGCTCATGGCCAGGCTTATTTAGTTCATAAGGATCCAAAGGAATTTAGTATTTTCTTATACTTGACGGAAACAACCACCGAAAAACAATTAGATTTTGTCTAGAAAAAGGCCCTACCCTTTTTCAATGTTATGGTGTAGGCTGTGACAAAGTTTGTACCTGAGTGCTGACAGTGGATTAAATTGAGAAGAGCTTAAATTAAAATAAAACCTTGATCAAGTGACAAAATCTTAATGGATGGGTGTGTGTGTGTGTGATCAAATGTGTACAAATCTGTGTAATTGACATTCCATGTGAAATGAGGCTGAGTGATTAATGTGAATGGGATGGGATAGTAGGGAGGGTTGCAAAGAAAGGTTCTCCTGGTGTCTGGGAAGGTTTGGGGCAGGAGAAGGGAAGGGAGTTGGCTTTCTCAGAAAAGCTCTAGAAGGTTATCCCAAGGAGGAAAGGCATTTTAGGGGGGTTCTCCTGAGTCCAGAAGGACAGCCTAGCCAAATGCCCAGGGACTCAGAACTAGGTTGTCTGTGAGGTGATTCTCTTTTCAGTTTTAGCAAGTCTCAAAAACTCAAATTAAATTGTGGGAGGGTTATATATCTGACACTGGAAGGACTGCTCACCTTGAAGTATTATTACAGTAAGACTGAGGAATGAAGATTTTAAGACAGAGAGTATTATTTTTCCTCCTTTTGATGTCCCTCATCTAGGGTACAGCGTAACAAATATAATCATTTGTCTGTGTCTAGAGAGAACTCACTGCTTCCCAATTGTATTTGGAAACAAAGGTGCTATACTAGGTGAAGCCTGCAGAAGAGAAAAGAAGTGGATTCATAAATAATGTCTGTTCTAAAGCACACTCAAAATGGCTTGGGATAGATAATTTCCTATAAAGCCCAATACCACTTGTGAAATACCCTGTAAAACAATATCAAGATTCCATGGAATATATTTTTAGGGAAAAATCACCTTGCTTAAATGACCTTTGAAACAACTATGACTTTTTAAAAATGCAAACAAGATGTGCTGCATAAAATATTAGATCCTTGATTCATTTTTCATTATGTACCTGAATTAGGAAGTCTATTTTGTACCAACATTTTGTGTCTCTCTCATGTTCTATAATTTTAAAAACTTTTCCAAAAACATCAGCAGCCATTCCATTAGTTCTCTCTGTACTCCATTTTCCTAAATAGCTGCTACCCATGCTCTTATTCCCCAAAGACATACTATATAATCTCCATTTCTCCACCTTTTTTTTTTTCTGTTCCTCTCTCCCTTTCTTTCTCTATGTTTTCTGGTATCTTCTACAAGACAAGAGCCTCCCCTCCTTTTGGGAAGTATACAGTTAAGAGAAACCTATGAAAACAGTTTTTCCCTTAAACGCAGTGTGGAAGTAGATTTTTGGAGCAAAGAAAAGGCCGAAGAAAAAGGCAAGTGAGAGAAGCAGAAAAGTTTCTAGTTTATCTTTCCTGATTTCAGCTTCATCATTTTCTTCTGATCTTTATTGTCGATATTGTAGTAAGGTTGAAAATCCCTGGAATATGGAAACAGAACGAAGCTGAGCTGGGCACTGTTGTATTTTCCCTAAAATATTCCTGGGCAGAATTTAGAAAGGGCCTGTGGCAGGAGGCTAGAAATGCTAGGCTGCTTGGGACTGGAGAGCTGGGCCTGTCTCCTTTACACGACAGTCTGTCTTGCTTCTTGAGCTCTCTGTGGACCTGGGGTTCATCCATGAGATTATTCCTTCCGGCGGTACAGATTGCAACCTGGCCACAGCTTCTCCTTCTCTGGGGAAATCCTCCCTTCCCTTGTGCCGGAGACCTTACTCTCCTTCTCAGGCCACTCCTGGGGAGGACACCCGGAGAGTTTCTCCCTCTCAGCTCGGCCACAGGCCATTCCCCCATCCTTTTTTATTCTTGTGTGGTTCTTGGCTGAGAGGCTGCCGTTTCCTTCTCCGGCTCATTTACAGATGAGGAAACGGAGGCAAACGGGGTGAAGTGCCTTGCCCACAGTCAGCCAGCTGGGAAGAGACGGGAAGTGGACCCAGCCTCGGCACCGCGTACCACCCAGCTGGATAGTTAGCCGCGCGCGTGTGCACCAGTGGCCGAGCAGCCCCACAAGCTGCGTCTGCCCGCTCGTTGTTGACGGTAGCCGCAGCCTCTTGGAAGGGCCGTGTGGACACTCCCTAACGAGCTGCTTTCTTCAATGACAGTGGCACTCGTCCATTTGGACTTCTCCATCTCCGATGGGCCGCCCGGAACAGTAGGAATGGCCAAAAGGAAGCCGGGGAGCCGAGCGAGCGAGCCCAGAGGGAGGAGCCCGTGCTGGAGGTGACACCATGTCCTGGCTGTGCAGGGATCCGTTGCCAAGATTGCCCAGGAGGGGCTGCCCGGGCCCTGGGAAGCGGCCCAGCCGGGATCGTCCAGCCCGCCGGCCGCTCTGACCGTATGTTTCTGGTACTCTCCTCCCTGGCTCTCTGCTGGCACTGGGTGCTGCTGGGTGCGCCGAGCGTCCCCCGCTGTCGTTGGGGCCATCCTTTGTGTCAGTGCTAAGAGAGGAGGTGGGAATAAAGCTCGGGTATTCTGTGGCTGGCCCGAAGTCGGTGCCCCTTGTGGAACTGGGTTTTATAGGGAGAGAAGGATGTGGGTCAGCCCATGGTGAGCATGTCCTTTAGAAGTCTGAAAGCCCCTTTCTCCATTAAGAATGAACCTCGGAGCTTACTGACGCACACCGAGGAGCCTCCATCCGCCTTAGGATCCCATCAGGATCGCGTTAACTAGCGACCCCATAACATCACCGCGAGGACGTAGATTTAATAGGGGGTGGGATTGGAGCATTATAGCCGAGCTCCTAACGGCTAAATTGCCGTAGAATTCCCCTATTCAGTCCCAAACCCAGATCACCGTCCTTCCATAAGGCAGCGACTGCATCCGGACTCTCGCTGGGGGCCCCAATCCTGGCAATAGAAAGGCTTCAGCCACTTGTTCCCTCCGCCCCCTGCCCTGAGTTCTAGGCTCATGGCTCCGGGGCCAGGAATCTCGGAGGTTCAGCCCCTCCACCGACAGAAGCCACAGGGCGGATGTAAGTCGGGACCCTTTTTGTTGTGTTTGCCCCACCGTTAGTAAAGAATCCTGCCCCCCCCCCCCCCCCCCAACCAGGAGGAGGACACCTGGAGAGTTTCTCCCTCTCAGCTCGGCCACAAGCCATTCCCCCATCCTTTTTTATTTTTGTGTACCCAGTGTAACCTGCGTTTGGGATGAGGTGGGTGTCAAATGAGAAGGCTCCCCAGGCCACGGGCTGAACAGAAAAGCTGTGTCGAGGGGCCAAGAAGGGTGGAAGGGGGAGCGAGGAGCGGAGGGCAGGAAACACACGATCGCGGCTTCGAATGGAAATTGTCTTTCCCCTCACGTTCACTGATAGAGCCTTCCTGAAGCTGTCCCTCTAGTTCTAGTGCCTGTTGGTCAGTCGTGGGTGTGCCCGCAAGGGAATTAAGTCTGAACAGAGGAAAGAGCCTGTACGCCAAGGCAGAGAGGCTGCTGATGGGAGCGTCACTGAGGAAGTCTCCTAGCAGCGAGGGCTGGGAACCAGACTAGGCCTCCTGCATGACTGGAACTGAGTTTGGAGGGGAGCCAGGGCCTGGGAGAGCTGAAGGTGAGGAGGAAGAGCTCTTCAGGCTGAGACACTGGGAGCTTGTATAGAGTAAATAGCAGCAATAAAAATGTTCTTGTGTACATCACATCCTGGAAGGGAGGGTGGCTTTTGTGCTTTGTTGTTTGCCTTTAGGCCCAAAGTTGTATGAGCTGGCCAACATTTAATACCTTTTTGTAAAATGGGAGTAGTTGGGTTATAGAAGGAAGGGTAACCTAATATGCAGGCTAAAGAAAATGGGTGTAAACTAAATTGGGTTATCCTTTGATTCAGTAAACATTCTTCTAGAAAATAGAATTCCCTCCTGTTTGTCAAAAGATTATTCGATACCACTGTAGGATGGAGGAACTTTGTAGAATCCTCTTTCCCAGAAATTAAAAAAAAATAAAACAGGTTAGAATGCTAAAGTATTCTAGAGTTTTTCCAGGGATAACAGTACATATCATTGCCCTGTGCTACCCTGACACTTTCATCATAAAAGAATAAACCATTAGACCAAGTAGAGGCAAAAGAGACAAGTTGGTAACTCTTGGGCAAAAAGGCCTGAATTAGAGTGGTGGCAATGTGAGCAGGGAAAAAAGGATGTTACAGACGTTATGGAGATCGAGTCTACCTCATTGGAGGTGAGGATGCTTGGAGGAAAGATGCTGATGACTGGGAGGATTCGAGTGTCAACTTTTCCATTCAGGAATTATCAAGTGTCAGCTGCGTGCAGAGCACAGTACTACTGGGCACTGGACAAAACTGACAATCTCTGTACCAAGAACTTATTACTGGGAGGGGGAATCCACATGGACGTGATTAGGAGAAGAAAAAAGTGTTCTGGGAAATTGGGGGTGAGAGAAGAATACCTTTGGGGATAAAATCAGAGGAGGAGTCATTAGGATGTGCTAACGTTATGCTGAAAAATCTGCTGTGTTCTGGGCAGCAGGGAGCTGCTCAAGGTTTTGAGCAGAAGTGACTTGGTCCGACTTATGTCGTAAGCAAATTATTTGTACATTGTAGGAAAGATGAATGGAGAAACCGGTTAGACGGTCATTAGACTATTGTAACAGAAATAAGGGAAACTGGGAAGAGGAACAGGTTTCCAGAGAAAGTAGATGACAATCTTTGTTTTGAACACTGAGTCTTACAGTGCCATTGGCAGAGATATAATTAGAATTTTTCCTACCTAAATTAGGAAGAGGAAGAAAAGGCATCTTCAGAGGGATAGGAACAGCAAGGAGAGCCAGACAATCGTTCAAGGGATGTGGGAGGGGAGAAGAGCTCATCCCTGTGGAACTTCTATTAGCTTCCTGTTTTAATTCATTGTTGTTGTCAGCTAGGTGCTAAATAATAATAAAAGTGACTGGGTCTGGGGGTACCGTGACCCCTCCCTTCCACTATCTCCATCCTTTTCCCACAAACAAGTATGATCCTGGGCTACCCACTTTCCCTGATGCTAACAATAGGTAAGGCTCTGGCCCTCGGCAGAGGCCCGGTTGCCATGTCCTAGTTAGAGCACTGGCCATTAGGACATCCAGATGGAAATCTTTGTTTAGCAAGGCAGTTAGAGCTGAGATCAGGGAAGGATAAATAGATCTGAGAGTCATTTATATAGAAAGGATAACTATAGCCATGGGTGTGGATCAGATTACATTAAGTAGAAGAAAAGCAGAAAATATCATAAATTATAGGTCTGTTCACTCACTAATTGCCAATAACATAAAACAAAAGCTTTTAAAAACTGTCCCAGACACCAAGATCTTGAGACGCGCTTTCCATCTGTATTCTCTTGCCAAATATTCTGATCAATATTCTCTTCGAAGCCCTTCAGCCGAAAATACACAAAGACTTCTACCGGCTGCTTTTCTTGACGAGATTTTCTCTTGCCTAATGAAATGATATCCTGTCCCCTCAGAAGCTAACTCATCACCTACTATCTGGGTCCACAACCCTGGGGTCCAGTGAAGTGACTTGTCCAAAGTCACTAGAGGTGCAGAGTTGGGATTCCAGCCCAGGCCCACTGACCCCCAAACCACGTAGTGCCTCTTTCTGGATGATGCCCCTAGCTCCGGTTTTCGTAGCAACGTTTCTCCTGCCCCCTTTCTTTCCTTCCCCCTCCCCTTTGGTGACATCATCTGCACTCATGGGGTCAAGTGTCTTCCCTCAGCTGATCATTTCCAAATCTATGCATCCAGCACAAATCAATCCCCTGCTTTTTGTTCCTGAATAATCAGTTGCCTGTTGTCTTCTTGTCAAATAATACTTGTAAATCACTTAGCGCAGTGCCTGGTATATAATACAAATGCTCATTCCCTCCCACCCCCTGCCTCTCCTTTCCGGATGGCACAAACTCCACATGTCCAAAATGGATTCATTATCATCTTCCAAACTTCCCCCTTTCTGTTTAGGAGACCATCACCTTTCCAATCACTTGGGTAACTTCCCTTCTCCTTATCCTCCTCATCCAGTCAGTTGCCAAGTTCTGTCAATTCATCATCCCCAGAATCTCCCCTAACTCCCTTCTTTTTATTCTCATCAAGCCCTCGTTCGCCTTCGTTCCAAGCTCTCATTGGTACTTCTCTGGACTACTTATGGTGGCTTCCTAATTGTTGTGCTCAATCACTGACATGTCTGGGTAACTACTCAAGGAGCTTCCCTATGCGACTGTTCCTCTCCGGCTCAGAGATCTAACGTAGCTCTCCAGTGCGTGTAGCACAGAATAGAAAGCTCCTGCACTGGTGTTTCAGGCCTCTCTAACCTGGCGCCCACCTTAGTTTATACCTCTCCCATTCAGACACTCATTTGCTGAGAATCTCAGTTCTCAATGAACAAAGTAGACCGAAGCTCAGAAGGTTCTTGGGAGGAGGCAGCCTGGGAGGGACTCTGCATCCCTCCTCGGACGAGCGGGGTGACGGCGGGCAAGCCCTCCTGCCGTGGGGATTTCAGAGGTCCTGGGGGTGTCTCCTTATTCATTCAGCCAGAAATCTGACAGACGTGGGGGGTGGGTATAAGCTTCTGTCAGGAAGGATCTGCCTCTAGATCTGACCAGTGCCCAGCTGCTGACATGGGCACTGGAAGGGGTCCAGCCGATGCCCACTGCTGCATGACCAGTGGTAGGCCCTGGGGTATGGGTCCAAAGTCTGGCGTGCCGAGTTTAAAGGCTTTCTTTAAATCTCTTCATTTGGACTAATTCACTGAAAAGAAGATTGAGTCTGCCTGGGATATTTTTGTTTAACTCCTTCCCCTGCTATGGTTTCTGTATGGTTTTATGTCTTCTTCCACTGCTGGTTCTCCTAAGTTCTCCACCCTTTTGTTATTCAGTTTCGGTCGTGTCTTACTCTTTGTCACCCATTTTAGGGTTTAGAATGTTCTGCTGAAGGTCACCCCATCCTTCCAGGATCGAAGGTTCCTAACTTGGGCCTTATTCTCAGCCACGTGCCAGTCAGTAGCCAGAACTTGTCATTTCATCATGATCATATGCTTCCAAGCCCTCTCTCCAGTCATATAGCCACTGCCTTAATTCAGACCCTCATCTCCTCATCTATTTTTTGCAACAGTTTTCCAACTGCTCTCCTCACCTCAAGACTTTCATAACCTTAATCCATCCTAAAAACTGTTGCTAAAGTCATTTCTCTTAAATGGAGATCTGACCATGTGCTTTTCCTTCTTAATTAACTCAAGCCGCTTCCAGGATCAAAAAAATAAACTTGTCCCTCATGGGACATTACTTTCCCTCTCAACCCAATTAACTTCCTGTTTTTGACATTCAATAATCTATCTTCTGTCTTCATACCTTTTCATTGGCTTTCTTTCATGCTTGCAATGCCTGTCTTCTTCACATCTATCTTATAGAGTCCCTACATTTAGGAAAAATACCTTTCTTCATGAATCATTTAATTTCAATACCCTCCCCCATTTCCACTACTGCTGGTGCAATACCTCCTAAATGACATTGCATTTAACTGCTTTATATATATTTATATTTAGTATATATGTATATAGATAATATATATTTAATATGGAGACTGTTTTTATATATGTAGTTGTCTCCCCTATTAGAATGTAAGATTGCAGAGAATAGGAATTGTTGCCTTGCATGGTGCAGCAAATAGTCAGATCTAGTAGCCACTTCATTTGTTGAGTGGTTGACATAAAATAAAAGAATATTAGATATAATGTGTCTAGCAATTAAGAAGCAAAATTACATTCATTTTAGTAAAATCCTTTTCTGGAATTATTTGTAAGGTCAGATTTGATATAAAAAAAAATACAACAAGAGAGACGTTGGAACACACAGAGTAGGTCCAGGCTTGTGTATGGTCCACTATTCCAGCACAAATTTTTTTGCCACGTTTTAGCCTGCTGCCCAATTCAATTTTCTAGTCATTGATTATTTAAACACTTAAATGGCAAACCACTCCAGTATCCTTGCCAGGAAATGCCCAAATGGGGTCGAGAACAGTTGGTAAGATAACTGAAACCACTGAGACAATGATGCACTAGAACACTGAGGTGGAAAAATAATGGTGGGGGCCCTGCCCCTATACTTAGATGCTGATTAAAAGAAGAGGGTAGGGTAGCAGGAAGGAAGATTGCTGAAAGTCACCATGATGTTTTTAGTTTCACAAGAATCTAGACAGCTTGAAAGGAGCTGAGTAGAAGTAGGAAGTTTCTAACTGGCATTAATGGACTATTTTATTAGTATTTTAGATTAACTAGAATCTGCAAGATATTAAGCAAATATGCTATACATTTTTAAAATGTGCATATTTTCTCCTCTAGGAACTTGATACTAAACACAGAATTTTGTCTCCCCCTTTTTTTTGTATCCCCATCTCTTAGCCCTGTGTCTAACAAACCACACACACACACACACACACACACACACACACACCCCATTGTTTGATAAAGCAGCATTCCCATGTAAAAGGGTGGAAAAAACAACTTCTTTTTACAGGAAATGTTTTGAGAACCTTGGATCTGAATCATCACGGGAAAGACTAGGGAGAGAATATAGCCTAGAATTTAAAGCCAGCAAGGACTTTGAAATATAGCCAGGTCCCCCTCCCAAAAAAACAAAACAAAACAAAAAACAACTTTTTTTTTTTTTTTAAGATGGCATCTACTCCATTTTCCTCACTCCTCTTCCACCCCCATTTCCTGAATCTCTTAGATGATTCCCTCGGACAGCTCCAGTTCTCAATCAGTTATTGTTAATATTTTTTACACGTGGCTAAACATTGACAAAAATATTTTGATGGAGTCAAGAAATGTTTTTCAAAGGTTAGTTTACAATACTTCATAGGGAAAAATAAAAATAAATTTAAAAGTGTAGTTGACAATAAACTTTTTTTTTTCTTTTAAGTAGGTCAAATATACAAAGTCAAGTTAGTCATATTCATTAAATCTTAGAATGTTAGAGCTGGAAGAGGACTTAGAAATCATGGAATTAATCCCCTCTCATTTTGCAATGAAGAATTCCATTTAGAGTACATTAAATACCTACTATGAAATAGGAAAGGAGGAAAGCCCTAGAGGGATTAAGTGATTTAGCAGCTTTGGAACTTTCCAGTGGCCATTGTTTTTCCCTTTTCTCTCCCCAATCTATGTCCCATTGTTTATTTTTTCAAAAGGTTTTGAAATCCCATGCTTTTGTTCTCTTTCAGTTACAGTAGAAAATAAGCTGAGGATCCCCCTTCTCTACCCACCCCCTTTCCCCTTCCCCACCCAGTTGAAATAGCCAAACCACCAGGAAAGGGTCATACAGTTACATTTTGGCCCAAATGGGGCTAAAACTCTTTACTCTCTGAGTTTCCAGTTTGTTGATGAGTCACTGGACCATGTTGTAGTTACACAAAAGGAAACCTGTAACAGCAGTTTGTTGTCACAGTTAGTTGCTGAGCACTGTATTCCCGGTTATGAAGCTTTGTGTTCTTAAACACCCAGCATTTTCTGCCTCAGACAAAATATTTCTGCCCTCTCATTCTCCAGAACTTTCGCAGGTGAAAGTCTTTTTAAAAAATGCACACCGACTCTGAATATGAAAACTGACAGACTCCTTCAGACCATTGCCAGTATTTTTTCCCTTTAGTTCCTGGATGAATGAGTATTTATTAATCATCTACTCTTTTAAAAAAAATGCACATCAATTCTGAATGTGAAAACTGACTTGGACTTCTTCAGACCATTGCCAGTATTTTTTTCACTTTAGTTACTGTATGAATATTTATTAATCATCAACTCTTTTTTAAAAATGACATCAATTCTGAATATGAAAATTGACTTGGACTCCTTCAGACTGTTGCCATGTTTTTTCCACTTTAGTCACTGAATTAATGAGTTATTTATTAATCATCTACTATGTTCAAAGTACAAAAAAAAAAAATTGAGTCTGTCCTCAGCTCAGGGGATTCTAAGACAACCTATGGAAAAGGTTTCACTTACAAGACAGAAAAAGACCCAATGGTCTGTTGAGGTGCAAAGCCAACAGGAATGGTTGTGTTCCTCATGAAGGACATTTCCATTGACAAATCCATATCTGAATATGGCAGTGCTAAGAATCATCCGGCCTTCTGGAAGTAAGACCCCCACACAAGACACCGACTTTTGTCTTTGGAGCAGAGAGAGAATTCAAAACTCTTCTGGTAATTTTCTTGCTGGAGCTAAATTTTTGAGTGGAATTTAGTATCCCTCTTGTCCACCCACCCCCATTTCTGGACCCTTAAAGGCTGAACTTTTCAAAAAATTTTCCCATCAAAAATCTTGTAACAACTTAAATTAACAGTTCAAGGTGGCGCAGCCTCCAAGGGAGGGGGAGTTTTCTGTCCAACGCTTCCCCAAACTTTTAAGACCCCCACTTTTTTAGTGAGGAGAGTGTGCTTGCTCTCTCTCTCTCTCTCTCTCTCTCTCTCTCTCTCTCTCTCTCTCTTCTCTCTCTTTCTCTCTCTCTCCCATACACACACAGACATACACACACACAATTGCTTTTAAAAAACTGGCTTCTCTCAGCTTGTTATCCTGACTGAGGACTTCTGGATAGCCAGAGAGCTATTGAACAACTTCAAAAACATCCTGAGTCAGTCTACCCAGGAGTTAATAGGATAGTTTTAAAGGCTACCAGTTAAGTAATGTATATTGAATGGAATTGGACTCGTTATCTCTTTCTAAATGCTCAGCTAATTTTTCCAAAGCTCCCTTCTGTTTTGCAAGGCAGTTTCTCTCACTTCTGAATAGCAGTGGTTAGAGTAAGAGATCCCCTGTCTTATCAGTTACAGTTCTGCTGTAGTGCTGGAGAAACTGAGGCAACATAGAGATTAGAGAGCTTTAATATTTTATTTATTGGAGAGCTTAACTGGCTGACTGGACAGGACTCTCGTCTCAAAGTATCCAGCAGTGAATGTGAGACTTTCAGGTTTTTTTAATAGGCCTCTAGTAAGAAGAGAAACAAAGGCAGGAGGCAAAGAGTGGGAATTTTCAGGAATGGACCATAAATTGGGTTCTAGCAGGAAGGGGGTGAAAACTATCAATCCTTACTAACTGGGAGAACGCTTTAATTCTTTTTATATTTACTCGGGCGCAGGTGTTACAACTTTATCAGTTGGCTAACACCCTTTATGTAATATCTGCTCAATAACTGAAGCATTTTCTTTTCAATGAGTGAAATCCTGCAAGTCCTTCACCGGCATTCTGCTTAATGTTTGTGGAATAAAAATGTTGTCCTCTGTGTTCCACCAACGTCCCTCCCTCTGTCCTCCCCTCCGAGATGCGGAGGAACCTCTGAGGGGGAGTATGCAGGGACGGGAGGAAGAAGGGGGGAGGTGGCGGCTCACCGAGCCGCAGCCCAATTTCCCACTGCTTCCATTGGTGACCCGGACAGTGGACAATAGCAACAGAGAGGGGAGTAAGGAAAGTGCCTCTGCCTTATTCTCAATTTCCCTCCCCGCGGAGGTCCGCAGGCCCCTTTCTGTGAGGAGAGGCGGGGACAGGAGCTGTTGCTGTCAGTGACAACGTTCGCCCATTTCCCTTCTGCTCTGCGCAGGGCGAGAGTCAGGGCAACAACTCGGCCTTCTGGGCAGAAGACCCGGAGGGGAGGGAAGAAGACCCCAGGGTAGAGAGCGAGGATATTCCACCACTGCCGCCCCAGAAACACGGGTGTCCCCACAACAAAACTGCTCCCGTCCGTAAAAAGAATCAGGTCGGGCTTTCCAGCGGGGCGTCAGAAAGGTCTGACCGGGACCCCTCAAGGAGCTGGAAGCAGTCAGTCCGGAGGCCAGTCGAGGCAGGATCTGGGAGCGAGGTGGCAGGGCTCAGGGACGACGGTTTGGAGAAAGTGAGGCGGGGGTGGTCCAGAAGCAGGGCCTGAGAGTGGGCAATGCGAGCCTTAGAGAGCCGCGGGTCGGGGCGCACGGGGCAGAGCCTCAGCAGTGAGGGGCAGAGAGAGACTGGCCCAAGGAGAGCTCGTAGCCCCCACCACCAGGAGGGCAGTCGCAGCCACAGCCCTGAGGCCGGGGGGCCACCCAGCTGCCGCCGAATCCCAGCGCTTGGAGAGATTGGCGGCAGGCCGACGCCAGGGGCCGAGCGTGTGGGTCAGAACGCCCTTTGCGATGCCCCTAGCTTCTGCCACAAAAAGGTGGAAGGGCTTCGTGACGTCGGGAAGAGCCGGGGCGGGGGCCTTGGTGAGGGCGGTCCTGAGACGAGGAAGCCCCAGACAAGGGGCCCTGCCTGGCTGTGGGGTCTCAGCAAAGGAGGGGATCCAGCCGTCCCCAAGAATTCCTGAACCTGCTTTTTAGTAGTGGGGACCGGAACAGATAGGATAGCCTGGGTGCGTTCGGAAGACAGGGAGCGGTGGCCAGACCTGAGAACATAGCCCAGATAAGAGACCTCGAGAAGGCAGAGATGTGCCTTCTTAGCAGAGACCCTGTAACCTAAGGAGGGAAGGAGTTGCAAAGGGCACGAGTTGCCCGCAAGCACAGGGACTCATCAGGGGCTGCAAGGAGAAGATCATCCAAATATTGGACCAGAGAGCCATAAGAATCCTCCCTGGGGAAGGCCTGGAGGTCCAGAGGGAGAGCCTCGCCAAACAGGGTAGGGAGTTTGTAAAGCCCTGTGGCAGCCTCGCCCAGGTGAGCTGCCCTGAGAATTCCCCCGGGGATCTCTCCATTGACAAGCAAAGAGAGGCTGACTGACTGGCACAAGGAGTATTGAAAAGAAAGCATCTTTCAGGTCCAGAACAGTATCCACGGTGTGAGTAAGAGGCAGCAAGCTGAGTAAAGTATATGCATTTGGAACAGTGGGATGGGTAATTGCACCCTTTTGTTAACTTCCCGGAGATCCTGAACAGGACGGAAGTCCGCAGACCCAGGCTTCCTGATGGAAGCAAAGGGAAGTCCAAGGGGACTTGCAGGTCACTAAGATACCAGCATCTCTCAATTGGTTAATGTGAACCGAAATACCCAGGAGGGCTTCCCTCGACATGGGGTGCTGCTTGGCAGAGACAGGAGAGACAGTGGGAGCTGCCCTGTAGAGGGCTGAAACTATTGGGGGGATGCACTGAGGTCGGGACGGGGAGCACTTGAGGCTAACTACCGATTGGACAATACTCTAGGGGCGTATGCTTGGAAAATGGTCCTTCCCACTCTCCTGTGCTGGCTCAGTGACTGGTGCATACAGAGGATTGTAGGAGGGACTGAGGGGTGGAGTAAGACTAGCCAAGGTCACTCTTTGGCCGGAGAGGAGGGAGAAGGCCTTGAGGAGATTCTGCTTCCATGCTGTTCAATCCTGCGTCTAAAGACCAAGAATAAAGACTAAGGACTTTTGCTTATCCTGACTCGGGCTGATTCTGGGGTGTCCTGGGTGCTGGTGCGGTCCCACAACCACCGGGGCCTGATGAGCAGCCAGGCCTGGGGGGTTAGTTTCTGCCCACACCTGAGGGAATCTGCTGGCAGCTGAGAGAGAGGAGGGGTGGGAGCAGGAGAGGGCGACCCAGGGGAAGCCACCCTGGAGGGGCAGGGTGACAAGAAGATGCTTTGGCCCGGGAGGATTTAGGGTCAGAGAAGCCTGGTCCTCAGAGAGGGAGATGGTTGCCTGAAGTTTCCCGAGCAGGTCCCTCCCAAGCAGTGGGTACGGGCAATCTGGCATGACCAGGACCGAGTGGGTGACTGTGCCGCGCCCCAGATGGCCTCTGCGCTCAGTAGTCCAGGAATAAGAGACGATTTTACCAGCAGCACCTTGTCTAGGAGTGGGTTTTGGAGATAATGGACCCAAAGGTTTTGTTAGAGCAGAGCGTGTGGCTCCAGTATCCACCAGGAACTCAGCAGGCTGACCCCCAATTTGTAAGCATACCCTAGGTTCTCCGGGGTCTAGAGAGAGAGAGAGAGAGCCAGGGCCGCCTCAGTCTGTCCCCTCAGGAGCGAGGACATTCCTGGGACGATTTCGGACCGGGCGTTCTCTCTTCCAGGGCCCTGTTCTCTTACAGTGGGCACGCTGGTCTGAGCCTAACGGCCCAGGGAGGTTTGATTTTTCCATGGCTGCCATGACTGCCTCGGCGCACTCTTTCTTTACCCCTGCCGGAGCTGGTGGGCCCCGGGTATTAAAGACTTTCAGAGCTATCTCGACTAGTTGAGACATATTCATGTCCTCCAATCCCTCCTGCTTGTGTACCTTTCTGCGTACGTCCAGAGCAGACTGACTGACGAAGGCGATATTCCCAGATCTGTCGTTCTTGGGCGCTTCCAGGTCTGTTGTGCTATAGGTTCCGTAAGCCTGATGTGGATGGCCAGGCTCGCCAGTAACTCCCTGGTGCGGCGCTAGTGCTGTGTCTCTATCATACGGCCTCCCGGTGGCCATCCCCCCAAAGGAAGGCCACTCCTTTTGGAAAAACTGTTTTAGTTTATCCTTTCTCCATGATATTCCATAATCATGGTGCTTAAATGTCTCAGAAAAATGACTAAGACGACATTCAAGTGGAGTTACTGTTTTTGAAGCAGAGTTTCCCATGATAAGGTGGCTGAGTTGACAGATAGCCTTATACCACTAGGGGAGAACTCCTACTACCTTTGAACACGGCTTCTTTCAGACAGAATAGTCTATCTTTTCTGTCCCTTATGACCAGTGGCCAAATTTCTCAACCACAGTTCTTAAAACTTAAGCAACAAGACAGGCAGACAAGACACACAAAACACCGAACAAACATGGACCGCACAATTACAACATTCACCAAAACAGGAACATAACTCGGACTCAGAACCAGATGAGGTCTTAAAAACACCCAGATTTATTATGCTCTAGAATACCCAGAGTTGTGCCACTGGCACACAGAACCAGATAGGTGTCTTAAAAGACACTCAGAACAGAGGATATCTTCCAGTGTCCCGGAATGATACCCTTCTCAGAACTGAATGCCCTCAGCATTTTACTGTACTAAGAATCCAGACGCTAGCACAGACAGACAGATATCAGATTGTGTCATAAGACACCCAGACTTACTCTAATATGGCCGAAATGGTGTCCACCTTCAGCATGGTGTGGCTGGAGAACTGCTCTCTCCCCGGAGACTCTGGAGAAATCCAGAGAACTAACCTTTCCCCCCAAAAACCCAGATCCTCAACCGCCCCAGGCCCAAGGTGGAGACCCAAAGGTCTCTAATCTCTAATCCAGTTCTCAGCTTCTATTATCTTGGTGGAACCTCCAAAGATAATGCTGGAGAAACTGGGGTAAGATAGAGATTAGAGAGTTTTATTATTTTATTGGAGAGCTTAATTGATTGGACAGGACTTTCGGCTCACAGCGGAGAATGTGAGACTCCAGGTTTTTTTAAATAGGACTCTAGTAAGAAGAGAAACAAAAGCAGGAGGCAAAGAGCAGGAATTTTCAGGGATGGACCAAAAATTCGATTCTAGCAGGATGGGGGTGAAAACGATACATTCTTACTAACTGGGAGCCAGAGTCAGGATGCCTAAACAAGCGGAAGTCCCGTACCTGAGCTGATCTTACCTTTTGGAACGTTTAGAGTGGGCAGTGCGGCCCTCATGGACAGGGGAAAAAGGTGGGGGTTGTAATGGGCGATATAATGCAGGGAAACTGAGGTAGAACAGTTCCAGGAGGCTGTGGCACTACTAGAAATGCCACCTGGTGAAGGTGCTAGTTAACATGTAAGACTTCTCTGTGCTTTGGCCGGGGGCCTCTTGTTCTTTCCGCGAGAAAGAGAAGAAGTAGGGGGTAAAGTAGGAATTGGAGGGAGCGGATGAAGAACCGCTGTTTCTTTCCTCGCTGGCAGACAGAGAGTGCAAGCAGTGGTGGGCTGTGGGCCCCCGCCCCCCAGAAAGACAAGATGGCGGGTCTCCCGCGGGGACCAGATCTGTGAGCACAGACCCAGAGGGAGCTGGTATCTCGCATTCCTGCTTCCGGGCCTGCCTGGGAGGATTTAAGGGCTCACCCAGAGAAGCTCCTTGTCCCTGACTCCTGCGGAGCTGGCCAAGCCAGGACATGTCTTAGCCCGAGAAGACGGATGTACAATAAGCAGGAACATTTTAAGAGCCAGTGAGGCTGGGAGTGGGAGGACCGGTGTTCACTGCTCTGCCTGCGCGATCTTGGGGGAGGGGTCTTGGGGAAGTCCCAAGGTGTGGGGGGGAGGGGCTGAGGACCTTTAAGGGATTTCCCGGGGAGCCCTTAGTGAGCTGGGTCCCCAGGTGGAGGCGGGGTTCTCTGTTAGAATTGCAGAAGAAAGAGGGTCTCCAGATTCCTGTCAAACTGTCTCCCCACTTCTTGGCCCCCAAGCCCAGCAGGTGGGGGACAACGGGGCCTTGGCTGCTCAGGGGGCATAAGCACTCTTGTCTGTGGAAGTACCTGAGGAGGGGTGGCTGCTTTAAGAGGGGGCTCAGTTAAGTAACTGGCTTGGGATCCTAGGGAAGGGGTTGGGGAAGGGGGAACCAGACAAAATCTAGCAGGTTCTTTCTGTACCCCCCATTGTGTCCATCTACCCACTTCCAGACAGGAGCTGCCTTTCCTGGGGGGAGGGGAGGGTTCCTTATTGGGGGAAGGGTTAGACAGTCTTGTCCCAAATCTGGGGGAGCTTGGGAAGAGGGATGAGGCTGGGTGGGGGACTCCGGGAAGCTGGGGGGGAAGACCACCTGCCCCCTAGTCTCCTGAGGGTAGAACTGCCTCAGCATTGGGGGAGGGGGCAGAACTCATCCCACACCTAGATTTGAAGGTGTGGAAGGGTGAGGCTCTTGAGGGGGGTTGGGGGCAAACCAGCCTTTCTCGGGAGCCTATTCTGTGCTCCGAAGTGTGTCACCTATTTTATCCCTGGATCCTCACAACTATTCTTAGGTTCATTTTACAGTTGAGGAAAAGGGTGGGGGAGGGCACGAGGGGGAAGGGCACGCTCCTGCTGGGGCGGGGGGAGGGTGTGAGTGTGACTGGCAGCCCCTCTGATCCAGTCAGAGCGCTCCCTGCCTGCGGCCCCGCCCCAGCCCCGCCCTCCCAGGGGACTTCGGGTCTCCCGCCGGCCTCGTGTCCCTCGAGGCTGGCGCCATGATTCGACCCCCGGGCCCCTAGCCCCGCGTGGGCCAGCAGCTTTGGAATCCAGGGCTTCTGGCTCCAAAGGCTTCCCTGCGAGCCAGGCTCTCCCTGGGACCCCCTAGAATCCCCTTTGGAATTAAAAGGGGGAGAGAGAGGGAGCCCAGGCCGGCCCTTTGCCCAAGCTGAGGAGGAAACTGACTCTGAGGGAGGGCTTAACGACAAGTAGCATAGGCGGGACTTGAACCGGGACCTTTAGCCCCGCCCTGGGTTTGCCGCGGCTGCAGTGACTGCAGGGTTTCTTTGTTGTAAGGAGCCGCCGGGAGGGTGTCCGGGAGGGTGTTGGTCCTGAGGGGTGGGGGAGGGGGGCTCCGCGGCCCGCGTCCACTGACCTCCCTCTTCTCGGCCCTTCCCCCCACAGGCCCCCCAGTAAAACCCCCCAGCGGAGCCTCGGGTGAAGCATGCCAGTGTGGACTAAGCGCGCGCGGCTCTCAGGGTCCTGCTCCGGAGACTGGGGTGCCCCCCCCAGCCCACGGGGGAAATGCTCTTTCCGAAGCCGGTCCTTGGACGGGAGCAGCCCCGGCCCGGTGTCCGAGGATAACTAATGCCCGGAGATGCCCTAACGGCGCCGGAGCCCCGTTTTCCCTCCTCCCGAGCGCTGGCCAAAATGTTCTAGACTGCAGCTCCTCCGGCCGACATCAGAATGTTTGGGAGTGGTCGCAGAGTGAAAAAGTGGCAGTTTGTGCAATTGTTCGCCACCTGCTTCTTACTGAGCCTCATGGTGTTTTGGGGACCCCTGGACAACCACATTGTGAGCCACGTGAAGTCCTACTCGTACAGATACCTCATCAACAGCTACACCTTTGTGAACGACAGCCTGTCTCTGAGGCACAACCTGGATGGGGTCGCAGGCTTCCAATATCTGATCAATCAGGAGGAGAAATGTAGAAACCAAGACGTGCTCCTCCTGCTCTTCGTGAAGACCTCGCCCAAAAATCGGAACCGCCGGGACGCCATCCGCAAGACGTGGGGCAATGACAGATACGTCCGCTTTCAACTGAATGCCAACATTAAGACTCTCTTTGCCCTCGGGAGTCCGAACGACCCCGTGCATTCTGAGAGAGAGAGGCTGCAAAAGGAGCTTTTTTTGGAAGATGAAGAGCATCATGATTTAATTCAGCAAGACTTCGCCGATACTTTCTACAACCTCACTCTGAAACTGCTTTTGCAGTTCCGATGGGTCAACGCGTACTGTGCGCATGCCAAATTCGTGATGTCAGCAGATGACGACATATTTATCCACATGCCAAATCTTATCGAGTACCTTCGAAGTTTAGAACAAATTGGTGTTCAGGATTTCTGGGTAGGTCGGGTCCACAGAGGGTCCCCTCCCGTAAGGGATAAGAGCAGCAAATACTACGTCCCATATGAGATGTACCAATGGCCTTCTTACCCGGACTACACGGCTGGGGCAGCCTATGTGATATCCAGTGATGTAGCGGCCAAGGTCTATGAGGCATCGCAAACACTTAATTCTAGTCTTTACATAGATGATGTGTTCATGGGTCTGTGTGCCAACAAAATGAAAATTGTACCACAGCATCATGTGTTTTTTTCTGGAGAAGGAAAAGCTCCCTATCATCCCTGCATTTATGAAAAAATGATAACATCTCATGGACATTTGCAAGACCTTCAGGACCTATGGGAGGCAGCGACAGATTCTCAAGTCAAAACGATTTCTAAAGGCTTTTTTGGTGACATATACTGTAGAGTGGTTAAAATAATGCTTCTTTGCAAAATTAAATATGTGGACACCTATCCTTGTAGAGCAGCATTCTACTAATAGTACTTGAATATTGTCTTAACCTTCACTGAGCCAAATCTGAAAGAAAACCTTTCAATGTTTATCCAACTCCAAAGTAAAGCCTATCAGAATGTTTCTTTGATTAAAAAAAAATCCACTCTACAACTTCAATTTTGTAGCCTAAAGCTATAAATTCCAACTTGGGAAATTTTTGAAATGAAAAGAAAAATGAAGTCCTCACTTAATATACCCCAAGTATATTTTAAAGTCCAGAGAGTTGTTGGTTTAGCTTTTTTTTTTTTAAATATTAGAATTGAATTAACTTTAACTTGGAAAACATCATTTTAAGAAATTGAATTAGCTAACTTGGAAAAAAACACCATTTTAAAGAAATGTGTTACATCTGTGTAATGCTGAAATGCATTTTAAACTAGTACTTCAAGAGTAAGAAGGAAAATGAACCTGACCAATATTTGTGACAGGGTTGTTGTTGATAAGGGCCTGGTAGATCTGGTCATTCTTTAAAAAAAGATTTAGAAGGAAGAAAAACATGTCACTGAAATTGATGTTGGCAAAATAATTTTTGTTTCACATCAATTTAGTAACAGTCTCTAAATAGTGTTAAGCTAATTTATATTTTACTATTTTTTCCCTCCCTAAAGCTTTAAGAGAAAGAAGCATGTTTTATTTTTGCTTTTGTTTTTTGGTACTGTTCTAATCTGTACTCTTCAAAATTTAAGCATTTTTGAATTTGACTAGGAAGAAACAGCAAAAAAAAAAAAAAAAAGGACCCATTTATTCACTAAATTCTTCCTTTTCTAGAGTGAAATTACAGTGTAGTCTTAATTTTAATAAAGTTTTATTTAATTGACATATTTTAGATTGATATCTTAAATTCTTTTTTCAAAACAAAATTGAGAATAGAAACTATTATTGATTTAGGAAACATGTATTCTTTCACAGAAGAAAAGCCTTGAGCGATTTTCAAATAGGTTATTTTTAAAGGATTTTATTGATATCTAAGAAAACTACTAGACAAATTTCAAAAGGAAAGGGTAACTACATATGAAGTCTTTCCCATTTTCCCAATATAATTCACATTTAAATGATTTAGTATTTTTTAAAAAGAAAAAAAAAAAGGAGGTAGTAAAAGAATCTGTTAGTGCGCAATTATCCTAATCCACAAATTCTGTATTGGCTCTATACTCTATTTTAAACAGGATACAGATTTTGATTTGGTTGAATGTCACAGACTTCAGCATTAAAAACCCTTCTTCCTAAGATCAAAACCATGTCCGTAGTGGACTCCACTTTTTCAGTATTTCAAGCTTGAGAGGAAAATGGGCTCATGTTTTGATAGAAAAAACTGTCCAAATTGGGTCCCACAGAAAATGTAAGACCATAACTAACAGGAGGAAAGGGTATGATAAATACATCCTAATATATGCCTAATATTGTAATTCAAATAGGGATTTTAAAAATAAACACTAATAGATTTCCTGCATAATCTATTTCAAAGGTAGTATATTCAAGTCAAAATGGTGATTCTTCAAAATGAAAACTATAGTGGGGACCCATTCTGAATTGGTCTTTGCATATATAACTGCAAAAAAAGGCCTATTCTCAATTATTAAACTATTTCACGAAGAGGATATGCCTTGAAATAAGCAAACATAAACTTCCCTTCTATACACCTGGCTCATTATGTATTCATGCAGTTTACTGGCAGATAAATGTTTTGTTTTGTTTTTTTAATTTCCTAAAGGCTTGTTTACATTGCTCAGGCAGTAATTTAGTTTAATTAACCCAATTGAATGAAATGAACATATATATAACAATTATAAATTTCAGGTAGATCTAACTTAGAGTAGCACTTTTTGTATTGTTAGATTTAAATTTTCCTTGCCATTTTAAATACTGCAAATGATACATAACTTGATACATAACTTTTAATAAAGACGAGTTTATACTTGATGATCACTTTCCACTAGTTGGTGATTGAGACTGATATCCCTTTGACTTTTAGGTATGTGCTAGATTCATCTGTGACTTGTAGCAATTTAAATTTGCCATTGGATAAAAATATCAATGTCTCCCTGACCATTGAAATGCTCTTGTGTTTTTACAGCAGGTCTGTGCTTTGAATACAGCAAGTCTGTTTAGTTAAACAATTATTTATTTGCTTTAAAAGGACCCTCATGCTTTATTGTTCGTGGTTGTTTATTATTATTATTCTTGCTTCAAAATAGAAATGAAACTTGTTTGAATTTAAAGAAAGAATGAAGGCATTCCTTTTTAAGAATGGAGTTGCTAGAAACTTTCTTAGTCATTAGTATTTACAAATAAAAGGATTCCAACCTTTTAAAAAAGGAAGGAAATAAAACCTGCTGGTGCTCCAATGCAGGGCTGTTGTGGTGTGAATTTTATCATTACTGAAATTTTAAAAATCAGCCTGAATGGTCACTTGAATAGCAGTGAGATGATTGCACACAGTGTTATTGCCGAAATTTGTTTTTACCTCTGGTTGTTTTTTGTATCTTTTTCCTTATTGCTGATTTTATACAAAAATGTAAAATATTTATAGTCCTCAAACTTTGCTCTGATACTGCAAAAGAGAACTGAGACGTGTGGTTTTTTGTTTTGTTTTTATTTTGAATTTTTTTTTGGCATTTCCAATAAATAATTTGAAAATTGATACCAATTCAAAAGAGTTTTAAAATTCATTTCTAAACATGATATACTTAATATTGTCAACTATGTGTAGTACCTGCTTTCTGGGGCAAAGCAATCTACTGTTTCTGTTCAAACAACTCTTGACATAGAAACTAGAGAATCTTAGATGTCTTTGGAGGCAGAAGGGATACTCCCTTAGAGAAAAGATCTAAGGTTTGTTACCTAGCTACTCACTGATTCAAGTTTCCTAACCACTCTTTCCCCTCCCCTCCCCAAACACACACTCACCCTCTTGCTTCCCAATTTGACCTTTACAGTGTAAAGCTATTTTTAAACTTATGAGTGATACTGTATGGTGTATTTCTTCTATGTGCTATATCTTAGGCGATCTGGCATGCTAGAATTACCATTCAGAAAACATTTTAATTTCTGGAAGGAAATGTTCTTATTGCCTAACATTTTAAGAATATAATAATAATAATAGCTATCACTTAAATAGCTCTTAGGTTTGCAATGTACTTGCCTGGGACCACACAAGTAGTAAATGTCTCAGGCAAAGTTTGAAGTCATTTGTCCTGACTCCAACACTAACTCACTGGGCATAATGTATACAAATACAAATGTTATCTTTCATTTGAAAAAATATAGTGAATATTTCCATCCCAGTATACCCAACGCATAGTACTAAGGGAGATATAATTAAGATATAATCTCATGAAGTTTACACTATCCTAGGAGACATTATATGTAAATATGCAATAACAAAATTATCAAAATCAGAAAAGAATGAGAGGTACAAAATGAGATCCAAGAAGAGAAAGGTAATTTTCATAAGGGATGACAGAAAAGGCTTATCTGAAATAGGAAGTAGTGCCTCGGGTAATAGGATTTCAAAATGCAAAGATAGTGGGAAAGAGGGAAGGGTTCTACATTTACAGAAAGTATTCAATAGGGGTGAAGTGTAGTAATTCAGTTGGCTGAATCAAATGAAGGGCAGCACTATAGAATAAGGCTAAAAATGAAGTTGAAAGGTATAGGGACTTGAGTGTCAGATTTTTTTTGTCCTGAGTCCTATCTATATTTTCTTGAGCTCTCATGGGTCATCATGTTTCATGCAGATGACGCCACATCTTTATGTTCAACCCTAATCTCTTCTGAGCTCAAGTTCTGGGTCAATTGTCTACCAGATGTTTAATTTTTATTTTTAATTTTCATTTCCAAATTTTCTCTCCCTTTACCCCTTCTCTTGAGAAGGCAAGAAATATAATGCCTGTTATACATATGAAGTTATCCAAAACCTTTTCACATAATGTGAAAAACAAAGCAAAAAAAAATAAAAAGGGAGAAAGTAGGCTTTCAATCAGCATTCAGTGTCCATTGGTTTTCTATCTGGAGGTAAATGGCGTTTTTCATCATGATTCCTTTGAATTGTTGTGGATCATCGTATTGATCAATTAGGTAAGTCAGTTGATTATCATTATGATATTGCTACGGTTCTGCTCACTTCACTTTTCATCAGGTCTGAAAACAGCCCCTTCATCATTTCTTACCTTACGGTCACAATCACATACCACAACTTTCAGCCAATTCCCCAGTTTAAAGAGCTGCTATAAATATTTTGGTATATATAGGTTTTTTTCCTTTTTCTTTGACCTATCAGTTGATAGATTAACATAGTAGTGTCTTAAGTTCATAGGATTATAAAGATTTGGATTTAGAACTGAAAGAATTTAGCTGTCACCTACTCTTACCTCTTCATTTACAAAAGAAACAGGCCTAGAGAAAGAGGTCACACCCAGAGTAAGAGCTTGATAGTCAAATCTACTCCAGTATTTTCAGTATCCAAGTACCCTCTTTTCACTATATCATGATATTGTTTCACTATTATCTCTGTAGAACAAATATTTCCATTTTGTTGCAAATATATCACCTCTTAGGAGTCAGCAGTTCTGACTCTACTCTCACTTCCCTCGAATTAATCTCTTTTGTATACAATTGCCAGGCTAACTTCCCATTTTAGCAGTTTCCAATTTGCTCCTCATTATTTAAAAGCCCTTTAATGATATCCTTATTTTTCTTCACAACAAATCTAACTTTCTTTGTCTGGGTTTAGGTGCCCCTGTAATTTGACCCCATGCTTTCTATCAGTCCCCTATTTTCTTCTTTTTTTCCATTTTGAACCCATTGCTCAAATTAGGCTGATTCCGCAGGAGCCTGTAAGCTTTAGGCCCTTTTCTAGTTGATTCCCTTTCCTGGAACCTCCGTCCTTTATCCTTCACCTTTGCTCCCTTTAAGAACCAACTCCAATTCTACCTCCTCCTTTCAAACTTTACTGAGGACTCCAGTTCTCTTTGACCTTTCCTCTCTGAATTCCTAAATTGAGCATTTAAAGTTTGATTGCCTATTATCATGAATTATTCTTAAACTCTTTCTCCAGCTAGAGCTTAAGCTCTTTGAGCAATGTGATTCCTAAACTTTTATATCCCATGAAGTCCAACAGACCTCTAAAGGTGCTTAGGAAAACCCTTTGGGTGTTATAGAAAGAAAGACTAGTTTGGGTAAACCATCAGGGAAAAGAATATATCAAAATACAGAACTCTTTAATAGAATTTGCTATAAGGTAGTTTTATCTGTACTAATTTACTATGTTTTTACATTTCTATTGTATCTATCAATATAGAGCCTAATTTTATTAGCTTTACTTAAGAATTTTCTTTCTTGTTTTAATCTTTACATCTTCAGAATTCTGATAAAATAAGATTAAGCAACTTTTTTAAATGACCCAAACTAGGAATGAGACAAGACTAGCTTCTCTTATCAATGCTTTATTCCCTATCTGCCATACTATTCACAAAGCTGTTTTGTCTGTATCTTTTTCTTTTTAAAGTATATAATCACTTTCATAGTGTTGAAAGTTTCTTTCTTTCTTTTAATAAGTCTTTATTATCTCTTAGCCAATTAGTCAGTAAACATTTATTAACTGCCTATTTTGTGTCAGGCACTCTGTGAAGCAGTATAAATGCAAAGAAAGGCAAAAGACAGTCTCCACTCTTGAGAAGTTCACAGTCTAATGGGGAAGACAACATGTAAACTATGTGAAAACAAGATATGTCCAGGAGAAATTGGAGATAATCAACACAGGAAAGGCACTAGAATTAAGGGGGATCCTTAAAACTTCTGGAAGGTGGTGGGATTTTTGTTGGGACTTAAAGAAAGTCAAGGAGGTCAGTAGGCAGAACTCAAAAGGAAATTGGAACAGCAAGGTTAAAGATAATCCAAGATCACCTCGTTATGAAGTGTCAGAGATGGGTCTGGGGGCCGTTACTTGCTGAATACGAGTTTGGCAAGGACTCTCAAAGTTCCTTTATTTTCTAAAGTAAATACTGTAATTCTTCCTTTCAAGAATCCCATTAAAATTTAAGTGAAAAAAAATTGTCCTTGTGCCTCTTTCCATCACACAATCCCGCATCTTTGCTGAGGCAGAGACCCGGGAATTGGACCCATGATTTCACTGGTAGAATTGCCTACTATCCACCAGTGCAGGCTGGCATTTCTTTTTCAGCTTACTTGACTTAAAAGAATTGATTTTTTACTTTATTGTCTCATAAAAACTATCCATTTATGTGTCTTGGAAATTTTTTTTTAAAATTAAGACATATTGTCTGAAGAAAATGATGGAAAAGATTTTTAACAAATTTTACCTATCAGTGATAATACTAGACATGACAATTAGTATGACCATCTCACCTATCAGAGATCTTCATGTGGTCTTTGAATCCATAAGCAACTATTAAATGTAAATAAAACCTCTAATGTGGCTATAAAAATAAAAGTAAATAGGAAGTCTGGAAAAACCTATATGAATTGACGTAAAGTGAAGTAAGCAAAACCAGAACAGCAATATTATGTGCTGATCAATGGTGAATAACTTAGCTACTCTCAGCGATACAATTCCAAAGGACTAATAATGAAGCATTCTATCCAATGTCAGAGAAAGAACTGATGGAGTCTGAAAACAAATGGAAACATACTTTTAAGACTTTATTATTTCTTTTGCAACATGGCTAACATGGAAATACGTGTTATATGATTGCACAGTCAAGAATCAAAATTCTTGTCTTCTTAAGGAGGGGAAGAGAATTTGAACTCAAAATTTTTAAAAGTTTAAAACTGTTTTTACATGTCAATGAGAAATAATTATAATGATATTTTTAACATGGTGAATTATTTTTAATAATACAGTGACACAAAAATTAATAAAAAGCCAGTGCACTATATGTCATGAAATAACATAATGGAAATTTGAATTGAGAGAATTAGAACAAGAATAGTTCTCAAGGAATTAAAATGTAAGATAAGAGTCTAGGGAACCAAGCTACCCTCTATGGTTTGAAGGTACAAGGCTTCCATGAACAACATCTAGGGACACTGAATGAAATGGTAGATGTATGGCCACTGGCAACTCTCTTATTACCTTTGATTTTTCAGAGATAATTCATTGGTTTAATAATTATATATAATTCAAAGGTCTTTCTCTATGGCAAGAAGATGTGCCAAAAAAGAGTCTCATTCTATCTTGTCTTTCATCTGTTTTTGCTGTTAGCATTCTGAACAGTGGTCCTAGCTCTGATATTCCTCTTGCTTCCAATTTTAGCTCTTTGTTTCTTTTAAAAAGGGATTATTGTTGTCTTAAAGTCTTTACTAAGCTTTTTTCTTTTACTTTTTTTATAATAGATTTTTAATAGCTTTTTATTTTCAAAATAGATGCAAAGATAGTTTTCAACATTCACTCTGCAAAACCTTGTTCCAAATCTTTCTCCCTCCCTTCTTCCCCAGTCCTTTCTCCTAGAAATCAAATAATCCAGTATAGATTACACATATACAATTCTTCTAAACATATTTCTGCATCTAATGATATATTTTTTTAAAGTCTATCATTTGGAGAATGACAGATCAAACTGTGTTGCATAAATGGAGTATTATTGTGCTATAAGGAATTAGGAATATGAAGACGCATGAAATTGATGTTAAAGTAAGCAAATTCAGAAAAACACTTTCTACAATTATAACAATGTAAATGGAAAGGAAAAAAATGAAACTGACCATTGTGTACATAATTACACATAATCACCAGGCCTTAATCCCAAGGAAGATGTGAGAAAATATACCTCCTTCCCTTTTTTGTTTTTTTTTTTTGCAGTAGTAGGGGATTATGGGGAATCATTATATATACCATAAGAAATGGCTGATTTGTTTTGCTAAACCTATTTTTTTCCCATTTAAACAAATTTTCACAAAGTATAAACATGTATGTCTATGTAAACATGCATATGCATGTTGATATGCATTTGACCAATGTTTTGCTCTTCCACTACTACATGCTTCCTAAATAACTGCCATATCTAGGGAATCGTACATGGATGAAGATGCCCTCCAACTTGTATATTGCCAAGTTAAATTTTCAGACCTGGGGGAAAAACCCACAAATAATTTAAACCTATAATTTGAATATGAACTATTTTGAATTCTGGGTTCATTAGACTTCTTGAATTAAAATGTCCGGTTTTAAAATGGTAGTTTTGTTTTTGTTTTCATTTTGTATGTGTGGATTTGTGTGTATAAGATTACTTTAACTTTGATCATAACAAACACTTTCTAAATACAATCCACTCTTGTAGTTTTATCCTGTTAAGTGTCTGGAGAGAAAGACGAACTATAATGAATTCCCTTCCATCTTTCAGTTGCCCCTACCCTGCCCTCCTGCTTCTTCCCAGGAATCCTTTAGGCTTACCTTCTCCTGGTGGAGAGATTCTCTTCACTTTCACTCATCACCAATATTCTGCTGGACCCTCCTTGACTGGCTTCATGCATCACTTCGATCTAAGTTTAAAGAAATGTTGGTGAGATATTGTGTTCCTTAATTGAAATTTTTATAAACTTAAAAAAAAAAAACCTATCCTAAGTTTTTTACTTATTGTCGTCATTTGTGATCACATTATATCCTGTTTTACTTTTCAGCCTCCAATTTTTTCTTTCTTGGCTTGCTCTTTCCCACTTTGTGGGGCTGGTGAATTTCAGAGACATGAACAAGTGATTTTTCTAAACCTATTACTCCAGAATTCCTTAAAATATTGAAGGTAAGCATAAGGATAAATTCTCTTTACTTTGTAGAAGATGTATTTTTAAATTTTGCTCTTATTCTTCATCATTCCAGGAGACAAATGAAAATAAATCAAAGCAACATAGAGATTCTGCAACATTTCCATTCATTAAATAATACGAATTAATGAGATTTTCTAGTTGTTAGTGCTGAGCTTTAAGCTACTAGTCCTCTGTTAAAATTTCATTTTGCTGAAATTAAATATCATATCCTTTCTTTCATGGAATTAAATTTGACAATTTCTTTGAAAATAATGGTGGCTCACCCTACAGATGGGATCATAAGAAAGGGCTTATACTTTTGTATAAGTATGCAGCAGTTATTAACGATAAAGGTATCAATATTTCAGTTCATTTTTCAAATTATAGATTCATTACCAAAGAGCCCTACCAAAAAGCAATGCCCATATTTTGTACAAACTCTAACATCTCCATACCTTTCCCCTAAAGATGCCACTGAGAGTGGGCTTCTTTCATTTCTGTGAACAATGAAAATGTGTAACTCAAACTAGGATTGAAAAAATTCTTGTATACCAAATAATTGGTCATAGTACAGGTTCCTGCCTTTTTAAAACTCAATTAAAATTGGAACAAAAGGTTTGGCACTTGTCAATGCTGTAAAATTACCCATGCATATAACTTGTAAATAAAAAGCTATAATAAATATTAAAAAAAAAAAAAAACCTCAATTAAAACCAAATCACAATTATTAATCTCTTAAAACATTTGGTCCTCTAAAGATATAAGTTCTCAAACTGAGATCCATTAACTATATATATATATATATGAATATGTATGTTTTATATCTTTCAATGTAATTAACTTCCATTGGGAGTCCTATATATTTCATTTTCTGCATTTAAAAGCATGATTCTAAGAAGGGTTCCTTCCATAGACTTTACTAGACCCTTGCCAACAGGGTCCAGAACAGAACCCCTACTCTGAGAGGTAAAATATTATTTTAAAAAATTGAAAGAAGTGTTTCCTTATTTTAATCTTGTAATATTTGTCATTTCTTCATGGAAAGATGTATGTTGAAATAAAGATTTTGGGTACATGTTTTAATTCTCATTTGAAAAGTCACCTAAAAGACATCATTGAGATTTGCAGAGATATGCAGAAAAAGGGGTGCATGTGATACAATTATGTAACAAAACTGACAAATAGTCCAAGTGATCTCACAGACTCCAGGGCTCCACTACATTGGCTGTATCCACTGTGTCCAGGAGATTTATGGGAGCTTTCGATAAGGCTTGGCGCCAGATGAGAATGCTTGGAAAGGCTGCAATTTGCATGGGTAGAGGGAGTGCCCCCACCAAGGAAATCAGATTATGTTTTTGTTGCATCTCAAACACAGTCCATATTTGAGAGTGACTGAAACTTCTTACTTATAATTACTGTGAACTAATTTTATATTCTTATTACTTAATGGTGGGGTACCGAGCAGCTAAAGATATGTAAATAACCACAAAGCCTTGTACACTGGGGATTCTTAACTTTTTTGTCGATTTCTTGGGTTGCCTGGTGAAACCTGTGGACTGCTTCTCAAAATAAAGTTTTTAAATATGGGGAAAAATACATAACATGTATTTTTAAATTTTTATTCAAAAGGAATTTTATTTAATATTTTAAATGCATTTTATTTAAAAGGAATCAAAGGCCCATCTTGGTAGTAAGAATGTTTTACTAGTTTTGCTGTATCACAGCAAGATTGTTGCCCTTGAAGAACTAAAGATAAGCACCTAGAGAGAATAATGAAAAGATAGGAGAATGGTGTGAGCAGAATATGACACGTACCTGTCAAGGATTCAGCAAAACATAGCAAAGAATGTTGCAAGAAAAGATGAGGAAATCCTTTGGCAAGAGTAGGGGATGCCAGGAGGACATCCTGGGATTCCCTGGGAACCCTCAAGGGGCTGAGGAAAAGCAGGGAAGCCCCCTCACATGGCAGGGTGGGAGAGGGGGACCCTGAGGCGATCCTTGTGGAAGAAGCCAGCTGAGAGTCATTCAGCATGGAAGACAGGGAAGGATTGTGGTCTACAGCTCTGTGGAGAATTCCCACAGCCACCTGAGGCTTTGCATCATACCCTCTCATTACCACAGAAGTGAGATGCCCATCCCGTGAAGTGATGCTTTTTGTTGCCATGGGCACCCAATGGAAGTGATGCTTTTTGTTTCCATGGGCACCCAATGTAAGTGATGCTTTTTGTTGCCATGGGCACTCAATGGAAGCGAAGCTTTTTGTTGCCATGGGCACCCAATGGAACCAACCTCTCCAAATCTTTTATTGGTCTGTTTGAGAAAAACCTGGGAGTGATCCTGTAATGAGTCACAAAATCTTTATTCCTTTATTCCTTTATGCTTCATTGATAGCAAGGTTTCAATACAGATATGCTGATAACAATACATGTATTATCTGGTTTGATATAACATGATTCCCTTCCTTTGAAAATATGTTAATTCTTTGCTCATCAGACTAAGATCATACTTGGGAACTAATTTGATTCATGTTAGCTGTCACTGGGATAGTCCAAGAATTTACCATTTTTAAGGTAAATCCCCCCCATCCCCGCTCCCTACTTTGCCCATCTTCACTGGGTGCTGTGGATGGAAGTAGATTTGCACAGCAGTGAAGATGGGGCTTTTTTGCTTTTTCCTCCAATTCTATTCATTGTTCACCTTGGCCAAAAGGCTCGTTTTTCTTAGTAGCTAGTCTTATAGAGAGATAATGGACACAGCTTGCCATCAGGCCCACATCAGATGTCTCCTGACTTTCTTGGGAGCTTCCAGAACCTCTGGTTTCCTAGCAGAACCTCCCAATATGAACATTCATCCTGGGCCCCATTCATCCCCAATCACTGGATGATTTGATCCAATCAAATCCAAGTTTAACAAATATCAAGACAGCTCTCATGCTAATTACTCAACCAACACATTTATGAAGTACTTACTATGTGCCATATTATATGCTGCTCCCCAATCTCAGTCTCCTTTTTTCCTAGGCTAAATTGTTTCAGTTGATCTGACATAAATTTGCAGCTTTTGACCATTCTGGCTATTCTCTTGATGCCATTCAGCTCATTTAGTCCTTCCTAAAATGCTGTGTGTAAAACTGACCATTAAATTCCCACTGTGGTCTGTCCCTGGGTCAAAAGGGGCACATGGCAAAGATACAAGGTGTCATTGTAGTTACCCTTCCTGTCCGGAGAAGACCAGGGACATCATGGGCGATGTCTGGACTCGTGTGCTTGGATTTAAGTGTTGGAGTTGCACAAATCCCCAGCCTCCCTTTCTCTTCCTGAGTTACCAAAGTCCAGGGACCTGAGAAAAGCGAAGGTATCTAGAGATGGCCTAGGAGGCAGCAGGTGCCCTTGCCATCTCTGATATCTGACCAAGCTCTAAGCTCTCTGCAGCCCCTGCTTCAGCCAACTTCGTTGCAGTGTACATGTAAAACGACTGTAAAAGAGAGGTGGGGGCAGACTTCAGGGGCTTTGAATGCCAAGCACAGGGTTTTGTATTTGATCCTGGAGTCTGGGAAGTTGCTGGAGTTTATTGAGAAGTTGCGCGTTAGAAACTTGTGCTTTAGAAAGGTAACTTTGACAGCTGAGTGGGGAATGAGGCAAGCAGACCAGCCGTCGGGCTTTTGCATAGTCTTGGAGTAATAAGGACCTGTACCAGGTGCTCACAGTGGCAGAAATTAACATACTGTGCCATGTGCCACACTAAAAAATTCTTAAACCCCTCAAGTATTAGTTGTGACCTAAATGTGAAAAGTCAAACTGAGGGAGAAGGAATGAATACCAGAGCAGATACCTTTCATATCTCTGCATGAGGGGGATTCATTATTAGCCAAACAATAGAATCAATAACAAAAAAAAAGCAGGCAAGCACAATGATTGAAAAGTTTGGGGACAAACAAAATTAATACAATCATGCTAAAGAGAAAAATAGTTGAATTTGGGGGGAATGAATGGATGGGAGAGTTTAGTATCAGGTGCTGATAACTAAATTCTATAGGGAGCAAATGAATATAAGACTAAAATGAATATGGGGTCCAAGCCTAAGGATAGTCTATTTTTTTAAGGCCCTTATAAAAGTCACTATCACCAAGAGAAAGGCAAATCGGGACCACTTTGAAGTTGCTCTTCACAAGCAGCAAATTTTCAAAGATGAGAGATCAAAGAGAGATGGGTGTAATGAATGTTGTAGGGTTCTGGAAAGGAGGCCTGGATTTTAGAATTCATAGGGTAAGGAGGCAGAAGTTGTCACTGGTCCTGATAAAAGTGTCTCCCACTCAAAAGCAGACCGATATCTAAGCTAGTGGTGGGTGGGTGGGCTGGCTTGAGTGGAAATTGGAGAAACTGGAAAGAGCACACTGTGTGGTCACTTTCTGTGGTGTTTTTGGGTATACTGGGTACCACCTGTGGGCTTCTTGTCTCAGGATATCCTAAGTACGTAGAATCAGAGTTGCTGGATAACTACACATCAGTGCCCCAGAACATTATTTTGGCTGCATCTGCACTCGAGGAGCCTGCAAGCCAAGGATGGAATGCTCTAGGGTCCTGGGCTCCAAGAGCAGAGCTCACCTGGCCATTGGCTACTGTGCCAGTCAGAAATTCCCCATGGCCTTCCCAAAGTGGCTCCTCGGCCTGTTTCCCATTCAGTCTGGATCTTGACAACTGATCTGGCCCAAAGTACGCCCTCTGTCATTCTTGAACCTTGTCAAGACCCTCCAAGGTGCCTCATGAGGAGTTCAGAGGCTGGGCCCAAGCAGTATGGAGGCTGCCCGAGAGAGCCTCTAAGATTTCCTTCATAGGAAGTATTTTTGCCCAATGGACAGTGCTTTCTGTCATTAACTAGTCCTGAGAGCCTAGACAAGTCGCTTAATATCTCTAGGCTACAAATTCCCTCATCTATAAAATGGGAATAATAATACCTGTTGTCCCCACCTTGTGGGGTTGTTGTGAGGTTATAGAGACAAAATGTGGTTGAAAATTCCCTCATCTGTAAAATGGGGATAATAATACCTGTTGTCCCTACCTTGTGGGGTTGTTGTGAGGTTATAGAAACAAAATGTAGGTTGAAAATTCCTTCATCTGTAAAATGGGAATAATAATACCTGTTGTTGTGAGGTTATAGAGACAAAATGTAAGAAAAGTCCTTGGTGAACTTCAAAATGTTATTTAAAGGTCATTCTTACTCCCATCACAATAGAGATCTATTCTGTATATTTGATCTCAAAATTTAAGGACATGAAAATAATACCTGATTGGGAAAGGACTGGGATGAAGAAGAAAGGACCTGGGACCCTGATTCCCATCTCAGCTTTAGGGCTGGTTTGATCTCTGAGTCAGGGAGATCATACTGCCAAACCCTTTGTTTCTCAGATGAAGAAATTAAGTTCCTTTCAGCTTTAAATCGATGATTCTGGGATCATAAATGTATGTGTTCTGCTAATAATTTGTATTGTCATTTTCCTTATCTTCTCATCCAAATTCTCTACTTAATTTCAGTAGGAACCTCAGAAGTACAAGGTAAGACTAGGGGGGACTAAAAAGAGAACATTATAACTTCACAGCTTCAACATTTGCCCCTGCTATTTAAATGCCACAAATATCAAGCGTGTCTTTAAATGCCCCAGCACTGTATTGTGGACTTCTTCATGAAAGAGAGCCAATAGCATGGCTCTCACAGTCTGAACACGGTAGTGGGGGAATCCTGGCACTATTTTGTAGGGCAATGGGGGTCAAGAGGCAAGAGGAGGAAGATCAGGTGAAGGTCCCTCTCTTCCCCGGGGGAGGGGGTGTGTGTCGGCTGTGATTTCTCTGTGTTTTCTGAGTTTCTATTGCTATTGTTTGTCAGGGAGGTGATGCTGTGACATGCAAGTGAATTGGATTTAAATGAGGGAGGGCTGGGCAAGGTCACCTGCCTTACTTTTCCTTCCAGAATCATCTGGATCCAGTGATTGATTTGAAAGACTGAAGCAGAAATATCTTTTTAAGAATGGAGAACAAAGCAAGATAACTGTATAAATATGTATACATATATTGGATTTAACATATTTTAAAAACATATTTAGCATGTATTGGATTACCTGTCATCTAGAGGAGGGGGTGGGGGAAAGGAAAGGAAAAGTTAGAACAGAAGGTTTTGCGAGGGTCAATGTTGAAAAATTATCCATGCATATGTTTTGTAAATAAAAAGCTTTAATAAAATAAAAAAGGAAAAAAATGAAACACAAATATTGGACAAAGACCAAGTGACTCAGGAACAAAGTAGTCAAAATGTTTTCTTAGTTATTTTAGAAATTTTATTAATTATTGAATGACATGCATTAAAAACAATAGTTAACAATAGGGCTTTTTTCATTTTTGTTAAACTATTCTCTGTGATACACTCCATTTCTGAAGGCACATAGAATCAAAACAAGTGTTAAGAATCATAGTAGGGTCAAAGGTGTTTAAAAAAAAAAAAAACTAGTCTCCTTGCTACTCCTTGCACAAGACGCACCATCTCCTGACTTTGGCCATTTTCACTGGTTGTCCCCTAGGTCTGGAATCCTCTCCCTTCCCAACTCCATCCCTTGGCTTTTTTGAAGTCCCAGCTTCCACTTTCTACAAAAAGACGTTCCCAATCCTCCTTAATACTAATGCTTTTTTTTTTCCCCTATTGATGATTTTCAATTTATCCTGTATATTGTTTGCTTATCTCTAGCTGTTCTCTCCCATTAGCCTTGAGCTCATTTGAAAATAAGGACAGTTTTTCTTTTGCCTCCTCAGCACTTAGTGGAGTGCCTGCCTCGTAGTGGATGATCAATGAATGCTAAATGTCTGACTGGGGAGGCAAAGGAAGACCAAAATAGTTTCTGACCTCAAGAACACTCTATTGGGGAAGGTAACCAGCAAATGACTCTATGTACCAGAGACCTGATAAATGGCAGAGAAAGGCACAGGTATTAAGGGAAATCAGGAAATGCTTCTTGCAGAAGGTGGGAATTTAACTGGGACTTGAAGGAAGCAGGATATGAGGAGGGAAAGCATTCCAGGATTAGGGGACAGCCAGTCAAAGGATGGAATGGGGGTGGGGAGGGGTGAGGGAGATAGATAGTAGGATAGGAGGGAGAGGGACAGGAGGCATGAACTTGCACTGGGGCAAAATAAATATGGTGGGGAGGAGAAGCTGGACAAGATTGTGGTCTTGCCAACCAAGACAGGCTACAGAATGACAATTCAAGTGGAAGCATTGGCTGGTTTTGACAAACTGTTTTTCCTACTTTATTTTTTTATTATTGGTTGTTGACTTTCATTCTAGAAGAGGACCTAAATGACCTCTCTAATGTTAGACTCGAATTAAGTGTTATAAGGGATAGTTCTCAGAAAAGGAGAGGGGACATGGGAAGTGGAGTGATCTATAAACAAAAATAATAAATCAACTTTTACTTATTTAGTTATTATTATATATTTCTTAGTTTTGTTTTGCTGAGGCAATTAGTGACTTGCCCAGGGTCATACAGTTAGGAAGTGTTAAGCAGCTGAGACCAGATTTGAACTCAGGTCCTCCTGACTTCAGGGCTGGTGCTCTATCCACTGCACTGCCTAGCTGCCTCAATAAATCGATGTTTAAATAGACTAAAGAGAAAAATCTAATATGTTTTATTATTTGATAGGAGGAAGGGTTTCTTTGCCACTTTTCTAAGTCTTCTGACATTTTGGAATTCAATTTCAATTCAATAAACATTTATTAAGCATCTACCACCTGCCAGGTACTGTATTAAGTACTAAGGATACCAAATATGTATATATTATATTATAATTAATATAATATTACACACACACACACATACAACTAAGGATAAAAAGGAAGTGATAAAAATTTAAGGCATGGGATTTAAATATTAGGGAAGGCTTCCAATAGAAGAAGAGATTTTAGCTGGGGTTTAAAAAAGAAAGATTAATAATCAATGTAAAGGAGGGAAAATCTTATAGGGATAAGGGACAGCCAGAGAAAATACTGGAAGCTGAGCAATGGAGTGTCTTGTTTATGGAACAACCCGGGGCCAGTGTCACTGGTTCCAAGTGTGTGTGTCGGGGAGTGAGGGTTAAGGTGACTGGAAAAGCAGAAGGGGCTAGGTTGTGAAGGGCTTTGAATGCCAAACAGAGCATTTTGTATTTGTTCCTGGAGGTAATCAAACAATTGTGGTGGAAGGGCTGACAGAATCAGATGCAAGCTTTAGGAAAATCTTGTGGATTTGATTGGAGTGGGAAGAGAAATGATCTAAATATTTGCACAGGTAAATAGCTTTATGTCCAGAAATATGGCTCACACCATCAGATGTATAATAGCAGACTTCTGGAAATGCCCTCCAATCTTCATAAAGGAAGAAAAATAAAAAGGAATAATCTGGCTTCTTTTTTAATGGGCTCATCTCCAAGCAGGTGTCCAAATTTTCTGATGAGTCCTGTTTTCTGGCTATAGCTGGTGCCTTGAAGAGCAGGAAATAAGGGATCAAATGGCTTTTCCTCAAGAAAATAAATGTTCTCCCACTGAGGCTTTTCTGGAATGGGCATGTGAACTCTGCCCAAGGCCTCTGTAGGCCCAACCACCAGGAGAGATTAGTTTGGGGTGAGTTCAGCAAAAGGAACTAGATACCAGGTTTTTAAGAATCACAAAGCCTTAGAGTTAGGGCCGGACTGAGCTTCGAGAGTGTTAGGTATTCCAATATCCTTGTTTTAGAGCAGAGGAAATTGAAGGCTAGGGAAATGGTGAAGGATCTTGCCCAAGTAAGGAACAGAGATTTGGATCTAGAGCCTTTGACTCAAAATCCTGTGTCATTGTAAATGTGGGGTAATAGGGAGAGAGGGAGAGGGGGGAGAAAGAAGGACAGGGAGAAAAAGAGAGAGAAAGAGAAAGAGAGAGAGAGAGAGACAGAGAGACAGAGAGAGAGAGAGACAGAGAGAGAGAGAGAGACAGAGACAGAGACAGAGAGACAGAGAGACAGAGAGAGACAGAGATAGAGACAGAGAGACAAAGAGAAACTGAATATAAATTGCAAGGGTTTGGGAATAGGGGGAAGTGCTAGGATCATTGTGGGAGGGAATTCCTTACATAGATTAAATCACAAACCTAGAATCCTCCTCCTTCCTCCCCCAGCCAACCCTTAAATCAATTTATCTTGGTTAAGGAATTCCAGTATTTGGTCTGCTGAATAATAAGGATCCTTTTAGTCAGCCTATTGGTTATCCGAGGCTCATTCTGCTGTAGTAGAAAGACCACCCTATTTGAGGGAACCCTCAGCTTCCCACCCTTACTTGTTAGTTGTGTGATCTTGGGCAAGGCACTTTATCTCAGTTTCCTCACTTGTCAGAGAAACATTGGAGCCACTGAATCCACCCCATTCATGTTATTGATGAGAAAACTAAGGAACAACATGGAGCAAGGAAGGATTTGAATCCATGTCCTCTGACTCCTGACTCAGTTCTCTTTCCTCTGTATCAAGGGCTTTCTTTCCATCATGAAAGGTTCCATGACCTTGCCAATTAGAACCATGAAAGGATTGGGAGGGTTTTGATGATCTGTGTTTCTGCCATGTATGAGTTTCCCCATCTTGGGATAATGAGAAAAGCGGCCTGGTTGACATGATGTTCTTAAGACATTTATCACTAAATTCTGGAATCTCTCTGGAGTTGGAAAGGAATTCATCATCAAATCCCACCCATAATCTTTCAAAGAATCTCTACCACTTAATCTGATGGTTTCATTTTGTTAAGATTTAGGCTTCAGGAATGTAATAAACAGAATAACTCAGGTCCTTCACTAAAGTCATGATCCCTCCAGAAGTCTCCTGCCCTCTGAGAGAGGAACTCAGATATATTGAGGAGTCCAATGTCCAATACCCAGTAAAAAGGGTACTGAACATCATTCTGGATATCAATGACAATCATACATTAAACCATTTTGGAAACTTTTTCCAGCTCCTAGAGTGGTCAATTCCCCAAATGACTCACTAATACTTGATGAATTACCTCATCACCAACCTTCCCTAAATCACTTTGCTAGATTCCTCCTTCCAAACTGGCAGTAAACCATTAATGAACCATTCCTTTCCCTTTTTTCATTCTATCTCCCCACTCTCTTTCATTCTATTTTGAGAAGTTTCTGTTATGTGTACTAGTAGTTCATGCAAATAAAGATTAATTAATGAATATAAGGACAAAGGTTACTGACTCCTGGGCCTTCCCAATATCCACGATCAATTCTCCCACTGTGAACATAAAAATTCAATTACATTCAATGTAGTTTATATTTATGACTAATTAATGCCCTACTGTGTGTATGTGCTGGATTATGGGGATAAAAATACAAAAAAAGAAACCATCCCTAGTCTCAGCTAGAGTTTAGCTTCTAAAACTGTGATTCACAACCCCATATGGGGTATTGTAACTAACTTTGGGAGTTGTGAAATTATGCTATATTATAAATAAATGTTTGATTTGTATACCTATTTTACATACCAATATACTTAGGGTCATGTAAAAAATTCTCAGGTGAAAAAGAGTCACAAGTGGAAAAAGTTTAAGAAACTCCATTATAGAATCAGGAGGAGCTGAATTCAAATGTGACCTCAGACTTCCTAGCTGTGTGACCTCAGTCATGTCGCTTAACCTCAATTATCTCCAAAAAAAAAGAATCTTACATTCTATTTATGAGCAAGAAGATGGAGAGTTTAGCCGGGGAAAATAATAAAGTGCTTTTGATTGGGGTGCTTCAGAAAAAAGTCAGGATTTGAAACAGCTCCCTAGAGGTAGCAAAAGAACATGATACATGCTTTCTGGTTGCTCTATTAGGCAACAATAATAGGAGTCAGTAATCTTTGCCATTATATTCATCAGTTAATCTATTTTTGTAGGATCTGCTGGCATATATAACAAACAGAAGCTTCTCAGAATAGAATGAAGGAGAGTGGGGAGGTAGGGAGAAAAAAAGGGAAATGGAATGGTTCATTAATTTGTGAACTTAAAAAAAAATTGTGTTGCACTATAATTGATTTCCTTGGTAATTCTATGTATTTTATTGGGATCAATTGGGGCGACACTGGCAGAGGAGTGCCCTGCACAATGTGGCCACATCAAAGAAGGTGCTCTATGAGCAAAGAATTGCAGTAGCCCAAAAGAAAAGCAAGTTTGGAGACATCTCCATCCCCAGTGATCATAAGGACTATTTGTACCCTTCCAGTCTTCCAAGATCAAATTGGTTTTGTCAACCACAGTCGCACACATTGTACCTTAACCCCATAATTTTGTCATTTTGGTCCTCTTTAAGAGCAAAGGACAACCCCCATTTTCTTTTATCCATTTAAAAATATTATTCTTAGAAGAGGTTCATGTCACCAAAAAACTTAAAGGAGCCCATGAGGAGAAGAATGGCAGGGGCCTTGGAAATGAGTTAAGCATTTCACCAAAAATCTGACAGATGTGCCCATTTCTCTTCATGCTGATCATCCACCTCAGTGATTAAGTTAGCAAGATTCAGATTATAGCAAAACACTTTTCATATGTGTTCACTAATAAAGCATTCATTTTAGAAGCATAAGAAATAAAGAACTTCAGATCTAAGTTATTAGACTAGTTTGAAATTATAAAATCAAAAAGCCTAATCTACTCCACTTAAAGAGTCATCAAAAAATTAGCACAGATCAGTGATAAGACTTTGGTCTAAAAATTAATCCAGGTTTGCTAAATTTAGCACTGACAAAATGGTAACCACACCAGTGGGAGTGGGACCAGAAACTTGCACCCTGACCCCCAACATCCCTGGGGGGAAAAGCATCTCTATGGGGTATTCTGATGCCAAAGAGTAGTAGAATTCCTATTTGCTTACCACATGAATCTTTTTATGTACCATCAGGCCTATGTGAGTTATTGTTCATTCTAGGACTTTTTAAGAGATATTAAAAATATTTCAGATAGTTTAAGAAGACTTCAATACACAGTAAATATAAGAAAAATTTAATGGATTTTGCTTGTTTCAATCTGATTCTAATTAATTTTTAAAAGAAAATTGATGTTTAAAATAAACAAAGAAGACTTCAATACATACATAACTGAATTCCAGAATGATTTCTCCAAGGCAGGAAAAAAATGATTCTGAAACCTAATTGTGAATTCTGGGGATTATATTTCTAGACAGACAGCACACTTCCTATTTTGGGCAAGAGGGAAATTATTGTGAGGTCTAAGCCATAGGTAGATTTCCTGCTGATGCAGAAGTTTTAGAAGGAGACAACAGCAAAAGAGTTATTATTACTGGCAGCAGCATAATGCTTGATAATTTTAATAGAAACTAATAATGGGATGGGGTGGGGTGGATGCAATGACTACTTTTCCCTGATTCTTCCCACCTGCTAAAAAAAATTCTGATGGGACTGAATGTTCTGGACTTTCCTTTGAGAACTATGGGAAATCTTCCAGAAGGTTTAACTCACCCAACTCCTTCCCCACTTGCCTGTTGCTGTAGGTTGCTTTGTTATATGGTCTCCTCCATTTCTTAAAACTATTTCAATTTCCAGTTTTTCTTTCATGTGGAAATGATGTTCAGTGAACTACTGTATGATGCACACATGTATACTTTTATGTACTTGAGGGAGAGATTAGTTGGGAATTCACACAATTCAACTAGAATGAATGTTCTTGGTTCAAAATAATTAAGGTCCTTCTCACTTGGGGGTTCTGAGCTCTAATTGTAAGAATCTCTTAAGGTTCTTGATGCTTATTGCAAACAGAAGTTCCTAAAGAGCAGATGAACCATGAAAATTAGGACCATTGAAGTCCTGGGATTAAGGAATCAGAACCATTGTCCTCCAGGGGTTAAGGATTAGTTGTTGAATTTCAATCAGGGGTTTGGGTTGGATTAAGAGAGTGCCATACCTTCCAGGCCATCAGAAGGCAGGGAGGAGAAAAGTTTTATCTGGAAAATCTTCCCTTCCACAGGTTCATGTTGGGAGAGAAAGGGATTATCCTCTTGTTGATATTTAGAAAAGTTAAATTTGGCAAACAGTGGCTAACTCTTGACTCAAGTGTCAGAGAGAGGGAGGCAAGACAGAAAGGCTGTTAGGAAAGAATCCAAAATGAAATTTGGGTTTAGTAGAATCTCTGGGGTTCTCTAAGTATACCATCATATCATTTGCAAAGAATGATAATTCGGTTTCCTCCTTACCTAATTCTAATTTCTTTAATCTAATTTTTTTCTCTTATTGCCAAAACTAGCATTTCGATAGTGGGCAACCTTGTTTCACCTCTGATTTTACTGGGAATGGCTCCATTTTATTCCCATTACATATGATTTGCTGATGGTTTTAAATAGATGCTACTGACTATTTTAAGAAAAAGTCCATTTATTCCTGTATTCTCTAGTGTTTTTAATAGGAATGGATGTAGGATTTTACCAAATGCTTTTTCTGCATCTATTGAGATGATCATATGGTTTTTGTTAACTTGGTTATTGATAAAGTTAATTATGCTAATAGTTTTCCTAATATTGAGCCAGCCCTGCATTTCTGTTATAAATCCTACTTGGTCATGGTATATTATCCTGGAGATGATTTTCTGTAATTTCTTGCTAATATATTATTTAAGATTTTTGCATCAACATTCATTAGGGAGATTGGTCTATAATTTTCTTTCTCTGTTTTTGTCCTACCTGGTTTAGGTATCAGTACCTTATCTGAGTCATAAAAGGAATTTGGTAGGAGTCCTTCATTCCCTATTTTTTCAAATAGTTTATATATTATTGGAGTTAATTGTTCTTTAAATGTTTCGTAGAATTCATATATAAATCCATCTGGTCCTGTGGATTTTTTCTTACGGAGTTGATTAATAGCTTGTTCTATTTCTTTTTCTAAAATGGGACTATTTAAGTAATTTATTTCCTCTTCTGTTAATATGAGCAATCTATGTTTTTGTAAATATTCCTCCATTTCACTTAGGTTATCAAATTTATTGGCATAAAGTTAGGCAAAATAACTCCTAATTATTGCCCGAATTTCCTCTTCATTAATGGAAAGTTCTCTCTTCATTTTTGAGACTAACAATTTGATTTTCCTCTTTCTTTTTTCTAATTAAATTAACTAAAGATTTGTCTATTTTGTTTTTTGTTTTTTAAAAACAAAACAAAACAAAACAACTCCTTGTGAATGATTCCAGCCATTCTGGAGAGCAATCTGGAATTATGCCCCCAAAGTTATCAAACTGTGCATACCCTTTGATCCAGCAATGCTACTACTGGGCTTATCCCCCAAAGAGATACTAAAGAAGGGAAAGGGACTGTATATGCCAAAATGATTGTGGAAGCCTTTTGTAGTGGCTAAAAACTGGAAAATGAGTGGATGCCCATCAATTGGAGAATGGTTGGGTAAATTGTGGTATATGAATGTTATGGAATATTATTGTTCTGTAAGAAATGACCAGCAGGATGAATACAGAGAGGCTTGGAGAGACTTACATGAACTGATGCTAAGTGAAATGAGCAGAACCAGGAGATCATTATACACTTCAACAATGAAACTGGATGAGGATGTATTCTGCTAGAAGTGGATTTCTTCGACAAAGAGAAGATCTAATTCAGTTTCAAATGATCAAGGATGGACAGAAGCAGCTATACCCAAAGAAAGAATACTGGAAATGAATGTAAACTGTTTGCATTTTTGTTTTTCTTCCCAGGTTATTTTTACCTTCTGAATCTAATTCTTCCTATGCAACAAGAGAACTGTTCAGTTCTGCACACATATATTGTACCTAGGATATACTGTGACATGTTTAACATGTATAGGATTGCTTGCCATCTGGGGGAGGGGGTGAAGGGAGGGAGGGGAAAAGTCGGAACAGAAGTGAGTGCAAGGGATAATGTTGTAAAAAATTACCCAGGCATGGGTTCTGTCAATTAAAAAATTATAATTTAAAAAAAAAAAAACTCTTAGTTTTATTTATTAATTCAATAGTCTTTTTACTTTCAATTTTATTACCATTTCCTTTTATTTTTAGAATTTCAAGTTTGGTATTTGATTGGGGATTTTTAATTTGTTCTTTTTCTAGCTTTTTTAGTTGCAAACCCAATTTATTTATCTTCTCTTTCTCTATTTTATGCAAGTAAGCCTCTAGAGATATGAAATTTCCCCTTATTACCACTTTGGCTGCATCCCACAAATTTTGGTATGTTGTCTCATTATTGTCATTCTCTTGGATGAAATTATTGATTGCATCTATGATTTGCTGTTTTACCCATTCTTTAGGATGAGATTCTTTAGTTTCCAATTACTTTTTGGTCTATTTTCCCCTGGCCTTTTATTGAATGTAATTTTATTGCATTGTGATCTGAAAAAAATGCATTTAGTATTTTTACCTTTCTGCATTTGATTTTTAGATCTTTATGTCCTAATATATGGTCAGTTTTTGTATAGGTTCCATGAATTGCTGAGATAAAAGTGTACTCCTTTCTGTCTCCATTCAATTTTCTCCAAAGATCTATCATATCTAACTTTTCTAACATTTTGTTTACCTCTTTAACTTCTTTCTTATTTTGTAGTTTGATTTATCTAGTTCTGAGAGAGCAAGATTGAGATCTCCCACTATTATAGTTTTACTATTTCTTCTTGCAGCTTTCTTAAGAAGTTTGGGTTTAAGGAGTAAAATCACCTTGTCCAATAGTGATCTCACTTTGAAGGGATGTGTGCAGGTTGGAGGAGACAGGGGAAGAAGTTGTGAACAGCAGAAACATAGTTAATGGATGAAAGGCAGGCTAAGAAAATCTACGATCTTTTTAAACATGTCATAATGAAAAGAACAGCAGGTTCCAAATCTGAAAGCCTGAGTACCATTCTGGCTTTGCTATTTAATACCTATGTGGTTCTGAGCAACTCAGACCACCTTTCTAGATTGTTTCTTCACTTGTTTTATTGTCTGGACTCTATGATATCAAAAGTCTTTTCTGGTTCTAAGTCCTACAATCCAAGGGGTGAGAGATCCACCTCCTTTTACTCCTCTCTCTCCTCCAGCCCTTCTCTCTAACCTTTATCTGCCACAGATGGTTTCCATTAGCCATCCTGGAGGGTTTAAGAAAAGCCTGGATAGGGGAGGAGGAGAGAGGACCTTTCTTAGATGATTTCTCCTGACTTTTCTGTCTCCGACTCCAGCTTCTCAGCCAGTCTCTGTGGGTGGTCTCTTGCCTTTGGAGACAGTACAACCTCCTGGCAAGTTTTGTCAATTTTAGTTCTCTGGAATTCCATTAAAATGAATAAGAAAGAAGTATTTAAAAAAAAAAAAAAAAAGCCTGGTCTCAAGCCCAGAATGTGATCACCCAGCGTAAAACTCCTCCACTGACTATATGATACCCACAATGTCCTTATGAGTATGGCACCTCAGTCAAGGAGGGAATGGCAATTAGCTGAGCAAACATTAGCCACGACCCTGGGGACACTAGCCCTGACCAAGTCCCTTTGGTCAATTGTTCTAAGGGCAGCCAAACCCTTTGAGTGCCTTTTCCCACATGTGTATCTTACCATGTACCTCCCTGCCAATCTGGTCTAAGTTTATATCCACTTTTTACAAGGCCTTGAATTAGCTGTAAAAATGTAGCAAGGCCCACTATATCTAGTATTTCCTTTACAGGGGATAGGATAAGGGGCTAGTCAATGTTCTGTTCCTGTACCCACAATACCTTATGTTTCCATTATGAACTATGAGGATGGGCATGGGGCTAATCAATGACTAATTTTCCTATATTCAGATTGCTTTTAACAAAGATCCGGGTTAAGGATATTTGGAATTTGACTAACACTTTGGTTTTAATTGGAATCTTCAATATTCCCCTGCTCTGCTGAGAAGAAGCATTTTCTGGGCTGTTGGCCAAGTGGGCAGTAGGGGCTAAGCTGCACTGAAAAAGTGGGCCCAAGGGTCATTCTTGCTCTGTGTCTCGGAGCATCACCCTCACGGTCCACTTAAATCTCCCAGGCTTCTATTCTTCACTTCTTGGACCATGGAAATAATAATGAGTGTTTGTTTGCTCCAGCTCTTGGAGACAGACTATGGCTGCAAGCAAACAGCAGGGGAAAAACAAAACAAAACAAACAAAAGAAACCCCACACATTACAGAAAGCTGTCTTTAATATTGCATAGTCTTGAGGTGAGCATTTATTTATAAGAGTATATTTGAAAACAGAAACAAATATGAGAATGAGTCTCTTCTTCTGTCTACCATAGAGTCTTTCGATGGAAAATATTCACTCTTAAAAGAAAAAAAATCAAAGGTGGAGGGGGTGGGGTATAGGGTACCAGGATGGGAGTAGGTCCTTACGTGCTAAAAATTGGGTGAAGAGAAAAATCAACTGAAAGGGAACATCATAGCACTAAACTTCAGTCTAAAACAATATTCAAACAATAGGAGAGGAAAGGAAGGAAAGAAAATTCTAGGGGGTTTGGGGCTCAAGGATTTCCCGCCCAGTTCTAAGCCTTAGCTACTGAGGTGATTTAGGGTGAAGCCTTTTTTTTTTTTTTTTCTGTGCCATTAGTTCCCTAATCTGTAAAATGGGAACGAATAATAAAGACATGTTTCTGGAAACTGTCTGAAAACAAATCCTCAGAGGCTCTGTCTGGAAGAGAAGGACTTTGTATTATGGACCATTTGCTTTCCATAAAATGAATTAAAATAGCAATATTCGTGGCTGGATAGTTTCCAAAAGAATTCACTGTCATTCCAAATCTTTCACAGTAATTCTAGAATCAATAATTGGCCCTGAGGAAGTGTTCCTCTGTTGTTGATTGACTGATGGATTCATTGCTTTCCTATGGGGGCCTCTGAGAGCTTAAATGTCAGTCCTTGGGAGCATTCTTGTACAGATGCAGGTCATGGACTGTATCCCTTCTGATTTTACAGATGGGGAAAGTGAGGCACAGAAACAGGCAGTGACTTACCCTAGATCACACAGAAAGTCAGTGACAAATGCATGAGCCTTCAGGGACAGGGGACCTGGGCATCTGGTTTGCCCTCCAGAGCATGCATTCTCCCAGAAGCACAAAAGAGCAAAAGGAGATTTTGAAGTTGTGTTGAAAGGTATGAATCTAAAAAAGTACTTAATATCATTTTTTAAAAAAACCCACAAAGATTGTGTGATGATCAATTATGATAAATTTAGTTCTTCCAGCAATGTAGTGATTCAAGGCAATTCTAAAAGACTTTATATATAAAAATGTCACCTGTATCCAAAGAAAGAACTATGGAGACTGAATGTCTCCATTCTATTTTGATTTTTCTATTTCTTATTGTTATCTCTTGGTTTTTCCTTTTTATTTTAATTTTTCTTTCCCAATATGATTCATATGGAAATGTTTTAAAAAACAATAAACAGAACCTTTCACTTTGCATAAAAAAACACAGATATGAAAGACATAAATAGAAAATCTTCATATTTAAATTTTAGATGAAAAAATATGAGTTGCCTTTGGCAATGGCTAGATCGAGATGATCACAGATTTAAGAGCTAGTTGGGAACTTGGAGATCCATTGTCCAGTCATTCTCTCCATGTGAAGCTCAGAGAAGGGAAGTGATTTGCCCATCCTCTCACAATGGAAAAAAGCAGAGGATTGGAACCCAAACCTTCTAAGTCCAAATCTAGCGTTCTTTCTTTTGCACCATTCTCTTTTTTCAGTGGAGTGGCTAATAATGGCTTCTTTCAGATGTGAGGTCAGGAGAGGGATAGTGGCCAGTGCTCAGTCATCAAAGAACAGCAATGGAACTAAGGGCTCCCACAACAACCCAGAGTGGGCAAGAATGTTTGAAGGTTCTCTGTTCTCTATTCAGGGATGCCCCCAGATGCAGAAGAGAGAGATGTCTTAGAAAGATGTCTATCTGCTTTACTAGAGTAATTGTTGATTTTATATGACACTTTGAAGTCTGCAGAAGACTTTGTGGACCTTGTAGGTACTCTGGATATTCTCGTTTCCATTTTACAGACGAGGAAACTGAGGAAAACTCAAGGAAACCAAGTGACTCACCCATAGTCACTCTGCTATTAAGTGTCTTTAAGGTGAAATTTGAACTTGCTGACTAGCACTCTACCCCTTATGACATGCTGCTTGGGTGACATGGTCCTAAAACATAAAACAAGCATTCGTTCAGAGAACACTTAGCCACTTAATGACATGATTATGTCTTCTGGGTGTTTCTCAGCTCCCAAAACCTTTGGAAATGAGTCTCAGGACACATCCATGATCCGGCACAACTAATACTTGCAGTAAAGCCTTAGTTCTTGTTTATGAAAAAGGAAAAGGGAGGTGATGTGCTGTGGGAAGCTCGGGGCTCCTTTGGAGAAGTGGAGGAGTTACAATCATAGTAAAGAGATGAATAATTCAAGCTTAAACAGGCTGAGTAAGGGAGTGATGATACTGCAGGAGCCCCATTAAATTAAACATGGAGTCTGATTACAGAAAAGGCGAAAAGGAAACGGAACAAGGAGATACGACCGTTCTTAGTGGGGATTTGATAGTGGAGGCGTCCACAACCAAATCTTTTTGTAAAACATAGAGAAACAACAAGCTGGCATCTGTGTGATTTCATAAAGTGTCAGAATGATTGATCTTAGAGCCCATCCAGTACAATCTCTTTATTTTACAGAGGGATTGAGTGATTTGCCCAACGTGGCAGAGTTGGGACTAGAACTAAAGTCTACTGATTCCCCAGTCAGAACATTTCTCATCGCACTGCCTTAAATCTGTGGCAGGATCCCATTGCTTTTTACAACAACAAAACAAAATCTTGAGGTATGTATTCGCTGGCTGAATACAGAGCCCACAATGGGTGAGGATGATGACAGCTAGAAGGTGTTTTGTCACCAGTTTTGGATGGATGGATGGATGGTCTTCTTTCCCACCAAAGTTTGTGTTTCAGAAACAAAAAGGTGGTCTTACCTTAATCCCACCTTTGGGTTTCTTGATGCTTTTCTTTTTCAACAACTCTGCTTCATTGACTGTCTTGGGAGGACAAGGAACTTCAGAAATCCTCCTACTGGGAGCTGAGAAAACAAAGAAAAACCTAGATTAATTTGACCATGAATATGGCATAATGGCACCACAGGGCTAATGACTTTATCTGCTTTCTTGAAGTACTGAAATAGCCTCCTGGTTAGTCTTTGCATATATAGCCTTTCCCTTTCCAATCCATTCATCTATAGTTGCCAAATTGATATTTAAAACATGTGGGTCCAGCTGGGAGCAGCTAGATGTCACAGTGGATAGAGCACTGGCTCTGTAGTCAGGAGGACCTGAGTTCAAATCTAACCTCAGACACTTAACACTTCCTAGTTGTGTGACCCTGGGCAAGTTACTTAACCCTAGTTGCCTCACTATCCCCCCCCAAAATATGAATCCAAACATTATCACTTTCCTATTCTAGAAGCTTCAGAGATTTTCTCATCACCTGATTATCTTTATTGCTTATTAAAAATAAAACAAAGCAAAATCCTCTAAGCCCTCCCATCTCCTCAACCTATCCTCCTTTATCCATCCTTCCAGTCTTAGGTAAACCACCAAAACCCAGTGCCTCCACTTTCTCGACTTTCACTCACTTTTAAGCCCTGGAAGCATCTGACCCCCTCTCTTAACTGAAACTCCTCTTCAAGGTTACTGCCAAATTGAATGGCTTTTTTCTCAGTCCTTCTAGACTTCTGTTTAACATTTGACACTGTTGACTGGCCCCTCCTTGGGGATCCCCTCTCCTCTCTGGGTTTTTATGACACTGCTCTCTTGGTTCTCCTCACATCTCTTTACTTGTTCCTTTTTCAGACTTTTTGGCTGGTCCTTCATCCACATTACCACCTAATTATGGTCATAGCCCAAGACCCTCTCTTGGCCCTTGGCTATCCTCTCTATAAGAATTCTCTTCCTCTTATTGGTTCTCATAGGTTGAATTATTATCTCTCAACTCCCTTTTTCTATAAAATTCTTTTTAATTGCAGTCACTTTTCTTCTATTTGACCTAGAAATTGCTCTCTTTTACATAGATATATGACTCCCAAGCTAATATATTTCATCTTAGTCTTTCACCTGAGATCCATTTCAACATCTCCAAATGCTCACTAGATACTTCCAACTTTACATACATAATCAACCGGCCCAAAGCTGAACTCATTTTCTTTCTCCCCTAAATCCTCCCATATTCTGAACATCCTCATATCTGTCAAGTGCATTACTATCCTTCTAGTTATCCACGTTTCCAATCTGGCCAATGTCAATTTTTGTTATTACTAACTAGAACAATAATTAAAAACTTCAGAATTATTTTAAAATTGTGAGCAAAAAAGGAATGCTACATTTGTGTCAACTGTGGGAAGGCACAAATTGAAGAAATTGTTAAACACCAAAGTGCATCTGATTATGTCCAAAGTTAAATAGAATTTGCTCAACAAAAACAATTATCTCTGAAACAAAAAGAAATAATAGGGAAAATATTTATAGCAGTAGATGGAAGTTGTAAAGACACAAATTCAGACTTGAGGTCAGGAAATTTTCTCCACAATTAGGAATGGGCTGCCTTGGAAGTCAGTGGGAAATCAGAAAGCCAGCTTCCTTCAGAGCTCCCTCTGGATCTTAGTATATTCCTTTTATTGAAATAACTTTGCATTAAATTGTATTCACTCATCTGCATGGTTATTATATCATTTTCCATAAGATAGAAACTCATCAAGGGGTAGAAAGCTTTTACCTTTGTCTCTGTATCCTGAGCCTACATATACAAAAGATGCTTAATAAGTGACTGTTAATTCGATTTTAAGATTTCCAGTGAGAATGAATCCACTGGGACCTCGGAGGAAGCGCATGATATTTTGTAATGGTTCTGATAGTTCAATTTTTCAATACACCAAGCCTGGATTTGCCCCTTTGTATCGTCCACTTTCACTGAACTGAGTTCTTCCCTCTGTATTTAAATAGAAAAAACTGAATCCTTCTTCCACATAATAATCCCTCAAAAATTCAAAGATAACTTATCATGTCTTTTCTAGCTCTCTCTTCTTCAGGCTAAACACCCTCAATTTCTTCAATAGACCCTCATACTCAAGGTTCTCCACCACCCTCATTATCCTTTCTGGACATCCTCCATCTTATCAAGGACCTTCCTAGAATGAGATGTCCAGGACTGAACGTGGGACTCCAGGTGTGGTCTCATTTGGGCAGAGGACCAGGTCACCTCCAGGTTCTTAGAAGCTCTCCATGGCTCAGAGTAGCCTCAGACCACATAAGCATAAGGTCCATGGCAATGGATACCAAACCTGGAACCCAGCAGAAATTCCACCTGGGTTGGATGAGTCAATGCTGAATTTTAGAAGAAACTTTACCACGTGGGGGCTAGAATGAAGCTCTCTGATCAATGATAGCACAATGTAAACATGACACCAGTTGCTGCTCTCAGAAAGGCTAATGCTGACAGGCTAATGGAAGAGACCACTTGGCTATAGCTCAGAGAGAGAGACAGAGGCAAGAATGAGAGAAGCCTTCACAGGAATGGGGTCTCCAGAGCTTTTATGGACAGAAGATTGTCACTTGCCACTTTAGGACCTCATACTCTGATGGTAATCTTTGGTAAAAAAAAAAAAAAATTGGGGCTTACATACCCAGGTTCCCAGTGTTTAGAATAGCACTTGACATACTTAAGTACACACAATAAGTAATTGCTAATTGTCATATTGTTGTTATCCTAATATTTCCTTAATTATGTAAGCTAATCATAAATCAGATTAAAATGCAATTGGCAAATAGTTACAAAATTAATAAAAATACAATAAAAGATAGTTAACATTGCATTTTAAAACTGCCAACATATAGCCTGCTTCTTGTAGAAGATTTAGTGGCCCTCATTTTTATTTGACATCCCTGGAAGAGGCAACTGTCTAAAATACACCCTGATAAAGAAGGTGTTTATCTATAAGGGTGGAAGGAAATTGCTCACCTATCAGTCCCACTATAATAAAATTATAGGCCCAATTCCTATTCCTTTCTATATGATCAGATTTTATTTTATTTTTGCATTTTGTCTACATCTTTGCTTTTTTGTGTGGCTTCAATATTAATAAAATAAGCTGCAAATTTAATAACTTATTTAATAGTAGAAGGTCAAGGGATTTAAGAGAGAGAGATAGGAGTAGGATATTTCTCCAGTTGATTAAATAAAATGACAAATAATCATGGAGGCAGAAGCGTTGTGAAAGATATGTTCAAGTTGTGTTAATCAAGAAATATATATAAACATGCCCCCAGATTAATCTAGAGTTTGGGACATTATGAAACTAATTCAATTAAAATTTAATGGGATTAGTTTAATTAAATTACAACTCAAGTAGCCAGCTAAGAGGAATTGATCCTAATGCTTGAATACTTGCTATAATGGACAGAGCAGCCAGGGCCTGGATCCTGTTCCTGAGTTTAAATCTGACTTCAGACACAGCTGTGTGACCCTGGGCAAATTACTTAACACTTTTTGCCTCAGTTTCTCATCTGTAAAATGAGATGGGGAAGGAAATGGCAGACCATTCCAGTATCATTGCCAAGAAAACTTGGAAGGGATGGACAGAAAAAATGACTGAACAAAACATGGAAAATACTCACAGTCATCAGTTACAGATTCATGAACTTGTCACCAAAAAAGCAGAAAGCCAAAGAGCTACCAACTGAACCAACCAGCAATGTGGGGGCCTAGCAAAAGCTCCACTCAGTACTTTTGTGACGGCCCCAGGGCAGCCCTGGAGGAGCAGGGCTGGGCTTCGGAACCTCTAAAGCTCAGTGTTTTCCTTACGCCTATGTACTCTGTGCTCCAAATTCTAGGGGGTCCCAGGGAGCTAGCTGGTTTTGAGGTCCCCTGGCCCTCAGGACAGTTCAGGAGCTTTCTTATAAGACAAGCAGGAAATGATGACTCGCTCAGATAAAAGCCATCACATGAAAATGAGACAGAAAAGTCAGCAAGATTACGGGAGAAATCTGAAGAGAGAGCCCAGCCTGTGGGATGAAATACCCGGCGGATGCTTGTGCCAGCTGCTGCCATGCTTTCTACATCACCACCATCACAAAGCAGCAATCTGGGCAACCTGCCTGAACACCTGAGTGCTGATGCACTGACTGCTGTCTGAACGTTCATCAGAGAAGGTTCTCTGGAGAAAGCAGGTCTTGCACTAGATCTTCAGAGGGAAGAGATGTGCTGGGTCAGGCACATTATGGGGCAAAGAGAAATAAAGAAGTGAATAACTTGGGCCTCACTTCATCCCTAAAGAATGGATTCAAATTCAGGTAGAAGAGGACAAATCACTGGAAACTAGGTGGGGAAGGGGGGAATGAGTTATAGGACATTGATGAAATGATGTCATAGATAATTATGAGAGGGATGGTTTCAGGCAAAAAAAAAAACCTAACAACTAAAAACTGAAACTTGTATGATCTGAGATAGAGAAATCGATGGATAGATGAATGGATGGATGATGGATGGAGGGATATAGATAGATAGATAGATGGATAGATGAATAGATAGTAGATGAATGGATATATAAATAGATGGGTGGATGAATGGATGAATGATGGATTAATGGATATATAACTAGGTGGATAGATGAAAGGATGGATGATGGATGGATATATAGATAAATAGATGGATAGATGAATGGATGGATGATGGAAAGATAAATATATAGATAGATGGATGAATGGATGGATGTTGGATGGATGGATATAAATAGATAGATGGATAGATGAATGGATGGATGACTGATGGATGGATATATATATAGATAGATGGATCAATAGATGAATGGATGGATGGGTGGATGTTTGATAACCTTATTGTAAAGATAAACAGCTCTGAAAGACTTAAGATCAATTCAATGATTAACCATAATTCCAAAGAATCAATGAACCTACTTCCTGAAAAAGAGATGATGGACAAAAGGTACAGGAGATGTCCATTTTTGGACATGAACAGCTTTGAGAATTTGTTTTGCTTGACTGTCATATTTGTCATAAGGATTTTTCCCCTTTGTTTTTCAATGAGGGTTAAAAGAGAGAAAAAAGAAATGCTTGTTAACTGAAAAAATAAAAGTTGCATTAAAAAATAAACTGAGGGCAGCTGAGTGATGTAGTGGTTAGAGAACCGCCCTCATGTCAGATGAACCTGAGTTCAAATCTGGCCTCAGACACTCAACAGCTGTGGGATTCTGCTCAAGTCACTTGACCCAGATTGTCTTTTTAAAAACTTGAGGCAGGGAAGAGGAAGAAAATGAGGAAAGGTGGAAAACAATGATCTTATTAGTGAGTTCATCCCAGGAATGTGCACTTGAGGAAGTTCTCACTGCAGCCATCCTTATTCCAGTTCTACTCCCAAGGACTCCCTCACCTTCTTCTCTATCTCTGTCCCAGTATCTCTCTCAAGGCTCCATGGTTTCCCAGATCTAATTGATGAATCTGTCCCAGAAACTCTACTTGTAGAAGCACCGACTAAGCCTTTGCAGCCCATGGATTCTTTTTCTGTGTCATCTTACCCTATTAGAATGTAAGCTCCTTGAAGCTAAGGGCCGTCTTTCTTTTTCTTCTGTATCTCCATTAACTTAACCCAAAACCTGCACATATAAGTACTTAATAAATGTTTGCTTTTCCTCCTCTTCCTTCTCCTTCCCCCCTCTTCAATCCCTCTCTTCTCTCTTTTTTTTTCCCTAACTCCTTCTCTTGATAAGGTCTTCTGTGTTGGGCGTGCTTGGAGGAATGGAGAAAAATTCATCCCTGAGGCAGGTAGGGAGGAGTCACTGATAGAGATCTGTTGAGCTCTGTGAGCGTTCTACTTTGCCATACCCTGCCAGAAATCCCAGGCATGTCCCTGAGGTTAAATCTTCCCTCTAACACTTATCTGTGGGCCACCCCTGGCTGCTGCCTTCCTTTGGGTCAGTCCTCCACAGCATTCTACCTGTGGTATTGACATAAATTGAGATCTTCACCCCCCCCCCCCCCCCCCCACACACACACAAGCCTGCAAACTCCCAGTTTAGTAATCTTATTCAATTGGAGATCTTGGTCAATCATCTTTCATTGAATTGTCACAAAAACTCTCAGAGGCTCAAACTCCCAATTAAATAATCTCATTCAGTTTTAAATTGAATTGAAAATCAGTCTCTTGGGAGTTGGCCCCCCAAATATCAAAGCAAATCCCAATATATCTAGGGCTACATGCCCAGATATCTCCATAGAACTCCTAGACAGGATGATGCTTGCCAAAGAAAATGTTTTAGTGAGCTGTCCTACCAGGACTTTTTGCCCACTGGTGAAAATATTCTCTTCTCAGTATTAACCTTTGCTATCTTCCTAACAGGACCTTTTTGCCCACTAAGAAGTCTGTCCTCTTAGCAAGCTGGCTTCTCAGGGCCAAGAAATCCCTTTTTTGCCGCACAGATTTTGGGTTTTCAAATTCTTTCACATTGGATTTGCGCCTCCGACCAGAGGGGATCTCCCACCCCAATTCTCACACCTTATCACAACTACCACTAACCTCATCATTTGCACCTCATCAGTTATCTTTCCCCTGCCCCCTTCCCCATGTCAGGTGGTATTTCCCCTAACCCCACTATGCATCTCAACTCCACTTCTCCTCCTTACAATTAACTAACTCTTTTAGGGCTGAATCCCTTGCAGGGCCTAGTCTGCCAGCTAAAGACATGTCCCAACTTCATGGGGGCTCCCTTTCTACTAGGTAATTGTGAGTTCCCCTGAGGAACTTGTCTTTCATATGCTCTCCCAATTTTATTTCACATTTATCATTCCCTCTGTCTATTGTATCTCTTCATTTTGTCATTTATCAATCATCTAAAATAGTTTCTATGATTCTATTTGAGAGAATATATGTAAAGTGTTTTGCAAACCTTAAAATGCTATCTATTATTATTAGATTCTAGATGAACATGTTTCCTCATTCAGTTTACTTTTTTCATTCAAGTCAGAGACCAAAGTAGTATCTTTTACCTCTCTGAAAGTCCTTTTTTTATTACTCATTGGTGGCAATTTGTTTCCTAAGTTTACATGTTTTTCTTAAAAAATTATTTTTGGCTCATTAATCTTCCTAGATTTCTGTTCTAAGCAACATTATTTAGGGAGAGAGAGTTTATTTTCTAGTGGCTTCTTCCTGGTTGCCATTTCCCATTCAGGGAAATGCCTATTTAAATTTTCAAGGTTATGGAAATTTAACTGTTATATCTCTCTTAAGGGTAATGTGACTTACATGAATTAATAGTTAATATTACAATAGTAAGCTGAATTTTTCCATCCCTTCTGGAAGCTTTGAGGAAAGGAAACCAGAGCCAGAAACCTCCCAAGATAGTCTGAATTTCTGAAGAATAACTTTCAAATATACAGAATGAATAGGAGGAGCAGAAAGGGAAGAAGCAAAAAAATTAAGGAGGAAGAATAAAAATAGCCACCATTTATTTAGTACTTTACGAATTGCAAAACACTTTGCAAATATTATTTCATTTGATCCTCATATCAACCCTATGAGGAAGGTTTTTTCCCCTCTCTCATATTTTATATATTTTAATTTTTTTTCCAAATATATATAAAGATAGTTTTCAACATTCATTTTTGTAAGATTTTGAGTTCCAAATTTTTCTCCCTCCATTTCTTCCCTCTCCCCTCCCCAGGTTAGCAAACTATGTGTTATGGGTTATACATGTATAATTATGTTAAACATATTTCCATATTAGTTGTGTTGTGAAAGAAAAATCAAATGGGGAAAACCAAAGAAAGAAAAAAAACAAGTTTAAGAAAAGTGAAAATAGTATGCTTTGCTCTGCCTTCAGTCTCCATAGTTCATGAGTCTTTTGGAATTGTCTTGGGTCACTGTGTTGCTGAGAAGAACTAAGTCTAACATATTTGATCATCATACAATGTTGCTGTTACTGTGTACGATGTTCTGCTCCTGCACATGGCAAAAGTTCATATAAGTCTTTGCAGGTTTTTCTGAAATCTGTCAGCTCATCATTTCTTATTGAAATTGCTATTATTGTTTCCATTTTATAAGTGAGGAAAAATTGAGTCTGAGAGAGATGAAGAGTAAAGAGATTTATCCAGAATCTCACAACTAGCAGTAATTGTATGAGGTAAGAAGGGGAGCAGGAAGAGGACAATGATGAGAAGAAAGAGGAAACAAAGAAAAGAATAATGAAGATGAAGAATGTAAAGGAAGAGGATGAAGAGGAAAAAAGGGATGAGAAACAGGAGGAGAAGAGAAAGAAGGATGAGGATTAGGAGAAGGAAAAGAGAATGAAGAAAAAAAAAGGGAGGAGAAACAGGAGGAGAAGGAAAAGAGAATGAGGATTAGGAGAAAAAGAAAGAGGATGAAGAAAAGAAAAGGGAGGAGAGATGGGAGAAGGGAAAGAAGGATGAAAGTGAGGAAGAGAAAAAGAAAGAAAAGATAATCTTGATGTCAAAGTCACATGAGATGAGTCTTAGAGAATTATAAAGGATCTGAAAAGAGGCTGAATCTTTCCTGCAATTATGAATATTGTGTCAGATTGGAACCAGAGAGAGAAGGCAGTGAATGAGAGAACCCGCTGGTTCCCTTGCCCTCTCATCCCTCCCAGTGCCATCTCCCCTCTGAGATCACTTCCAATTTACCATGGACATTCATTGTCTCCCTCACTAGGTGAACTCCCTGAGCACAAGGTCTGTCTGTGTTTCTTTCTTTCTTTCTCTCTCTCTCTCTTTTTCCTTTTCTTTTTTCTTTTTCTTTCTTTCTCTTTTTCCTTTTCTTCTTTCTTTCTTTCTTTCTTTCTGCCTTTCTTTCTGCCTCTCTTTATATACCTAACACTTAGCATGCTGCTACAACTTATAGCACAGAGCATTCTCTACCTCTAGGAGTTCCAACCTCTGCCAACTTAACTACTACTCAGTGGTTGCTTGAACATTCCATATTTTAATTACTGGATATACCATTCTCCTCATCCTGCCTAATTTCATTTTGCATCAGTTCATATAAATCTTTCCATGTTGCTCTGAATTTCTCACCTTCATCATTTCTTAGAGCTTTAAAGAATTGAATGAGATTATGTAGAAAGAGTTTCCTAACCTAACCAAACCTCAACCATTCTTAGGATTTCCTTTCCCCGCCCAGTCTAAACACAGATGTCCCAGAGTTATTCTCATTTCTATATCAATTATTCCTTGATCAGTTATTCTGTACTCTTCTAGTCACTTCCAAAATGTATTTATCTTGTACCTGTACCCTAACCACTTGCATCTGAGTATTGCTTATGGATGTTCTTCTCTCCCCATGTCTTACAAACAGTAACGTGCTGGTAGGTTATCTTAGGTGCCCATTCCTAGAAGGAAAGAATTGTGGCCATGAAACGTCCCTTGTCCACTGGGGGAAACAGCAGCTGTGCACAATTAGATCACACAATAAATACTTTTGGGGAACACAGTCCAATGTTTGTGGGAAACATGGGAAGTTTCCTGCCACAATGAGAACAGTTCTCATTGTCTTTTACTTCCTCTATTTATACAAAAAGTCCAAAATTCTGGCAGAATGATCAGGGTTAGCAAGGATGCTTCCTGAGTTGTACCTGGCAAAGAAGTCATTGCTGCTAGGTTCTCACCTTTCTCCATAACTATCCTGGTTTTTGAAAGTTTGTGCCTTGATAATAGCTGATGTAAAATTTTCCTAGCATTACTGCATATTTGAACTGAAGAGGGCCATAGAGATGAGTGTATCAGAAGTCTCATGATTCCGTCTTAATTTCCATTCCTGACTTCTTGCCCCTTGGTGTCTCCCAGGGCTCCATCCTATCCCTTTTTTCTCTTTCTAGTTGACTTCATTAGCTCCAATTAAGTCAATAAACATCTCTAAACACAACTCCCAAATTAATATATTCAGCCTCAATGGCTCCCATTATTTCTAATCCTTCTGGACCATATGCTACCTTTGTCATATCCAAAATAGAGCTCAGCATCTTTCTTCTCCCTTCCAAACATTTTTATTTCTTCCTCTGCTACCTCAGAGCTTGCCTTGGCTCTCTCTTCTTCCTCTCCCTCATCTTCCATAGCTTGTTAGCTACCAACTCTTGTCAACCCCCATTCAAACCCTTCTCAACCCTATCGAATGTTTGCTGAATCTCATCCAGTCTGAGATGGTTGCTTTCTCTTACTTTTGCTTCTCAATAAGCCCTATGTTCCCAGACTGAGCAATCTGTTGAAACTCAAGGTTTTCCCTTGAGATGGAGAAGAGGACCAGAAGTTTGGGGAATTCTCACCAGAAAGATGAGAGATCTGATGCAGGGAGCTTATCCAGCAAAGAATTACTGTAGGGAGGATTCACGAACACGGATCATGGAAAGCCCCTTACAGAACTGCCATCCCCCCAGCTCCCAGGAAAGCATCCCTGGATGGAGCATCCATCCCTGGTCATTATTAACGCGAACAAGAACATCAGCTGATGCTCAGATGCCGTCTGAAAGCCACGGAAGCCTCTGACATGCTCTTACCCAGGTTGGTGGGCCGATTGGTCTTGGGGGAGGCTCGCTTCGGGGAGGACTCTGGATGGGGGGCCACGGGTTGCACAGGCCGTGTCTGTTTTGCTGCCAGCTTCTTCAGGCTCACTTGTCTCCTCTCGAACATTTCTTGCACATCTTCCAGCTTCTGAACAATCTTGTCTGCATTTTCCTACGGGAAAGAAACACAGGGTAAACTGGACTTAGACAACAAAGTCCTAAAATCCTGGGGCCATCGCAGGGTTCTGTCCAAATATCTTCACAAAGGGACACCAGGAAGCAATGGAACAACCCTGTGTGGACTTGGGGGATTCTGGACCTAGAAGAATTGGGGAGGCGGTGATTCTGGAGATTTTGTAAAAATCTCAAGTCATTTCACCAGGAAGTTCTATCCCTAACAATCTGAGGGAAAGCCTCCAATAAGTCTAAATTTTCCTTTCTTATGGGCTCCATACTAAGATAGAGTTTTAGTATATGTTTGATATGTTTTGGTAGACTGATCAGTTAGAAAATTGCCCTACCCCCCAAAACAACAACAACAACAACAATCCTACCTTATTTTCCTGGGTAACATTTTATTTTCAGGTGACTGTTAATAGCACTGTTAATAATAAAATATCTAATTAAAATGTTCCCTTTGTGACTAAAGAGATGAAATTTGAAGATAGAGAGAATCAATCATAAAGTAATGCTCACCGTCATTGTAAGAACTGCTATTTATAGAGCACCCTACATACTTTATCTTAAAATTTCATTACCTCTGTAAAATAGGTATTACAGATATTATTATACATATTTTACAGATGGGTAAAGCTGAGGCTCAGTGAGATTACATGACTCACCCCTGACCATCTAGGTAGTAAGTGCTAGATTCAGCAATTAAACCTAGGGTCTGCTGGGCTTCGAATTTAGCAAATTAATACATAAAGGTGAAGGGAACTTAACAAGCATTTATAATGTCTATTATGTACCAGTTACCTCAAAAATATCTCATTTGATCCTTACATTTTTCATGATGACCAGCATTTCATGATCCCTTTTAGGGGTTTTCTTGGCACAGATACTATAGTGATTAGCCATTTTCTTTCCAGCTCATTTTACAGATGAGGAAACTGAGGTAAACAGAGATTAAAGGGTTGTGACCTCAGGGTCATGCAACTAGTAAGGGTCTGAGGTCAGAACTCAGGTGTTCCTCATATTCTATAGTTCTAATATTCCTTATGTATTAATATAGTTCTGATATATATAAAACTTTAATAAATCAATATATTCAAATTAAAATGCTTAACTTTAAATATGTTCATTTAAAATGCATAGAAACAAAGAAATCCTGATCACTGTAATTGATTTTATTTGTAACTTTAGGTGTTTTATTTTAAGCATTTGAAAATATTATTTTTAGAAGGGGACCATAGGCTTTACTGGGATGCAAAGGGTTCATGTCCCAAATAAAATTAAGAGCCTGTGCTTTAAAGGATCAAAACTAAGCTGTTCCCTATACACAGCTCTGGCCACTCCACAGACACCACCTTGTGTCCCCTCTGTCCAGAAGGCCTGCTTTCCTCACCAGGGACTCCCCTCAGGAAATCCCACACTCCCTCCAAAACACCCTCTCCTACACTAGATCCTTCATGATCACCATAATTGCCAGAGTTCCCTTCCTCTTGAGAATGCTTTATATTCTTCCTGTATAGTCTGTTTACTTCCCTGCCTAATCAGAGACATGGAAGCTACATAAGGGCAGGATCTAATTTATCGTAATTTATCTCATAAAAAGAGATCTGAATGAAATCTGAATGGGAGATGACAGGACACACAATAGGTGCTTAAGGAAATGCTCACTGGTGGAATTTTAAACTAACTAGATTGCAGGATGGATAGAACTCAGCCTGGTGAGTCAGGAAAACCTAAATTTAAACCTGGCCCCAAACACTTACTGGGTGTATGACCTGGGCAAGTGCTCATTTGTGAAATGAGACGGAGATAATCCACTCTAGTATCTTTGCCAAGAAAATCTCAAAAGTGAGTGAAATGAATGAACAACAACACAAAAATTGCTCACCCACTGACCTTTAAACTTTGGGAAATTTGAATGGAAGGATGAAGGACACTGGTACATACAGCAGGTGCTTAATAAATGCTTTATTGAATGTATTGGTCATTTTGCTATCTAGGGGAGGGGGTGGGGGGACGGAGGGGGAAATTGGAACAAAAGGTTTGGCAATTGTCAATGCTGTAAAATTACCCATGCATATAACTTGTAAATAAAAAGTTATTTAAAAAAATAAATGTTTTGTTAAGCTAAACTATAAAAGGAAGATTATTAGTTGATCTTAGAGCTTTGCCGATTCTGAATCCTGTGATCCTATGGGGTCATACCACTGAATTCTGCTGTCAGCTTCTAGAGTCAATCAGCAGAGATAGATGCTGTTTCCAGAATTCCCCAGAAAACCAGATTCTGGGGGTACCACTGAGAATATTCTGGAGGGGTCCTGTTTGTACAGCTCTGTATTCTTTATAAGGTTTTTGATAACCACTAGACAATCCTTCCCATGTACAAGGGAGGCAAGCGGTGATATTATGTGATTCCAGGGAATCTTGATATTCTGTATCCAAAAATGACTCAATGAAACCTGGTTGATTTTGTCAGTAACTGAGTGGCTAAGGTCTCAGGTGGGTATTGGATCCCTTCCAGGCAGCAGGCCCTACTTGTTTGCGTGTTTTCCATTAGCTCGGGTCTCTTCCCCGATGAACGGGAGAGACTCTCAGCTTTGTACTTTCTCCTTTGCCCAGAACTCATCTGAGACCTCAGCTAACAGCTGATGGTCTTTGATGGATAGCCCTAGCTCAGGTGCATGAGCTCATGGAAACTCTGGGAGGCAGGTACTGCAGCTGCCATGGCCCACACTGCTTTGACAGGTGTGGAGACTGAGAGGTGACTGATCATCATCAGGAGCTGGCGGGGGGCTCTGGCAGAGGTAGAAAAGGAGGCACAGAGAGTTGCACTGACCTGCCCATCATGGGGGGTAGGGGATCGCTGACAGTGAGGAAGCGGCTGTTGTTTTGTTGTTCAGTCATTTTTTCAGTCGTGCCCAACTCTACATGACCCCTTAGATATCATTCATGGTGTTTTCTTGGCAAAGATAATGGTTTTCCGTTTCCTTCTCCGTTTCCTTTATGTGTCCATGGTACTGATATGAGTTCAAATCTGTCCTTAGACACTGACTAGCTATGAGACTCTGCAAGTTACTTGAAATAGCTGTACCTCAGTTTCCCTTTTCTGTAAAATGAGGGAAGGGATAGGTTCAATGACTTCTAAGTTCCTTATAACTCTGACTCTATTCTTTTGGGCTTCCTTTGTGGAACTATAATCCAATGACTTTTCTGAGTCTTATTCCCATCGATAAAATGAGGACATCAGATTAGAGGGAGGCAGCCCCTTCCTCTGCTTTGTCAGTCTGGGCTGAGAGCTCCATTTTTGAGGGAATGCCTAAGCCAGCCACGCTCTCGCTTTGACTCCTCTCTGGGCTTCCCTTCTGATTCTCCAGACTTCTCCAACACGTCCTCTCTATGTGGGTATTTTCCCTCAACTTTTCCACTCCCTTTAATTCAGCTTTCTTCTGCTAGAATGCAAGCTTCCTGAGGGCAGGGACTATGTTTCCCTTTCTTTGTTTCCCCAATGGAAAATATCAAATGTCTGATAAATGCTTGCTGACTTGAATTTAAAGTTCATTCTGGCTCTCTTATGACCTCTATGGGCCTCAGTTTACCCCTCTGTAATATAAGGGTATTGTGCCTTTAAAATCCCTTCTAACTGTTGGTCCTTATCATCTTAAAAATCCTCATTGGATTGGGCTGGATTCTCTGATTAAAAGTAAAATGGGAGAAGTACTAAGGTCATATTGTGCTCCTAGGAAACTCTCAAAATTTGCCAGCAATTAGAGTCGTGGCAGTTTCTGCAAAAATCTGCAAGAATCTAGCTTGACTTCAGCATTCATTAGGCACCTATTAAGTGCCAGCTACTTGTAAAGCACTTTACAAATATTAAATCATTTGATCCTCACAACAGCTCTGGGAGGAAGCTGCTACTGTGATTCCCAAGTGAGAAAAGACAACTTACACTTTTGCCATCACCTCATCTCCCTTGTCCCTCTGTTTTCAGTCTTATACAGCAATACTGAGCTACTTGTAATTCCCTGAATACCATGCTCCCATTTCCCCTCTCCAGGCTTTTGCACTGGTTCTACCCCCTGCCTAGAATGCTCTCCTCCACAACTAAACCTCCTGGCTTCCTCCAAAACCCAGCTCAATTTCCACCTGCTGCAGGCGGTCTGACCACTGCCCCTTGATGTCAATGCCTTTACCTGTCCAAGTGCCTCCATTTACATGCTCCATAGCTTGTATGGATGCAGTTGTTTACAACTCCCCCCCTTACAATGTGAGCTTTCTGAGAGCTGGGACTGTTTTTGCCTTGTCTTGTATCCCCAGTGCTTACCAAGGTCTGGTACCCTGTAAGAGCCTAATAAATGCTTGGAGATTTATTCCCCTGAAAAAAATAAATTATCCAGTCCCCACAATTAGTCACAGCTCAGGACTTCTGGCTCATTTGATGGCTACTGACATAGGACTTCCTGGTGGGCTGTGATAATGATTTTCATGAGTAATAAGAGCCAAGGAAAAGGGGAATATGATTTTTAAGTACACCAAAACTGATGTTGATGGGTGGTAGTGACTGAGTTCTGAAAATCTGAGTTCAAATCCAACATCAGATACTTATTGGCTGTGTGATACTAAACAAATCAGGCAATCTCTGTTTGCCTCAGCTTCCTCGTCCATAAGATGGGAATAACAGTAGCACCTACCTCCCAGAGTTGTTGAGAGGATCAAAGTGAGGTACTATTTATAAAGCACCTATTACTTACACAGTACCAAGCACTTAGCAAGCACTATATAAATGTGAGCTATTATCATATTTATTATCATCACTCTTATTCTCCTATGCATGCTCCCTCAGAACCAATTTTCAGTAACTTGGTGCCCAATCTTCCCCCCATGGATGTTATGTATTTTTGGGGATATCACCCTTTGATAATGGGGGATTTGCCATACCGTATGAGCAAATGGCTTTGTGAAAGAAAGAGAAAAAGAAGGGAAGAATGGAGGGAAGGATGGAGGAAGGAAGGGGACAAAGAGAATGAGAGAAAAGGGAAAAGAAAGAGAGAAAGGAAAGGAGAAGGAAAATTAGAAGAAAAAGAGAGAAAGTAAGAAAATGAAGAGAAAAAACAGAGAAAAAAGAAAAGGCAGGAAATGAAAGAAGAAAAAAGAAAGGAAAAGAGAGGGAAAGGGAATGAAAGAAGGGAAGAAGGAAGGAGAGAGGTAGGGAAAAAAGAGAGGGAGGAGGAAAGGAAGAAGGGAAGGAAAGAATGAAGGAAGGAATGGAGGGAAAGGAAGAGAAGAAGAAAGGAAGGAAGGGAGGGAATGGAAGAGAGGAAAAAAGGAAAGAAGGAAATAAAGAAGGGAGGAAGAAAAGAAGGGAGGGAGGGAGGAAGGAAAGTAGGAAAGAAGGGAAGAAGGGAAAGGAAGAGAGAGAGAAAGGAAAGAAGGAAGGAAGAAAAAAGGGAAAGGAGGAAGGAAGAAAGAAGAAAAGAAGGAGAAAAGTAGACTCAGACTGAGCTGTCATTGCCACTCTCTGGCTTCTGACCCACCTGCTCGTTGGCTTGAAGTAAAGGAAGGAATGCTGAGGAAAACAAAGTCAATTCAACCACCCCCAGGGTCCAGGAGAGGCGGGCAGGACCATCCAGAATTCATAGATCACAGAATCATAGATTTGGAACCAGAAAAAAATCATCTCAAAGGTCACTAAGTCCAAACTGAGAATCAGAGAAGGACTGGGAGTTGCCTAAGGTCACAAAGGTTGTAAGTGTCAGAGGCAAGATCTGGACCTAAGCCCTCTGACTCTCTAGTTAGGATTTGTACCAAGCTGCCTCCCCACAGCTGGCACTCCTTGCTAAGGAAGCTCCTCTACTCTCTTTAGTCTGCCAAAGTGCTCAGAATCTGACCCTGGGATACCCCTGGGCCTCAGTTCCGCCACCAAAGCCCCAGAGGTGTTATTGTTACCTTTATTTCGGGGGTAAGAACTGAGTTGAACTGGCTGTAGAATTCCTTGGGGTTGAGCAGCTGGTGTTCCGTGGCTGTGCTCAGGAACTTTTCGATGTCTCCCAGGGCCGTCTCAGCTCCCTCCTGTGTCTGACACTTGTCCAGGGCTTGGGATGCCAGAAGGTAGATGCCGGCTTCACACCACTTACTGGTCTGTTGAGAGAGAATAGGTGATCAGCAAGCCCCCACCTATCTCCTTCATTCCCTCTTGTCCCAGTCACTCTGACCTACTCATAGTTCCCCGGATAAGACAGTCCATCCACCACCTCCATGTCTTTGCCAACATGGGCCTCCACTTCTGGAACATGTTTCTTCCCACCTCAAAAAAGCCTTACAGCTTCTTTCAAAGAATAGCTCAGGTGTCACCCCCAATATTGGACCATTCCTCCCACTTATTAGCATTCTCTTGCTCTTTAAATTACTTTGTATAATTGTGCATATATTTTGTACTAATTTGTGATGGGCTGAGGCTTGAATTGATGCCCTGAGGTCCCAAGCTCAATAGTAATAGTAATTGGACTATACTCTATTAATATATAAGCTTGGAGAAAGAATGGCCCCCGCCCACTCTTTGTGCAAGTCCTGATGTGTTGTATAGGAAATGACGATTTTAAACTGGGACACTAATGCATTGTTGGTGGAGTTGTGAACGAATCCAACCATTCTGGAGAGCAATCTGGAATTATGCCCAAAAAATTATCAAACTGTGCATACCCTTTGATCCAACAGTGTTTCTATTGGGCTTATATCCCAAAGAAATACTAAAGAAGGGAAAGGGACCTGTATGTGCCAAAATGTTTGTGGCAGCCCTGTTTGTAGAGGCTAGAAACTGGAAAATGAATGGATGCCCATCAATTGGAGAATGGTTGAGTAAATTGTGGTATATGAATGTTATGGAATATTATTGTTCTGTAAGAAATGACCAGCAGGATGAATACAGAGAGGACTGGCGAGACTTACATGAACTGATGCTAAGTGAAATGAGCAGAACAAGGAGATCATCATACACTTTGACAACGATATTGTATGAGGACATATTTTGATGGAAGTGGATTTCTTTGACAAAGAGATCTGAGTTTCAATTGATAAATGATGGACAAAAGCAGCTACACCCAAAGAAAGAACACTGAGAAACGAATGTGAACTATCTGCATTTTTGTTTTTCTTCCCGGGTTATTTATATCTTCTGAATCCAATTCTCCCTATGCAACAAGAGAACTGTTCGGTTCCGCACACATATATTGTATCTAGGATATACTGCAACATATCCAACATATAAAGGACTGCTTGCCATCTAGGGGAGGGGGTGGAGGGAGGGAGGGGAAAAAAATCGGAACAGAAACGAGTGCAAGGGATAATGTTGTAAAAAAAATTACCCTGGCATGGTTTCTGTCAATATAAAGTAATTATTAAATAAAAATTAAAAAAAAAAAAAAAAGGAAATGACGATTTTGATGAGTGGAGGCAAGGGAGTGATAAGGGAAGCGGAAGGAGAGACTGCTAACTGGTATCTTGACACAGCTGCTTGCATTGCTATCCCGACCGCCCTTCATCTCCAATCCCCCTCTGCTAGCTGGCTTCCTGTCTTGTCGCAGCTACCCATATTGCTATCACAATCCTTCTTGCCCATATTGCTATCACAATCCCCCCTTACCTCTACTGAGAATAAAGATTGAAGATTTTCCCCTTAACCTGAATTCCTGACTCTGGCTGATTTTAAATCTGCAGTCATCACATTTGGCGCCCAATGTGGGGCTGTTTTGCATTCCCTGTGGCAAAACTGTCCATTCATATCTTTTATAAGGCTCAGCTAAGTTAACACTGGGCACTGAAAAGGCAAATCTTTTCATATCCTCCTTATCCAGAGGGATAGAATAGAAATAATCCTTAATATTGATGACTCAAAGAGACCACTCTCTAGGCAATTGAGTAGGAGATGGAAGCCCAGGCTGAAGAGTTCCCATAGTTTCCATCTGTTCATTCACTTTTCTTAAATCAGTGAGCATCCTCCATTTTCCAGATTTCTTTTTTACAATGAACACTGGGGAATTCCAAGGACTTAGAGAAGGTTGTAAATGTCCTTGTTCAAGCTGCTCCTGTACTATATCTAATAAGGCCTGAATTTTATCACTACCTAAGGGCTACTGTTCTATCCACACTGGTGTATCAGTTTTCCATTGGATAGGAACAGGTGAAAGTATTGGCAGGTCTTCAACAGCAGCCCTGCTTAAAAAACCGAAGTACTCATTTTTAACCCTAATTGCTGTAAAACGTCTCTTCCCCACAGATTGATGGGTATTTTTTCAACTATAAAAGGAGTAAAAACTCCTGTTTTGCCTTCAAAAGTCCATCTCATAGGGGCAGCACTAACTTCAGCTGCTATTGATCCTCCTACTCCAGACATGTAATTGTCTGCTTTAATCTTTGGCCAGTGACTGGGCCAATTGGCACCTCTAATAACTGTACGATCTGCACCTGTGTCTACCAATCCTTCCAATGGTAGGCCATTTATATAGATCGTGAGCATAGGTCGGTCAGCCGTTACTGCTACTGTCCAGTATATTCCTGGATTTTGTGGTCTGGAGTCAGAACCTGGGTGACTATCACGAGGCTGCTTATTAGGATTCTATATGAGTAAACCTGATGCTACTACTTCTCCTGGGTGATAAGTCACACATTGTCTACCTGTATTAGTGACTGGGATATTATCTACACATTCCCCAGTCTGCCACATCAGTGTGTGGATGGACACTGTTTTGTTTGTACTTTCAGGAGGTGAAATGGTCAAGCCTACTGTGCCTGGAGATAAGGGATCCATAGGCTGGAGAGGAACAGATCTCACCTCTCCAGGGGATATTTCAGTTGTCCCAGCTGCATACAACTCTATTCTCCCCAATTGTAATCCCTTTCTCCCATCAGGTTGCTTCCTGGCTGGTTGATTGTGTAATCCCTTTCTCCCATTAAATTGCTTCTTGACTGATTGGTCATGTCTGGGTAATGGACTTCTAGGCACTCTCTGGATGTAGCATTGGCTGCCATCATGCCCCAAGTGTTTTTTGCCTTGGGCCCCTCATCCCGCTTCCCTGAATTGGTCTACGTTTTGAGGCCCAATGGAAGCCTCTGTTGCATTTTGGACATGGGGCATTGGGTCTTATTCTCCTACCCTGTTTTCCCATTCTGTCTCTACACCAACACTGAGCTTTCAGATGCCCTACTTTTCCACACTGAAAGCATCTAGGAGTCTCTCTGGAAGTCCCTTGCCAGCAGGGACTCTGTCTTCTCATGTTTGGATTTTGGGAAGTCTGCATCATAGCCTGGCTATAAAAGGCATTTGTGCCTATTGTGGCTCTTCTAAAGGAGCATCCTTGTGCAGTCCTAGTATAATTCTTCTGCAAACCTCATTAGCATTTTCCTTAGCAAGTTGCCTTATCAAAATGTCTGTTATTGCATTTTCCCCATTCGTTCTTATGATAGCTGTCTGCAAACATCCCACAAAGTCAGCAAAGGGGGAGCCACAGGTAACCCTAGAGAACTTCTAAATCTAACCCTTTATACTATTAACTTCTTGATTTTTGACAAAGATGCACTGGCTCCAGCAGACAGGTTTTATAACCCACCAGAAGGGCAGTGTCCAGTGCGAGCAGCTCCACTATCTTTAGATAATCACCAGATGATGTGGAGAGATCCAGAAAGTGGTAAATAGAAAGGAATTAGGTTAACTGTTTGAGGTAGAGGGTTTGCTTGTATCTCTACAGGTGGAGAAGGAATCAGATAGGTGCCAATGAGCCATATTCGCCTTGTACATCACAGAGAGACGGAGCAGACCCTTGAAAGAAGGAGAAGACCCAAGAAATATTGGGTGGTTCTGTTGCTGATTGTGCTCACCAGTGAAAGAGTGTGGCAGTTATGGCGTTTGACTCCTGGACTTAGAAAATTGTTTGACTTCAAAACCCTCAGGAATCATTGGATTCTCTGAGACATGATAAGACTGTTGTAGGACTTGAAAACCCTCAGGAATCATTGGATTCTCTGAGACTTAAGATTGTTGTAGGACTTGAAAACCCTCAGGAATCATTTGGATTCTTTGAGACATAAGACTTGAAAACCCTCAGAAATCATTGGATTCTCTGAGACAGTAGATTGTTGTAGGACTTTAAATCCCTCAGGAATCATTGGATTCTTTGAGACATAAGACTTGAAAGCCCTCAGGAATCATTGGATTTTCTGAGAAATGATAAGACTGTTACAGGACTTCAAAATCTGCTGGAATCATTGGATTCCCTAACACATAAAAAGACTTTTCCAGGACTTCAAAAACTTGGAGGGATCATTGGATTCCCTGACATGTGAAGCAATGGACACTAGATTGGTTTTGGACTATCTCTTGGCTGCTGAAGAAGGCGTATGTGTTACTGCTGTTTACATACTCTCCTTCTAGGACTTCTGGCAATCTTTTACAACACCATGTTGATTTACATTGTTTGTTATATTGTTACTTGCGTGTACACTTCATGTTTGTTACACCACATCAAGCCTGCACCGGCTGTAGGGAGAGTCATCACTAATAGCCTGTGCGTTATTGCTGTGTGCTTGTGTAATACCTCCCATGCTGATGGGCTTGTGCATACCTGTTTCTAATAAGACCTTTCAGCCCAGAAACCTGCTAGCAATCCCCACTTCCCTTTGGTGCTTTTCACCTCCCTTCCTGAGAAGTCAGGGGGGTCGTGATCACCTCCCCTTGGGAGCTCTGACCTCCCTGAGGGGTCAGGGATGGCATGACCACCTATGTTCTAAAACAAAAGAAAGCGGGAGATGTAATGGGCTGAGGCTCGAGTTGATGCACTGAGGTCCAAACACATGAGGCTAAATAGTAATTGGACCATACTCTATTAATATATAAGCTTGGAGAAAGAATGGCCCCCGCCCACTCTTTGTGCAAGTCCTGATGTGTTGTATAGGAAATGACGATTTTGTGCAAATTAAGACAACTCTGAGATACCACTACACACCTGTCAGATTGGCTAGAGTGACAGGGAAAGATAATGCGGAATGTTGGAGGGGATGTGGGAAAACAGGGACACTCATACATTGTTGGTGGAATTGTGAACACATCCAGCTATTCTGGAGAGCAATTTGGAATGATGCTCAAAAAGTTATCAAACTGTGCATACCCTTTGATCCAGCAGTGTTTCTACTGGGCTTATACCCCAAAGAGATACTAAAGAAGGGAAAGGGGCCTGTATGTGCCAAAATGTTTGTGGCAGCCCTGTTTGTAGTGGCTAGAAACTGGAAAATGAATGGATGCCCATCAATTGGAGAATGGCTGGGTAAATTGTGGTATATGAACGTTATGGAATATTATTGTTCTGTAAGGAATGACCAGCAGGATGAATACGGAGAGGACTGGCGAGACTTACATGAACTGATGCTAAGTGAAATGAGCAGAACCAGGAGATCATTATATATCTCAACAACGATACTGTTTGAGGATGTATTCTGATGGAAGTGGATCTCTTCAATAAAGAGAGCTAATTCAGTTTCAATTGATCAAAGATGGGCAGAAACAGCTACACCCAAAGAAAGGACACTGGGAGGTGAATATAAACTGCTTGCATTTTTGTTTTTCTTCCCAGATTATTTATACCTTCTGAATTCAATTCTCCCTGTGCAACAAGAAAACTGTTCGGTTCTGCACACATATATTGTATCCAGGATATACTGTAACATATTCAACATGTAAAGGATTGCTTGCCATCTGGGGGAGGGGGTGGAGGGAGGGAGGGGAAAAATTGGAACAGAAGTGAATGCAAGGGATAATGCTGTAAAAAAAATTACCCTGGCATGCGTTCTATCAATAAAAAGTTATTAAAAAAAAAAAAAAAAAAAAAAGGAAATGACGATTTTGGTGGGTGGAGGCAGGGGAGTGGAAAGGGAAGCAGAAGGAGAGACTGCTGGCTGGCGTCTTGACACAGCTGCTTGCCTTGCTATCGCCATGGCCCTTCACCTCCGATCCCCCTCTGCTAGCTGGCTTCCTGTCGCAGCTGCCCATATTGCTATTGCAATCCCCCCCCACCTCTACTGAAAATAAAGATTGAAGATTTTTCCCTCAACCTGAATTCCTGACTCTGGTTGATTTTAAATACGGGGTCATCACACTAACTTTCTTTGACCATGTTTTATCCCTCTTCCACTATCACCTCCAGGATAATGTAGGTCTCTGAGAACAGAGATTAATTTTTCATTATTTCTGTTTGTCCATTTTGTCTTTGTTTTCTTCTATTGAGCATAGCACCTGATAATTGTAGGTGATATATGTGTGTGTGTGTGTGTGTGTGTGTGTGTGTGTGTGTATAAAATATGTAATTTAGTATTCAGTATATATACACACACACACATACACACACACACATATATATTTACTGAATTAAATTATAAGGATGGGAAGGGAACGAACATTTGTTAAGTTTGTAGGGGTTGTGTGTATATATGTATATATATATGTGTGTGTGTGTGTGTGTGTGTGTGTATACATACACATATATATATATTTACTGAATTAAATTTTGAGGATGGAAAGGGAATGAGCATTTATTAAGCACCTATTATGTTCTATGCTAAACACTTTATAAAATACCTCATTTGTCTCAATGTCATCTCATTTGATAAATGGAATTTATTAAATAATAGTAAATTCTAAAAGTCTCTACTAGAGAAGAAATCACACAGAGAATGTCCAATTTCACTGGGAACCCCTATGATGGCAGGCACAAACGTCTGTATAAACGAGGTTCACAAAACCTCCATGATCATCACGATATAGAGGTGACCTTTGCAAACCAGAGCCTACCCTGAGCAGCAAGCACAGGTTCTGCCTCAGAACCAAGTGTTCTTTCATTTTCTGCTGATATAAGGTGGAATTTCACCAATAAAACCACTTGAATGTGCATTCCCTATGTTTTGACCTTAAATAAATGAAATGGAACTCAGGGAAGGTATGCATTTCCTCCCCACTTTAAATATGACTGTCCCTCTTCCCCCGCCAGGCCTTTATTCACAAAGTTTGTTTGTTCCTCCTGTTTCTTAGAATCCTTATCTTCCCTCAAAGCTCAGATCTAACTCTAAGGAGACTTTTTCTGATTCTCCCCTCCAATGATTAGTTTCCTTCCCCTTCCCCCAGATTATTTTGGATTAACTTTGTTCATAATTTGCACATACTTATATGTGTACATGTTGCCCTCCCTCATCCCAATTGAATATAAACTTCTTGAGGGCAAAGACTTTTATTTTTGTCTTTGTATGCCCAGTATTAAGCACATACTAAGTACTTAATAAATGTTTATTAAGTTTATATGTACACAATATGTACAATATTGTGTGTTATATATAATACATGCTTACTAAATAATTTCATATGCACATAATGTGTTTTGGCTTCCCGTGTTTTAGAGTAGGGCTTCCTAAATTGCTTCCACTTGATCCCAAGTATATACATATATAAAACAGGTATACAAATCATTTACTGATAACAAATCATAATTTTGTAACTTCCACTGTCAGTTACAAGGCTTCATATGGGGCCAAATGTCGGTTTCAGATACTAGGATTTAGAAGTGCCTACATACACTGCTTAATAAATGCTTCTTGATTAATTATATACATATATATATATATTCCAGTTGTCTCTCCTAATAGAATGTAAACTTCTTGAGGGCAGGCACTTTTCATTTTTTTTTTTTTTTTGTCATTGTACGTTAGGGGCCTAGTTGAGGCTTTCAATTATCACCAGCATCTTGATCACATTACAGAGATAACCTACACATGGTACTTAACAAATAGTTCTTGATTGATTTTATATATAATTTTGCATGTATATGTTATCTCTCCTAGTAGAATGTAAGCTTTTTGAGGGTAGGAATTATTTCATTTTTGCCTTTGCCTTTAAATCTGTAGTGTCTAGCACTACACAGAGTAAACACTTAAACAATGTTTACTGGATTGAATGTTTAGTTCAGTGACATTTTCCTTCCTGGTCTGGGGTTTTCACATTTTCGTTTGCATTTATTTGGCTTTCTATTGCATGTAGAGGATACAATTGATGGTATCTGCACTGAGAATACTTCTTTCTACATAACCTCCCTTGTCACTTCCCTATGACAAAACTGATTAGCTTGATTCAATAGGGCATTTTAATTTATTTTAATTTTAATTCATTTTATTTGTTTAATATTTTTTTATTTTAAAATTTAATTTATAAAGCACCTAACATGTGCAAACAAGTGGAATGGAGGTGTGTGTATGTAGGGGCAAGAAGCTTGGACCAGTAGAAGGAGGTAGTACTTAATCAATTTTATCAAGCCTCAAAATCTTCAAAGACAGGCCTGAGTGTGAACAGTCTGCCTGTCTACCCTTAGCACATAAGTCTGGCTAAATCCACTAAGGCTCATCCCCAGTTTAGCCTCAGGGATGACCATCTCAAAAGTGATAGAAATCTTCACTGTGCAACAAAATGACAAGTCTTTGAAGTACTTAATAGTCATCAGAAGACTTCAAGTTATAACAATAAGGATTTTTTTAAACTGTAAGGGCTGCTTAATTCTTTGTATTTGCATCCTCTAGAACCTGGTATATTAGTACATAGTAGGTGCTTAATAAATGCTGATTCATTAACTTTATGCATATTTAGATGTACTGATATGTATACAGTTTTTATTTTTATATAGATATACATATTATATGAACTATATAAATATACTAAGTGGACATAATTGGATTTTATATGTGTAATAAATGATTAATTTTACATACATACTTTGGTATGCTGATTTTTATTTTATTTTATTTTGCTGAGGCAATTGGGGTTAAATGACTCACTCAGGGTCACATAGCTAGAAAATGTTAATTGTCTGAGACCAGATTTGAACTCAGGCCCTCCTGACTTCAGAGCTGATGCTCAATCTATTGCATCACCTAGCTGCTCCTAGATACATATTTTATAAAGACGTATATTATAGTATAGATGTACTTCTATATGGACTTGTATATGGACTTTTACATACATGTATGTACGTATATACACTTGTTTACATACTGGCACATGGTAGGTACTTAATAAATTTTTTTTTATTAACTTTCTATATATTTAGATGTACTAATAAGTGTAATGTATATGTATTTTTATTTTTATATAGATCTAATTTATATGCATACTGTGTAGATGCTTACATATGGACTTTACACATGGAGACATATACATACTTGTGTATATACTGACACATAATAGGTGCTTAATAAGTGCTTATTGATTAACTTACATATATTTATATATGTATTGTTACATTTTTGTATACTGTATCTATATAATGTATTTGTGTGTGTACATATACACATGCTTATACAAGCATGAGAGCATTGTTTAATCATTAAACTTTTTGTCTCCATCAGAGAGATTTGAATGGGAAGATATAAGACACTGATAATGACTGAGAAATAATAATCATGGGAAATCTGATAACAACTAGCCCTGGCTTTTCTTTCTATCCATTATAAATAAGGTTAAGGTTCATTTGAGTCACACTCTGAAATTCCCGCTGAGGCGCCAGACTCAGTTTGGCACCAAATGGAACACAGAGGAGAATTTCAATAACTTTTTGGTTCTTTGACTCTTAGGGGAATAATACACACACATTTCTGAAACCTGGGGTGGAAAGTTAGCCAAGCAAGCCAACAGCAGCAGCTCGGATGCACAGAGGGAGCTCAGAATGCACATGTGTGATGACTCAGCTCCTCTGGGGGCCCCTGGCGGGACTTTTGTACATCCTCCAGTTCTGTGGGGATCAGTAGGCACTAGAAGGAACCAGCTTGAGACACCCATGTGGGAAGAGGAGCCAGCTGGGCCAGGGACAGGGAGGGGGAAGGAGGACACTATTGGGGCGGGGAAGGACAAAGGACACCGATTCATAGTCAGGGGCAGATTCACTGCTATCCTACCCGGGAGCAACTGGAGCTGCAGGCTCCAAGGGTCCCTGCTGAGTCTAACACCTTATGCAGGCTCAGAATGTCTGACCCCAAGCACCAGAGGCTTTCCAGATGGGGACTAGGACATTGTTAAAGCCCTTTGAATGGAAACACTGGGACTCTCAAACAAAGGAGAGAAGGGAGAAGTAGGATTTAGCAGAGACAGAGGTGACTATAGAGGGGGGATCCACCTGAATCCACAGATGCCCAAGGGATCTAGGGATAGATTCCAGGGGATCTGTGATCTTTGCATCTTTATTTTCACTAATCTCCCATTGAAATTTAACTTTTTTCTCTCCATTATAAACACATTAAATATACTAAATACAAAAATATATTAAAAATTCTGCTCTGGAATCAAAGGGCCTGGATTCAAATTGTGACTCAATCAATCAAACAAAAAGCATTTATTAACTGCTTACTCTTATTATTCCTCTTCTCCTCTTGCTACTACTACCATTATGATAATAGCAGCAACAAATACTACTGCTGCTGCTGCTGCTGCTACTATAGCAACAACTACTATTGCTGCTGCTGCTGCTACTACTATAACTACAACTACTACTGCTGATGCTATTATAATTACTACTGTTACTGCTACTGTTGCTGCTGCTGCTGCTGCTACTATTGCTGTTGCTACTGCTATTGTTGTTTCTGCTACTGCTGCTGCTACCACTACTAGTGCTCCTGCTGCTGCTATTGTTGTTGCTACTGCTATTGTTTCTGCTGCTGCTGCTACCACTTCTACTAATTATACTGCTGCTGCTGCTAGTGCTATTGCTAATGCTGCTGCTGCTAATGCTGCTACTGCTACTATTGTTGTTGCTACTGCTATTGTTTCTGCTGCTGCTGCTACCACTTCTACTAATTATACTGCTGCTGCTGCTAGTGCTACTGCTAATGCTGCTCTGCTGCTGCTACTGCTGCTGCTACTATTGTTACTGATACTGCTACAGTTACTGCTTCTGCTGCTACTATTGTTACTGCTGCTGCTGCTACTGCTACTGCTAATGCCGCCACTGCTGCTGCTGCAGCTACTTTACTGTTACTGTTGCTGCTTCTACTGTTACTGCTTCTGCTGCTACTATTGTTACTGCTGTTGCTGCTGCTGCAGCTATTTTGCTGTTGCTGCTGCTACTGTTACTGCTTCTGCTGCTGCTACTGCTAATGCTGCTGCTGCTGCTACCACTTCTACTAATGATACTGCTGCTGCTGCTGCAGCTACTTTGCTGTTGCTGCTACTACTGTTACTGCTTCTGCTGCTACTATTGTTACTGCTGCTGCTGCTACTATTGTTACTGCTGCTGCTACAGTTACTGCTTCTGCTGCTACTATTGTTACTGCTGCTGCTGCTACTGCTACTGCTAATGTCGCCACTGTTGCTGCTGCAGCTACTTTACTGTTGCTGCTGCTACTGTTACTGCTTCTGCTGCTACTGTTGTTACTGCTGCTGCTGCTACTGCTACTGCTAATGATGCTGCTGCCGCTGCTGCAGCTACTATTGCTGCTGCTACTGTTATTGCTTCTGCTGCTACTATTGTTACTGCTGCTGCTGCTAGCTAACATTTATATATCCCTTACTATGCTTACACTGTGCTTAGCTCTTTAGAATGATTATCTTATTTCATCCTGACAATGGCCTAAGGAGGTGGGTGCTTTTATCATTCCCATTTTATAGATAAGAAAATCGAGGAAAATAAACATTTAAGGTACTTGCCCAAGGTCACACAAATAGTAAGTGTCTGAGGTCAAATTTGAACTCAGTTTTTCCTAACTCCAGGCATCAAACTCAATCCACTGTATCACCTAGTTACCAGCCTCTGGAGTGTGACTTTCCCCCCCTGCCTGTGGTATAAAAAGGACAACACTCATATTAGAAGCAGGAAGACCTGAGTTCAAATCCAGCCTCAGACATTTACTATTTACTTTCCTTATATGTAAATTGGGGTTAATAATTCCATAGTTCCTACTATCCTGTTCCAACTCCCCCCATTATTGTGAAAATCAAATGAAATAATGTAAGATGTTTCCCAAACCTTAAAACCACGTGTCAGTAAATTCCATTTTTTAAAAAATATATATCACATCTACTCATTTTCCAAACATACCAGAATGGAAATGTATATATATATATATGTGTATGTATATATGTATATATATGTATGTATATATGTATGTATGTATGTATACATGCATATATATACATATACACATATATGTATGTATGTATATATATACATATATATACACACACATATATATGTATGTATGTGTATATATATATATATATCAGAACTCAACAACAATCACCTAATTTCCACAATTTCTGTTCCTCCTGGGTGCATTATTTCTATTAAAATAAACATCTAATAACAATAACTTTATTTCTCCCTTAAAAGAAAATCTACAGGGTAGCTAGTTGTTGTAGTGGATAGAGCATCAGTCCTGAAGTCAGGAGGACCTGAGTTCAAATCTGATCTCAAACACTTAATACTTCCTAGGAAAAGAAACTGAATCCCAAAGTAAGTTAAATAGCTTGCTCAAAAACTGTACCATAAATGTAGGGTTGAAAGGAGCCTCAGGGACCATCTAATCTACCTCTCTCCCACCCCTTAATTTTATAGATAAAGAAAAAATTGCAAATGAAAGAGGCAAGATTTGAATACAGATCCTTCCCCCCCAATCCAGTGCTTCCCACTGTTGTTACCAGGAGGAATGAAGTCATCTTCCCAGGATCACACAGCTAGTTAGTGATCTAACTAACCTAACTTACATCAGGCTCTCCTCCTGACTGATTCACTCCAACTCGACAGATAACTGGGAGCCAAAGGCCGCTAGCCCCATGGAAGAGTGGAGAGTTGTCAGCCACACCAGGAAGTTCTGAAAGCAAAGGCTAAATTTCTTTTTCCACGTTAACCCTTCCTAGGAAACTGTTTTCTTGTTCCCATGCAGGCCCCCCCGGGGGAACAAGGGCTCTTAGCTCTGCTCACCGCATCCAGCTGCTTATGCATTTCCAGGGCCTTCCCTAAAATGTCGCACTTCTTCTTGGCTTCGTTGGTGAAGTCATCACAGATGCGCCGGAGCTCCACACACTTGGGCCGGATGGAGTCCACTGCATAGTGGTTGCTTTGGATAAGCTGGTCACCGGTCACTGCCAGGGACTGGGCCTTCTCCAGTGGCTCCTGGGAAACAGAATCCAAGTGTCAAAAGCAGCCTGCTCTCAGGAGTGACCCGTGGTGGGCTGAAGACTTCTGGGTTCTGAGATTCCTCGCCTGAGGGCATGAATCCAGACCTTTCTCTATATGTACATCATGCATATGGATATATAAAACTTTGGATGCATCACGGATTCACTTACTTCTGGACATATTGCTTCCCCAAGTAGAATGGAAGCTTCTTGAAGGCAAAGACATCCATTTCTGTCTTTTTCTCTCCTAGCACACAGTAGGGGCTTAGTAAATTTTGTTAAATTGGACCAAATTAGTTAAGTGACTGGTTAAATGATAGACACTCACGCCCATTCAGCACACTGAACATAATTCTTGTCAATTAAATGCAAGAGTTAAGTGGATAAGTACAGCACCTCTGACTAGATTGGAAATCATGAAAATCATGCAAAAATTCCTTCTCATGTAGATATTTATCTGTCTTGTCTGTCTGTCCATCTGTCTGAGTTTTGATTAGCTATCATTCATCTATAGCAATGTCTATCTCTATCAATCATTTATCTTTATCTATCATTATCTACCTTCATATCCATCTATCTAACCATCATCTGTTGTTTATCTGTCTAAATGTCTATCTAGTTATCATTCATGTACATATTTCTTGCTCTCATTCAGTCATCTATACAAATGTATCTATATCTATCAATCATTTATCTTTATCTATCTATCATTCATTTATCTCCACAGCTATCCATCCATCCATCCATCCATTCATCTATCTATCTAATTTAGTCTCCTCATTTATGGTCACATTCAATAACCACCTGTTAGAAATTTGAAGTGGATGTCCTGTAGACATCTCCACCTCAACATGTCCCAAACTACACATTATTTTTCCTCCTAAACCTCCCCATCTTCCCAACATCCTTATTACTGTTGAGGGCACTACCATCCTGTCAGTCACTCAGGTAAGAAACGCCGATATCTCCGTCGATTGCCCAGATGTGCCATTTGTACCTTCCCAACATCTCCCCATTATGTCCCGTTCTCTCCTCAGCCCCCACCCCAGCCTGGTGCAGGCTCTCCTCCTCTCACATCTTCGATTATTGCAGTAGCTGCTGGTGGGTCCGCCTGCTCCTGGCTTGCAGACAGACCCGTGGAGAGCTCAGCCCGTCACCGACCCGTTCCCAAGACGCCAGCATCTCTCTCACCCACCTGGCCTTTCTCCTCCAGATGCTTCCGCTCCTTCAGCAGCTGTTCCATACGTGCCACACTGTTCCCAATGACTGTGAATCTTGCCTGTACACACATGAGGCTATCCAGGGCCAGTTTAACCTGAAAAACAGAGTGGGACAATCCAGCAACAAACCTGCCAATGGCTGCAGAAAAGAGATAAAGAACACGTGGCTTAGAGAAGTCAATGCCTCCGATCCAACTGGACCTGATTGTACCGGACCTGATTTCATTGGCAGGAGGAGTCGTTGGTGATGAAACTCCCTGTTCTGTAGCCTAGCCTTTTAGAAAGTTTCCCAAGGCAGTGACACATTAGGGACCTCCCCAGGATTTCATGCTGGGTATCAGGTCTTACTGACTCAGACATCAGTGCTCTCCCATCACACCATATTGCCTCTCATGCTTTACAATTACTGTTTCCTTTGCTTCTTATGACAACCCTGGGAAATGGGTGCTATTATTATCCATTTCACATTTACGGAATTTAAGACAGAGATGAAGGGATTTATCCAGCATCATCTAGTCAGGATTTGAACTCTGGTGTCCAGGACTTCAGGCTGAGGGCTCTAGATATATCCACCCAGAAATAGAGTTTTATACAACCCCAAAGAAATGTCCTTTCCCCTTTATCACTGCCCCTAATGTCTCAAGTGGGATTTCTACAGATGCCTGTATACTCTAGAGACCCCCTGAGCCAGTGACTTCATCTCCCTGGGATACAGTTACCTCATCTGTAAAAATGAGTGGCTTTCCAGCTATACTTCTGTGAGCCCTATGCTCACATTCTATGATCTATGAGGAGATTAGTTTAGAGAATTCTCCAGTGTCCTGAAGAAAGACTGGCAGGTTTTCCCAGTTACCACCATCACTGGAAAATTTCCCAAATCCCCAACACTGAAGATGATAACATCACTTGATCTAATCTCCTTTTACGTTTATAAATAATATAATAAAAATAATAAAAACACAGATATTCTTTTCATCCTTCTTAATTCTTAATTCCATTCCATGTTGCATTCGCCTGGGAAGGAAGGAGGATGGTCCACCGGTCTAGGACTTTTCACTCTCCAGATGTAACATTGGGGGTGTTACATTAGCTTTCATTCTGAAGGCAGGGACCAGCTTTCCTTCTGCTTGCATTTATATACCACAGTTCCTGGACACACACAAGAGCCTAATCAATTATTGTGGATTTGGCTAGTGCTGGGAAAAACGTCATGGGTCCACTAGCCAAAGCCTTTTACAGACAAAGAACTCCATTCTGCGGCTCCAAATCTACATCTTGGCTCTCTGTCTCAGAAGATAATCGAGAGTCTGGCGGGTGAGCAAGCACTTCAGAAGGGAAATGAGTGGGGGAGGATTGGGCACCAGAGATCGCCCCTCCCCAGAGAAAGAAGCTCTACAATTTACAAAAGAAGGCGAGGGAGAGAGAAAATAAAATACCTCTCGGAAATTATGCTCAAAGTGCCGGAGCTGCAGGCATTGGTTTAGCTTCAGGTAATGCTTGGTCCAGAACTGGTCAAAGGCCTTTTCTGTCTCATCCAGCTGAGCTAGTAACCTAGGAGAAACAGATGAGGGACAGCGGGCTAGCGTGCATTCATTCCCAACTGAGGCAAGCGGGGTTAAAAACATCACAGTCACGTGTTACCTGCCCCTATTATAAAGGGGCATATAATTACTCATATTTCTAGGGCCTTCAAGGCTTACAAAGTGCTTTTCTAGCACCCTCCCCCAATACAGATTTTTGAACTAGATGTTATTATTATCATCCTTATTTTATAGATGCAGAAATTGAGTTTCCATACAAGAAGTAAAGGTTAAACCTGGGATCAAGTATAGCCCTAGGACTTAGGATGAAGGACCACAGACTTAGATCTAGAAAAGACTTTAGAGACCATTAATTGTTATCCCTTCACTTTTGTATAGCTTTAAATGTATATAGGGTCATATATTGTATATCTATCCATCCTAATAACCCTAGCCTTGTCAATTAAACTAGGCTTTGCACCCTTCCACTTTTGAGTACCAGAAGTAACACAAGGCATCCCCTTATTAACAGGAATAATCCTACTTACCTGACAAAAAATTGCCCCTACTACTATCTTATTCCAAATTGCCCCTTGTTTAAATATAAAAATCCTCATCATCTGTGGGGTCTCTCTATAGATCTGGGTATAGATGCATGTGTATATATGTGCATATGTACATATGTGCAGTTTATATATCATGTGGGTCTGCAAACTATGTCTCAGATGTAGGAACTTGAGAAAAAATCTGACATAGGAACCTCAGAGAAAGAACTAAAAAAACATTATAGGGGTATATCTGGGAGGAAGGAGAGAGAGAGTGAGTGTATGTGTGTGTGTGTGTGTGTGTGTGTGTGTGAGAGAGAGAGAGAGAGAGAGAGAGAGAGAGAGAGACAGAGAGACACAGAAAGAGAGACAGAGAGAGAGAGAAACAGAGAGACAGAGAGAGAGACAGAGACAGAGAAACAGAGAGAGAGACAGACAGACAGACAGAGAGACACAGAGTGAGAGACAGAGAGAGAAACAGAGAGAGACAGAGAGAGAGAGAGAGAGAGAGCGACAGAGAGCAACAGAGAGAGAGAGTATGAGAAAGAGAGAGAGACAGAGACAGAGACAGGGACACACAGAGAGAGACAGAGACAGACAGAGAAAGAGAGAGATTTTTCATCTGTAAAATAAACTGTAGAAGGAAATGGCAAACCAGGCCAGTATCTCTGCCAAGAGAAGCTCTAATGAGATCATAACATAAGTAACTGACTACATTACTAATCCTTTGGAGTAATTTTTCCATCTATTATTAATTTGGGATTTATTTTACATCTACATTTTTCTAGAGCAGTCCTTTTTTCTATTGGTAGATATATATGTACATATGCATAAATGTATATATACAAATACACTTCTATGTACAATGCATACACACATATACATATGTATGTACATGCATATATGTGTATTATATATATGTATATATCCAGAAATAGATGTTACTGGAATTCATTGTAGAAAATTTTTCAGACTTTTTCTTAAGGAATTTTTGATTATTTGAATGGTTAATTCTGGTATCTTGCAACTGTATTTAAATATAGAAGTTATTATTATCAAAAGCTACCCCATGTGACCTGTTTAGAATGTTGTGCTTAAACATATCTAACATATATAGGACTTCTTGCCATCTAGGGGAGAGGGTAGAGGGAGGGGGGGGAAAAATCGAAACAGAAGCGAGTGCAAGGGATAATGTTGTAAAAAAAAAAAAAAATTACCCTGGCATGGGTTCTGTCAATATAAAGTTATTATAAAATAAAATTAAATTAAAAAAAAAAGAATGTTGTACTTAGACATTCAATTCAGAACTTTTGGTTAAGAGAAGGCATTCAAGATATTGGAGATTTACTGCAAAGTGTTAAAATGCAAAGCAATAACCAAAAGGTATGAGGAGAAAAAGAAAAGTTTTCTGAATATGATTTTCTAAAATTTCAGTGAGGATGAGGATTTCTGATAATGACTGACTCCCACCCTACTTCATATATATGTACTGATTCATGAAGAGCAGAGGGAAACAAGGAAGAACTGGGAGTATGTCAGAAAGATAAGCAAAGAGGGAGAACCAGCTTAGACACATAGAGACATGGATGTCATTTTCCTAAAGCGTGTAACTGGAAGATATCCATCAAAAATATTCAGGAAAACAGGCAGGATTCAACCAGATCTTGATGAGCAGAGCCAAGGTTCTCAAGGGGACCATCCAGGGGATACTTGATGTCAAAACTATTCTCATAATACTAAGATACAAAAGCGTCCTCCCTTTTCTGTATGACGCTAGATTTTCCTCATATACTTCAACTAAAATAACATAATACAACAGATTAAAAACAGAAGCAGATAGAAGAATCCAGCTATTATCTATTTAACCAGATAATAAAGAGTTATAAGAATACTAACAATGCTACTCGGCTCACTCATTTTTTTTTTTTGGTTTGTTTTGGAAGAAATTATTTTTCTTAAAAAGATTTTATTTATATTGATATGTAATGGGTTTATTATTATTTTACTGAATTAATACATTAAAATGTATGAGTTTTAACTTCTAATACTGAGAAATATAACCAACTCATTCAAAAGTTCTTTGTGGGCTGAGGGAGAGGGTTCTCAATAATTTTTAGGGTTCTGAAACCAAAAAGTTTGGGAACTGCCAAACTAGAGCCTTGGGCTGAATCCAACAAGATGAAGTTCAATATAAATGTAGTATCTTATTTTGTTGTTGAGTTGTTAGTCGTATTTAGCTCTTTGTGACCCCATTTCTTGGCAAGAATACTGGAGTGTTTTGCCATTTCCTTCACCAGATCATTTTATAGATGAGGAAACTATAGCGACTTGCCCAGGATCATACAGCTAATAAGTGTCTGAGGCCACATTTGAGCTCGTGAAGATGATTCTTCCTGACCATTGGCCCAGAGCTGTGTGCACCAGGGCGTTCCCTCGCAGCCCCTTTTCCTTCGTGGTTGGGATTAGGGAACTGCTGGACTCCTGCCTCTAATACAGTGATTACTGCCTCAGCATCTTGGGGATTTTCAGGGAGCAAGACGAAAAGGGAAGGCCGATAAGATGAGACATCACTGTTCCATGTCTTTCTTAAGCACTCGGTGAAGTGGGTGATGACCATGGACAACGGTAGTCCTACCATTCCAGTGAGCAGCCTTAGTGTTTTCAGGACCCTAAATATTCAAGGGTAGGATTTTCTTTTTAAAGGAGAATACACTGATTCTACTGGCAGCAATCAAGCCACTAGAGTGAAGCAAAAGGAGTACAGGGCAGATCTGTGTTTGCCCACCTTTCGACAGTCAGGACGTTCTCCAGTTCATCAGGGTTGAGCTTGCTGGTGGGGTTCTTGCTGGCTGGTTCTCGGATGCATGACAGTAATGTTCCCCCCTGGCTCCCTGCCAACTTCAGCTCAGCCTGGGAAGAGAAAAGACAAATTGACATTTAGAAAAAAAAAAATCCTTGATCAACCTTTTTTTAATAAAACTTGGAATATTAAATTATTTTTCATATGTGGAAACTGAGGCATAAAAAGGGAATCCCAGATTCAGATCTAGAAGGGATCTCACTGGTCATTTAATCTAGTTCCATCATTTTTTAGATGAGACATGGAAAGTTGAAATAATTCTCAAATCACATGGGTAGCAAACTGATGTCTCCAAACCCGTATCCTTTCTACTATTGAAGGCTTTCTCTCTCTAGATGCTCTTTCTCCCTGTTTTTGTCCAGATTGGTTTGCCTGGGTGAAACAGCTAGGTTACTCTTGGGGGTGCAGGCTCACTTCCCTAGCCCCAATATCCTCCCCATCTCTGTTTCTGGATGACCTCTGTATGGTTCAGTCTAAGCTGGCTTAATGCCCCTCTCCAAGCCTTCTCTATTTCTGCTCTTCCACGTCAGGATCCCAACAGGACCCCTTTTCTCATTCAAACCTACATCCCCCTTCCAAAGGATCTGTTCCATCTCATTAAACTGAAAGGTTTAATGAACAAATGCTACATTTCTTTGACCCAGATGCCTACTCCTCCCACCTCCCTCCTCTTCAGAATGACAGTCTATATACTCATTGCCCTTTCTCCCCATAGGAGTGCTGGAAGCAACTCCTATAGGTTCTAAAGAGCTGATTGTTAAATATCCAATGTGAGCATTGACATTTCACAAAAATTCAGGACATAACATAACATAAATTGTTATAACGTAACATAAGTTGTTTTGATGGTTATTTAGATTTAAGAAAGCAATGGAAAAATGTTAATAATGAGAAAGAAACTTAAAAATGTGTTTTGTGCACAGTTTGTTTTCTTCCTGAAAACCAGTTGTTAAATATTCATTAACACATGTTTGGAAGAGGATTTCTAGTATTCTCTTCTAATCCAAGTCTACAATAAAAAGAATCTATGATTCCACTAATTTAGAGTTGAAAGGATCTTTAGAAATCATCTCTTCTAACTCTTGGTTTTTATTGAGGGGAAACTGAGGCCCAGAGAAGTATATTGCATTGCATTTACATGGCAGCTTCAAGAACCTGAGCAAATTCCATTAACTCTCCCAGATTCAGGTTTCCCATTTGTAAAATGGAGGTAACAATGACAATGATATTCAGGGGACAGCAGAGATCTAGAACTGCCATTGAGCCCAAATCCCTCCCTAGGGCCATTAAGGGCCTGAGGAGGGTAAGCTACTTACCAGGTCAGGAGGCTACAGAGCCCAAATTCAAATCTAGAACCCCTAGTCCCAAAGCTAGGGAGGTTTGTGCCCTGGACCATGCTGCAGTGAGTGCTTTGTGCATCTTTAAGCTTGCCTAAATGTGAATGGCTATTTTTTTGTTATTTGCCCTCTTTTTGGCCTTACACTCACTCCTGGTGGCAGGAGAGGAGGTCCCAGAATGATTCACGTTAAAGCCCTCCTTCTTACATCTGTCCTCCCCCCTTACTCATGGCAAATGACTAACGTGTCTGCCTGAAAGCACAGGACCCAGCACCTGACGGCCGGCTTTGGTGCTCTTGGTCTTCCCTCAGCTCCTGTCCCCCTATTTCAGAACCCCTCGGGATAATTATCGGTTGTAAGTTCACTGGAAGGGAAAGGAGACAAGGGACCTTTATTTTTAACTAACAGGAAGCCTTCTTCAGCATCCTGCAGCATTTGCAGCTGGCATCCTACAGACACCAAGCGGAGTCAGCAGCCAACCTCCCCTTGTCTGCCCCACCCACCCCTGTCGTGCCAGAGACCGCGTGAGCGCCCACCTTCAGTTTGCTGTGCTGCTCCGTGTGGGACTGGAGAAGCTGCTCTGTGCACTGGACATCGTTGGGTAGCTCTGTCTCCGCCAGGTCGGTCCCGAAGGTCTGTAACATCTGGGCTGTGGTTTTCACTGTCAGGGCAAAGTTTTCTATGGCCTGAGAGGTCAAAGACAAAGAAGATCATTAAAGCTTGTCAGATTGGGTGGAATAGCATGGCAGAGACCTTCATGCTCTGACTATTCCCATTGTCTTCTCCAGTAAAGCCTCAGAATCCAAGAGGAGGAGGAGGAAGAAGAGAAAGAAAGAAAGAAAGAAGGAGGAGAAGGAAGAAAGGAAGTGAAAAAGGAGAAGAAGGAAGAGGAGAAAGAAAAGAAGAAAAAGGAGAAGGTGAGATGAAAGGGGAGGAAAAGAGAAGGACCAGAAGGAGGAGGAGAAGAGAAGAAAGAGAAAGAGGAGGAGGAGAAGGAGGAGGAAATGGAGAAGAGGAGGAAGGAGAAGGAGAGGAAGGTGATGGTGTGGAGGAGGAGGAAAAGGAGGAAGAGAAAGAAAAGGAGGAAATGGGAATAGAGATCCTGCAATTTCATTGGCATAGGGAGCTCTTGGAAAAGTAACCTCACCATCAATTCAAGTGGAAGCCTTTTCTGCAATTCAAGGCCTTAGTGAGGTGTTTAAAGTCCTGAGAAGTGAATGACTTGTTTAGACTCCCATTACAATAAAAAAAAGTAATGACAAACATCACCATTTCTGGAGTTTTACTTTTTAAGTTTACAAACCAGACAGCAATCCCAGGAGGCAGGTAGTACAAGTATTGTCCCCCCATATCATTGTAGATGGAGCAACCAAGAGTCATGGAGTCATTAGAAATTAGATGTGATCACACAGGCAGGAAGAACTGGGGCTCCAAGTGGGGCCCATTCCTCTTCACACTGACTCTGAATGAGAACACAGTGAGGATTCCCACTGGTGCTTTCCAAGAGCAAAAATGAATATATTATAACGTGGCACCTAGTGGGGAGATGCCAAAACAATGCATTATGGTGGAAGCAAGCTGGGATTGTTGTCAAAGAAGTGGGCTTCAAATTCAGTTTGCTGCTTTCTTTCTGGGTGACCCTCATTAAGTCACCTACTGGTCTTCTCAAAATGGAGGTGTTGCCTTTGATCTTCCTTCTCCTCTAAATCCCTGATCAGAGTCCCAGTTTTTTTCCCTCTGGAAAATGAAGGCATTGGACTAGATGAGTTTTGAGTTCCCTCCCACCGCTAAATATACAGTCCTATAACCTGGCCTTAGTTTATTCCTTTGAAAAATGAGGGAGTTGAACTGGATGGCTCGAGAGCCAGAAAGCCAAGATTTTGTTTCTTTTGGGTAGAGATGAGAAAATAAATGCTCATTAAGTGAAATATATATATATTTTAATTTTTAAAAATGCCAGGCACAGAAACATAAGCTGTGCTCTCTAAATGATTTTCTCTTACCGTGTTTCCCCAATAATAAGACCTATCCCGAAAATAAGCCCTCCCCTTACTGTGTAAGATTCCTCTAAAATAAGCCCTCCCCCCAAAATAAGCCCTATTGAGATTGCATCCAATCAGAGCTGCAGCAGTGAGTGCGTCATCCTGTTCTTCCCCAGTGATTTGATTGAAATAAGCCCTCCCCTGAAAATAAGCCCTCTGGTGTTTTTCTGTCCAAAAAAATAATAAGACAGTGTCTTATTATTGGGGAAACACGGGTACTTTCCCATTCACAAAGTTTACCTCCTTATCTATCCCTTCCCATTAATAACTTTCCCCTTTGCTTACGTGTTTGTAGCTCAATTGGCTTTGGATAAGAAATCTATTCAACAGGGACCTTCCTGAGACCTGAGGAGGATGAAAAACTCTTCAGATAGGGTTATCAGGAGTCCTGGCAAGACCCGGGCAAAGAGAGGGAGGAGGGGCACTTTAAGAGCAGGAAATCCTGCGACAGATTCACTCTGATCCCTGTCCTCTGCCGCTTACAAGTCACCAAAGGATGAGCAGAGATCAAGGTTTATACTCTAGCAAATAACACAAGTTAGTAGATTCCGTCCCTCATCTCCATGGTAACTAACACAGAACTGCAACAGGTTCCTAGATCCCAGAGGGACCCTCTGAAATCATCCAGTCCACCCCTATCTCTTTTTACAGAGAAGAAAACTTAGCCCCAAGGATAGGAAGTGTCTTGCCTAAGGTCATATAAATCATGTCTAGGGTGAGATTTGGACCTCAGGGAAATCCAGGTCAACTGCCATTTTATACAGTATTCAAAAAAGTCAAGGGAGTCACACAGCTTCTGCCTGAGGCTATATATGATCCCAATTCAAATATTCATTTGATACCGGGAAACTAAAGAGCAGAGATGATAGGGATTTCCTCAAGTTTGAACCTAGGACCTCCCTAATCTTTGGCAGCTCCAGCTGCTTTCCCTCCACCAAGCAGGACAGTCCCACCCCTAGGGCTTCAAGGTTGAGAGAGCCCAAACCCACTCAGGACAGAGTTTGTGTCTCAGCCACTCTTTGCCCCAAAAAGGTGGGGAAGAAAGCAGAGAGTGGAAGCCTTAGCTGGAAGAAGCCCTTTCTGCCCCTGCTGCCTAAACTGAAAGCTTTCCAGGAAGAGGGAGCTGTCCACTGTTCTGATCTTCTTCCTATCAGCATCTGGAGGAATCTCTGTCAGAAAGGACAGGATAGGACAGGAAAAGGGAAAAGGAAAGGGGAAGGGAAAGGAAAAGGGAAAGGGAAGGGAAGAGGAAAGGAAAAGGAAAAGGAAAAGGAAAAGGAAAAGGAAAAGGAAAGGGAAGGGAAGGGAAGAGGAAAGGGAAAGAGAAAGGGAAAGGGAAAGGGAAAGGAAAAGGAAAAGGAAGGGAAAGGGAAGGGAAAGGGAAGGGAAGGGAAGGAAAAGGAAAAGGAAAAGGAAAAGGAAAGGAAAGGAAAAGGAAAAGAAAAGGCTAACTCTGAAATTTCACCAATAGAGCCCTCCCTTTTGATTAGGTCTCAAAGGTGGGATTTGGGTCCAGAAAGCATTGGTTAAAATGTACACATGCTTCCTGGTAGGAAGCCCAGGACTTTCTCCAGCCTCCCATACTAATTAAGAATCTTATCAGATGACCTTTGTCTGCTATAAATCCATAGTTTGTCCCTGAGGGCATGGGACAGGAAAACCAAGTTACCTGCATGGGAGAGAAGCCAGCAGAGATGCCCCCAGGACAACAGTCTCCTGGTGACAGGCTGGGAGGGCAGAGACACCAAAAGATGGTACTAAAATCAAGGCAGAGAATATTAAACCTGAACTTGGCCACCTCCTCCAGGCTGCCCTGGGCTTGACCTGGATTCTATTGTCCTGGTCAAAGGAAGAGGGTGTTTATTTGATCAAAAGTTCCATGTCGATACTCTCCTCCACAAGGAAGTTTTGCTTTTTTCCCCTAACCCTAATAAAGAAAAGAATTGCTTGCAAATTTGGGGAAAATCAGAAAACAACAAATATTGACTTGTTATGTTGCCACAACAATCCCCAAATACTGATCAAGCACCTACTCTATGCCAGTTGTGTTTTATGACATTTTTAAAATAATCAATGATGATAATAATAAACATTTATATGACTCTAAAGTTTGCAAAGCATTTTACAGATGTTATCTCCTTCCTTCTTTTTTTGGGGAAGGGGTGGCAATTTGGGTTAAATGACTTGTCTAGGTTAAATGACACAGTTATGAAACATCTGAGGCTGGATTTGAACTGCAGGACTCTATCCACTATCCCCTAGCTGACCTTTCATACTAATACTGGGAGGCAGGGTCTGTGAACATCCCCATTTCACAGATAAGGAAACTGAGGCACATAGCAGTTATGTGACTTGTCCAGAGAACGTGGAACTAGTAATGTATTCTAGATGTGAATTTCAGACTTCTTGACTTCAATTTGAATGTTGGACTAGGGATCAGGGACTTTGAGAGATTGAAGATACAGAGATGAAACAAGAACTTCTCTAAAAAGGAGATTCCGTTTGGTGCCAGAAATCATTCCCCTTTGCCTTCTGTATCCAATCTGCCCTATGGAATATGGCACGGTCCTTTTGGTATGGCTGGCAACTAGGGATCTGTGATCACTGGAGGTCTTCCATTGTGTTGTCTAGAACCCAGAACTTAGAGTCAGTTCTACTGTGTCACAAGGAACAAATTACCTGTCCTGGAGGCTTTAGCCATAAAATAAGATCATTTATCAGTACCCATTTCACAGTATCATGTGCAGGATCATAGAACCATTAACTTAGACTTGCAGGATTATATTATAAAGCAGCAGTCACCAAAACCATTTGGTATTGGCTTAGAAATAGATTAGTTGATCAGTGGAAAAGGTTAGGTTCACAAGACAGAATAGTCAACTATAGCAATCTAGTGTTTGACAAACCCAAAGATTCTAAATTTTGGGATAAGATTTCATTATTTGATAAAAACTGCTGGGATAACTGGAAATTAGTATGGCAGAAATTAGGCAAGGACCCACACTTAACACCACATACCAAGATAAGATCAAAATGGGTCCATGATCTAGGCATAAAGAATGAGATTATAAATAAATTAGAGGAACATAGGATAGTTTATCTCTCAGACTTGTGGAGGAGAAAGAAATTTGTGACCAAAGATGAACTAGAGACCATTACTGATCACAAAATAGAAAATTTTGATTATATCAAATTAAAAAGCCTTTGTACAAATACAACTAATGCAAACAAGATTAGAAGGGAAGCAACAAACTGGGAAAACATCTTTACAATTAAAGGTTCTGATAAAGGCCTCATTTCCAAAATATATAGAGAACTGACTCAAATTTATAAAAAATCAAGCCATTCTCCAATTGATAAATGGTCAAAGGATATGAACAGACAATTTTCAGAGGATGAAATTGAAACTATTACCACTCACATGAAAGAGTGTTCCAAATAACTATTGATCAGAGAAATGCAAATTAAGACAACTCTGAGATATCACTACACACCTGTCAGATTGGCTAAGATGACAGGAAAAAATAATGATGAATATTGGAGGGGATGCGGGAAAACGAGGACACTGATGCATTGTTGGTGGAGTTGTGAACGAATCCAGCCATTCTGGAGAGCAATCTGGAATTATGCCCAAAATTTATCAAACTGTGCATACCCTTTGATCCAGCAGTGTTTCTATTGGGCTTATACCCCAAAGAGATACTAAATAAGGGAAAGGGACCGGTATGTGCCAAAATGTTTGTGGTAGCCCTGTTTGTACTGGTTAGAAACTGGAAAATGAATGGATGCCCATCAATTGGAGAATGGCTGGGTAAATTGTGGCATATGAATGTTATGGAATATTATTGTTCTGTAAGAAAGGACCAGCAGGATGAATACAGAGAGGCTTGGAGAGACCTACATGGACTGATGCTAAGTGAGATGAGCAGAACCAGGAGATCATTATACACTTCGACAACGATATTGTATGAGGATGTATTCTGATGGAAGTGGATTTCTCTGACAAAGAGACTTAACTGAGTTTCATTGGATAAATGATGGACAGAAACAGCTACACCCAAAGAAGGAATACTGGGAAATGAATGTGAACTATTTGATTTTTGATTTTCTTCCCGAATTATTTTTACCTTCTGAATCCAATTCTCCCTGTGCAGCGGGAGAACTGTTTGGTTCTGCAAATATGTATTGTATCTAGGATATACTGCAACATATTTAACATATATAGGACTGCTTGCCATCTTGGGGGGGGGGGGAGGAGGGAGGGAGGGGAAAAAACGAAACATAAGTGATTGCAAGGGATAATGCTGTGTAAAAATTATCCTGGCATGGATTCTGTCAATACAAAGTTATTATTAAATAAAATTAAATATAAAAAATAAAATAAAATAAAATAAATAAATTAGGCCAGAGAACAAAAAAAAAAAAACTTAGACTTGCAGGGGACTTTAGAAGTCACCTTCCCCAACCCCTCATATTTTAGAGAACAGGAACCTCGAGCTCAGTTACCTAATTCATCCAGAGTCACTAAAACAGAGATCAACCCAGATTTGCCTGATTCCAAATCTAAAACTCCTTCCACTGAGCTATATTGTTTGTCAAGGCAAATGAAGTCATATGTAAAGTGCTTTGTAAACTTTGTCCCAGAATCCAATAACCATTTTAATAATCATAATTGTTATTAGTACTATCATAACAATAACTACATAATTGTTATTCTTACTATGGATAATAACATCACATTATTGTTCTCAATATTATTGTTGGGTTTTTTTGCTGTTATTATCCCCCTTGATTCACTCCCTCACCTCCCAGGACCTTCAAGGACAGACCCTTCACCCAGGTTGGTACTCACCGTTCGATGATGTATCCACTGTCCGTGACCGTATTCTAGAGTCCCCCCCAGCTCCCTCGTCAGCTGGCTCTTGTCAATGTAGCCGTGGAGATCAGAAACAGAGTTCAACATGATGATCTGTGGGGACAAATACAACCAATCCCCCAAAGGGGAAAAAAAGTGAGGGGGTCTCTCAGACTGTTTTTCTTTAGGTCACATATCCACTTGTTGCTCTTGGTTCTCCCTTCTCCCACCACTCAGCTCCTTCACGTTCACTGGAGGAGGATGAGCACATCCTTCTCCAATCCCACAGGGATGTGTCAGTGTTCCCCTCCTCTGAATGGGACAAAATGAAGAACAAAAAGTGTCATATTGTTCGAGAAGAAGTGAGGAAGAAGCCAGAACGTTGAGCTCAGTTCCATCCACTCGTCTCACCTTCTGTGTCCTACAATTTTTCTTTCCTGAAGCAATTGCGGTTAAGTGACTTGCTAGAAAGTGTGAAGTGTCTGAGGCCAGATTTGAACTCAGGTCTTCCTGACTTCAGGGCTAGTGCTCTATCCATTGAACCATCTAGCTGCCCCCATCCCACAATGTTTTAATCAAAAACCATCCCTTCCTCATTGATCTCAGGACCATCACAGAAGAAGCAAAGTAGTTTGAAAACTGTGAATGAATGATGACTCTGATGGGCACCCACAACATAGAGACCAGGATGTTGGTCTCAGACACAGAGAAATCTGGACTCAAGTCCGTGTCATTTCATCTCTCACCACAGATGACTCTTAAGGCTACCAGAGGAAGGGCCAATCTGCATTGGGGGAGGGAATTTCCTCACCAGGAGTTACCAACATCAATTCAATCACCCGTCTAATCCCAAAAGAAAAGGAGAAATTTAGGCGGGTCAATTCCAAGAGAACCTTAAAGTGGGAAATATTTCCTGGTTTTGTTCTTCATCTTTGTATGTCTAGCAATAAAAACAGTACCTAGTATTTATTATACAGTAGGTGCTTAATAAATGCTAGTTTGAGATGATTGGATGATTGAGTAGATGATGATCAGACTTTGGCTTGTGATTTCTCTGGGTAGCAACTTCTCACCCCTCCTTCTCCACTCCTACTCTTTATTGAATCCCTGAATTTTAAGAATCACTAAACCATTCATCACCCAATAGCCAACCTGCTGATGGACCTCTCTGAGCTTTATGGGGTTGGTCTTCAGGAAAACCTGGACTTTAAGGCAAAGACAGCCAGGGTCACCTCTGGAGGGTAAGAAGGTTTTAAAAGGAAGATTTTAATGAAAAAGCCCTTGCTGTAGCTGCCAAAATCCATGTCAGATTTGTGGACACCCCCAAACCTAAGATGAAAAGCCCAGTAATGGAACAGAAAGGATTGACTCTGGGACATCTTCAAAGAAGTTTTAAAATAGTAATTTTCTTTTAACCTGTTAAAGAAACACTGATATACTAGACACACTGATTTCTCTACTGAATTGAAAATGAAGGAGATATTTTCTTTAAAATCCCTTCACTGAAACCCCAAGGGACTTAATCAATCTACTATTCAGTAAGCATTTAGTAACTATTATGTACCAAGCACTGTGCTAAGCCACTAGAAATGCAAAATAAATTAAAAACATTTTCTGCTAAAACAAAACAATAACAAAAATCAAACTAAAACAAAAAAAACCCAAAAAACAAAAAACACCTGGAAAGTCCTCTGTGAACAAAATGAAATATACTGTATGTAAATTAATAGCAATGTTCTGGGAGGACCAGCTGTAAATAACTTTGTTACTCTCAGCAGTACAATCACCCACAACTATTCTGAAGGACTTTTGATGAAAAATCCTGTCCATATGCAGAGAAGGAACTGATTGTGTCTGAATACTGACTGAAGCATTCTCTTTCTTTTAAATTTAATTTTTCTTGAGGGTTTTTATTTTCATTAGGAGATCTATGTTTTCTTTAGCAACTTGACTTCTATGAAAATGCTTTGCATAATTTGACATGTAGTTTCTTAATTGTAGGTGGGGATAAGGGAGAGAAACTAGAATTTAAAAATCTTAAAAATAAATATAAAAATGGTTTTGAATATAACTGAGGAAAAATATTAAATTAAAAACAAACAAACAGTTTCTGCCCTGAAAGAGCTTCGAATAGGGAAAGAGTCTATCAGGGTTTCTTCAATATTACTCTATTCTATGATAACACACAGGAGACAGATCCAATGAAAGGTTGATCCAACAAAAGATAAGAGGTAGCTGGGTGAATAGTGAATAGATAATATATTAGGTTTGAAGTCAGGAATTCCTGAATTCAAATTCAGCCATAACATTTAGCTGTGTGACCCTGGCCAAATCACTTAATCTCAGTCTGCATCATCTTGCTCAACTATGAAAAATGGGGAGATAATAAAATCTACCTCACAGGGTTGTGAGGATCAAACAAGAGAGTATTTATAAAGTGCTGAGCACAGTGCCTGACAACAAGACAGTCACTTAATAAATGTCCATTCCATTCTGTTATGGATAAACAACTTGAGGACAGCTACTGGTACTTAATAAATGTTCCTTGGTAGATCATTTAATGATCGTGGCTCTAAATCCCTACCCACTCATTTCTCTGAAATTTAAAAACAAACCAAAAAAACCTTCTTCAGAGTAACCTCTTACCTCCAAAACATTTCCCCTCAAAGCACATTCCTTCCATCTAATCTTTGACCTTTCTCCTTTGCTTTTTGCCTTTCAGCTTGTTTCTTGCAGATGGCAAGATTTTTTCTGGTATACCAGGCAGAGGCTTTTCCTCAAACCTGTTTGGCTATGAAACACCTATTCATGAGTATACAGGATCAAAATATCGAGAAAATCAGAAAGAACGCAAGAAATCATAATCCAACCCTCCCTAATGTACAGATGAAGAAACTGTGATTCTTTAACATAGCTAGAACTGAAGGCATCTTAGAAGCGCTAACCTAAGCTACATTTAAGTGCCCTAGATCACCAAGGAAGTGTACAGCAGACCCCAGATGGGACCCAAGTGTTCTCATTCCAATATTGTGCTCTTTCTGCCATATTGAGACACTTTCCACGGAGGCAGACATGTACCTCGCTGGCATGATAGCAATCCCTAATTGGTTCCTGAGTCCTATGAGTCCTGTTACAGATGTTTGAAATAGAACAGAAGCCATAAATGCCCATCCAGAGGTTAGGAGAATATTGGAATATCCCTGGAAAATTCTGGAGCTAAGGAATAAACGTTAAACCTATTTTTATACTGAAAAAAAATGGACACATATAACAAGATTATTTTTCATATAAATATAATTTTATATCTCATATTTCAGAGGTGAAGGGTATTTATTGTTTGCAGATAACATTACCCCATTGATGTAAATACATCAATACTAATATTAACTTTCTGTTATATGTTATAATAAATAGTCTTACGTAGTAGATAGTAGATAATAATAAATATTTCTGATGCGTTTTAAGGCTTGCAAAGTATATTCTATTGGTTATTTCATTTGACTCTCAGAACAACTCTGGTAGTTATAGGTAATTGTAGTGATAAGATTTTCCCCATTTTTCAAATGAATAAATTGAGGCTTAGAGGATAAATCTAATTCTCTCTCTATGAAAAAACAAGAGGGAAGATGGAATTGATGTTTTCATTTTGGCTGTATTTGTGTATCTCTAGGAAAAGATTTAATGAGAAATAAGGTTGATTTGGTGGTGGATGAAGCTTGGAGAATGATCTCAATTTGAACACTTCTGGAAATCTCTCTTTTTTAAAAAATATGAATCTTGGATAATTGAGAGTGTTTTATAAGTGCAAATACCCAGTTTTCATGTTGACGTGAAGTCTGCTTTGGGGGATGGGACTGGAGAAGTGTGAGTATTTAGTAGAGTAGGGTAAAGTCCATTTCTATCTGATAAGGTTTCCTGTTATGGTTTATAGAGTTGTGTTTCTCACCTTCATTACTTTGCAACCCACTAAGAAGCTTTGATACTTAGCTGTGACATGGTCATATCAGAGTGGATATTGAGTCCCCTCTAGTTCCAAATGTACGGTCCCATGTATCATATCCCTTTTGGAAGCCTTAGTTTTTGGATTTTAAAGCTCTACTTCAGTGGCCAGCACTTAATATATCACTGGGGGATCCTCCTTTAGAAGGTTCTATACAATTCCTAGAACACAGCCTGGAAAATGTTCCTGCCTTATACATCTGGCCACGTTTTTGAGCCAGTTCAGGATTCCTCTGTGGGGCCAAAGGAGTAAGTTAATATCTAAAAATTTAAGATCAAAGTCAGATTTAAGGCAACCAGAGTGGGTTTGATGGCACTCCCCTAGTCTGGATTTTTTTTCTGTTGCCCTTGAGCAGGGCTTGAGATTTTCCCTTTTCCTGAATTCTCTCTTTGTCTCCATTTTATGTCCATGCCTTCCTTCTACTTCATTGGATCTTATCTATGTGCCTCTTCCACATTCCCTTATTTTAATTACTTTTGGATAATGGCTCTTCTAAAAATAAGAATTTTTCTAGCTGAATACAAGACGTTAACAAAATTAAAAATGCATTCCACATCCAGGAAAGGAAGAGGGCCAAGCAGTTGTCAAGGAGACGCCTTATGGTTTCTTGGAAGCTGGGTATGCAAAGTCCTATTCAACACATGTGATTTTCCCAGCATAGCCTGGAATCTTGTTGTCTGAGAGAGGCTTCCAGGCTGCTCACTCAGCTCTCTGGATGGCCAGGCTCAGGGTGGGGGACGTTCTGGGTCACGGACTCTCTCCCATGACTGACCCACCTGGTATTCTCTCTTGACTTCCAAAGGGATTTTGATCAGAGAGGCTGGAGGCCAGAGTTCAACAAAGGGAAGGGCCTGATTTCATCACAAAACTTCTAAGAGACATAAGCTTAACATACTCAGTTAAAAAAAAAAAAAATCCAAACCCTACAGGCTTGTGATGGAAATTTTAAAAGGAAAAAAAACAACAGTAAGAGTTGTAAATCGAACACCTAAGGGAACACAACTGATGGATGTAGTGGAGTATGATGAAATCTAATTTCGCTTTAAAAAAAAAAAAGCTTTGGCTGTGTGTGCTCTGAGTAAAGAGACTGGGAGTTGCTCTTCTGAGCATACATAAACAAGTTTGCAGTCTACAGATGCACACGGGCTTTGAGAATCCCTAACTTGGGATATTCTGTCCCCATGTGCAGACCCTTCCGTGGCTCATCAGCCTGGCTCCATGAGGTGCTGGAGCCAAAAGAGTCGCCCCTTGTGACTAGATCTCTAATGGTGAGCTTCTTGGACATATGGGAAGAATTCCGAATATATCAGGACTGAAGAGAACAGTGATTTAGCCAGCACAGCCAGCTGTCTCCTTCCTATTCTATCTTTCTATAACTATCTACTCTAGCGAACATCTATTTGTCTATTTACTTATTTCTATCTACCTGTCCATTTGTCTATATATCTAGGTATCTATCTTATCAATCTACTTTTCTCTATCTTCCTGTCTATCTATGGAACCATCCATCCATGTATTTTTCTACAAAAGACTCAGTCCAGAAAGCACTCTCTTCTAGACTCTTAGTCCAGAAAACATCTAGAAATATTCTTTTCTAGACTATGAGTCCAGAAAACACTCTAGAAAGCGCATCTTTTCCAGCCTGTCAATTTAGAAAGCACTCTAGAAAGTGCTCTTTTCTAGACCAGAAGTCCAGAAAGCACTCCTTTTCTGAACTCAGCCCAGAAAGCACTCTAGAAAGCACCCTTTTCTAGGCTCTCATTCTAGAAAGTACTACCCCCAGATTCTTAATCTAGAAAGTGATCTAGAAAGCACTCTTTTCTGCACTTTCAATATAGAAAGCATTCATTTTAGATCTTCACTCGAAAAAGCATTCCTTTTCTAGGCTGTTAGTCCAGAAAGCCCATTTTTTCTAGAATCTTTGTGCAGAAAGCACTCTAGAAGGTAGTCTTTTCTAGATTGTTAGTCCAGAAAACATTGTAGAAAACACCCTCTTCTAGACACTCATTGTAGAAAGCACTCCTCTCCCTCAAACTCAATCTAGAAAGTGATCTAGAAAGCACTATTTTCTGGACTCTCAATCTAAAAAGCACTCGTTTCTAGATTTGCACTTTAAAAAGCACTCCTTTTCTAGACTGTTAGGCCAGAAAGCACTCTCTTCTAGAATATTTGTTCAAAAAGCACTCCAGAAAGCTTTCTTTTCTAGACTGTTAGTCCAGAAAGCACTGTAGAAAACACCCTCTACTAGACTCTCATTCTAGAAAACACTCACCCCCCAACTCTCAAACAAGAAAGTGGTCTTCAAAGCACTCTTTTCTGGAGTCTCAATCTAGAAAGCACTCATCTCTAGAGCTTTAATCTAGAAAGCACTCTTTTCGAGGGTGTCAGCCCAGAAAATACTCTACAAAGCACTCTTTTTCTAGATCATCAGTCCCAAAACACTCTTTTTCTAGACCGTTAGTCCACAAAACACTCTAAAAAGCACCCTCTTCTAGACTCTCATTCTAGAAAACACTTACCCCCTGACTCTCAATCTATAAAGTGATCTAGAAAACACTCTAATCTAGAATCTTTATCTACAAAGTAGGAAGCATTCCCTTATAGACTGTTAGTCCAGAAATCACTCTGGGAAGCACCCTCTTCTAGACTTCATACTAGAAAACACACTCCAGACTCTTAATATAGAAAGTGGTCTAGAAAGCATTCTTTTCTAAACTCTCAAACTAGAAGAAACTCATTTCTAGTTTGCACTTTAGAAAGCACTCCTTTTTTAGACTCCTAGTCCAAAAAGCACTCTCTTCTAGAATCTTAGTCCAGAAAATACTCTAGAAAGCACTCGTTTCTAGATATACACTCTAGAAAGCATCTTTTCTAGACTGTCAGCCCCCAAAGCACTCCTTTTTTTTTAGACTGTTAATGCAGAAAGCCCTCTAGAAAGGCCCCCTTCTAGTCTTTCATTCTAGAAAACACTCAACCCTCCCCAACTCTCAATGTAGAAAGTGATCTTTTCTGGACTCTCAATCTAGAAAACATTTGTTTCTAGATCTTCAATCTAGAAAGCATTCTTTTCTAGGTTGTCAGCCCATAAAACACTCTACAAAGCATATCTTTTCAGACCGTCAGTCCAGAAAGCATTCCTTTTCTTGAATCTTAGTCCAGAAAGCATTTTTCTAGACTGTTGGTCCACAAAATACTCTAAAAAGCACTCTCTTCTAGAAAACACTATCCCCTGACTCTCAATTTAGAAAGTGATCTAGAAAGCACTCTTTTCTAGAATCTTTGTCTAGAAAGTACTCTAGAAAGCATTCCTTTATAGATTGTTAGTCCGGAAATCACTGGGAAACACCCTCTTCTAACCTCTCATTCTAGAAAGCACTCTTTCCTGGACTCTCAAACTAGAAAGCACTTGTTTCTAGATCTCCAATCTAGAAAGCACTTCTTTCTAGAAGCTTAGTCCAGAAAGCACTCTAGAAAGCACCCTCTTCTAGACTCTCATTTTAGAAAACACTCACCACTCTAGAAAGTGATATAGAAAGCATGTTTTTCTGGATTCTCAATCTAGAAAGCACTCGTTTCTAGATTTGCACTTTAGAAAGCACTCCTTTTTTAGACTGTTAGGCCAGAAAGCACTCTCTTCTAGAATCTTAATCCAGAAAACACTCTAGAAAGCACTCTCATTTTAGAAAACACTCCCCCTGACTCTCAACCTAGAAAATGATCTATAAAACACTCTTTTCTAGAATCTTTTTCCAGAAAGCACTCCCTCCAGATTCTCAATATAGAAATTGCCCAAGGAAACACTTGTTTCTGGACTCTCAATCTAGACAGCGCTCATTTCTAGATTTACACTCTAGAAAGCCCACTTTTGTAGATTGTCAGCCCAGAAAGCACTCCTTTTCTAGATCGTTAGTTCAGAAAGCACTCTAGAAAATAACCCCTTCTAGACTTTTATTCTAGAAAACATTAACCACCCCCCCCCCAAAAAAAAAAAAAAACCTCAATGTAGAAAGTGGTCTTGAAAGTACTCTTTTTTCTGGACTCTCAGTCTAAAAAGAACTTGTTTCTAGATTGCCAATCTAGAAAGCATTCTTTTTTTAGGCTGTCAGCACAGAAAACACTCTACAAAGCATGCCTTTTCTAGACTATCAGTCCAGAAAGCACTCCTTTTCTAGACTGTCAGTCCAGAAAGCACTCTTTTCTAGACTGTCAGTCCAGAAAGCACTCTAAAAAGTACCTTCTTCTAGACTCCCATTCTAGAAAACACTCATTCCCTGACTCTCAATCTACAAAGTGATTTAGAAAGAACTCTTTTCTGGAATCTTTGTCCATAAAGCACTCTAGAAAGCATTCCTTTATAGACTGTTAGTCCAGAAATCACTCTGAAAAGCACCCTCTTCTAAACTCTTATTCTAGAAAGCCTTCTTTCCTAGACTCTCAATCTAGAAATCTAAAAAGTGCTCTTGAAAACACTTGTTCTTGGACTCTGAATCTAGAAATCCCTCCTTTCTAGATCTACCTTCTAGAAAACATGCTTTTCTAGGCTGTCAGCTCAGAAACCACTCCTTGTCTACATGGTCAGTCCAGAAAGCACTCTAGAAAGCACTCTCTTCTAGCCTCTCATTCTAGAAAGCATTCTTTTTTAGTTTCTTAATCTAGAAAATGCTCTAGCACGCTTTCCTGGACTCTCAATCTAGAAAGCACTTGTTTCTAGATCTCCAATCTAGAAAGCACTTGTTTCTGGATCTCCAATCTAGAAAGCATTCCTTTTCTACACTGTCAGTCCAGAAAGCTCTTTTTCCTAGACTGTTAGTCCAGAATACACGCTAGAAAGCATCCCCTTCTTGATTCTAGAAACTCTTCTCCTAGACTCTCAATCTAGAAAGTGGTCTAGAAAGCACTCTTTTCTCGATTCTCAATCTAGAAAGTATTCATTTCTAGATTTGCACTATAAAAAGCACTCCTTTTCCAGACTGTTAGTCCAGAAAGCACTCTAGAAAGCACCCTCTTCTAGACTCTCATTCTAGAAAACACTCATCTACCCCCAACTCTCAATCTAGAAAATGATCTAGAAAGCACTGATTTCTAGATGTCCTATCTAGAAAGCATTCTCTTCTAAGCTGTCAGCTCAGAGGACACTCTAGAAAGCATTAATTTTCTAGACTGTTAATACAGAAAGCACTCTAGAAACATTCTTTTCTAGAATCTTTGTCCCAAAAACACTGTTTTCTAGAACATCAATTCAGAAAGCACTCTTGTAGAATCTTACTTCAGAAAGTGTAGAGGGCTGAAACTCTTGAGTAAATGCACTGAAGTCAGGACTGCCGAGCACTTGAGGCTAACTACCGACTGGACAAAACTCTATGGGCATATGCTTGGAAAATGGCCCTTCCTACTATCCTGTGCTGGCTCAGTGACTGGTATATACAGAGAATTGTAGGAGGGACTAGGAGATGGAGTAAGACTAGCCAGAGTCACTTTTTGCGGTGGACGAGGAAGAAGGTGGTTTCGGAAATTCTCTTCCATTCCCTTCACTTCTATCCCTAAAGACCAAGAATAAAGACTAAGGACTTTTGCTTATCCTGACTCCGGCTGATTCTAAGGTATCCTGGGTGCTAGTGTGGTCATCACAAGAAAGCACTCTTTTCTAGATTGTTAGAGTAGAAATAACTGTAGAAAGTATCTTCTTCTAGACTCTCATTTTAGAAAGTACTCCCCCCCCCACCAGATTCTCAATCTTGAAAGTGGTCTTGAGAGCCCTCTTTTCTGGATTCTCAATCTAAAAACCATTCATTTCTAGATCTGCACCCTAAAAAACACTCCTTTTCTAGGCTATTAGTCCAGAAAGCCCTCATTTTTAGAATCTTTGTCCAGGAAGCACTCTAGAAAGCATTCTTTTCTAGATGATTAGTTCAGAAAGCACTGTAGAAAACACCCTCTTCTAGATTCTCATTCTAGAAAACACTTCTTTTTTTCTTGGCCTGAAGAGTCAAACTCTTCAATCACAGGATATACTTCTATTTTTAAATCAGATATATTATACCCTTCATTTTTAGCTTTTATTAGTGCCCTTTGTAATTGTGTCATAGGTGGTGGACAAAACTACTGAATGTGTGGTGCTGATGGTGTCATTGTCCTTCCCCCTCCTCCTCCCAACAAACACTCCCCTGACTCTCACTCTAAAAAGTAATCTAGAAAACACTCTTTTCTGAACTCTCAATCTGGAAAGCATTCTTTTCTAGACTGTCAGCCCAGAAAGCACCCTAGAAATCACCCTCTTCTAATCTCTCATTCTAAAAAACACTCCTCCTCTGACTTTCAATCTAGAAAGTGTTCTAGAAAACACTTTTTTCTAGACTCTCAATTTAAAAGGCACTCATTTCTAGATCTTCAGTCTAGAAACTACTCTTTTCTAAGCTGTCAGCCCAGAAAATACTCTACAAAGCACTCTTTTTCTAGATCACCAGTCCATAAAGCACTCCTTTTCTAGACTGTCAGTCCATAAAACTCTTTTTTAGAATCTTAGTCCAGAAAGCACTTTAGAAAGCACCCTCTTCTAGACTCTCATTCTAGAAAATATTCACCCCTCTAGAAAGTTATTGAAAAAGCACTCTTTTCTAAAATCTTTGTCCAGAAAGCACTCTAGAAAGCACCCTCTTCTAGACTCACATTCTAGAAAGCACTCTTTCCTAGATTCTCAATCTAGAAAGTGCTTTAAAAAGCACTTTTCTGGACTCTCAATCTAGAAAGCATTTATTTCTAGATCTCCAATATAGAAAGTATTTCTTTTCTAGACTGTCAGTCCAGAAAACTCTCTTTTCTAGACTGTTAGTCCAGAAAGCACTCTAGAAATCAGTCTTTTCTAGAATATTAGTCCAAAAAGCACTCTTCTAGAATCTTAGTCCAGGATGCACTATAGAAAGCATTTTTTCCGACTGTTAGTCCAGAAAGCATTGTAGAAAGCATCCTCTTCTAGACTATCATTCTAGAAAGCACTCCCCTCAGACTGTCAATCTATAAAGTGTCTAGAAAACACTCTTTTTTGGACTCTCAATCTAGAAAGTACTTGTTTCTAGATTGCACTCTAGAAAGTACTCTTTTCTGGACTCTCAATCTAGAAAGTACTTGTTTCTAGATGGCACTCTAGAAAGCATTCTTTTCTAGACTGTCAGACCAGAAAGAACTTTAGAAAGCACTCCTCTAGACTATTAGTTCAGAAAGCATGATCTTCTAGAATCTTAATCCAGGAAGCTCTTTAGAAAGCCCTCTTCTAGATTCTCATTTTAGAAAGCACTCCCTCCCTACACTCTCAATCTAGAAAGCACTCTAGCAAGCACTCTTTTCTGGGCTTTCAAACTAGAAAGTACTCATTTCTAGATTGCACTCCTTTTCTAGACTTTCAGTCCAGAAAGTAAGTACACTTTTCAAGAATCTCAGTCCAGAAAGCATTCTAGAAAACACTTTTCTGGACTGTCTTTTGCCTTTCTTTGTATCCTCATTTTTTAACGCAGTGCCTGGCACATAGAAGGTACTTAATGAATAGCAAGAGAAGGGAATAATAAGCCTTCATTGAGTATCTACTTTATGAAAAGCATTGTATTAATCACTTTACAGATATAACCTCATTTGAATAAATGCCTGTTGAGTGACCAAAAAAAAAAGTTCTTGCTATCAAGATAACAGAGTTCCATTCAAGTTCCAAGGAAGAATCACCAAGGAACAGAAAAATTATCTTCAGACATACATATTTACATATGTACATGCTACTTGTAAAGATCTTTCGATAAGACATTGGGAATATATCTGGAACTTCACCAAGTTTTTCTAATTATCAAATCCTGATCTCCTAGGAATGTAAATTTCAGGAGTTGTTAAAAAGCCTCAAGTTATCACTTCTATAAGGGGAAAAACAGGTATGGTTGGTTTATGGAAAGTACAAAGAGTTTTCCTGCACTTTGAAGGCTGATTTCGTTTTTTAAAATGATTTTTTTTTTTTTTTTTTTGCTGAATTCAGGATAATTGAATCAAAACCATCTGGGCTATATTTCCTTTAATGCTCACCTCAATTTTTAAACCCAGGAGAAAAGTTCTTTAGCAGAGGGGAGAATGAGAGAAAATTACTCTGAGGTTGGCTTAATTCCAAAGGGAACAGAACAAATCAGTTGATAAGCAAACCAAAACAAAAACCCCAAACCAAAAAGGGAAGCAAGAAGAAAATGAAAACCCTTTCCTCATCATCCAGTCATCACTTTGGGGTGTCTTTTCTTCCTTCTAGCTCTCAAATCTACTCCATTTCTTTCCACTTTCCATCTGCTGCATCAACTCAGGCTCAAATCTTAATTACCTCTGCCCCCCCACTATGTCATTGCCACTTTAACTGACCTTCCCTTCTCTACTGAGTACATGCTTACTGTTCTGAATTGAATTGAACTGAATTAAATTGAATTGAATTACTCCTATGCCCATAGCTCCTAATATATTCTGCCTTGAATTGCTAAATATTCCTATGGATAGGTTTCTTCTTTATAAATAGGCTCTAAGTTCCTTAAAGTAGGAACTCCATTTTACTTTTCTATATCTTTCATACCATGTAGGGCTTCTATATTTGTGACCACCGCCCTCCCATGCACATCATTCCTAGTTTAATCCTGGGATTATAATGCTATAAACATCATTTTCAGCACACACACACACACACACACACACACACATTCCCCTTCTTGGAAAACTCTTGAAATTTCTTGGATCAATTCCAAACTCTTAGTCTGATACAACACACCTTCCAGACCTCACTTCTGGCCATTTTCTCAAGTTCTCTAGTCAGGTTTCTACTCCTTTCTTCAGCCTAAAATTCTTCCCCCTCCTCTCTGACAATCTCCTCATCCTGCTTCTAAAGCACACCGTGATCTGGAACTATTCCAAAGTCTTAGTCATCTTTCCCTTTGTTAAATTCCTAAAACACTTTTTTGCTTTATCTAGACCTGTGATTTTATTGGTGTAGGGAAATCTTGGTCAGGACTCATCTTCTACTCATTTAATCAGCATTTTTTTCCCTGAAAACCAGTCTTTTAGAGCATTTCCTAGGACATAGAAGATTAAATGATTTGGAGGTGAGCTCTCTATTAATTAGTCCACACTATCTCTTGATTTCATTTATTTTCTCAGTAGAATATAAACTCCTCAAGGGTACTTTAATCTGTCTCTTTGTTTTTCAGGTTCTTAGCACAATGCCCTGCCCATAGGAGGTACTCAGAAAATATGTGTTAGATTGAATCAAGACCAAGCCATTGACACCTAAATTATATATACTGCTTTGGATTGTCAGTAATATTTTTATGAGCATATTGTCTTTTCCCTGGAACTAGACTATAAATCTCCTTGGCTCTGAGGACCATATTTTATCTTTATATTCATGTATAGTGAAAAGCACTTGGTGCCTGAAAAAGGAAGTTAGGAATAGATGAAGGAAGAATAAGGAGGAAGAGGAAGAGGAAGAAGAGAGAGAAGAAAGAGAAGGAAAAGGAAGAGGAAGAGGAAGAAGAGATGAAGAGGAAAAAGGAGAAAAGGGATGGGAAGAAGAGGATGAACAGAAATAGGAAAAAGAGAAAAGAGGAAGAAGAAAAGGATATAAGAGAAGTAGAAACAAAAATTTTGACAAAGAGAATGGAAAATGGAAGGGTGTGCTTACCGGTACCTTCATTTTAAAGTCATCTCTATAGAGTTTAATGCCAATGTCAGCGATGGTCCTTTGGATAAAGCGAGATGGCCGAAGGACAAAGACGAGCTGCAGGTTTCCTGGAAATGCTCCCTGGAATGGTGAAAAAAGCTCATGAGGAAAGGCATCTCACAGCCAAGACTCTCTTGCATTTGAATTTCATTCGAGGTGATGCAACTGGCCTGGAGTGAATCACCAGTAAATAAAGGGGAAGGTCAAGAGGCCCAGAGAAGTGCTCCAAATGGGCCATTTTGGATGGGGATGGAAGAAATCTGGGAGGCAGATCAAATGAAATCATAAGGGGCAGGGACTCTCAATTGGGCATGGGTTTTTCCAGCTATTAACATGGTAGTCGGCACATAATAAACACAATAAATACTTGTTGAGCTTTCCCTGGGCACCACGGAAACAAATAAATACTTGTTGAATTGAGGAGTACATCTCAAACCCCCCTGAACTGAACTGAACTGAAACCTCCTGAGCTCCTCCTCTAGTTCTCTTTCTATTAAGAGCTCTTACACAGATTGTGGTTTGGAATACCTTCTTCTTTCTCAAGCTATTTACTGTTGCACATCCTCAGGACATCTACCAGTTGTAAACTCTCTGAAGACAGGGACTATCTCCCTTTTATGTGCCTTTGCCCCTAGGTTTAGAAATTTGGGTGCAGAGAGCGGATGCCCTCTGCCCAATGTATGTCCTTAATCTACTTAAATGTCTCAGGCTAAGTACAGGACTCCATTCAATGGTTGCTATTGCTAACAGTTCTGTTACCCAGTCACAAATTGGAAGTGATTGCTATATTAAGGTTTAAGGTTTAAGAGGGGAGCACAAAATGATGAATTGTTGGATCATCAAAGATTCACTCAAAAATATATATCCTGTGCCATATCTCTTAGGTTCACTAGATATTAGATTATTTATTAAACTGATCATCACTATGGCTTCTTGTAGCACAAAATCTGTACTCATTCTCTGCAGGAGATTACTGAGTAAAGGGAAATGTTAGCTAGAGGCTCATCACCCCAGTGGGCTCTCGGGTAGACCCCAATAGCTGAAGGTACTGAAGGTGAGAAAATCCCACGAATCATGGATACCACAACTGACCCAGAACCCACTGGCCTGGAGGGAACTAAGGGTCTCTTGGCAGGCAAACTCTGCCAGAGAGTTGGAGGACACAAAAAAACTGCCATTACCCATCTTTAATTAACCGTGATTAGGAATCTTCTAAAAAGAATATCAACTCTATTTAGTTATTCCTTTCCCTGTTCTTTCCACCCACCTCCCTTAGGTCAACTCTCCCAAATTTTATATGTCTTGGGATTAAGTGAGCAAGAAATTGTTATGAGACTCTGAAGTTAGAATTGTATTCTCAGGATGCCAAGTGTGGGTGTAGCCACTAGAAAGGATAATTCTACAGCCCCAAATAGACTCAAGTTATCAAGTTGTCAGGGTGGAACAGCGTCTTCCCCTCCCTGTCTCTTAAGAAGAGGGGGTTCTAAAGCGGGGGTCTGAGAATCTGTTGATTTAAAAAAAACATATTTTGATAAAATTTTTAAAAACAACAATATTTACACGCAATTGGAAAAAGATAAAATATTAAAATTAAAAAGGAAAAAAAGCCCTTTTGATAACTAGATTTTGATATAATTATTTTCTTTTGTAATTCCATGCATTTTATTTTATGCATTTAAAAGCATTTTTCTCAGAGGGGATCCATAGACAGCAGATACACACACATAGAGTTAAGATCTCTTAGCCTAGGTCATGCTTGCATGTAACTCTCAGAAGAAGCTGGAATTTTGCTAAGTCACATCACTATAATTAGCTGGAATTCTATATATCCTGAAGCACAACAAAAAAAGTGAGGAGAGAGGGCTAGTCTTATCATCAGAAAGACCTGGATTTAAGTCCCACCTCTGATCATTCTTGGCTGTATAAAGTCACTTTACCCTTTGGTTTCCTGGGCAACTCTTTTTTTTTTTTAATTTTCAAAATTCTTCAACATTGACCTTTGCAAAGCCTTGTGTTCCAAATTTTCCCCTCCTTCCTCCATCCCCTCCTCTAGATGGCAAGAATGTTAAACATGTTAAACTATATGTTAAATCCAATATATTTCTACAATTATGATGGTGCACAAGAAAAATCAAATCAAAAAGAAAAAAAAAAAAGAAAATAAAACATAAGCAAACAACAACAAAAAGAGTGAGAATGCTATGTTGTGATCCATGTTCAGTTCCCACAGTCTTCCCTTCAGGTGTAGGTGGCTCTCTCCATCACAAGACACTGGAACTGGCCAGGCAACTCTTTAAAACTCTAAGTAATGGTGAATGTGTATGGATGCAAGAGATTTCTGATCAGACTTCCCCACAGCAATGAAATCATAGACAATAATAGCTAGCGTTTATATAACACTTTAAGTATGCAAATTGCTTTAAAGATATTATATCATTTGAGTTTCATAACAACCCTGGGAGGTAGATGCTATTATTATTCCCAATTTACAGATTAGGAAACTGAGGCTGGGGGTGGCTGTGTCTTACCCAGGGTCACACTGGCTAGTTAAGTGGCTGAGTCTGGATTGGAACTCCTCTTCCTAATTTCAAGTCCTCAACAGATGAAGGAAAGAAGCACTAAATCTACCAGGAAGGAATCTCTTTCTTTTACTCCTCTCAGGATTCCACTTGAGGACAGGGGGTGCTCTCTCTCCAGCCTTCCCCACTGTGCAGCCTTGCTGGTCAGCTCCCAAATGCTGCCTCCTTTGCCTTTGTTGCTCAAACTTTAAGAAATCAAACCCTTTTTATTTTAAAAGGGAAGGTGATGAGAAGGGGCCGGGAGGAGGGAATCTGGACAAGTGCATTATCTGAGAGCATCAGAATGCTCTCACAAACCCCAACGGCAGGGAAAAACTTTTCAATAAATAATAATTCCCATCCTCCCTTCCCATGAATTTGACTGAAAAAGAACTGAAGAATTACCGCTTAAAAGAAATGAGCATAAGTCATAGTTTTACACTGGAAGGGACCTTAGAATCCAGTGCTTTCATTCTGCAGATGAAGAAATGGAGCACAGAGCTACTGAGTGAGTGGCCCGGGGTCACACAGCTGCTAAGGATCTGAGCTAGGATTTGAACTGAGTTCTTCCTGATCTCTCTTCCTAAACCCTCAGAAAGAATAATTTCAATACACCCTTCCCACTCTGACCTCCCCAACTCCACACGGTCTGTGCGGCACTCACAGGATGCTCTTGTATTTTTTCAAACTCAGATGCAATACTCTGCTTGATCTATTCATGGCCAAGAACCCTGGCTGTTCCGCTCTCTCTGTCTAGCCAGACCCAGGATTTAAGGGAGTTCTTTGAGCATTCAGTATTTAGTATTTTCTGACACGTTCCCCAGCTCCTCGCCTTCCGAGAGACCGGGGAAGTGTGCTTTGCGGGCACTTGGAAAGGTCCCCCTTCCAGGTCAGGAAAGCTTACGTTTTCTCCATCATCAGCAGCAGAGTAAACACAAACATCATGGGTACTCACTGCGATTCGGGTCAAGGATGCCTTCACGGAGCTCCATTTGTCTCTCCTTCTGTCGATAACAATGATGAACCCAATGCTGGCAGCCTCCAGACTGCAAAGAAACACGAAGAGATGTGGGGGGTTACAGGGATCCACGGGAGTTTGGGGTGACCCGACTCCATGCCGCTGCCCAGCCCCGGAAAGCAGGGGCAGCTCCCACTCTGTACCCCGAGGCTGCCTGGCAGCCCTCATAAAACATGCATGCTTTATCTGTTCCTATCTCTCGGCTCCTGCATCCCTGGCTGGGAGATGCAGGGATGTGGGCTAGGGCCACATGGCTCCATGGCTGAACGTGCCGGGGGCCGGCAGATGCCTGGGGGAGGCGGACACCCCCATCTTGGGCCCTGTCATGTTCCTCCCCAAACACTGACACGTCATGGGGCTGGGGTTGGCTCCTTCTCCTGAGGATTCCACCCGGGCTGTGGGAGAAGGCAACACACTCAGCGCAAGGTGCAAACGGCTCACCAAGAATCAGGGGAGCGAAATGGAGCTTGTATCAGAACACGCGTGAAAGGAAATGTGTCTTGCTGAGACCCCACAGCCCCATCACTCGCTGGCCCTCTCCCCGATTCTCTGTACAGGGAAACATGAGACCGGATACTCCCACAGTCCCTTCTAGCCCTAAATCCAAAGATATTTGGATCCTTTTAAAAGCTAAGCCTCCAGGATGGACATTTCCTCCCTTTCTTGTTCTTCTTAGAGCACGCAAAATGCCCTACGTAAAGCTCCCCATGGGGCAGTTAGATGGAGCAGGACAGAGCACCTGCCCTGGAGTCAGGAGGACCTGAATTCAAATGTGGCTTCAGACACACGTAACACTTTCTGGCTGTGTGACCCTGGACAAGCCACTTAACTTGCAATTGCCTTGTAAAAATAAATAAATAATTTTTTAAAAAAGTAAACAAAATAAAGATTCCCCACAAGGAAGAGACATCCTATCTCTTAACTCATCAAATAATTTATATAGTAAATGCCTACTCTGGGCCAGGCAAGGTTTGGGGGCCGAAAGATAAAAACAAAACAAGTTCTTCAAGGAGTTCACATCCTTTCTAACGAGATAAATCTAAATTCAATTACCTCTGATTCATTTTTAGGGGACCACAGCTCAGGGAAAAATCATGGGATGTTCACTCATTTTTTCAGTCACGTCTGGCTTTTCTTGATCCCATTTGAGGATTGCTTGCCAAAGATCCTGGAGTGATTTGCCATTTTCTTCTCCAGTTCCTTTTATAGATGAGGAAACTGAGGCAAACAGGGTTAACTGACATGCCCAGGATCACAGTGTCTGATGTCAGATTTGAACTCAGATCTTCTAATTCCAGATATTCTATTCACTGTGCCACTTGTAGTAAAAAAAAAAAAAACCTGGGTTCAAATCCTGGGTCTACTACTTGCTGCCTTTGTGACTTTGGGCAAGTCACTAACATTCCCTAAAACTCAGTTTACCTATCAATAAAATGGGGACATTGGACTAAGGTCCTCTCCTGTCCAGAATACTAGGATTTTTGTCCCTTCTGTTTAGCCTGAGAGTTTTTGAGACACTCCTTTTATTCATTTATTTTTAATATTTCCACTTTTATTTTCCTAACTTCCAAGGTGATTATAACTTTTTTAAAGTGCCAGGAATCATAAGACATAATTATTCAACTTGTTTCTTAGAGAAAATAGTTATAAGAACCCCTTGGGGGAAGGAGGTTAGCCATGAGAGGAGTAGCTAATTGGAGTTGAGCTTGGGAGTTGAGCAGGGAAGAAGACATCAGCTGATCTTAATCGAAAGAAGAAGTCTTGTATCAGTATCAATATATTATGTCATAACATGTTATAGAGGCAGGAATGTGTCTGTGGGGATAGAACACTGGACTTTGAATTGGGGAGATCTGAGTTCAAATTCTGCCTCAACTATTTATTAGCTGTGTATCCATAGATACATAAAATAATTTATCTTTCTCGACCTCAGTTTCCTTATTTGTATAAAGGGATTATAATAGCACCTCCTCTCCAAGGTTTTTTCTGAGAATAAGTGAGATCATATTTGTAAAGCTTTGCAAGCTTGGCAAACTTTAATGTGATATATAAATGCTGATTTTATTCTGTGTATGTGACCACCATCTTTAAGCATGTTTATTTAATTTTTTTACTTTTCTCCAATTACATGTAAAAACAATTTTTAACATTCATTTTTTTAAACTTTGAGTTTCAAATTCTCTCCCTCCCTCCCATCCCCTCTTATTGAAAAGATAAGCAATTTGATATAAATTACGCATGAGCTCTTTTCTATTGGGAAGTCACCATTAGAAAGCTGATAATTAAACATGGGAAAAAGTGAAGAGAGAGAAAAAGAGGGACCAGGACAGAGCCTCCAGGGCCAGCTGCAGTTAGTGGACTTGATATGAATGATGAATGAACAAAGAAGATGGAGAAGAATGGTCAGAGAAAAAGGGGGAGAACCAAAAGTCTGCAAACACAAGATTTCCTACCACCAAAATTTGCAGGGAAAAGGAATGAGCACATTGGCTCTCATATATACTGTGACATGGAAAATGCATTAGAGTTAGAGATGTGCTGTGGAAAATCTGAGGGGATGGTCATTATCGGTCAGGGGCAGCAGAGAAATCTGTGGAGGAGGAGGTAATATGAGGATTGGGCTTTGAAGGATGAGGAGGAAGTTAACCAGGGAAGAGGAGGAGGAAGAGGGAAAGTATTGAAAAGATGGAACCATCTTGAAGAAGGGTGAGAACAGGATGGGTTCAGGAAGAAGAGCTCTGTCCTGACTCATCTGGGAGCTGAACAAATGGAGAGCAAAACTAGAAGATAAACTTGGGGAAGAAGGATGGTACCAGTGGCAGGAAGCCACAGATTCCAGACAGAGGAGTCTGAACTTTATCTAGAAGGCGATAAAGAGCCAATAAAGACTTATAATCAGAGGATTGACATGGCAAATTGTAGGTATTAAAAAGATTACTCTGAGAGTGACATGAAGAGTAGATTACAATTAGGCAAGAGTAGAAATAGCAGCTGGGACAGTTAAGTGACAATGTGGTTGGAATACTGGACCTGCAGTCAGAAGGATCTGAGTTCAAATCCAGCCTCAGACACTTATTGACTGTGTGATCATGGGCAAGTCTCTTAATCCTGCCTGCCTCTGTTTCTTCATCTGTAAAGTGAACTGAAGAAGGAAATGGCAAACTGCTACAGTTTCTTTGCCAAGAAAACCCCACATCGAACCGTGAAAAGTCAGACACAACTGAAAAATGACTGAACAATAATAAAATATTTAGACATTGTGCTGGTCACTGGCTTAAAAAAATTAAAAATGCCTGCCTTCAAATAGCTTAGATTTTTACTAGAAGATACAGTGTATAAACAGATAAGTAATACAGGATAGTTCATAGAGGGAAAGTACACTAATGATTAAGAGGATTAGGAACGGCTTCTGGTGGAAGATGAGACCCAAGTTAAATCCAGGAATTCTAAGACACAAAAGTGAGAAGAGAGCATTCCAGATATCAGGGGCACCCTGTGCAAAGCTTCCAAAGTGAGAGACGGGATGTTAAATTCAAGGAACAATAAGATGGTGACTCTGACTGAAAGGTAGAGTTTGTGAAAGGAATAATGTGAACCTAGAAAAAGTAGGCTACAGTGAGATCAGTAAGATACTCAAATGAGAAGCTTCTCTTTTATTCTGGAGATGAGGGGAATCACTCAATGATTTTGAATTGGAGAGTGATGTGGTTAGTCTATGTACATCAGGAAGGTGATTTAGCAATTATGTAAAAGAGAAATTGAAAAAAAGAAAAAATGAAAAGCAGGAAAACCAAATGAGAAACCCTAAGAAGGGTGATGAAAGTCTCAACTAGAGTTGTAGCCTCGTGAGCGAAAAGGAGGGTGTGACTACAAAGATACGTGATAGCTGTAAAATAAGACAGGATACCATGATTGGATGGTAGAGGATGAGGAATGGGAGAGGGGGAAATGAGAGTGGACTAAAGAGATAAAGTGGAATGAATCATAGAAGGTAAGTTTGTGCTGGAATGTTCAAGAGTCAGACTCAAGATATACTTTAAAGTTTAATCTTCATTATTAACAATTTCTCCATCATTCTCTTAAGTTTAGGCCAGGAACAAAACAATAAATCAAAATCTGATTTGTGATGTTTACTGACTTCCAAGGTATAAATGCTCATACTAAAAACTGAACAATCAGTTTGAATTGGTTCCAACCCAGTCTCGGACCTTAATGAATATTTAGTCCAACTCCCTCATTTTATAGATAAGAAAACTGAATATCAGAAAGGTTAAGTGAATTTCTTGAGGCTATTTAACTATTCATGGATAACATGGCAGAAAACTCAAAACTCCTGATTCTCAGGTTTGTGTTCTTCCTAGTAAGACTGCCTGATGCTTTATGAGAAATCAATCTGGAGTTTCAGATTGCTTTTTTATAAAAAAGAAAGAAAAAGAGAGAGAGAGAAAGAAAGAAAGAAAAAGAGAGAGAGAGAAAGAGAGAAAAAGAGAGAGAGAGAGAGAGAGAGAAGAGAAGAGAAGAGAAGAGAAGAAGAGAAGAGAAGAGAGAAGAGAAGAGAAGAGAAGAGAAGAAAGAGAAGAGAGAAAGGAAGGAAGGAAGGAGGGAGGGAGGAGGAAGGAGGAGGAAGAGAAGAGAAGAGAAGAGAAGAGAAGAGAAGAGAAGAGAAGAGAAGAGAAGAGAAGAGAAGAGAAGAGAAGAGAAGAGAAGAGAAGAGAAGAGAAGAGATCAGGTTTATTATCACTGAATCCACAGTGCCTATAGACCAGCATCCATAAAGAAAAAATTAATGATTTCATTAGATAGAAGTCGATAGCTTTTTCTTTCTGCTGAGTTCAGCAGCAATAATTAATAATATACAGACTAAGTGTTTTCCCAGAAATCTTCCGTATAATCTTATTGATTTTTCTCTTTCTCTTAAGTGTTATTGATTTTAAGAGAGACTCACAGCCTTAGGGATGAAATACTAAGTCTATATGGTAAAGGTGCAAGCCTTTTTCTCTGATAACTGGCTCCATTCCCTCCCTTCCCCTTGTCAGGAACTTGTTAAGAAGTGGTTTGACTGGGGCAGCTAGGTGACTCAGTGGATAGAACCCTGGCCCTGGAGTTAGGAGGACCTGAATTCAAATCCACCTCAGATACCTGACTTACTCGCTGTGTGAATCTGAGCAAGTCACTTAATCTTGATTGCTATTCTCCTCCCCCTCCTTTCCCTCCCCTCTCCCCCTCCCCCCCCAAAAAGGGGGGGTTTGAGACAAGAGACGGAATCAGCCCAGTAGTTCCAGGAAAAAATGTGAGCAGAGCATCAGAGAAGTTAGGGAAAGAACTAGGACTGGAGATAGAACGAACAAGGCAGGAAGAACCAATATGGAAGGAAGATCAAATCTCCACATGCCACGGGGAAGAGAAAGGTAGCCATGATGGAGGAGTTCCGTGGAAGGAGCTCAGTAGTTCTGGCTGGGATCTTTCTGTGTCCTTCGCTGTGTGAAAATGGGAAGGTTAATGACTTTACTAAGCGCACCTTGTTCTACTGGAGCTCTTACTATCCCGTCAGAGAAAAAACCGAGCGCTCCTTAAGCTGGGCGTACCCGAAATTCGCGGCGCCGACATACTGAGTCCAGGACTCTCCGGGCTCTGCCGGATCACCAGCTCCCACTTCTGGGAGAGCCCTGCCCCGACAGGAGCCGATAAGATCAATATGCGATCGCACCCCCCCCACTCTGCGATTTTTATCTTCTTAACCTCTGGCTGCCCTCCCCCACCCGAAGCTCAGTTCTAACTGAGCTCCCATGTCCATTTGCTTAGAGGAATCAACGCCCAGATCCAACCTAACTGTTGTGTCTTTCTTAGACGGAACTCTGGGGGAGAGGGGGGAGGGAAGGTTGCCATTAATGCTGTCAAGTGTCGTCAAGTCGCTGGAAATCTGGAGAATTTGGACTCTTCCCCCGCTTTTCTCCTTCCCCCCTTCGCTCCCCCCTACCTCCCCTGTTCCCCCCTATCTTCCCCCCCCCTTCCCCCCAGCAACCGGACTTGGAACCACAGGACTAATAAGTTCCCGAAGCCTGGACGTTGACGCGGGAGGGTCCCTTCCCCAAATGCCCGGATCCTAGCTTGGAGTCCAGATGTTCAGATTCCTCGCTAACCCTCTGTGGGGTCGGAGACAGCATCGCCTTGGGTAGGTCTCCTCTGAAGGCACGTAAATTGGGCACGGGACAGCCGGAATCCCACTCCGAAGCTGTTAGAAGGCTGATGACCCTAAGTATTGCCAGCGGGGGCGAGCTCACCCAACACAGCCTTGGGCTCTGCTGCGGCTCCTATGATAGGTCCAAACTGGACCAATTACAAACAAATTAACGCAAAAGGACCATTAGACGTCTAAATCGGAGGGAGAAGGTTTCCCTTCTGTTCCTCAAGCATCTTTTAATCACCCCCGGCTCCTTTCCTATGGGGAGATCCAAGTAACATAATGATTCCAAAGCACTTAACACAGGGACATAGCCTAGGCTAAGCTCTCCATTATTATGATTTATAAAATTGAATGGAATTGTTCCATACCCGATAACTCAAAAGTGGTTTTATAACGCCAGAGGTAATAAGATGAATGGTTTTTATATGTGATAATTTGCAAATGCGCAATTGGTAGCACCTGAAGTTTATTGTCTGTGTAATTATTGTATTTCTAAATTGTGTTGTATTTCTAAATCTAGATTATGAAATTTGACAGGTGCTATTAGACAAAATGTGACTTTTAATCTGGATGTTGTTACACATGAATTAGGCTTTTAAAGAAAAGGAAATATTTTCTGGATATTTGAAAACTATTCATATTTAATGAGATATATTTAGTTAATGTTACTAATCTACCACTTATTTGATGTATGTCTGAAATCCCAGAATCGTTTTAATTTATAAGTGAAAGATTAATGAATGTTAATTGGGTTTTTTATTGGATGTAATCCAATCCAATTCAATTCATACTTGATAACTTTATGAAAGTTTTTTACATGTGATCAATATATGCCAAAGTTGAGATGAATGATTTTCTGTGTAAGAGATCATCTGATTGGTCAACATAATGTTGTTTATAGTGTTTTTATTTTATTTTATTTTTTTTTTTGCTGAGACAATTGGAGTTGAATGACTTACCCAAGCCTTCTAAAAAAATCACACAAAAATTTTTTTACAAGTTTTTCCTCAATTTAAACATTTCTTCTTCAAAATGTTTCTCTTTTTTAAAAGCAGCTTAAAATTTATCCTGATGTTAAAAGTGGCTAAAAGGGGCAACTAGGTGGTGCAGTGGATAGAGCACTAGCCCTGAAGTCAGGAGGACCTGAGTTCAAATATGATCTCAGACACTGGCTGTTAGTTCCCTACTAAAGTTAGTTCCCAGGGTCACTTTAAAGTGGGGATAATAATAGCACCTAAATGGTTGTGAGATCCAAATAAGATAATATATGTAAAGTTTCTGCAAATCTCAAAGTACTACACAAGAAAAAAGGGCTATTTGTAGTAGGCTTTGCTTAGAACCTGCACTGAATCCCACAATGTCCCAGCCCAGCAGTACAGAGGAAAATTAACTATATGAAAAACAAGCTCATAAGATAGGAAGGAGGGCAACATGATTGAGGAAGAGATGTCCTGTGAACTGGAGATGTTTAACTTGGAAGAGAGAAGGCTCTGGGGAAACATGAAAGCTGTTTTCCAATATTTGGCACCAAACAACATGTCCCAACTCCTATGTTCTTTTCTTTTTTCTCTTCTCTTCTCTCTTTTTTTCTCTCTCTCTGTTTCTCTCTTCCTTCTTTCTTTCCTTTTTTTATTCTTTCCTCCCTCCCTCCCTTCCTTCCTTCCATCCTTCCTTTCTTTTTTTTCTTTTTTCCTTTCTTCTTTCCCTCTCTCCTTTTTCTTTCTTCCTTCTTTTCTTCTTCTCTCCCCTCCTCCTTTTTCTCCTCCTCTTCTTCCTCTTCTTCTTTTTTCTCCTCTCTCTCTCTCTCTCCCCTTCCCTTCCTCCCTCCTTTATTTCTTCCTTCCCTGCCTCCCTTCTTTCTTTCAATTAGGTTTAAGTGACTTGCCCAAAGTCACACAGCCAGTAAGTGTTAAGTGTCTTAAAGCCAGATTTTAACCCAGGTCCTCCTGATTCTAGAGCTGGTACTCTATTCACTTTGTCACTCCCTCCTCCTTCTCCACTCTCTTTCCCCGCTTCCCTCTCCTATTTTCAGTGAGGAACCTTAGGGTAGGGCTGACCAAGAGAAAATTCAGGCAGTTTGAGGGCTTAAAAAAAAGAGGTAGAGACAGTACAAGACCCCAGAATGGGGAAAGGACAGAGTGCAGAAGCCCTCAATAGGTAGAAGCCAGGGACCCGTTGGACCATTTCCATATCCTTCTTCTAGGCATCCAGCCACCCACAATCCCTCAAGTTAACAGGAAACCTGGCTGCTTTGATGGAAGACTTGAACAAGTTGCTGTTCTAGAAGACAGTAAAATCAAAATGCATCTAGCTTTACCCTTAAGGGTACTGGCGTTGCCCTTGGGCCAACCACCTATGACATCTCAACCTCTTCACAGGAGGCAGAACTGAACCTATGGAAAATCTCAGAAGAAAACAGGAAGAAAGTCTCCTTGTGGAAAGCAGGAGTTCAGCTGTGACTTGGAAAAGCCAAGAAGTGGAGACGATAAGGGGGAGAAGATTCCAGGGATGGGAGGTAGCTAGTAAACATTCCCAGAGTCAGGCGATGGATGTTTCATGTCAGGACCAGAAAGGAGGCTGATATCACTGGAATGCCGGGAATATGGGGAAAGGAAGAGAGAGAAATCTGAACAAGTAAGCAGCAAGTTGGCCAGTCCTAGACACCAATCTGCAAAAACTGCCCTTGAAGGCAGTAGCTGTCATTAGCACGTGGAATATTTCTCCCTAATCTTCCCTTGGAGAGCATCCTCACTCTGGAACAAAGGCACCTCAGAACCAGCCGAGGGAGACTATCTGCAACTCCTATCTCACCGGGCTCTGGGAATCTGCAGGGAACTCTGGAGAGATAAAGGAGGTGGCTGTGGCTACCAGGCACTCAGATGGGATAGTGCCAGATCTAGCCCCTCATTTCCACAAGATGCTTTCAGCCCTGAAGGAGAATAAGCAAGCGCAGAAAAGGTTTTTGTTCATCAAAAATCCATCCTTTATCTCCCGCTGAGAGCACTGGATGTTCAAAGACTAGCAAAAAAATGAGTGGGATGAAATTTTCCTGGGAATTCTTGCATGACTGGCCCTGTAGGCCAGGGATTAGCCAACTCATCATGTCTCTTATTTTCTCAGAGAGTTATCTAAAAAATAGGAAAGTACGGGGACTTGCTCAGGACAGCATGTGCCAGAAGCAAGGCTTGGCTCTTTCCGGCTCTGAGACCAGCTATAGCTCCATTTTGTCACACTGCCTGACATTTCTGTAGTGAGACTATTGTGTAGATATTCTGTGTGTGTGTGTGTGTGTGTACAAGTGGGTGTAATTTTAAGAAAAAATTAGAGACAAAAGCATGTATTCCTTTCAAAAATATTCAATGCATTGATTCTTATAGATAGACAGAAAAAGAGAAAAATACAGAGAGAGACAGAGACTGAAAAAGACCGAGACAGAAAGACACATACAGAGAGAGAGAAAAATCAATTCACAGAGAAAGGTAGAGACAGAGAGAGATAAAGAGAAAGAGAGAAACAGAGTCAGAGAGATACACAGAGAGAAAGACAAGAGACAGAGACAGAGATATAGAGACCCAGAGACACACAGAGCAAGACAGAGACAGAAACAGAGAGACAGAAGGAGGAAGGGGGATGGAAGGAAGAAAGGAAGGGGGAAAAGAGAATAAATTAAAAATAGGACAAATAATGCCACGATGATTAGGTATTTCTGCTTTCTGGACAGCTGTCTAAAAGTGAAAACACAACTGGATAAGGGAAATAGCTCCAAAAATGGAGAAATAAAAGTTCAATGAGCTGTGATAAAAACCTTGAGTTTTGAAGAAGTGTACTGGGAAGACTGTCGTGGACTGGTTCAAAAAGAAATAAGCAGAACCAAGAGAATACCATACACAGTAACTATACGCCAAATAGAAAGCTCCCTAGAAGGAAGTCAAACTCTAACCAACTGAAAAGGTAGGAAAAAAAGTCCTTTTCATGCCAAAGAGAAAAGAAACTATGGTAGAATGTTGTTGTATGTACTGTCAGAGGTGGTTGCCTGAAGGGGCCTTGTGTGTGTGTGTGTGTGTATGTGTGTGTGTGTGTGTGTGTATAATTTAATTTAATTTTGCTTTATTACAAAGGGACTATCTTGAGGGAATAGTTGGGAGGGAAATAAGCATTTCCTACAATTACTCCCTATAATAATAATAATTTTTAAATGAGCATCAATTAATTTTTTTTAAATGTCACCTCTCAGAAATATTAATCACTGTGGCATTAACACAACTAAAGACTGAGAGTTTGAAATTAACAGAGAGGGTCTTTTATGTGGGACTCAAGCCTTAAAATACCCAAAATGCTTTTCTAGCAACAACCTGTGAGATGGGTTGTATAAATTCTACCCACCTCATTCCCATCTGACATATGGGAAAATTGATGTTCAGGAAAGTGAAAGGCAGAGGAGAAACTAACTAAATCTCTGGTCTTCTGACTCCAAAGTGAGTATGCTTGTTGTCTCTCGTTTACTCTTGGTATAACTGACAAATTATGCAACAGATAGTGACTAGCTGTCTAGAGGAAGCCCCCCAATTGTTCCTGGAAGAAAAAAAAAAGCTCAATTACAAAAATAAGGGATTACAGTAAAAGGGGAAGCAATAGCTCCCTCTGTTAGAGTTTTGTTCCCTTTTCTCGTAAAACTGGTAGACAATGGCCAACTTTTCTCCAGATCTAGGGTATAAGCTAATTAAGTTTCATGCTCATTAAAAACAAGGGATGCAAATAGTTTTCTGGTGCTGTCCCAACATCTTCACCTACAACTTGCCCACTTTTCACCTCCCCTCATCATATTCTCTAACCATCAGATTTGGTTCCAGATTTTTCTCCCCACTACATCTTGAATACACAGGCAGCTTCCTTCTCACCCATGCATCCTGGTCACCGTGTACTTTCCAGGATAATGGGGATGGAGGAGAAAAAGACAGCCTGAGATATGCAATGAACCAAGTCATGAGTGGTTGACAGAATCAAATATAAAGTGCTTTGTCTGCAAAGTCCTACACGGTACAGCCTGGCCCCAACCTATCTTTTCAATCTGGTCAGATATTACTCTCCTTTCTCATGCTCTGCAATCTAGCCAAGCTAGGGCTCTCTGTTCTCCATACCATCTCTATCTCCATCTTATCTCTACCTCAGAACATCCCCCCTTTAACCCTAGAAGGACCAGGAACATTAATCAATGCAAAAATGTCTATAATTTTACTCTAAAATAAAAATTGTCATCCTGTATCTATTTTTTTTTTTTTTTTTTGCCTTGTGGATTAAAAAAAAAAAAAGGTACAACGTCCATTGGTACAGCTTGGTCACTCAAAACATTTTAAAATTCTGGTTAAGATGCAGCTCAAGTACCATCTGCCATGATTCTCACACCATAAACCCTCTCCTGATGCTCCCAACTCCTAGTGCCTTCTGTCTTTCGCAGACTACTTTATATTTAACTATTTTGGATATATTTCCTTTAAGCCGTGGACACGTATACGTGTCCTCCTTCCTATTAGAAGTTGGAAGGGACGGGCCTCTCACAGGCAGGATGCTGACAGTGATCCACATGGAAGTTTTAACCTGGAGTCTCTAACCTGGGCTAGCTCACCCTTCTTTAGCTAGCTTGTTAGCTTCCCGCCTTGAGACTCAACATAGGGGTTCCGAACTGAATGAGGACATCTAAGTTACTTTGTCCCTACTGTAACTCAGAATTCCTAAACTCAACGGACCCACCAACTTTAGCCTTCCAAGGAGCAGGCGTTATAGCCGATATGCTTCCAAAACTCCAATGCTCCTATCTATTTTAATAAGGAGCAAACTGAAATCTAGAAATTCAGTAATTTACCCAAGAACATCCATTCATGAATTAATTGTCAGCTAGAACTCATTCAAGTATGAGTAAAGCTTGATTCAGAACTTTAGACAAACCAAGTCAAAAGCAGTTTAATGAATAATTAATTATATTACCAAAATAATTTGGTCCTGTTAAGTTATATTATATATATATATATGTCAGTAACTTAATTATTTAAGTTAAATTCTCTTAACTCCATTTTTTAAAATTAATTGAACTATTTGTATATTTATTGTTATGTAATAAATCATCCTGGAGTTTTCACATCCTTTTATTTTAAAATGTGACTATTATATGAACAAATATCAGAAAAAAATTTGTTTTACAGAACTTTTCATTATAGAGGATCCCCTATAAGCAAAAAAAAAAGAGGACCCCCATAACTCTGCCTAACAATAAACTTGAAGTGTTTTTCTCCTCCATGCCACTAATCTAAAAGTTTCCTAGTCCTTGCCAGAGAAGGGCAGATTTTGTGTGGGATTTGGACTAAAGCCAGAGTTATTTAAATAAAGAATTGATAAGGTGTGGCCCAAGTCACAGCCTAGAGAAGAAAGAATTACTTTTCCTATTATTATGCAAAGTTGATGTCAAACATTTGGGAGGGGATGGGATTCAATAACCCCACATGAAACTATGACTAAGATAGAAAATAGGGATAAATAGCCCTATGGCTCAAGTGTACCTCCACACCTGTACCTAGAGTGGGGAAATTTCACACAGCCCACAGTGTGCAAGGGTGCTTGAGGCATTCCTGTGCAAGCTTCAATGACTCCGTATCCCCAATTTTTGATCCTTTCCCTTACTGGGCTATCAGTTCCTCGAAGGCAAGAACCGGGACCCCTTTATGATTGTATGTCCAGCCCCACACCATGCTTGTGGTTGTCACTTAGTCCCCACTTATGGAATAGGTGGATGGATGAATCAGTGGAAGAATGGATATTCTGCTTCTCTTCCACCTCTATAACAACTCCCCTTCAGTTAACTCCTCAATCTCTCTTGCTTTCTGTTTTGTTTTTCTTTTTGTTTCTTTTATTCTTTTTCAATTATATGTAAAATAAATTTTAACATTCATTCTCTAAATTTTTGAATTCCAAATTCTTCCCTTCCCTTTCTCCCTTTCTCCCTTTCTTTTCTCCCTCCCCCTTCCTTATCCTTGAGATGGCAAACAATACAATATAGGTTCTATACGTGTAGCCAATATCTCATGCTTTCAATCAATCAAGAAGCATTTAGTAAGTGCTAGGATGTAAAAAGAGGCAGACAGTCTAAGCCCTCAGTGAACTTACAGTGGGGAGAGATACAAACAAATATATACACAGCAAGCTATATATGGAATAAAAAGGAAATATTTAACACAGAAAAGGTATCGGAATTAAGAGGAAGTGGGGAGAATTTCCTGTAGAAGTTCCAGAACACATGTGGATCTCTGGTTACTTTCCCATTGTCCACTGGGCATCTCTCTCTGTCGTTGTGTCTCTGTCTGTCTCTCTCCCTCCCTCCTTCCCCTCTCCCTTTCCTTCTTCCTCCTTTCCTCGCTCTTTTTTTCTTTTCTTCTTCTCTCCTTCCCTTCCTTCCTTTATTATTTTTTTTGGGGGGGGAGACAATTGAAGTTAAGTGACATGTCCAGAGTCACACAGCTAGAAAATGTGAAGTGGCTGAGGCTGGATTTGAACTCAGCTTTTCCTGATTACAGAGCCAGTGCTCCATCCATTGCCCCATCCAGTGCCCCACACAGGGCATTTCTACCTGGACATTCCCTTGGCACAGGGAACTGGAATAAAATCACTTCTAGGCTAAATCAGTTCTTCCTCCTGACATCCCTATTTCAGTTAATGAATCACCTCTGATTCCTCTGACTTTTTCCTTTCCCGATACCTCTGTATATCTGAACAGTTGGGAAATAGCAATTTCATAACAAAGAGATAATGGGAGTTAGTGGATAGATTGTTCATATGAAAAAAAAATCTGTTTTTTTAAGCAGATCCTAAGCTCTCTATGAGTCAAGATATGCAAAGGTTGTCCAGATACTCCTATGCATTTCCAAGAAATCATCAGTTATGAATCTGCTTTAGGCACGTACAAGCTCAATTCTAGAATTCACATCTTAGGAAAGATATCCATGAACCAGAATAGGTCCAGAGGAGGATGCCCTCGGAGGATCAGTTAGAAGAAATAGGAGTGTTTTGCTTATAAAGGAAAAGTTAGGCTGTAGGTGAGAAGAGCCTAGGTTTCTTCATGCATCTGAAGGATTATCATAGGGAAGGAAAGATTAGACCTTTTCTGCTTAGCCAGAGGAACAATGGCAAAAATTAAAGAAAAGCAAATTTGGCTTGACTCGGAGGCTCTGGTCCCCAGTCCCCTCATTTCAGAGAAGAAGGGAAAGTATTTGGCCAAGGTCACCCAGAGAATAAAGCAGGATTTGAACTCAGCTCCTCTGATCCCAGAGCCAGGGTTTCCCCATCACATCACGTACTGGAGTGAGTTACCAATGGGATCTCTTTTTACTCTGAAATTTGATCTATTTTACTCTTCCACCTTCCTGCCTGTGCTCATATCCTTATTTTCACATAGCTCTTCCTACCAAAATTCAGCAGGATACAGAGTAGGTGTGTACTACTTTAAATGAACAAATAAAAATCCACCCTTTCTCCAATATCCCATAATATCTCCCTACTTAAGGATACCTTTTTTCTTCTGAGTTTTTATATCCCTGATTGTTATTGTTGTTCAGTCATTTCAGTCATGTTTGACTCTGTAAACTTCCTGGGGTTTTCTTGGCAGAGGTACTGGAGTACTTTGCCATTTCCTTCTCCAGCTCATTTTACAGATGAGGAAACTGAGGCAAACAGAGTCTAAGTGGCTTGCCCAGTGTCACAGAGCTAGTAAGAGTCTAAGGCAACATTTGAACTCAGGTCTTCTTGACTCTAGATCTATTATCCATCCCAGTTGCTATTTAGATACTTTAACCTTAAGAAGTTCTTCCTGACATTGAGCGTAAATTGTTCTCCTTGCAACTCTACTCATAGCTCCAAGTTCTTCCCTCTGGAACCAAAGAAAATAAGGGTTATCTCTCCTCCACATGATAGTTACTTCAGATTCTTGAAGGAAGCTCTCAAGTTCCCCTGATCCAAATTAAACATGTCTTACCCCTTCAAGCAATCCTCATATGGCATGAGTACAAGGGCCTTCTGCATTTATTAAGCACCTACTGTGTTTCTGGGTCTCAGTTTCCTCAACAAGCATCTATTAAGAATCATAATCTCTGAATCTCAGTTTCCTCCACAAGCGATGATCTTTGCCAGTGGGGAAAAAAAAAACTGATGTCTAGAACTGAACCCAGTACTTCGAGTGAGGTCAAAAGAGCCCCAAATCTCCTCCCTATCCCTGAGAGCTCTGGCCCTCTCAGTGTAGAGCAAGCTCACATCAGCTTTTTAAAACTTCTCTGGGTTTTAGTTTCCCCATATGTAAAGCAAAGAGGTTGGACTACATTGCCTCTAAGGTCCCTTTCTTCCCTAAACTTAGGATCCTCAACTGGGATCCTCAACAGCGGAGAGAAGCTGGCCAGCAGTAAAATACCCTCCTTGTGATGAAGGAACATCTTCCCCACAGGATCCAGAATGGGGCACAGCACAGAGCAGGCATTTAATAAATGTTTGTGGAGTGAAAGCCTGAGTGGAATGGTTCCTCTGGGGTCCAGAGCCTTGCTCCCACTGACTTTAGAACACAGTATCTCACAGACACCACGGACACATATGAACCAGTCTTCCGGAGTGCCACGAATCCATGAACTCACAAAACTAGTCACAGTATTTATTCTGATCTAGACACAATTGAAAACTGGAAACAAATCACTCCAATTTCCCTATTTCAGGTCCCCTCCTTCATCCCCCACTTTTCTTGCCAAGATGGCAGGGTGAAGCGTAGATAGAAATAAACAAGAATGATGGAGGAAAGAGATGATCAGAATAAATAGAATTATGAACTGATTTTTCATCAAAGACAAATGTCATTCCAAGAAAAAACAAAATGCTTGCCAACTAAGCAAGAAAGCATCTCCTTCCCCTCTCTCTCTCTCTCTCTCTCTCTTTCTCCTCTTCCCTCCCTTCTCTCTCTCTCTCTCTATCTCTCCCCCCATTCTTTCTCTTTCTCTTTCTCTCTCTCTTTTTCTCTTCTCTATGTCTTTCTTTTCTGTCTCTTTCTCTCTCCTCCTTTCCCTCTTCCTCTCTTTTTTTTCTCTCTTTCTCTCCCCCTTTCTCTCTCTCTCTGTCTCTCTCTGTGTGTCTCTCTTTCTCTGTCTCTCTTCTCTCTGTGTATGTCTCTCTTTTCTTTCTCTCTCTCCCTCTCCATATATACATATGTATATACATCCCTATATATAGATATTAATATCTATATAAGCCCCAACTTAACCAACTAACAGATAAATAGAGAATCAGTCAATTCAATTAACTCAACAGACTAATCTAATTAAGGGACTACCATATAGGGAGCAAAGGAATGATGAGCAAAGAAAACCTAAGTTCAAGTCCCACATCTGGGAAATACTGGTTTCTCTTCAAATCCGAAAGACTACAGGTAACTTCTTCTAAAACAAGAAGTTACACAATATTTGCTGATCGACATTGGCAGAGAGAGTTCCCTCATTGAAAAAAAAAAGTGAAATTCAGGGCAGTCCAAAAACAAAACAGACAAACAAAAGAGCTAGGCATTGAAGATATAAATGCAAAAACCAAAAACACCTCTTCCCTCAAAGAGCTTATACTCTACTAGGAGATACAACATGTAAATAAAAGCATTTTTGAGGTACTATTTCACACCCATCAACTTTGTGAAAATAATAAAAACAAAGATTCTCAAATCTGGTAGGATTTTGGAGGGGAAAAGGTCGTCATTCATTAGAGATCGAATTGCAAAATTGGAGAATCTTTCTGGAGAGCAAACCAGTAGTTCACAATAAATAATCACATTCTTTGAACCAATAGTTCTATTGTTTGAAATGGACTTCGATAATATTATTAAAAACAATAACAACTACCAAAATAAGTCAGTTTTTTTTTTAAATCCCTTGTTTTATATAATTGAAAAAAAAACCCACAAGCCTTTAAGAACCACCTAAATGTTTCACAATAAGGAAATCATGAAATTAATCATGGGACATTAATGGAACTGAAACCTTGGAAGACCTTTATGAGATAACAAAAAGAGAAAAAGCAGACCCAGAAAAATGGAGTAATCCATAGTAACTCTAGTCATATGAGGAAAAATGAAGAGGGATCTAGAAGGAGTGAGAAAATGTTAAGACATTTTACACATTCAAATTAATGAATGTAAATACAAATTTATTAAATGAAATATAAATCATAATCAAGCAACTATCAAGCTGCTTGCATGAATGAGTGTTCAATATTGTTTCTCATAAAACATTTACAGTATTTGTAAAAAGAAATTACCCTTTTGCCAAAGCTTACCATAGTATTAGGGCAAGTACCACAGATGAACATTTTTATAATGTTTTAAGCTCTGCAAAGTTCATTCTTCCCTACCCCAAATAAACCTAGGGCAGAGAAAGTGGCAGTACTGTAATCCCTTTTTTATAGATGTAGAAACAGCTTCAGAAACATTAAATGATTTTCTCAGTCATAAAGCTTTTAAATGTCAAAATCAGAATTGGAATCCAAGTCTCTCCTGGCTTCAAAATTAAGCTTTCTATGCACTATATCATGCTGCCTTTAGAATGGGAAGGTAGTATGATATATTGGATAGGATAATAGACCTGGAGTCAACAGGACTATGTAAAATTTCATCTCAGAGGTGTAATAGCTGTGTGGTCCTAATTAGTTCTAATCTAATTCTAAATATGTCATTTTAGGCATAAACACTTGTCAAAATTATTGTTTTTAGATTCTATTCTCTCTCGAGCCCCAAGGTCTGATTTTATCTCCTTCACTGAAATAAGCAGCCCATTCATGAGAAATGTACTGATGGGGAAGAAAAATTCCCTCTACCTTTATAGACAGCGAGAGAAGAGAGAGAGAGAGAGAGAGAGAGAGAGAGAGAGAGAGAGAGAGAGAGAGAGAGAGAGAGACAGACAGACAGACAGACAGACAGACAGAGGAGGGAAGAGGAGGGAAGAAGAGGGAAAGGATCAGACCAGAGTATCCTGCTTACCTGGGGATACTGGTCAAATAAGTCACAACATTCAGGAAATCTTCATCAGGGATCTCACTGAAGCCTGCAAACTCAGGGAAGGTTATGATTGGAGCGCCATCTTTTCCTCGACCTCCTGTGACAAGAGAGGAAGCATATTTATAATTTTATGGGGATTTTCATGTTTTCCACAGAAATGAGAAGCAGTTAAGGCAGGAACAAGTATTTACTAAGCATTTACCATGTGTTAAGGGCTGTGCTGATCACTGGGGATACAAAAAAGGCAAAAACACTCTCCTTGCCCTCAAGAACCTCACATTCCCTTGGAAGAGACCACATGCAAACACCTATGTGCAATTAAGACATATCAGGATAAATTAGAGATAACCGCAGGGGGAAGGCACTAGTAGTGAAGGGAATTGAAAAGGGTGGAAGGCAGAATTTAACTTCAGTCTGGAAAGTAGCCAGGGAAGCTAGGAGTTGGAGATGAGCTGTCACAAGCGAAAAGGCGTGAAATCAAGATAAAATGTCATATATGAGGGACAATAAGGAGACCAGTGTCACTGGGGCACAGAATATGTGGAAGGTCCCAAAGTATAGAAAGGCAGAAAAGGACCAACATCAAAAAGGGCTTTAAAAGCCAAAAAGATCCTTTTCTACTTGATCCTGGAGGTAATTGGGAGCAACGGGGGATTTATAGAGTAGGGAAGTGACATGGTCAGACCTGAATAAACTTTGATAAGATTACTTTGGGAGCAGAGTGAAAAAATGGAATATAGAATGAGGGGGGATTTGAAGCAAGGATACCAGACACAAGGTTACAGCATTAGTCTAGCTATGAGGTAATGAGAATGTGGACCAGAGTATGGAGGCTAAATGATAGAGACATTGAAAGTAAATGGGAAAACTTTTAGATGCAAAATAAATATTGCCTAAACTGAGAAGGGCAGGAGGCTTGAATGTCTTCATTGCGTAAGAGATGATCAGCAAGACCATAAACCTACCTAAAAAAGTATGGACTGCATTCACGCCTTGTACCTAAGCATCCATCTATACAAGCTAGCCAAGTACAGAGTGTGGTCCAGCTCAGAACTGGATTGGACCTATACTGCAATATATCTAACATATATAAAACTGCTTGCCATCTAGGGGAGGGGGTGGAGGGAGGGAGGGGAAAAATCGGAACAGAAACGAGTGCAAGGGATAATGTTGTAAAAAAATTACCCTGGCATGGATTCTGTCAATATAAAGTAATTATTAAATAAAATTTAAAAAAAAAAAAAGAACTGGATTGGACCTCCCATGATGAGGGGCAGAATGACTCCCAGACTCTTCTGTGGGGAAGAAAAGTCATGGAGGGATCTGCAATTCAGGGATTGAGATTGTGGTTCTTGCACGTGTATCTCACCACTATTGTACAACAAGCAAGTGGTCATTCTTCTCTCTGGGAGACTCTGAGTGTATTTCTGGTTGCGTCTAACCCAGATATTTTGGTGAAATGCTTTGTAACACCATTTGAATAAATGCCTTTGTTAAAGAACTCAGTCTCTTGACTGATTGAGGGGAAGCATGCTTGTGGGGGCTCACAGCTAGTGTTTAAAAAGATAACCATAGGGTTACCCCCTAGAACCCTGAAGCCACATCTCTGGGTGGCCACTGATGGTGGTAGTTGTGAGAATTGAGTGAGGGTGTTAAATGTCTTTTAAAGGTGCTTTGCAAACTTTAAAGCTCTATATAAATATTACTTATTAGTATTATCATTTCTATTATTATTGCTATTACTATTATCATTAGTATAGTGGTAGTTATATTGGTTGAGAAATAGTAAGAAATAGAAAGAGAGTCCCCCCAAAGGATAAGGAGTACTTGAGTTTAGTTCCACTTCTTTTTTTCTTAATAATAGCTTTATTTTCCAAATACATGTAAAGATAGTTTCCAACATTCACCCTTGTAAAACCTTGTGTTCCAAATTTTTCTTTCTTTCTTCCCCCACTCCATTCCCTAGACATCAAATAATCCAATATAGGTTAAATATATGCAATTCTTCTATATATATTTCCACATTTATCATACTGCATAAGAAAAATCAGATCCAAAAAGGGGGAAAATGAGAGAGAGAAAAAAAAGCAAGCAAAAAACAACAAAAATGCTGGAAATACTATGCTGTGATCCACATTTGGTCTCCATAGTTCTTTCTCAGGATGCAGATGGCCCTCTCCATCACAAGTCTATTGGAATTAGCCTGAATCATCAGGTCCCACTTCTGAGACTTATCTGGGCGACTCTACTTCACTTCTTCAGACCTGGTGTCAATATGCAGTCATAGAAACTAGAGTTCTCTCATCAGAAGTCTCCCACACCAAAGAAATAATAAGTCAATCAATCAATCAATATTGATTAGGCTTCTGCTATGTACCAGACATTGTGTTACGCACTGGGAATATGAAGAAAGGCAAAAGATGGATCCTACCCTCAAGGAATTTACAATTTAATGGTAAAAGAGTAAATATTGTTTGTTATTACTATTGTTACAGAAGAGTTATTCATCCTCATACAAGCTAGATGGTTGCAATTCTATCCTTTCTCTTCACCCTTCTTCACTACAATCCATTCTTCTATTTGGGAATTCACAACATTAATAGTACCCATCTGCCAGGGTTGTTGAGAGATTCAAATGAGTTAATTTATGTAAAGCAATTTAAAAGCTATTTTTTTTTTTGAACACTAGTAAAATAGTTAGGGTTGCCTTTAAGATGTAACATCATTAGTCATACAAAAGGAAATTATCTTCTTGTCCAGGCTTGCATAACCATTTCTCTTGTGTCTTCAAAGTGGACTAGGTGAGGATATTTATTAGTTTCTATCTCTGATTCTTCACAGCTGGAATGAGGTCTACAGTCTCCCCTAAGAGAGATGAATTTAGACATGTTAGAACAGGATGCTAACCGGTTTGTGTTCATGGGAGATACAACAGTATAAAAAGCTGAAGCTAAACTTCCAGCTCCTGCCACTGATTTATTGGACACTGGGCAGAAGTCATTTTGATTCTCTGGATCTGGCTTCTCCTCTGTCAAATGATGGGATGGGACAAAATGCAATATGGCACCCAAGAGAGCTCATTCAATTTTAGGTTGCCACAAGAGAAACACAGCTTCCAGGAGGAAAGAGACGATATTCTCTACCCTATTTAGACTTCATCTAGAGTTGCCATATTCTAGGTTCTGATTTCCACAATTTAGAAAGCACATTGATAAGCTGGAGAGGGCAACCAGGATGATAAAGGGCTTTGAGTTACCAACATGAGTTTGAGTGGAAGGAGAAGAAAAGACTGGGATTGGAGAGGGAGGCAGACACGTTAGCTGCATTTCAGTATTTGAAGGGCCATTTTTGGGAAAGATTTCATTTGTTCCTCTTGACCTCAGAAGGCAAAACTAGAAATTGAAAAGCCAATTTAGGTTTGATGCTAATAAATCAGTCAACAAATATGTATTAAATGCCTATATTGTACCCTGTGCTAGATTCAGTTAGTAAAAACTTCTTGACAATGAGAGTTGTCCCAGTGTGGAATAGAATGCTCAGGAAATAAAATGGTGGCTCTCTTTGGACATCTTTAAGCAAAGAGTAGATGAACTCTTTTCAGGCAGAGATTTTCACTAAAGTATGGAAGACAAGCTGGACTCTGAGATCCTTTTTAACACTAGAATTTTAAGATTTAAGGATCCATGTCTCAGAAGTTGCTTTCTCCTCTGTTTCCCATTATCAAGATATTTGTAAAGTGCTTGGCATACTTGTTACCTAGCAGGGTGCTTAATAAATAATTGTTCCTTTCCCCGCCACCATTCCCACATTCTATGAGGGGCCTTTTTTTGGGGGGAAAGCATTGGGGTTAAATAACCTTCCCCAGTCACACGACTAGTAAGTGTCAAGTGTGTGAGATCAGATTTGAATTCAGATCCTCTTGACTCCAGGGCCAACGTTCTATCCATTGTATCACCTAGCTGTCCCAAGGTCAGTGTTCTTTTAAACTAAAGTGTTCTAAAAAACATTTGTTTTTTAATGTTAAAAGTGTAATCTTTTATACTGGAAATTACCAAGAAATGTCAGAGTTGGATACTCATTCAGAGGTCATTTAGACTAACTCTTTCCATGACCAACACTGACTTCAACCATACCTCCAACCAATGATCATCCAGCCTCCATTTAAAGGCCTTCAGTAAGGGAAAACTCACGTGATTCTCCACTTTTATCATTAACTTACCGAACTGGTTAATGTTTAGTTTAACTAAAACCCCAGAAAGCACATAGTTGGGATATAATTAGACTTATGGTTTTCCAAGTGATTGTGCAAATTCAACTTCATATCTGATGAGGAAAAGGTTGAAATGTTTGGATTTTTGAATATTTGGATTTACACAGAATACTTAATATTTTCTTGGTTGTCCTTCTGGTTAAAAGTGGATAATATCTCAGATTGAACATTTATTCCAAAGGTGGAACTACCACCAAGATCATGAACTGCCATGGAAGACAATAAAGTATTTACTGCCATCTTGTGAGGGAAAAATGGTAATACATGAGAAATTGGAAAGGATTCTCAACCAAACTTCTTACAGTGGTTCTCAAACTTTTATTCTCAGTATCTTCATGTTGTTAAAAAAAACAACAACAAAAAAAAAAAAAAAAAAAAAAACGATCGAGGATCTGTTCAAAGAGTTTTTGTTCATATAGGTTATATTTATAGCTATTTACTATATTAGAAATAAAAAATAATTTTGAATTTGTAGACCCTCTGAAAGGGTTTCAGAGACCCCAACAATTCTTTGGACTACACTTTAAGGACCACTGGTAAAATATGGTTCAATCTGGAACACAGGAACTCAGATCACAGATGTAGAGCTAAAAGGAACTTCAAAAATCATATGGCCCAGTGTTCTCATCTTACAGAGGAAGAAACTGAGGTTCCTGAAGGTTGAGGAACTTGTATTAGATTCACATCTTAGAAACCAAGAAGTCTATTCCCCTGACTTTATAAAGAACCTGAGATGTTTCACAAATCTTACAGCACTATATAAATACTAGCTATTCTGATTATAATTATTATTAAAGAATCATTATGTAGGAAAGAAACCATAGACAAATGAAGCAAGAGTTTACAAAAATGCTGCTCTTTGGGATCTAACTATTGGCAAGAAGTGGAGAATCTATAAGAACTGCCATGAATCTCCTCAGCATGACAGCAATACCAGAAATTAAAGCATCTGCATCTGATTCTAGTATAATAAATAAAATTTTCAAAAAAGGAGATGTTGCCTACTTTCATTTCCTTTAATAATGAAAACCAAGGAATGATGCAAGTCTACAAATTCATCTAATAATCATTTAAGTTAAGTCTCCAATTTCTTCTCCTAGTAAAATCATTCCCCAGACTTCTAATAATGGGCAAAAATGAGCTGTTATAATTTTAATTTCTCTTGTTCCTGTTTGTTCTTTAGTGAACTCCTAAAAATAGCAAGCTATCAAAAATCAGGAGCAAGAGGTAAAAGAGTTAAAAGGTGCTTGGATGATCAGCCACTCTATAATCATGACAACACCAAAGACGGGATTGATGTGTACTGAAAGGAAGAACAATCAGCAAATTCATTAATATAAGTTCCATTTGTGGTTCTTTGAGGAAGAATGGCCTCTTTAAGTGAGACCCTTAGCCTTAATATCAGCATTTAAAAATACTACTTGAGTCTAGGTCTCCAAACAGCTATGGAGACATTCAAACACGTGACGATAGCCTGACTGGCCCCAAATGATTCCAAAGACAGCAAAGCTTCATTCTAGCAAACACATGATTCAAGTTGTCAGTAAAAGTGTGATAAAAATCTCAATTGATGGATGTGCTAATGAATCTTCCTTGTTTACAGATCTGAGGAGACTGGCACCATGTTCAGATATCATGTTCCAACCTCACCTCACCATGGAGAGTAATGAGACCCAGCTAACATCATCGGAAATATAAAACCCTACAGCTAGAACGGGGATCATCTTACAGAGTTCAGAAGAACTTTTCCTTCAGAATTGACACTATCCCCTTGGGATTCTGGTGTTTCCCCTTCCACATCAAACAGATCTATAATCAGACATAACCCGTGCTTTGTTTCCAGGGTAGGATGAAGCAGTACCATGTGCCTGAACAGCTAGGTGGTCCCCCAGCCACAGCAGGCATCCAACCCAGATCACAAATGTTCTTATATGCAGAGTGTTGGCTCAAAATTTGAAGCTGGCAGAAATAAAAAGTATTTTAATGAACTTTATCACTTAGGAAGCAGCATGATATAATGGATCAGGCATTAGATTTGGAGTCAGGAAGATCTGGGTAGATTTACTTCTGTGACCATAAAATCAAGTGATTTCTCTGAATTTCAGTTTCCTCAGAGGTAGTAATAGCCATAATTTCTCCCTCATAGGATTATGGGGGTGTTTTTTTTTTTTTTGTGGAATTCAGATTAATTGGCTGAATAAATTCCAGTTATTATTATTATTAAGAATGTTCAAAATGCTCACAGCAATGCTCACTGGCAAGTCACTTTTAACTTTTCTGGGCCTCGGTTTTCTCATCTGTAAAATTAGGAGTTGATCTAGATGGCCCTCCCCAAGATCCCTTCTGGATCTAACTCTATGGCTTGATGGCCCTTTCCAGATCTTGATCCTGTGACTTCATACCTGGATTACTTTAATTACTTCCTAGCTGGTCTTTCTGTTACTAGTTTCTTTTTCACTCTGCCTTGTATAGGCATTCAAGCCTTTTACAATCTGGTCCTGTCAGCCATTCTGGTTTTATCTTACACGGATCATTTTTCCTAACTTTCCACTCCAGCCAAAGTAGCCTGTTTGCTCTTCCCTGAACATACCTGCTACTTCCCCATCTACTCACTTTTCTAGCACAAGTCATTCCAGCCACCAAAGGTTCTATTTGGGGGGATATTTCATTAACCCTAGGAACTCCCAGTGAGGAAATTCCCTCTATCAGTGTAGATTGGCACCTGTTCTGCAGCTTAGAGTCTTCAGAAGTTGATGGGGTGTGGAAGTCAAGAAGAAGGGATCCTGAGACAGTGAGTGCCCAGAGTCCCATAATCAGCAGAGGTCATAACCAGATCTGAGCTAGGACTTCTCCCCGGGTCTCCCAGACTCTAAATGCAGTCATGCTGGTGAGCTAACATTTGATAACAAAAAACTAAATGAGCAAATTCGTGAACTGATGAAGTGAGAAGCTCCTTTGGCCAGAAGCTTGGTAAATGCAAGTTATTTGCATGCTACAGCTGGGTGGAGATCACAAAATGGCAGGCCTGGATTAAATTCAGGGAGAAACTTCTCAACAATTAGGATTATGTCATGGTGGAGGGAGCTGCCTGGGAGGGGAGAGGTAACATGTTTTCCCTCAATACAAATCTTCAAGCAGAAGATCACTTGGATGATCACTTACTGGGGATGTTACAGAGGATTACTAGCTAGAAAAAAATGGATAAGGTCATTTAGGAGTTCCCTTCCAGTTTTGAGATTCTGCAATTCCCTGAAGTTCCAGGAACATTAAGGATCTCAAGAGCCATTTAGACAAATTCCCTCATTTTTTCAGATGAGGAAACTGAGGCAACGAATCGTTAAGTGACTTTTGCCAGGGTGGGGATCTTAATAGGTGCCGGTTGGCCAAATCGACCCGTTAAGCCAGGAAATTCCCTTATTCGTGATGTCACTTGAGCCTTACGAGACAGTAAGCTTTGGAAGGCAGGGACCATGCTTCTGATTTATGTATCTTACTTATCACTGTGTCCCTCAGAACCTATATCAGCTCTTTGGTCTTATATAAAGTAAATTCTTAGGAAACTTGTTGCATTGGATAGAATCAGCTTCCCTAATCCTACATCGTCTCAGACCAACAGCAGGTGGTGCTCTTCTCTCTGAGCCCGCCACCCAGATGGTCCTGTTCACTGGCATAAGCACGATGGACTGGGCAGAATGCCAAGGGCTCCATCGTTTATTACCTCTGTAATCCCAAGAGAGTCACTTAACTCTCCCAGCCTCAGTTTCCTCATCTATAAAATGGGGTTATTTGAAGAACAAAGGGTATGTAAAACACTTGGCAAACTCTGTGAGGGAAAATTCAGTCTCTGGAGCCAGAGAACCTGGGTACAAATCTGCCTTTGAGACTTATTACCTGTATGGTCTTGGACACCTCTCTGGATCTCAGGTTTCTCATCTATAAAATGGCAGCATTGGACTAGATGACCATCTAATTCTAAATTGAGGGTCCTGTGAATGACTACAAAATGGCGTGATTTTTTCCTGCCGATGCTCTCGTTCCTGTGAGAAGTTGAGCAATAATTTAAAAACATAAAAATTCTCTGAAAATCACAAGATACCACAGGAATAACTATCTATAGGGCTAAGACTGAGTAAGTCCCGGCCTGGTTCCAATAGGTCTCTCAAAAAGATTTAATTCAATCATTCAAGAAATATTTATTAAGCACCGACTATTTATGATGCATTGTAATAAAACTGGAGTACATGTGAGAAGGGAAAGGTAGAATACGTATAAAAATAAAACCAAAAAGCAGTATCTGCCCTCAAGAGATTTATATTCTACCAATGAAACCACTTCCTTTCCCACATTCTCAAAAAGTAGTCACTTGTCAGAAAGAGCTGGGCAGACTGGTAGTAGTAATAGTAGTAGTCAATAACTACAATAATAACGATAATTGACCTATTTATAATGCTTAAGGCTTGCAAAGTGTTTCCATAAATGAAATCATTTGATCTATACAACAAACATAGGGAGAGGTAATTTGAGTATTGAGAGAGTAAATTGAGTATAAATTGAGTAGTATTATGCCTATACTACAGATAAGAAAAATGAGGTTGAAAGAAATTTGGGGTCTTAACTGCTGGAGTAGGGATTCAAATACAGTTCCTCCTAATTCCAAGTTCAATATTCGTTCTAATACATGAAATTATGATTTCTAATTTTATATAATTCTATATTTTGTATAATCCTATAATTTCTATAATTTTATATAATTCTATACCAGGATTCAAACACATCTCCTCTAATTCCAAGTTCAATACTCATCCCAATACATGAAATTATGATTTCTAATTTTACATAATTCTATATTTTGGATAATCTTATAATTTCTGTGACTTTTATAGTTCTATAATTTTTTACAATTCTAAAATCTAATAATGAAATTATAGTCTGATTTAAAAGTATCAATACTTATATTCATTTTATTAGGAGTCCAAGCAGCTGAATTTATTGTTATAGAGAATTCCAAGTAAGGAAATTTCTTCCACCATGCCTGATTTAGTTTGCTCTACAACTCTGAGCCTTAGAAAGTCTGTGGGGACTGAGAGATTAAATATCTTGCCCCAAACCACACAGTAGGTCTGTGTCAGAGGCAAGTCTTAAACCCAATTCTTCCTAATTAAGTCTCCTTCTCCATTAGCCAAAGTTTGTCCATGGTCACAGAAGTGATTTGAAACCAGCCCTTCCTGACTCCAAGTAGAAAACTCTGTACACTTTATCTAGTCAATCCTATCTATGCTTTATTTTATTTCTTTGGACCTCCTTATAAAAATCTGAGCTTATCCTATTTCCCAGGTTCCTAAATGACCCAATGTCCCATCAATTTGACTATTCAGATCAAATTCTTGTCATGATCTTAGAACAAATGACTGTAAATCTCAAAATTCTTTCAACTGTGAACACATACATTGAACTAAGAGAACCCTAACAAATAAGGTGAGTATCTTAGCTAATATAATATCAATCCTTCCACCTCCTTATCAGGAACTGCAAGTGAGTCAGGTTATCACGTTTCAATTTCTCTTCAGAAAAATAATGTATAATAGTTCATCGAGCTGTTGGAATTAATACCCTCAAGATATTCTAAATTCCTTTTGAGAAATAAATATGGCAAGGTAGTAGGATGACTATGAATGAATTTTAACTCAGAAATATTGAATAAACTCATAAAAAAGTAATAAATATTTGTCAAATTAATGGATGAATTTCATAGGAATAAATGTAAAGTCTTACACTTGGGTTCAAAACAAAGTCAACTTCACAAGTAAAAGATGGAGGAAACATGGATAGAAAATAATTCCTTTGAGGAAAAAAGAAAACAAAATGTTTTAGTAGACTTCAAGGTATCAATTAACACAAACATTTAAGTGACTACTATCTACCTGGTGCTATGTCAAACACATGGAGATATAAATACAGAAACAAGACAGTTGTCTACACCTTTCTTATCATTGACAAGATGGCCAAAAGAATGAATGTTCTCAGGCTGTATTTAGAGAGTACCTGTCCTGCAAAACACATCGAGAGTACTGAGTTCAGTCCTGGGTGTCATATTTTAAGGATAGTGAAAAATTAACTAGTCTCCAGAGAAAGGCAACTATTATGGCAGAGGAGTTTATACCATATGAGGACTGAGTGATGAAAGTGGACATATTTAAGCTAGAGAAGAGAAAGTCTTGGGGAGATCGCAAGAGCTGTCTATTGATGACATGGGGAAGATGGAGTAGAATTATTCTGTGTGATGCCAGAAAACAGAACTAAGAGTGATAGGGATGAGGGTGGGAATATGAGAAAGTTCCACAGAGACCCATTAAGGTTTGATGTTGGGGACAACTTCCTGACAATTAGAGCTGTCCCTGAAATAGACTGGGCTTCCTTAGGAGATGAAATCCCCCTCCCTGAATGACTTCAAGCAAAGGCTGAATGACCACTAGCTGAGGATCCAAATGGGGTTCTTTTTCAGATACAAGTTGGACTAGTATCTTTCCAAACTTCAGATTCTAAGAGAAAGTTGAATAAAGAGTTAAAATCATTTGAATCCAGTTACTTGGTGGTTACCATCCAATTCCGTGATTTTAAAAGTTCCTATGATTTAAGCCAAGTATAAGCTCTTCAAGTACTGCCCTCCTGGTCTGCCCAGGACTGTTTTTCTGCCTTGTATGATTTTTGCCCATATTCCTTCATAGAGCATCTACCCAACAGACCAGAGATGCGCCTCTACATTTCCAGTGATTTGTGGATACTAATGCAGCTCGTAGAAAGTCCAGTGATGGGCTGGGAGTCAGGAAGACTTCAATCTGACCCTTCTTAACTGTGTGACCATAGGTAACTTATTTAATCTGATTGGACCTCAGTATCTTCATCTATAAAATGAGGGGATTGGACCAGAATACTCCAATATCATTTCTAGCTTCAAATCTATGATCCTGCAACCAGCTCATGACTGATATTTAACTGTTCACCTCATTTTCCATATGCCATAGGACCATAGATCATCTCCACAGGGAGGTAGGCAGTGAACACAGACATAATCAGGGCTGTCTGGTCATAAAGGTGAAAGTCAAGGGCAGTCCATGCACCAATCCCATGAGAATCCCCCTCGCCTCCCTAGCAGCTTGGGTTCCCACCAAGAACCACTGCTTCCTGCCATTCCCAACCAGGTGGCTTTGTCTGACATAGAAATCCCACAGACCTTGATACAGAGCCAGAATGGGCCCCAGGGGCCATCTAAACCATAATAATAAGCATCACAAGTAAAATTTAAATCCACATCTTCTGACTTCAAATCCAATGTTCTCTCACCACCAGTGAGTACCCTGAGCTTCATCCAGCTTTCTTGTTCTCTGCTTGGCAGACGCCAAAGCCACACATGGCAAAGAAAGGAGCCATGACCTCATTGTCTAGCTTTGTCTGTTTTAAAAAAAAATCTTCCACCTTCTGCTGCGCAGTTTGCTAATTCCTCTGCCTTCAAACTCTTCCCAGGCTGGCAGAGGTCTTTTGTAGGGGGGCTGTGAGGCCATCTTCTGCTAAGAGATCACTGACTTCCTCACCTGAATCAGGTTCCCTCTATAGGTCAAACTCCTCCAGTCATCATTCCCCTAATTATAAAATAAGACCACCCTTGAGCCCTGCAAACCCTGCAGAGAAAATAGAAAAGGGCTATTAATTTCTTCTTCTGTAAAAAAGTGTATTGGACTTAATGGACTCCCAGTCTATGATCTACAATCCTATGATCAGGTTCAAAATACTTAAACTACATGCACATGGATTGGGGAATGGCTGAGCAACCTGATGCTTATGAAGGAAATGGAATATTGCTAAGACAAATATAAGGAATTCAGGGAAACCTGGGAAGATTGTATGAACTGATGCAGAATGAAAAGCAGAACCAAGAGAATACTATAATTAATAATCACAATTGTGTGAATTAAAAGGACACTGAAAGAGTTAAAATCTGTCTGATTCATTGCCTAAAAACCTAAAAAAGAAACAAAGAAAGAAAAATGAAAAGATTATCTCTGACCCATTAACCAAACCTCTTTGACTTATTGTTGGATTTTAAATTTTATTTTAGCAGGAGAAAGTTTAGATAATTCTACTTTCTCTAATAAAACAAGACCTGTGCTTCTGGCTGGGTTGTAGTGTCAGAAGCTAATTAAGCACATGGTATTCTCTAGTTATTGGCTGACAGCCCCATCCTTTTCCTGCTTCCTCCATATTCTAGTATGATGTAGTGTGTGTGTGAAACATGATGCTAACACTTGCTCTGATGTCTCTGTGAGGCAATGTACTAAAGTGGAAAGCATATGGGACTTGGAATCAGAAGCCCTCCCACTTCAGATCCTGCCTCTAATACTTACTGGCTTATTTAATTCTTGACTAGTCAGTTTGGATCTCAGTTTCTTCAATTACAAAATATCTGTAACACCTATCGCATAAAGTAGTTTTAAAATAATTCTCAAAACCAACTCTTATGAAATAAAATCAGATTTAAATAAATGAAGAAATATTCATTGTTTATGATAGGTAGGGTCAATTTAATAAAAATTATAATTTTACCAAAATTAATTTAATATTAAAAGCCATCCCAATTAAATTACAAAAAAATTATTTTACTGAACTAGAAAAAATAATAAAATTCATGTGAAAGAGCAAAAGGTCACAAATATCAAAGGAACTAATAGGGAAAGAAAAACCTGTAAAGGAAGAAGTTCAGGAGTACTAGATCTCAAACTATATTATAAGGCAATAATTATCAAAATTATCTGATATTGATTAAGAAACAGAAAGGTAAATCAGTGGAACAGAGGAGACATACAATCTACAGAAGCAAACAAATATAGTAACCTAGACTTTGACAAGTGTAAGGCCAAGTCTTAGGAATAAAAATTCATTATTTGGTTTGAAAAGAAAATGTTGAGAAAGTTGGAAAGTAGTTTGTCAGAAATTAGTCATAGACTACTATCTTATACCATTTACCATGATAAGGCCAAAATAGACATATTACCTAAATATAAAGGGAGATATTACAACAAAATTTGAAGAATATGGAACATTACTACCTATCAGACTTATGGATAGCTGAAAACTTTATTAACAAACAGGAAATAGAGAGTGTTGTGAGGTATAAGATGCATAATTTTGATTACATTAAATTTAAAAAGTTTTGTACAAATAAATATAATCAGAAGGAAAGCAGAAAAGTGCAGGGGAAATGAATAAATGGTTCCTCAAATAAAGGTCTTGTATCCCAAATATATAAAGAACTCTGTCAAATCTATTATAAGAATGTAACTTTTTTCCCAATTGATGAATGGTCAAGGATATGAACAGGCAGCTTTCCAATGAAGAAATCAAAACAATTTATAGTCATATGAAAAATGTTCTAAATCATTATTGATTAGAGAAGTGCAAATTTAAAAAAAAACCTTGAGATATCATTTTATATTTATCAGATTGGCTAAAATGATTGAAGGAGAAAGTGATAAATGTTGGAGAAGATGGGGAAAAATTGGGCACTAATTCACTGTTGGAACTATGAAGTGATCCAGCTATTTTGGAAAGAGATTTGGAATTATGCCCAAAGAGTTAGTAAAAAGCCTATACCTTTTGACCCAACAATACCAATATAGATCTGTTTCCCCAAGATCAAAAATGAAAAAGAACCTACATGTTCTAAAATATTCATAACAGTTCTCTTTGAGTTGGCAAGGAACTGGAAATTGTGGGGATGCCCATCAATTGGGGAATGGATAAACAGATTGTGGTACATATTCATGATGGAATATTACTCTGCTAAAAGAAATGATGAGCTTAACGATTTTAGAAAAGCATAGAAAAACTTCCAGGAATGAATGAAGAGCAAAATGAGCAGAATCAAGAGAACATTGTATACAGTAAGAGCAGTATTGTTTTAAAAACAACTTTGAGCAACTAAGTCATTCTGACTATTATAAATACCCAAATTAACCTCAAAGATCCTATTTTTAAAATGCTGTTTGAATCCAGAGAATAATATTGTTATATAGGAAATGGTGAGCTAGTTGATTTAGGGGAAAAATACATTAAAAGACTTGGACTTATGAAGGAAAATGCTATCCACTTTCAGAGAACAGATGATAAGAGAAAAAATATATAGTACAGTCTTATATACATGCATATGAGCGTATAAATGTAAATATGTATATATTTATTGATATTTATGTATATATATAATATTAATGTGTGTGTATCCACTTAATTATATAGCCTTTTGAAATAATGAATTGATTGATACAGAAAACTATGGAAAGACTTAAACTTATGAAAGAAGATGCTTCCCACCTTCAGAAAAACAGATGATAGGAAGAAATAAGCATAGTACAGTCAACATGTATATGTTTGATTGTATATGTGTATATATGTCTATATTTATAGATATCTATATATGTAGATATATGTATAGTATAGGCATATATAATCAGGCTTAACTGAACCTTGTTAAAGGTGGGAAGGAGAAGAGAAAGGAAAAAATACAGTGAAAAAATGCACAAAGGAAAACCAACAAGGAAGCAGAGGTAGATTTGAAAACAATATGAAATATTTATTATATGTTTTCTTGAAATGGAAATTTATCATTTTATATTGAATTCTCTCTTATGTTTTTTTTTTCTTTTCTCATTTTATATTTAAGTGTAAGTTACAAAAATTACCATTATACCTAAGTTAACCGCAAAGATCCTCTGTTGGAAGATGCTGTTTGAACCCATACATATCTCTACGTAGATATAGACACACACACACACACACACACACACACACACACACACACACACAGATTTGTGTCTAATGGTAGCTATTTTGAACTTTGGGGTAGACTAGGGAAAAGAAAACTCCATGATAACTTTGTGGTATATTTGAAAGGAATAGCCAGTTGTACATAATGCAATTTCAGTTGCAATACTCAGTTTTTCTATCTCACTTTGTTAGGGAAATACTTGTTTTATTTCTTAAGTTCAGAATAAATAAATAATTTAGGGAAAAAAACCCCACAAAATCCACCCTTATGAGGTAGAGATGGTTTTAAGATAAAAAAGTCACTTCTGGCCCATATCCACTCTATTCCCTCAGAGCTTCTTGTTTCCTTGGATCTGAGAAATGAAAGGGGGTAGATTAGATGATAATTTCCCTGCTTTAATATTTTCTAATAAATTTTTATTACCAAAATTGGACTCTTGAAGAATTTATTGGGAACATAAGAACATGGCACCTGAACTGGGAGAATCCTTCATCACCTAATATAACTTCTTCATTTTTCAGAATAGAAACAGGCCTGGAGAAGTAACTTAGGATCATAAGTCTATAGCAGGGATCTTAAAAGTCACGTCCCTTCATTTTACGGATGAATAAACAGATGCTCATTTAAGAGACTTGTCCAAGATCATAAATGTAGTCATTGTCTCAGGTAGAATTTGAAGACAGGACTTTTGATTCCATCCTAGGGTTCTTTCCACTGTACCAACTTAATTCTGTACAAAACATCATGATGGGCATTAAGAATACAAAGCCAAGACAGAAAACTAATGACAGATTAGGGTGATAATTGTTCATTTATATATGACTATCTGACATTGTTGCTTGTATACTGTCTCCCCAATAAAATGTGAGTTCTGTGAGAGCAGGAATTGTGATTTTTGTCTTGGTATCACCAAGACTTACTGTAGTGACTGGTATATAACAAGTGCTTAATAAATGCTTGTTGGTTGAGTGGTTGTTCATTTTCCCCTCCTCCTTTCACACCCTTTTCTGCATTCCTTTCTAGGTGGTCAAGAACAGAAGTGCTTGGATGAAACCAAATCATTCCCAATACTAAAAAGTTGAATCCAGGGGTAAGCTGAAGCTAGCTTTCTCTAGAGTCTGAGTGTTCAATTTCTAGCATGAGCATCTTTACCTGGGAAATTGGCAAACACAATAAATCAGGACTTAATTTATCATGCTGTTGCATGGTTAGATTTAAGAAATTAAATTAAATGTATGTCCTGATGCACAGCTTTTTCTTTTTTTTTTCTGGGAAAGATGGCTGTTAAACATTTAACCAGCCTGTATCCCAAAGAGATCAGAAAAGTGAGAAAAGGACCCAAATATATACAAATATTTGCAGCAGCCATTTTTGTGATGGCAAAGAACTGGAAAGTGAGTGGATGTCCATCAGTTAGGGAATGGCTGAATAAGTTACTGTATATGAATGTTATGGAATATTGTTGTTCTATAGGAAATGATGAGCTGGCTAATTTCATGAAAGCCTGGACTTCCATGAACTGATGCTGAATGAACTGAGCAGAACCAAGAGAACATTTGTACACAGCAAAGCAAGATTATGTGATGATCAATTCTTATGGACGTGGATCTTTTCAACAATGAGGAGATTCAAGGCAATTCCAATAGACTTGGGACAGAAAGTGCCATCTGCATCCAGAGAGAGAACTATGGAGATGAATGTGGATCAAAGCGTAGGATTTTCACCTTTTTGTTGTTGGGTTGTTTTTTTTTTTTCTTTCTTGCGCTTTTTTTCCCTTTTCATCATCTGTGCTTTCTTGCACAATATGTCAAATATGGAAATATGTTTAAAAGAATCACACATTTAATCTATATCAGATTGTTTGCTACTTTGGGGAAGGAAAAAATTTGGAAGACAAAGTTTTACAAAAATGAATGTTAAAAAATTATCTTTACATGCATTTGGAAAAATAAAATACTAACAAAAACCATTTATTGGCAAACCACTGATTGAACTCATTCATTTGATCCTATCCTCCACTCCCCAACTTGGATGGACAATGACACATATCAATGTTGTGCTTGGTTTGAGGTGTTGGAAACAGTGGGGAAGATGCTCATCAATGTGTTCCCTAGTCTGGGATTTCCTGGCCTGTTACCATAGTGATCGAGCCCCAATCTTACCTGACAGGATGGCAAATTGTCTGTGAAGCTGTTCTATGATGTCCACTGCCGCAAGGGGCCGGATTTCCTGCTGCATGATTTCATCTGCAGAAGTGAAGAAGAAAAAAGAAACCCCCGGGTGAGTGAAAACTTCCACAGTTATCCAGAAATGACAAGAAATAAAAAATGAAAATTATACTTGGAAAGCTATTCAGGATTTGTCAGAGATTCTGCTGTTATAAGATGATTCATCTGATAATTCAGAGGTTCAAAGAGGCTGGAAGAAAGTCCAGCCTTTAGTTTCCTATCTACTACTTTGTTGGTTTGTTGTTGAGTCACAAGTCTTTGAGATCCTCTTTGAGATTTCCTTGGCAGAGATATAGTAAAATGATTTGTCATTTCCTTCTCTAGCTCATTTTACAGATAAGGAAACTGAGGCAAACAGGGTTGTGATTTGCCCAGGGTCACACAACTAATAAATGTCTGAAGTTACATTTTAATTCAGGTCTTCCTCACTCCAGGACCAATCTATCCACTGGGCACCTAATTTTTGCTATTGCTAGTGAGGAATACAGACCGTTTTAGGAGAGTGACTTGGGACAGGATCTGGGAAGAGGATTTTGGTTGAGTTTGACTTTTTTTTTAAGCAAATATCTACTGCTGAATATTTTCAAAAGAACATTTCAAACCCAAACAAAATCCTCTTTTTAAATCCTATCTCATCTCACTCCCACCCCCCCCTCAAAAAAAAAAAAGAGTTTGACCTCCCTCATTTTTCTCATCTTCTTCTTACTCTGTGACTATCTCTCTAAGATCAAGGGATTGGAGGGGTGACGGGGAAGTCTATTTTCAGTTCTTCAGAAAAACCAGATCTTTTGGCAGAGGCTCTAAGGCTTTGCTTCCCCCTCAGTCCAATTCAAAAATTATTTCAGCCATCTTTTCTCTGTCCTGGAAAAGAAGTCAAGAACTTTATAGTTTCCTCTTAAGGAAAATGGTTTAATCATCTTCATTATGAGGGAGTAAGGGAGGAGAGAGGGGACCCAGGAAATGGAGTGGAAAGAATTCTGGGCTTGGAGAGACCCTAGTTCACTTCCCAGTTCTGATGCTGACTGGCTGGAGGACCAGGAGCAAAATCACTTCAATGCTTAAGAGACTCAGTTTCCTTGTCTATAAAATGGAAGGATGCTAACTTACAGGGCTGTGAAACTCAACATGGGAAATTTGTTAAAAGCACCTTGGAAACTATAAAGAACTATCAAAGTAACTTATTACAAGGGGGTATAGTGTAATAGAGGTAGAACAGGAAGGGGCCTTAGAGATCAATGAGTCTCTCTTTATTCCTTAAGAGATGTTTCACATAGTAGGTGATTAATAAATGTTGACTGCCTTACTGGCTCATTCACCAACCCTCTCTGGCAGACTCCCTTAAATCAAGTAACCAAACATTGTTAAGTACCTACTATGTGCCGAGTACAAAAGCAATCCCTGTCCTCAAAGAGCTTAAAAATAAGACTATGGTTACACATGTTCTTTTCCAAGGGACCAGAGGGTATGTCCTTCTCCAATAGAACCAAGCCAGGAATACCTAACTCCATGGAAAATGCTCCTATAGGATTTCCTGCTACATTCAATTAAGGGAATTAAAATCACACAGGTAAAGAGTAGAAGAACAGAATCTGAACCAATTTTTTGCATTTATCACTTTAGTTTCCCAATATACTGTTCTTCTCCTGGACAGCCATTCCTTAAATCATCACTTACAACATTAATTAAAAGGAAAAAGCTTGACAAAACTAACCAATACATCAGCCAAGTGTGACTTAATGTAATGTTTCATTTTCATCTCCCCCACTTCTGCAAAGAAGAAAAAGAAGATCATTCTCAAATCTCTTCTGGGCCAAATTTGGTCATTATAATTTCACATTTAATTTGAGGCAGAATTTTTAAAAAATCATTGTCATTCTTTCCATTTACACTGCAAAAGTCTTTGCCTAGCAACATCTCTGACTTCACTCATGTGGGACTCAATTTCCTCATTTGTAAATTAAAGGTGTTAGACTAGATCACTTTTCAGGCCCCTCCCAGCTTTATGAAATTTATAATTCTCATGATTACTTATGATGGGGGATGATAGGAGAAAGGAAACATGCCTGGAATCTAGCATAATTTGTGTTGGGTGAACCACATGTAGGAGAAAGAAAAAATTCCCAAACACCACAGAAATGTCTCTTGTCAGTGGCCACAGCCTTCGGGAAGAAGGAAATACAGCCTTCATTGCAATAACACTTTCTACTCAGGGCCCTGAGTTTCTCTATATTTCATCGTCTCTTCCCTCTCTCAGAATATCGGGTTGATGTACGATCCATTTAGAGAATTAAAACAAGATGGTGCCATCTTTGAATGCTACTATATCCTCCTCCAGATCTTTATCCTCCTCCAGATCTTTATCCCTGCTCCAGAAGCTTCTGTCAAATCCTGTTGTCTCTAAATAAAATACAACCCCTTCTATTTGACATTTCTCCAAGAGGCAATATGGAGTAGTAGACAGAAAGCTAGCTTCAGAGCTTGGGTTAAAATTCCACTTCTAATATGGAGTGTCTCTAGTCCATCTTTCCAGACGGATTTGTACCCCATAATCCAACCATGGTCTGTTTGCTTTTCTCTACATGTGACATTTCATCTTTTATCTGTGGCACTGACAGGGGCTATTGCCCCCATACCTGGAATGTTCTTCCTTTTCAATCCTGCCTCTTGGAATCCCTAGCTTCCTTTGAAGGACTAATTTCCACTTACTACAGAAGACTTGTGCTCAGAATCCCTGAGCTCTCTTCATGGTACAGATACCTCCTTAGATGAGAGACTTTTCCTGATTCCCCTAGTCATTAGTCTCTCTCCAATTACTTTGTATTTAATTCTGTATGTTTTGTATTCTATACCTCCTCAGATGAGAAACTTTTCCTGATTCCTCTAGTCATTAGCCCCCTCTCCAATTACTTTGTATTTAATTCTGTATGTTTTGTATTCTATATCTCCTCAGATGAGAAACTTTTCCTGATTCCTCTAGTTATTAGCATCTCTTCAATTACTTTGTATTTAATTCTGTATATTTTATATTTCATTATGTAGTACTCCTCCCTACCCACCAATTCAAATTTTAAAGTCAAGTCCAAAAGGAACTAATGTTTCTTTTCAAGGAGTAATGAACATCCAAACTCCTAAAATTATAGCTCACAAGCCCCCACCAGTGCATTTGCCTTGAGTAATCAACCAAAAGACACAATGAACTCCAAGCAAAGGTATTTACCAAAACTGCATAGTAAGAACAATGGCAATAAAATTTCTCATCATTTTCCCACAAATATAGTGTCAACGGGAAGAGAAGACACAGAGTTCACAAGTAGAGAAGGCACAAATATGGGTAGTGTTGAGGTTCAAAAGGAGATCCCCAAAAGGTTGAAGTTGCAGAGGTGTCTCAAAAAAGAATTTGCAAGCTTGAATCCATCTCTAAGTAAAGAGACAAAGTTTATTATAATTGTAATACTAATTGAAGCAGGCTAAATTCCAAAAGGATTTAGCAAAGAAGCAGAAACCAGAAGATAAATGTATAGGAAAAGACAGAAAGGTGTGGTTCTTCATGTCACTGATATGCTAATTTTATGGCTTAGAGATAGAACAAAGGAGTGGTCTAGTATGCATCTCAATATTGAATTTTATGGTTTAGAAGTAGGGTTGAGGAATGGTCTGGTATGCACCTTATCATTTATCTCAGAAACCCTGTTATTACTGATCAATATATTGTTATCTGGTAGTAGGACTATACTCTTGTATTTCTAAATACAGGAAACTTTAGGCTCATTGACAGATTGTTAGAACAATAGCACTCTAAGGTCTAGGGACCTCAGGATTACTGCTATATTTCTCTTAGAAGTTGACATTATCAGCAGGATATATAGCCAAAACATATCAGAGGAGATCTTAACTCATGTTGTCAATTCAACTGATGGCTTCTAATCCCACTGTTCTTGATCTTATAATATCTATAGGATTTACCTGCTCCAACCTCAAAATGAGCTGTCATCCCACTTCAAGGACCAAAGTCCAGACCCTGAAGACAAAAAAGATTATCCATCTCCTTAATAGGATTCCAACTCTAAGTAATCAGTCATATAGCATTTATTAAGCACCCACTTTGTGCTAAGCATTGGGGATACAAAGTCCCCATTTTTGAGGCATCCACAACCTACAGGGTTTCTCAACTCTTCCAGCTGGCTTAGTTCCACAACTGGACCCACCGCCATGTGCCTCTGCTATGAGACTATTGTCATGAGGATGGGGAGGAGAGAGAAATCTCCCCATCTCCCTCTTGCTGCGCTCTCCAAAGTTAAGGTGAAGAGTCAGTCTTTTTCTACCTCCTGCTTCTTTTTTCTCAACTATTTTTGCAGCCAGTTTTAACCTTTCTTTATCCTCATTCTACCACATCAGTGAGTAGGTAGAGAAAAGAGCAATTGGCCATTCTACAGCGCAGTTTTCCAGCCCTTTCGTAAGCAACTGGGTCATTCATAGTCCAAAGAAGATATACCCTTACATCTCATGATCTCTCTTAACTATCCTTTATATCCTATGATTTTTATCAAATCCATTAAGGAGACCCAATGGATTAATGACATCCCTACCACAGTTACTCATATTTTGTTCTCTCCACCCCCAGCATATGTGCCTTGAAATCAGAAGCTGTTTTTGTTTTTGTCCTTCCCTTCCAGTATTTGGTAAGGTATCTGGCAAGAAGCAAAGGCTTTTTAAATGCTAATTAATTGATTGAAGGTAAAAGGACCATTCAGTATCTTGGCCCATTTTTCTCTAAACAATCTTTTCCTTGGTTAGATATTGAAGAAGTCTCTTGGCTACAGATTGTCATTGATAGTTGGAAAGTATAAACATTTTTTCCCTTGGATTTAAGGAAGAGAAGTAAAATGACTTGGGATCAATAGCCCATCAGTAATAATTGGACTTTTTTTTTCTTGGATTTAAGGAAAAGAGGTAAAAATGACCTGTGACCAAAATCACCATCTCAGAAAGCTACATGCACATGTTTTGCCCCTTCCATTGCCATGTGAACTATGGGTCATAGGAAGAATGAGGTCACCCTATATTCATTCAGGCTGGAAATAAAATGCAGAACTCAATGAGGTCTGTATCCCCTAATGAGAAACAGCTGGGAGGTCTAGACAGCTTGATTCCCCCCACAGATCTTGCTAACCAAGTCTGTTAGTTATTCATCCTAGAGGGAAACCAGAAGGTTGCCAAAAAGGACTTTGTCTCATCCTGTTCTCTCCAGAAAGGGGTGATTTCTAAGAAAAGATTGGAATACCCCAAGAATAAGGGGTCCTTCTCCATCATTTTAAGAGGACCATGAGAGAGGGACAGCAAGCAGGGATAGCAGAAAGTTCCTTCCTTTACCTCTAATTCATTTAATAAATTTATACCAGGCAGCTGCTATGCAGAAGATAAGAAGGTGACCCAGTGACTCAGCATCAGAAAATCCTGAGTTCAAATGTGCCTCCAGACACTTATTAGCTGAATGATCTTGGACCAACTCACCTTGTGTTTCCCTAAATCTACTGGAAAAGGAAATGGCAAACCATTCCAGTATCTTCAAGAAAACCCCATTGGACAGTGTAATCTGGGGTCATAAAGAGTCACATGCAGAAGACAGAAAAGTAGCATTTCAGAAAGATGTGAGTTCAAATCTCACCTCTGATCCCTAGTGACTGTGTGATCCTGGGCCAAGCCTTCTGCTTCTAATTGCCCCAGGAAGCGCTCTAAAATCATAAATTGCAGAATGGAGGCTGGTATGCATTGGTGGATGGAGTTTTCTCACTAGGAAGTCCCCCTACTCAGGAAACCCTGCCTCCTACTTCAAGTTTATAAGACACTATGGATATAAATGTTCTGGCATTGCAGGCAGTGTAGTACAGGGAAGACAGTGCCATACAGTGAGGGGAAAGTACTGGACTTAGCCATGGAGTGCTTGGGTTTGAATCCTCTCTCGGTGACCCTGAACAAGTTAATTCACTTGTTTAGACCTTAGCTGACCTGTCTTGGAAATGAGCAGGTAGAATTAAATGACTTCTCTGATAGCCTCTCAGATCCTCTAAGCCCAAATGTAATACCAGGGGAGTGGGTTGGAAACCAAGGTGAGATCCAGACAAAACGCTCTAGGAAAATCTGTGTGCCTCTGTTAACCCCTGCCTGAAAGTACAACCTCCAACAACCTCCTAGTCTTTGTCCAAAAGACCCTGGATTCAACAGCTATTTCCAAGGATTATTGGATCCATAATCCAACAGCTGCTCTAGCACAGCGCCCCTCCTGATAAGACAGCTGGAGTCACAATACTTTTATAAATGTCCAAACATCATCATAAGGCAAAAACTATTTTAAAATAAAATCTAAGCTATTCCCATTGAATCCGAAACCAGAGTTTTTATGTGCTCATAAACATGTGGCCAAATTTCTGAGGCTTCCAGGCATTCTCAGAATTCAGCCAAACCAAAAGCAGGGACCATGTGGGAACCAGGGGTCTGCGATAATGAGCTAATTAGCTCATTTACAATTCAGCCTTTTAGCAGCCTGAGAGACTCCAGGCTCAGGTGCGTTTATTTGTGGCAGGGTAAATAATCTTTTGTCAGACTTGAGTTTATTGACTGCCAAATGGATTTTCTGTATCCCTTTAAGAAACTGTTCCTCAGGGACTCCATCAATGGAAGCATTAATGACATTCAAACTGAGCAGTCTGGAATTCTAGGAGACAGAAAGAAAAAGGAGTTACCAGCTGCCTTGACTGGATGCTACAGCCTGGCAAGATGCAGTACCCAGCTCGGAGGTTTTTGGGGGTCAGTCACCCTTTTGTTTAGGGAGGAAAATTTCAAAGCAACTCTACAACTTTAAATTATGCACCTGTTACAGTCAAGAAACAGGTGTAATAACTACAATGTTGGAGGAAGAGCCTGGGAGACCTGAGTTCATATTCTACCTTTGACTAGCCATGGGGGAGGGGTGCAATTCATCTCCTAAACTCCCCAAATCTATACAATATAGATAAATTGTGATTTGCATTGATGGAGGGAATTCTGAGAGAAAAGTGTGAATACTTAGGGATGATTTTCTTTCAGGGTCTAGTTTACTAAAATGAAAAAATGGATAAGAGAAAGAATGCTTAATAAATTAGGGAAATAAACATATTAAATGTTTACTATATGTGCCAAGAACTGTGCTAAGCACTGAGCTAATAGATATAAAAGCAAACATAATCCCTGCCTTCTAGGAGTTTACAATCTAAAAAGGAGGAAAGAAGTAGCATACATAAAATGGTGGCCAGGGAGAAGCTTTTTGGTCCTCCCAGTTACAAAGACAGCAACTGACCACATAAGGTGGTAAATGGGCACAGCCCTCTCAGGTACAATGACAATACTGCTTTGATCATAGAAATGGAAAATGCAGTGGGAGGAAGAGGGAAGGTATATGCATGGTAAAAAGTAGAAGCAGGTGGTGAGTCTTCTGGAGTAGGGATGAATAAATTAATGGAAAATATTTATTAAGTACTTATGTGTTAAGCATTATACTAAATGCTTACGATAGAAAAAATAACAAGGAAATTAATCTTTACTTTCAAAATGCTTACAACTTTAATTGGGGAGATGGAGGAGTATAAAGTACAAGAAGACTTGAAAGATGGACTGGGAAGCTGTTTATGAAAGGCTGAACAACAGAGGGTTTTATATTTGATCCGAGAAATGGGAACCCCATTTGGGAACACAGAAAGTGGGACACTACTGAACAAAAGTTTTGATTGAAAGATGAGGTTGGAAGTCAGATTGTAGAGAGAGGGAAGGAATGGGACACACCTATAGTATGAAGTCTTCTCAAGGAATTTAGCTACAATACAGAGGAGAGATAGCAGTGATGGACACAGCGACTGCCTACAAGTTATTATAAACTTCTCATTAAACATCGACCAATCCAATTTGCTTTCAACTTACAGCTAAATAAACAAATGTTTTAGGATAAAAGCTTTAGAATTGGGAAAGTTCAATAAGTTATCTAGTTCAATGCCATTCAGTATATGGGAGAAGAAACGAAGATCTAGAGAAATCAAATGCCTTGACAAAGTCTACATGTAGTCAGTCAACAATCTATTGTTCACTATTTAATATGTATAGGATTGCTTGCCATCTGGGGGAGGGGGTGAAGGGAGGGAGGGGAAAAATCAGAACAGAAGTGAGTGCAAGGGATAATGTTGTAAAAAATTACCCTGGCATGGGTTCTGTCAATAAAAAGTTAAGAAAGAAAGAAAGAAAGAAAGAAAGAAAGAAAGAAAGAAAGAAAGAAAGAAAGAAAGAAAGAAAGAAAGAAAGAAAGAAAGGAAGGAAGGAAGGAAGGAAGGAAGGAAGGAAGGAAGGAAGGAAGAAGGAAGGAAGGAAGAAGGAAGGAAGAAGAAAGAAAGAAAGAAGAAGAAAGAAGGAAGGAAGGAAGGAGGAAGGAAGGAAGAAGGAAGGAAGAAGAAAGAAGGAAGAAGAAGAAGGAAGGAAGAAGGAAGGAAAGAAAGAAGAAGAAAGAAAGAGAGAGAGAGAGAAGAGAGAGAGAGAGAGAGAGAGAGAGAGAGAGAAAGAAAAAAGAGAAAGGAAGGAAGGAAGGAAGGAAGGAAGGAAGGAAGGAAGGAAGGAAGGAAGGAAGGAAGGAAGGAAGAAAAAACAAAACAAAACAAAAATCTATTGTTCAAAGCCACATTGCCTTTCAGTTAAAAACTTCCATAACTTTCTCTACACCTCCATTAGATTTCTTAGTCTCCCTGTCCCATCCTATCACTAAGAGTCAGAGGTAGGATTTGAACCCGCATTTTTCTGAGATGCTGCTTTTTTGTCTCCTGTATGTGGTTGTTCTGTCATATCTGACTCTAAATGACCCCAGATTATACTGTCCAATGGGGTTTTCTTGTAGATCCCTATCTATATTTACCTTTTAAGTAATTGTGGTTCAATTGTTTTCAGCTGCATCTGATTCTTTGTGACCTCATTTGGGGATTTCTTGGCAGAAATATTGGGGTGCTTTGCTATTTCCTTCTTCAGTTCATTTTACATATGAGGAAACTGAGGCAAAAAGAGTTAAGTGACTTGGCCAGGGTCACATAGCTAGTAAGTGTCTGAGGCCACATTTGAACTCAGGTCCAGCTCTATCCACCACAGCACTATCTAGATGTATCAATTAGTGGTACTCTCTTCTGGTTTTGCATTTTTTTCTTTGCATTATTTCATAAAAATATTTACGAGTTTCTTTGTATTCCTTATTCTGGGCCATCTTGATCGCCCAGCAAATCACATTAAGCCACTGTCTCACAGCTCATTTAACCATCCCCCTACTGTTGGGATGTTTATGCTGTTCCCAGTTTTGTTTGCAACCACAAATGCTGCTGTTGTTAAAAGAAAATTCTGAAAAGATGACTTTTTTGGGTTTGTTTTTCTAACACCTTCAGGTGTTATTCCCAACAAGAGAATTTGGGGTCAAGGAGCATGATTATTCTTGGAACATAACACAGAAATCTTCTATTAGTTTACATTCTACAAGCAACTACTCATACACATCTTAAGGTGGAGAGATCTTAGAGATTATCCAGTCAAACCTGGTCATTTTACAGAGAAGCAGCTACTAAATGTCAAACAACCAGAGGGAAGCAGAAGTAGGTCTATAGAGAAAGTCTCCTGTCTTCCAGCATTGACAAAACGCTTCCTTGGTCACCTTCCTCTGGACAAAGAACCATTTCTAAAATGTGGCATCCAGAACTGAGCACAGTACTCCAGGGGAAGACACAGTGAGTCTCTCACCTCCATGTTTCTGAGCCCTCTGCCTCTCATCCCATGATCTGAAGGACTTGATATTTGATTTTCAGTGTCAAGAGTGTATTTCTAACAAATACATCCCCTTTTGGCCCACCCATTTTTCTATCTATCATCTAGCTATCATCTATTTATATCCATCTCTATTTCTCTAACATCTATGATAGATCATAGATCTATCATCTATCTATTTATATCTATCTCTATGTGTCATCTATCTATCTATAGCGTCTTCTCCATTAGAATGCAAGGACCATCTTCACTTTTGTTTCTGTATTTCCAATTAAGTACAGTGCTCTACATATAGTAAGCACTTAATAATTGCTTTTTCATTCATTCATTTATTAATGCAGTTTAAAATCGACTTAGTTTCTTTAGCTTCCGTGTCATAATTCTGACACACTCTGATTATCTTCACTGAAATCCGTTACTATGATATAAGGTGCTCTTACATAATTTAACTAAATTACATAATATGGAAACTCACTTTGCTAACATATAGTGTCATTTTTTAAAAGTCCTCCTGTGCTCATTAACCAGCTAAATTGTTGTTTATCCGAAGAGAACCAAGGATATCATGGGGTGCTAATCATTAGATTAAAAACATGATAAATAAAAGAAGTCTTCATTAGAAGAAAGAGAAGAAAATAAATAACCAAACCCAAAAAGGACCCCATTTATATCAGATTCCCTATTCCTGGATTACAGATTATGGAGAGAATCAAGTTTTCTAGGTGACCGTGAAAATACTGGCATGAATGAGACTAATCAATGGCTTGTTCTCCCTGGGGACCAAACATGGATACTTCTGTAGCTGTGGCCAAAACAATGTCTACTTTCTGGAGCTCTAGTGAAGGGATTAGATGTTACTAATGGATTTTCCTGACTGTGGGAGGATTATTATAGATCTGTCATTTTAAATACTCTTGTCAAATATCTAGTGGCGTGGGGGTAGGGCAGGCTGAGTACTTTGTTCTGAGTGAAAGGAAATGTTCAAGAAGGGAATAATATGGAACAGAAACGGAGATGTTAAAAGAATTTCTCCATCTTCCCCCTGAGGAATTCTTCCCCATCTTTTCTTCTCTCCGTCCCTCAGGTTTCTCAGTACCAACTTCACAAAATCCCTGGACTGCAAAATGGACCCAGTGTCCTGTGCACACTTACTGGAGAGCCTGAGGGCAGTTGCTAACTGCACATCCTTCCATTTTCCCTCCCTAAGTCTGTGAAACATGGATGCACTCATCCAATAATTAGGCCAGTGACCAAAAGCTATGTTATGTACCATCTCCAAAAAATTATGGGTACACAGGAAGGCTATTAGTCAATATTTAGACTCAGAAAAGAAACTTAATCTCATGGTATAATAGAGTGAGCGACTTAGGAGTTAAAAGACAGAGCCTTGGATTCAAATCCTGACTGGCATCCTGGGCAAGTCAATCAATCAACATGCATTTATTAAGCACTTTTTATATACCAAGTACTCTGCTAAGGGGATATAAAGGAAGGCAAGAAATAGTCCCTGCCCTAAGAGCTTCCATTCTATCAGGGAGACTGTCCCCCAGGTCACCAAGCAACCTTAATAGGTCACAAAACAGGGACCCCAAAGTGCTTGCTGAATTGCACTGTAACCATCTCTGAAAGAGCAGGAAATACACCTGCAAGCAAACAACAACCTAAAGGTCTTTCACAATCCTTACGGTTGTTTTTTGGTAGTTTTTTAGTCATGTCTGACTCTTCATGTCCCATTTGGGATGGTCTTGGCAAAAATATTGGAGTGATTTATCTTTATTTTCTATAGTTCTTTTTATAGATGAGGAAACTGAAACAAATGGGTTTAAGTGACTCACTCAAAGTCACACAGCTAGGACATATTTGAGGCTGGACTTGAACTCAAGCCTTTCTAACAGCAAATCTAATGGTCTCTCCTTAAGACTGTAAACTACCTTGCTGTTCTTTCTCCTGTAAGCCATCAAGTCCTGTGGGAATATATGTGGAGTTTTTCCTTTCTTTTTCTTTTTTTCTAATATAAGTTTAAACTTAAATATCTAAAAAAAGTGCAAAACAGGAAAGCAGACAAAAGGAAATTTTAAAAGATTATGCATTATCTCATGTATATATAATCTCCTGTTATTTACCAATTGTTAATCCTAACCAAAAAATGCTTACACTTGACTTTTGCCCATGCCATTTTTACCATATGTTTCTCTAGAAAGAGGGGAATCTGAGGAATATTCTTCTCCACTTGTCCAGAACATGAATCCCCCAAATTTTAGATCGAGTTGGCTAGTGTTCCATCCATCCCGCACTTCTAACTCATGCCAGAAATCATCACTTCTCCATCAATTTGGGCCTATATTTTGTCCAGACTGCCCTAGAATCTAAAGCTGCAATCCAGGGAGCAAGGAACTGTAATCCAGGAATCTTGAAGTGGATTGTGATGGATTTCACAGGTGACTTTCCTAACGCCCACATTTCCAAAAAATAATTTAAAAACCGAGAAAATGGAATAACCATGATGGCTAGAAACAGCTGCAGAGTAAGAGTGCTTTCTACCTTTTCCCACTTGTCAAGAGCGAAAGGGCCTCATGTCAAAATGACATAATTCTCACCATATCTCATGACTTAAAGGAAAGAGGCTCAGCTCCTCGTGGCCTGATGAATATCCCTGATTGCCTCCCAGAGGGTAAGTCCATTTTAGATAATATAAAATGAAAGGCAGCGGGGCACCTGGCCAAAACTGCCTTCTCAGCAGTAGCAGGGGGATCGAGTCTCAGAGTCTCTGGGCTTTTCCAGGTATTCAGTCATTTTTTTTCCCTCTCTCAGGGTTTACAGGGGGAGGCATGGGCAGGGATTCACACATAGCAAGAGCTGCCCAGCTGGGATTATGGGCACAAAGAGGCAGAACCTGAGGAAATGGTCATCCATGGTCTGGGGAAGAGAACCAAGCAGCTTTCTAAGCTGTATCTTAAAAATTAATGGTGTTCTTTCGTATCTGATTAAAAGTCTCTTGCCTTTTAAGCTTACTGCACTTAGTGTTTTTCGATTATCTCAGTTGACTCTCAGAACAACCCTGGCAGGGGGGGCTCACCCCCATTTTCCAGATGAGGTTGAATGCTAGCCCAGGGACTAGCACTAACGGCTAGTTAGTGTTTGGACTTGAACTCAGGTCTTTCTGACTCCAGCAGAACAGCTGGTTCTCACTGGGTCATGGATGTCGTTCTCCTGTTATGGACTCGAGATTATCTCCCCTGGCTGTCTGTCTGATGATGGGATCAGGACATATCCTTGCTCTTCTCAAGCCCCTGAGTGACTCCTGGTAGGTCTAATGAGTTTGCTTTGGTGAGTTAAAATGAACTGAATAAAGGCACCTTCGCTTCATTGGCCAAGCCGACGCTTCTGAGAGCTTTATTAAAGCAGCCTGAGGACCCTCTCCTCTCTTGCTTCCCTTTATATCCCCAGAACTTAACATAGGGAGCACTTAGTTGCCATGATACCTTCTGGCTCCAAACTTAATATGAGCCACAGGGCAAGAAAGTCCCAAAGAGCACAGAAAAGTTGGAGCTGAAAGGGACCTAGGAAATCAGCTAGTGAAATGCCCTCATTTTATAGCTGAGGAAAATGGAGGGGAAATAGAGACAGACTGATAGACACAGAGACAAAGATACAGAGAGAGAGAAGAGAGACAGAGACATAGACAGACTCAGAGACAGATACAGAGAGGAGAGAGACAGTAACAGGTGGGGGGAGGGAGAGAGGGAGAGAGAGAGGGAGAGAGAAAAGAGAGGGAGGGAGAGAGAGAGAGAGAGAGAGAGAGAGAGAGAGAGAGAGAGAGAGAGAGAGAGAGAGAGAGAAATGAGTTTATTGTTTATTAATTAAGAAATTACTATGGCAAGGTAAAACCATCAGCTCCAATTTATGGGAACCAGGCAGGGATGGGGGAAGGAGTGGAGAGTGTGGAGGGGGGGAGTCTGAGGTGGAGTCCCAGTTCCCAGCGGGGTAGAGGTAATAAGAGAGTGGACCGTGGCCAGGAGCCTATCAGAAGGGAAGTGACCGGCAGAAAGTCTCGCAGACCCCAGTTGAGAGAGCAGGTTTCAAACACATTCTCTGACTCCAGAGCCAGACAGCATCTCACCACTTGGTCCTACTGACAGAGGTAGACGAATGTCTCTAGATGTCTAGTGTCTAAGTCTGCCCCAGTGTGTCAGTTCTAATAATCTGATATTGAGCTTGTGATTGTTTTTATACTTAATCTTTTGGCATTTCCTGATTTTTGTAAAGAAAATAAAAAATAAAAAATCAGGAAATCGCAATAAAGAGTTTCTGCTGGCAGCATTTCCATCTCAATTCCAATCAGGAAATGACTGGAAATAACTATGTTGAGGAAGGCGTTCCCTAAGAAACCCCAGATCAAAGCATCCCTGTTAAGGCTCTCTGGGGCAGAGCTGTTTTTTGTCCACTTGTGAGCATTTATCTTCCAGGTCTTAAAAATATTGACCTACTATTTCCCTAAGAAAATAGCCCATGGTCAGAGAGAATTTCTTGGGCTGCCTGTAATGCTCCCATTGAAATAACAGTTAGTCAATTATCCTCTCATTTTTATTGTAGATTTAAAATTTTAAACTTGATTTAGAACAAGGGATATCAGTAATAATGATGATGATGATGATGATGATGAAATTTCTTCTGGTATCCCTAGTTTGTCTGAAAAGACTTAATTGAAATAATCTTATACCTTAAGTTGAATGCTAAATGGATTGCAGGAATAGAAGAGTGGAGAGTTCCAATTTTAAGGGGAAGAATTAGAACAAGGGACATCAGTAATGATGATGATGGTGATGACATTTCTTCTAGTATCCCAAGTTTGTCTGCAAAGACTTAATTGAAATAATCTTATACCTTAAGTTGAATGCTAAATGGATTGCAGGAATAGAAGAGGAGTAGAGAGTTCCAATTTTGAGGGAGAGAAAAGTTATCTTTCTTTTTTTTTTTAAATAAATGTTGAATTGAAACTTAAAAACAAACTTGCTAATGACCCTTTTCCCCCACTTTAGAATCCTCCCTCATAACAAAATACAGTTAAGCCTAATAAACCAACATATTGGCCTTGTCTAAAAATATACACTTCATTCCATACCTATGGCTCAGTACTCCACCTCTTTCTTATAATCTGGGAGAAAGGAACAGCTCAAACCATTTCACTCCTTTGCTTAAGTAGCTTCTTAGAGCATTCTTTCCAGAATTTAAAACTCTTAACAATTGAACCATTGGACCCTGACCTAACTTTCCATCCTTATTCCTTAATACCCTTCTTGAAAATCTTTTGAGTTCCAGTCACACTGACCTGTTTGTCATAATTAGAATTCCATCTCTCACCTTTGAAATCCTCAGCCTCTCCCCTCCATTCAAAGCTCCAAACACAGCTCCAACTCACCCACTACCTTCTCCATGCGGATTTTAAATTTTTTTTTATTATAGCTTTTTATTTACAAGATACATGCATGGGTAATTTTTCAGCATTGACTCTTGCAAATTCTGACCCTTCTGTTCCAACTTTTCCCCTCCTTCCCCCTTCCCTTTCCCTAGATGGCAGGCAGACCAACACATGTTAAATATGTTAAAGTATATGTTAACTACAATATATGTATACATGTCCAAACAGTTATTTTGCTGCACAAGAAAAATTGGACTTAGAAATAAAGTAAAAATAACCTGAGGAGGAAATCAAAAATGCAAGCGGATAAAAACAAAGGGAGTAGAAATGCTATGTTGTGGTTCATACTCATTTCCCATAGTTCTTTCACTGAGTGTAGCTGGTTCTCTTCATTATTGAATAAATGGAACTAATTTGTTCATCCATGAGGATTTTTTGATCTCCCCAATTGTGCTTTCTTCCCCCACCCACTTCCATTATTTTGTTCCAATTATTCTGTACAAGTTTGGGTGAGCTGCTGTTCTCCCTAAACTATCTCCAATAGATCAGACTATTTTCATTTTTGCTTGTGTGTATCCAGTGCCTGGGATGCAGTGGGCAATGCTTTCTGAATTACTGAATTGAATTTGATCAATTATTCTTACAAAAAAGATTGCAATTTTATTATCAAAGGGGGAAGATGGGAACACTTAAGTTACCACATCCAGTTCAAGAATGTTGCCCAGTTCTTCATCCCACGATTCCCCTGACTACAATCAACTTCAAAGGACTGGATGTTTCATTTGGGATAAGTATCTGAAAATGTCTCTGAAGTTAAAAGTTCAGCATTCCCATGGCAGTCTAGGAATCTATTCCCCTTGGATGAGTGTTAGCATCTCTCTCTGGGAGAATTACCACAGAGTTACAAAAGCCTGGCCATTTCGACACAAAGGCACCAGTGTTTACAATGTTGACAAATCTACCTATAATCACTATAACTGCAATGTGAGAGTTCTCCCAGGAAAGATGACTAGTCTATTCCTTCAAAATGATGGGTGGTCCCTGGTGAATTATTTTCAATTTGTAATTCATGTTCAGGTCTCCCTAAGGCTCAGGGCTCACACAGACTGGATTAGATGCTGACCAAGAAAATGTTGTACTAGAGTCGAGGTAGAACAGCTAATGCTTAGATTTACCCAAAGACAGATATCAGGGTCCCCAGTATAATCATTCAAGTAATAACTCTGCTCTGGGTATGGGGGGACTTCTCACTCAACAGAAGATACAAAAGCCTTATTAGAGCCCTTAAATAGGAAGAAATAAAACATTTGACTATCTCAGCAGTTCTTCCTCTTGCCCTTCCCAAGAAGGTAAATAAATGTGTGGTTTCTTCCAGGTTTCCCACCTTTGACATAATGGTTGGTTTCTTATTCCCTCAATATCCTGGAGAGTCCCATTCCCTGACCAAAATTCACATCATCCTGTGGTTTAGAGTGTCCCAGAAAGGGAAGATACTTTGTGAGTCATTCTTCCCCTGAACTTTGACTGTCTGGGCAGCTCATGCTCAAAATAGTGGTTGACAAATGCCCAGTCTCTCGCCTGTTCTCCCTTTATTATGACCCTTCTCTCATACCACTGAAGAGATTTTCAACCTTCAGGATCCAAACCCTCTCAGGACTTTTGCTCACTCATGAAAAAACCACAAATCCTCTTCTCCCCTCTTAGAGCAAGTGGCTGCATTTGCAAGAAACTCTTCCATCCCCTAACCGCTGCATCTCTGTACCCGGGCAAGTCTACTCTTAGGGCCTCTCCTCCAAAGCCACTTGCCAATTCATTTATCTGTTGAAGGAGCTGTGTCCAGGACCTAGAGTGAAGAGAGTCACCAGGCACTTATCTGGTTCTTCTACTATGGAATAGGTCCTCAAACTTTTTAAATAGGGGGCCAGTTCACTGTCCCTCAGACTGTTGGAGGGCTGGACTATAGTCTTTGTTTTGTGTGCCTTTAAATAAACTTCATAGCCCTGGGTGAGGGGGATAAACGTCCTCAGCTGCCGCATCTGGCCCGTGGGCCGTAGTTTGAGGACCCCTGCTAGACCATCTTCTACTAAAGGAAAATTAAAAGGAAATCCGAAAGAGCCTAAGCTGACTTATCATGTTTATAGACAGGGAGGAGTCAGTTCTCCTGAGTCCCAGCCAAGCAATCATCCTGGAGGCAGCCCTACTGCTTCTGTGTATGGACCAGTGGGCCTACCCCCTTTTCCAGGGAGGTAACCCCTCAGATGCCTGTATTCTCTTTAAGTTGACTGGGGAAACCAAACTGATCAAGGAGCATCCTGACACTGCCCTGACTATCCAGACACATTCTCCCCATAGAAAAAGGGACAGTGAGCCTTGTAGCCCTTGTGCTTCGTCTCCATCCCTTCCCCTCCCATGTCCTTTGACTTTGTTGTACCAGGATCGGGGGCTCATGATGCAAGAAATTGGACAAACCCAAAGGCATCTCTTCTAGACGGGCCAGGTCTCGGCCACAGCCCCGATCCGACGCCAGGTGGTTTTCTGAAAACCAGCCCAAGGCAGCCTGCAGTGCCGGGCTACCTCGTTAAAGAGGCGGCCGGTCCAAGGCAGCCTTTCCCTGGACTGGTCACCTGGAGAGGGCCGGCAGGCAACGTGGTGGTGGGGAAGGAGCTCCCAACCTGAGGGCCAAGAGTCCTGGGTCTGAAGTAGCCTCCGGGACTTACTAGCTGGGTCACAGTGGGCACCCTTGTCAAGCCCAATTTCTCGTCTACAATAGGTGGCGATTCCTGCAGGACCATCTCAGACCTGCCAGGCTCAGAGGGAATCGAAACTGGACGGATGGTTGGCTTGGCCGGAGGGACTCTCAATGAGGGAATTCCCTCTGCCAAGGCAGATCGGCTTCCCCTCTACAAGGAGGGGCTGGCTTGGAGGCACTGATAAGGACCTAAGTGTCTCCCACTCAGAGCTGCCAAAGGCTCTTCCTAAAGCCTAGATCTATGTCACTCAGCGTCTCCCAGTCACCCAGAATCAAATACAAAATCCTCTATTTGGCATTGAAAGCCCCTCATGGCCAGGTCGCTCCCTATCTTTCCAATATAAGTAAGTACTTCCAGGTACTTACCAGGGAAACCATCCTCTTCCTCCTTCTGTGTCCCAGCTCAGTGCCCCGCAGGGGGCTGTAAGCCCTTTGCCTACCTTTGTATCCACAGTGCTCAGTACAACCCCCAGCATGCACTCCCCACTTAAAAAGTGCTCCCTGACTGACTGCCCAGAGTGATGTACTCAGTGTACGTCCGAGGTCCTTCTTGAACCCAGGACCTCTTTGCTCCAAGGCTAACTCTAGGGATTTTACTTCAGCTTCTGATTATGTAATTATAATTTATGGTTATTTCTATCGCACTTCAGGGTTTTCACAGGCTCCTGTCATTGGTTTGGAGGCAGGTGGGGTAGTAGAGTGAGTCCTGGATTCACTGTCAGAAAGACCTGGGTTCAGATTGTGTCTCTATCCCTCACTACCTGGGTGACCACAGGCAGATCATTTACCTCTTGGGCCTCAATTTCTCACTCGTGAAATGAGGGGACTGGACTAGATGATGCCAAAGGTCCTTCCAACTTAAAATCCTGTCATGCTTAATGATCTAGGTAGGGCCAGATGGAAACAAGATCATTCTTTCTGCCTCATTCTCCTTTCTTCCTTCCTCTCTCCCTCCTTCTCTTCCTTTCTTCTTCTTTCCTTCCTTCCTTCTTCCCTTCCTCCCTCCCTTCCTTGCTCTCTCCTTTCCTTCATCCCTTCTCTCTTCCTTCCTCCCTTCCCTCCCTTCTTTCTTCCTGTCTTTCCTCCCTTCCTTCCTCCCTTCCCTCCCTTATTTCCTTCTTTATTTTTTCTCTTTCCTCCCTTACTTTCTCTTTCTTTCTTTCTTTCTTTCCTACCTCCTTCCCTCCTTCTTTCTCTCCCTCCTTCCTCCCCTTTCCTTCCCTTCCCTCTTTCTTCCTCCCTTCCCTCTTCCTTCCTCCCTTCCCTCTCTACTTTTTTCTTTCTTTCTTTCTTTCTTTCTTCCTTTCTTCCTTTTTCTTTCTTTCTTTCTTCCTTTTTCTTTCTTCTTTCTTTTTTTCTTTCTTTCTTTCTTCCTTTCTTCTTTCTTTCTTGCTTGCTTGCTTCCCTATCTCCTTCCTTCCTTGCTTCCTTCCTTTCTTCCTTTTTCTTTCTCTCTTCCCTATTTCCTCCCTCCTTCCTTCTCTCCCTTTCTTCCTATTTCAAACACTGGGCACTTTCTCCTTGCTGAACCCCAGTGCCCCCCCCCTGTGCCCGAGCCCTAGTCCTGCCTGGGGCCCAGCCTATCCCCAAGGCAGCTGCAAAGGCCTCCCGTTTAGAAGGGAAAGTACAGGTCACTTTTTCCAAGCGGATCACTCCTCCCGGGGCTCAGACCTCTGCTGCGTTGAGCCTCCATGCCCTGGATAAATGAAATGCACCCCCAGCCACGGCTCCCGATGGATGGGGGAGGAGGGGGACCGAGGGGGAGAACCACATCCTGTCCAGTCCCACACCCTGGCATCGGAGCTGTCCGGCTGCTCCCCGCCCCCCCCAACCTTATACTGGATCCCTCCCCCTCCCCAGGACCCTGCCAGCCCCAGCCGCCCGCTCACCAAGAACACAGAATCCGGCGACGGAATCATACACTAGCCTGCGCTTTCGGTCCGGAGGTTTTCCACGCCGGCAGATGCGGCAGTGCGTTTCCCCGGGGCGGGAGGGCCGACGCTCCCCCGAAGGGAAGGCTCGGGGAGTGCTACGTGAGCCTCTCGGGCTGCGGGCTTGGACCGGCGCCCGAGCCGGCCACTGGGACTCCATCCAGTAGGAGAGCCCGCCGGGCTTCTGCAGCCCTCTCCAGTAGTTCGGAAGGACAGTGGTTCCGGAAATATTAGCCGGGCTTTCAGGGCCTGGCAGTGCCTTCCGATGCCTTCAGACCCACTTGGAGTAATGGGGAAAATCACCGCCATCCTTCTCTCAGATCTTACGGTCCGAAGGTCACGGACTTAGAGCTTACAAGGGACCTCAGAGCCTCTCTAATCCAGTTTCCACGTTTTACAGGGGAAGAAACTGAGGCACAGGGTAGGGAAATGGCTTGGTCAAGATAGTTCATAGGAACAGAACCGGAAGGGACCTTAGTCTGACCACCATATTTTACAAAACAGGAAACTGAGGCTCGGAGATGGGAACCGTAAGGGAATAATTTCCTTCTCACTGTACAGCAATCCCGACTGCATTCAAAACAGGCCCTTGCTCAATTTTGTGTCTTTACATTTGTCCCAGTGAGACAGCCGGGTTCCTTTTGGAGGACAGAGCCCTCCGGCAGACCCCCTGTAAAACAGCAGCCGAGACAATCTGCGACTATGTGCTAGACCACTCTCTCGTTGGCCCCAAGAAACTAGCCCAGACAGTCCAGTGAAAATCCTGTCCAAACCGGTTCTACATCTTTCCAGCTGTTTACTCCGCATCTGGAGAGCCCCCAGCCCTCACCCCCATCACATATTATAACTTTAGGCTGAGATCTCATGCAGACCCCCAGCAGACTGCCTGCCTAAGGCAAAAAACAGCCCGGAGTTTCCTACACCCCTCACACCCAGCTTTTGGCAGCCTCCCCTGGATGGGGGCCACTGAACATTCCCTTGCTCTCTGCTAAAAGGATGTCAGCTTAGACACCAGCTTCCAATATTTAAGTCAAGCAGTCGCTGTCCCTCCTGGAGGTGTCCACTTACCCCTACGGCCAGGAACAAGGGAAGGAAGCCCCTCTGGCTCCCTCAAAGGGTCCAGCTGCACTCCCCCATCCCTCCTCCAGGCTGCTGCCACCATTTCATGGCAACTTTGGCATCTGAGAGGGGTGAAAAGACAGCCACGAGTTCCCCCCAAACTGGCACTGACAACAGCAGCAGCGGCAGCAGGGTGGTGAGTGTGCCCTCCCGGTTGGCAGACGGGTAGGCAGGCTGCCCAGCCCAGCCCAGCCCAGCCCGCCGCCTGCAGGGAGGCTCTGTGGGAATGAGTTCACTGCGAGCTGAGAAGAGGGAGGCTGGTGGAAGGCAGCTCTGTATTTCTGATCCTAAGGAAGGGGACCCTCACTGAAGGAGAGCAATTCCCCTGCCAGAAACAAAAGCCCTAGAGGAGGGGGAGGAGGGGGTCGAGTGGTTAAAAACTGAGGCGCTCCCATTCCCCTCAATTTTATCCCTCCCTAAGTCTCTAGGTGCAGCAGGCTAGTTTCTTAACCTTTCCTGAATCTGGAAAGAATTTTTTTTTTTTAACAAAAGGGATATTGTTTAGATTCAATGAACCTGAAAGTGGGCCCAGCTACTACCCAAGAAGCTCCCAGAGCATTTGGGGCCCCACCAGAGCTCCAGCCCTGCACATGTACCCAAGGATGTTGACAACCCAGTTGTCAAAATCTCAAGTCAAACAGGCCTTTAAAGCTCCATTCTCCCGCTTACTACTTTGGGACTTTAGGCAAATAATCACCTCTCTGAGTCTGACTTTATCTGTTAAAAAAAAAAAATGAGACAGGTTAGACTACATGACATGCATAGTTTCTTCCAGCTTTGCCACTTATCACGTAAGACCTTGGTGAGGACCTCAATTTCCTGTTTAAATATAAAACATGAGAAGGTTGGGCTATATGATATCCTGTTCTAAATCTATGATTCTATCATTTTTTAGAGAAAACAAAATCTCTATGTTCACCCATAGCCCCTAAGCCCCAGCTTTTTGTGTCACCTTTCCTGGACTTTATAAAATGGTAATATTACCTCTCAGGTCCATTAGGGCCCTAAGTTCTATAATCCTTATATAGGATTTCATAGAACTTGTGATTTCACTGGCTTTGAGAATTCCTTAGGAAAGAATGTCCCTCTACTAATGTTAATTAGTTCTGTTAATTATAATGTTCTGTTAACTTTAAGGATTCAGAATTGCCTAGAGCAAAACTTCTTAAACTTTTTCCACTTAAACTTTTGCCCCCTTTTTGCCCAAGAAATTTTTACATGATCCTGGGTAAATAGGTATATAAAATAGGTATACAAATCTAACATTTACTGATAATAAGTCACAATTTCATGATGCTCACATTCAGTTATGAGACCCCATATGGGGTCACAAACCACAGTTGAAGAAACTGGGGCATGGAAAACTGAGAGATCAAGTTTTGGGGGATAGGTGATAAATGGGAGTAGAAATCCAGTCTTAATGATACCCACTATGGAAGAGGTTCTCAGTCTGGGTTTTGCGTATCTGCAGGAGGCCCAAGAATCTTATCAAGGAGGTTCAGTGAATATCTGGTAATTAATCTATTGAATTTAATTATTCTCTCTACTTTTTTCCATATATGCATATGCATAATAAACTCTAGAATTTTTTCTTTTAACGTTGAATGGGGCCATGAGAAGGTTTACCGAAAGCCAGTGGATACAGGGATGACCATTAACCCTTGTAATCCTAGAACTATTTAAGTGGTGCTTCTCCACTGTACCATTGACCTAGAGCCAGACCCTTCTAATTCTGTTGGTGCCCATTCCTACAGATGATGGGAAGCTGGAGAAAATGATTCTGTCCTGTGCAACATCTCTGTATGTAAAACAGAGATCATGGGTCTTCATTGGAGAGGAACACCGGGTTTGGGGGAAGAAGGCAAAACACACAGTGAGACGCTGCTCATTTGCAGGGGTGCTTGGATGGCCACCCCTGGAAAATACTGAGCAGAATGAATGCCCTGCAGAAGGGAGAGACACACGATAGAACTTAATCCCACCTTTTCTTCACTATAGAATGAGAAAAGAAAAATCAGTGATCAGTATGGTGATAGAAGAAAGAGAAAGGAGGGATAGAAAATCTTGATAAAGACAACATTGTACTCCTTGGGACTTGTTCCTATATGACTTTATTCTATTGAGACTCAGACCATGTTACCTCATTAAGTTCCCATTTCACTTATACTGGTCTTGTTCTTCCCCAAATGGAAATTCCATTTTTAATCTCCATGCCTTGCAAAGGCTCCCTCGTGCTTGGAATACATTCCTTCCCCATCTTTGCCTTGTGGTATCCCTAGCTTCCCTCAAAACACAGCTTGGATATCACCTCCTACAAGAGATCTTTCCTGATATCCATAAATTACTAATGTTGCCTCTTCCGTGCTCAAAATTGCTTTGTATTTACTCTGAATATATCGTATATAAATACATATACACTGATCTGTAAACAGATTATTTTCCGTCAACAGAAGATTCATTCTGTGAGGACAATTTTTATTATTTGAAAACAGTTCCATTTTTATTTTTGTATCTTTAGTACCTAGTACAGTGCCTAGCACACAGTATGTATTTAATAAATGCTCATTGGGTTAAATCAAACCATCCCTATTTTGTCTCTCCTTTAACAGTGTGAATTGGGGGTGGGGAGGAGGAGACAGGGACAGGATGAGGAAGCCAAGAAGCAGAGGAGGGGGATCTAGAGAAGCCAGCAGAGCAAGATGCTGAAGCATGAATCCATCTGCCCATGGCCCTGACAAATGGTCACTTAGTCACTCCTCTCTCCAACTGTAAGGAAAAAGGATGGAAAGTTTGTTGAGAACTTCGAATGGCAAGAAAGTGACTTACCCACCAGCTGTATCACACTCAGAAGTAAAGTTGATGGCCAGTCCAAAAAGAGAGAAAATGGTCAGAAGAGAGAGAGAGAGAGAGAGAGAGAGAGAGAGAAGGAGAAGAAGGAGAAGAAGAAGAAGAAGAAGAAGAAGAAGAAGAAGAAGAAGAAGAAGAAGAAGAAGAAGAAGAAGAAGAAGAAGAAAGAAAGAAAGAAAGAAAGAAGGAAAGAAAAAAGAAAGAAGGAAGGAAAGACAGAAAGAAAGAAAAAAGAAAGAAAGAAAGAAAGAAAGAAAGAAAGAAAGAAAGAAAGAAAGAAAGAAAGAAAGAAAGAAAGAAAGAAAAAAGGAAAGAAAGAAAGAAAGAAAGAAAGGAAGAAAGAAAGAAAGAAAGAAGGAAAGAAAGAAAGAAAAAAGGAAAGAAAGAAGAGAGAGAAGAGAAAGAGAGATGGACAGATAGATGATAGAGAGATGGATAGATATCACAGACATATATATACATTCCTGGAAAGTAACAATGCCTTTATGTTTCAGGTCTGAGTCTACTGTCCCCAGGAGGATGGTTCACTCTCCAGCCTATTGAAGATCCTGTCTTTTCTCAATAAGAATCCTTTTGTAAGAGCTAATTGAAATCAATCTATCAATATGAAGAGGCACACTGGGGAGAGGCTCATGGGCAAAGTATTAGAAATCTCAACCCCTAGAATCTGAGAAAGGGGAAAAAACGACCCTCTGTGGATCCCAGCTGCAAGGGTGAGCCCAGAGGAGGTGCTACATGTATAAAGATTGTCTCTCTCTACGGAATGTCAAGTCCTGGAGTCAAGGACCATTTTATTCATGTCCTTATCTCCTCAGTGCCTCACATTAGACACATGGAAAGTGCTTGTTGATGGATAGTTTAAAGACAGAAAATAATAGTTTATATGACTTTGGTTTATCTATATGTCTTTATGTGATTAATGACTTGATAACAACTTGGAAGTAGGTCTCTCGTGGAGTGCTCCAGAGATCTGTCTTCCATCCTGAGTTGCCTAACCTTTTTTTTTTTTTTCATTGCCTTTGATGAGATATGAGTGACACATTTGTCAACTCTGGGGTAATTTAAAGCTTAGAGGGAAAGCCAATACATTGAAAAATAGCATCAGGATAAAACTAACAAACTCTCAAGTGTCTAAACTATTAGACCAAATCTATTAGGGTGGAATTGGATAGAGATAAATATATAGTCATATATAGGGATAAATATGTTGGATATATAAATATATTGGATAGAGATAAATATATAGTCATATATAGAGATAAATATATTGGATATATAAATATATTGGATAGATGTAAATATATAATCATATATAAGGATAAATATAAAGTCGTATAAAGGTTAAAAGATAAACTTCAGAAGGGCAAGTTGAGAGAGATTAGTTAGGTAATACTTCATCTAAAAAAGATCTGGGGGCTGTAACGAACCAGAAGCACAATGAGTCCTCAGTATAATACAGTAATAAAAAGAAACTGACAATATTAAGCTACCTGAAGAGGGCACAGGGGCTAGAGCTATGGATTTGCTGTCCTTTGCCTTGGTCAGACCCTGCTGGAACCCTGTTGTGTCCAGTTCTGGGCACTACATCTTACAAAGACCATGAGTGATAAACTGGAGAGAATCTAGGAGAGGGAGAGCAGGATGGTGATAGACTTCTGTATCTTGCCATTCAAAGATGGGCTGAGGAAACTGGAGATGTTTCATCTGTGGAAGAGAAGCTTTTATGGAACCATGATTCCCAAAGGGCAAGTATCTTGAGACTGGTCAAGAGGAACCACATTTGACCGGCTTGGCCACAGAGAAGCCATAATTATATAGCTTTGGTAGAGGTATATAAAGTGGTATATCACTTATGTATGTGATATATATATCACATATATGTATAGCATTTATATAAATATATAAATTTAAATGCTGTGTATGTTATATAAGCTGGCAGTCAGGTGACTCAATGAATAGAGCGGTGATTCTATAGTCAAGGAAATGTGAGTTCAAACCCCATTGCAGACATTTACTAACTGTGTGACTGGGTAAATCACTTAACCCTATTTGCCTCTGTTTCCTTATTTTAATGAGCTGGAGGAAGAAATGGCAAACTGCTCCAGTATCTCTGGCAAGAAAACCTTAAATGGGATCACAAAGAGGCAGATACGATGGAAACAACAACAAATATAAATGTATATCTCTATATAATGTTAATTTATTTATAATGTAATTTCATATCTATATAATACAAATATATTTTATAAAACATAATATTAATATTAATATAAGGTCTATGTTTCTATATTTATAACATGAATATGTAATATAAATCTATATGAAGCTATGTTTACATATAATATGCAAACATATAAAATTGATTCATGTAAATATATTCAGATATTTCTAATATGCTAATACACTGTGAATTTATATAACTAGCTATAACTATATAACTAGATAATAATTCACATACTTATAATATAGACATAATATTAATTTATACAAATATATGCAAACATATTTTCAATATCATATTAATTTATGAAATGTATTTCCATATTTATAATATAGTAATATAATCTTAATTTATATAAATGCACGTTTATATGTTTATAATATATTAGTATATAATGTTAATTTATATACATGTATAAAATAAATGTTAACTATATGTATGGCATTATATAAATGCTAGCATTGTATATATGGATGTTTTGGAACCTTGGTTTCCTCATCTGTAAAATGGGTAGTTGGTTTAGATGCTATCAATGGTCCTTTCCAGATCGAAATCCATGATCCCATGATATGGTTCTTTTTGAATCATTAGAATGGTTGGAACAAGCTTTTCCTCTGAATCAGCCTCTTTCCAGCTTCCCCTCAGGCTTCTAACTCTGCCCTCAGGATCCAAGCTGGCCAAGTTCAGTCTGGCTCATCTCGGAAGTCCCTTACAGCTCAAAATCTTTGGTTCTTTTTATCTCAAGAGTTACTGTGAGATTAGACATGTCACCAAGGCCGGGAGTGACCCTAAATCCTGGGCATTTCCCAGTGCCCAGGCCAGGCGGGAACTACAGCCAAATGCTCTGCTTGCTGTTCTGGTTCCATGAGAATTCTTAAAAACTATCCAGCCCTCTTGACAGAATCCAGTCCTGGCAGCCTCTTGTCATTAACAAAAAAGCAGAAACGAGGCTCTTTAATCAAAAGAAAAATTTAGTATAAACGAGAAAGAATGGCTCCCGCCCGAGGTTTGCTAAGAGTTTTTAGCTGAATTTCTCCCCCAGTATTGTGCCGTGTTTGACCACTCAAGGGCAGTCGGATGTGGCTGTCCCTGAGGTCTTTAACAATGAAGGATAAATGTGTTGGGAAAGTTCTAGCTTGAGCAATAGCAGAACCAGGTCCCAGCTGGGCCATGGGCTAAAGGCGGTAGGTCCCTTCCACCCTTACCATTCTGTGAGGGGAGGGCAAGAAGCCCTCCGGAGACATGGAGAGAAGGACACAAGCACGAACATGCATGGGAAACTTGGCCATCCAGCCTGAATGAGCCCGAGGGCAGAGACAAGGCGAAGGACCCCCTAAGATGGCTCATCTGAGTCTCTGACTCCCCGAAAGCCCAACGAGCCTTCCTGCGGGGAGCTCAGGAGAAGGGGTAGGCAGTGGGACTGCTTTCCTTCCACCCTATGTGCAGCCCCAGCAACCAGCACCCTCCAAAATCACGCGCATCCCCCAATCCCCTGCCTTGGATAAGGCTAATCCTTCCCAAAACAATTCTAGCCCGACCTAGGCTGCTGACTGGTGTCTCCCCACTGACGGCTCCAATTGGATGACTTGGGTTACCTCTGTGCACATAACTCGACTCAATCAATAGGTACAAACAATGCAATAGAGCAGTCAAGAAAACTAATGCCATTTTAGGGTAGAGCAAAGGTCCCACTGTCCCGGAATAGGGAGCTCTCAGTCTGATCACGGTCAGCCCACATCTATAGTATGGAGTTCAGTTCTTGGAGCCATATTTTAGGGAAATCAGATCCTGGAACGATGGCTACAAACAATAATAAACACATATGGATTAACTGACTAGGGAACGCACAAGAGGCAAAAATCCACAAAGGGCTACACTCTCCAAGACTTGTGTTTCAACAAAGCTGAAGTTTATGTTGCAACAAAGATTTATTAAGAATCTGGATGGGGAGATTCCAACAAAGGTGAAAATGGCCTGCCCTCAAGGCGCTTACATTCTACCAGACAGGATTAAGTACTCTTCATTTCTGTGCTCACCTAACATTCCCCTTCATCCCAGAAGATGGAAAAGAACAAAACTCGAGTCATAAAATAGCAGCCTAAATTGTGCACTATTTCAAAATCTGATTATTTTTGTACAACAAAATAACTGTTTAGACATTTATACTTATTTTGTATTTAATTTATACTTTAATATATTTAACATGTATTGGTCAACCTGCCATCTGGGGGAGGGGGTGAGGGGAAAGAGGGGGAAAATTGGAACAGAAGGTTTGGCAATTGTCAATGCTGAAAAATTACCCATGCATATATCTTGTAAATAAAAAGTTATATAATAAAAAACAAATAAATAAATGAAATAAAATGGTAGCCTAGACCTTGTCCAGGGCTAACCGTTCCATACAACAAAGGATGCTCACCACAGGTAGAGATGCCGAGAGGAGGCTTCAGGAGGCCTGAGAGCCCTAGGTCTTTCCACCAGATCAGGACACAAGAAAAAGCCTGTGACCTGCTGCTGCTGTTGGAGTTAAGGGAGACTGCAATTCAGGAGTGACAATAGCAGGAAATGCTGCCCTGGCCCACCACCAAGAAAGCCATTATATGGACAATGTTTAAAAAAAAAAAAACCTACTAAAACAGCATAAGAAGCAAGATTGTAGCACAGAAAGAACATTCAATTTGGAGTTGGAGAGTCTGGGTTCAACTCCCACCACAGATACTTAGTGGGACCCTGGGCTTGTCCCTTCATCTGAGCCTCAGTTTTCCCATCTATAAAATAAATAATTTATGCTATATGGTCTTTCAGGACCCTTCCACCTTCAGATCTATAATTGTATGGTATCCCTGTGCTCTCTAAGAACATTTATCCTGCTTGGCTCTTGTCCCTAAAAGTGATATCTTAGTTGGGCTGGGAGACAGTTTATCAGCTCTGAAGGCAAAGCATTTGAAAAATGAGGTGGAAAAAATGGTAACAAAATTCATCTGAAAGGCAAGATTTTAAGAAACTGTTTATAAATTACCATTTTAAAAACCGAGACAAGGCAAATCATTTAAATTTTGTAAAGCGCTTTGCAAATATCACCTCCTTTTATTATAGCAACATTTGGAGATAAGTGCAATTATTATCTCCATTTTACAGATATGGGAAATGAAGCAGACAGACACAAAATCATCTGCCCAGATGGGGCAGCTGGGAAGCGTCCGAGGCAGCAGTATATTTATACAATTTATTTATATTTGTATATTATAATTCCAAGTCCGGGATTCTGTTTCCTAACCCAACCAGCCGCCTCTTAGAGGCTAGAAGCAAAAAAAGGCACCCTGCCCTTCCCCGGCCAAGCAGAAAAAACACGCTGAACCCATATCTTCAGAGAGAAAGAAGACAGACTCCAAACTTTTGTCTTGAAAATCAGAGGAGCTGAGCTACAATATTCATGTGTGTGTCTATACGGTCAGACTAAAGCCCTGATTTTGCTGGATTTTGTTAGTTTCATTGGAACATCCAGTGTGGAAACTCATTCTCCCAATACAGATCAATGACTGTTCTGCAGTTCACAGTCTTAGAGAGTCGCCTGGGGGCATTGGGAAGTCCAGTTATTTGTCCAGGGTCACACAGCTAATGTCTGTCACAGGCAAGACTTCAATCTCAGTATTCTTGATACTAAGGCTGGCTCCCTATCCACTGTGCCACATTGTCTCTATAGAACATAACAAGATAATTATGATGTTAATTATTTATTGAAATAGATGATTAAAATATTAAAGGAGATATCATTAAATTGATTATAATTTAAGGTTTGTTGGCTTAAAATTACAAAAAAAGCCTTTTGTGATATATCATATTTAATCAATATTAACAAGGACCAGGGACTCCATCACATGGAAAAATGGCAGGAAAAGAGGCTAGCAAATGTCTCATCGGCCATCCTGCTCTAATCTAATTTAATCAATGAGGACAGGGAAAAGGAAACACATGGGAAATCAGTCTCACTATCCCTTCTGTTCCAAGATGACCCTGTAACAGGGCAGCAGCGAGGTTACACATTGGATGGAGCATCAGCAAGCCACAAGTTCTCTCACACTTGGTTCTTTCATTTGTAAAATGGAGATGATAATATTGCCAAACAAATATCAAATGAGATTATGCAAAGCATTTTGCAAACCTCAAAGTTCCATATAAATATTGACATCACTATCATTATTATTACAGGTAAAAATAGAGGATGGGCTTAAACAAATGTTTACAGCTGGATATGGAGGCAAAGGATCCAAAAATAAAGGAACAAAATTTTTTTTCTTTCTTCCTTCTTTCTTTTTCTTTTTTTCTTTCTTTCTTTTTTCTTTCTTTCTTTCTTTCTTTCTTTTTTGTCTTTCTTTTTTTATTTCTTTCTTTTTTCCTTTTCTTCCTTCCTTCCTTCCTTTTTCTTCTTTCTTTCTTTCTTTCTTTTTTTTGGCAAGGTGATAGGATTAAGTGATTTGCCCTGGGTCACATAGCTAGTAAATGTTAAGTCCTCCTGACTCCAAGGCCAGTGCTCTATCCATTGGAACAAACTTATTTCAACAATCATCAAAATGGTAAGGGACAAGAGTCCAGAAAGAAATGAATTATATGTAAGCCTTCCACCCTGCCTTCAACCCACTTTTGTTTTCCACCATCAGGAAAACCGCACGGTGAGATTTTAGGGTTGTTTTTAAGCTTTTTGGTTTTCCAATAGCATCCCTCCCCTTAGTCCCACTTAGAGCATCTTTCTCAAAATGACTCAGGATCCCTTGTTCTTTGCTGGTACAGTAGGAATATACAGACCTCCAAAATAGCCCGAGGCTTTCCCTCTGTCCTTCTGGACTTCCTGGCCCCTAGTGGTATCATTTGGACAGAGAAGTATCAGGAATGAGTTGATGAGTGCTTGACATAGTGCCTAGCACATAGTAGGTGCTTAATAAACCCTTGTTGCTTTGACTTGATACATGGGACAACCATCTCAGAAACAGCCAACACTGCTTCCTGAATTCCCCATTAGAGACCTTGCCACTTTCCCATTCCTGCTCTGCTTTCCCAGCTTAGTCTTTGTGAAATTGGCTTAAAGCCTCTGAAACTTTCCTGGGAATCAGAGAAAGAGGTTGCTAAGGAAAGAGGTTCCCTAGCAACTGTCGCCATAGAAACGTTCTCACTTCCTCTCTTGTCTTGCATCTCTCCAGCATCTGAGCCCAAGAAATGTTGCTAACTGTGGTGCAGGCTGAAGGAAGAGGTGAGAAGTGTGTGCAAATAACTATCAGACTCACACCAGTCACTGTCTTGCCCTTTAAATAAGGGCATCACGGGGAGGAGGAGGAGAGGAGATGACAGAAATGGTGTCAGTTCCTCCCAACTCCAGGCACTCCATTCACTTCTCTATCTACCTGCAGTCGTGCTTAATAATGCTGCTAACTTGAACTCAAGTCCCTGACTCCGACGAGGTGACTTGACCAGGGTCACTTAGCTCCTCCTGGAGGTAAAATTTGAACTTGAGAATGAAACAAAATCCAATGAAACACCCCCAATTCCTTCAGCTACTCCCCACCTGACATGCCCTCTAGTTTTTTCACCATGTTGATTACCTTCCTCAGGACACTTCCTAGCTTATTAATTTCCCATTATCAATTTATCAATTATCCATTACTGTGGCAGTGATGGAACATAATCTCCAGATGTGGTTAGTCGTGGGCAGAGCACAGTGGGACTGCCCTTGGATATGAAGCTTCTCTTGAGGCAACCTGATTCACATTCACTCTTTTAATTGCTAGTTCCCACAGCAATTTCAAGTTGAGCTTGAGTGGGGGTCACTCAGACCCCCAGATCTTTTTTTTCCCCACAATTTCACATGTCCTGGTGGGGCTGTACCAAAAAGAAAGGAGTCAATTGACATTTTCTTTAAGCATACTGTGCCTGTGCCTTTAGGAGAGCAACAATAGGTAGATAATATTACCTGCATTTTCCAAATGGGAAAATAGGAGCAGCTAGGTGGTATAGTGGATAGAGCACCAGCTCTGAAGTCAGGAGGACCTGAGTTCAAATCTAGCCTCAGACACTTAACACTTCCTGGCTGTGTGACCCTGAGCAAGTCACTTAACTCCAATTGCCCCAGCCAAAAAAAAAAAAGCCAAATGGGAAAATAGATCAAAGAAACTTGGTATTTAAATCATTTCTCCTAGCTAGGAATTACAGTTGGGAATAACAAATTCATGGCATTCTGGCCACATCACCATTTGCTGTCATGTAAAAAGAACAATTTCAAATGGACTCAGTTTTCTGCTGGCACCCAGAAGAATACCATTTTTTTTTAGCCCTCTCAAGCCTCAGTCAAAAATTTACTCATCGAGAGAATGGGTAACAATATTTAATATCCTGCTTTTAAGAATATGAACATTACTTTCAGGATTCTAGTCAAACTTTTTTCCTTTATTTTTCTTTTGGAAATGTTTTTATTATGCCCATTAATAACAGGATGTTAAAATTTTAAAGAACCATAGAAATAAGTAAAGATAAATATTAGCAAGCTATTAATCTTCAACCCCAATTCCTAGAACAAATAATTTCAAGAATACCTCTCTCTTCCCTGGAGCATAGACTTAGAGCTTCTTCCAAACTTAAAAAAAAAAATCAAACATGCTTAATTTACATAAAAGAAAACTTAAGTTTTATAAAAGGTAAATGACTGGCCATCTAAGTATAATAATAAGTATGAGATAATAGGTTTCTAAGGTAAGATTTGAACTTGTATCTTCCTGACTCCAGATCTGGTGCTCTAACCACTAGTCCACATTGCTTTTCTAGCATGATATCTTCCTGTGCTTTTGATTCAAACCCGAATATACCAATTTTCCAAAGCTCCAGAGTTCCGGCCATTCCCACCAGCAGTACCTTTCCTCGCCGGACATCCCAGACTGATGCATCTTCCTAGAAAATTGTAGTAAGACAGCATTTCTGCGGGGGTGATCCGGACAAGGGTGTAGGGAGGATGCCTCGGGACCTGCCGCCCATCTTCCTCCCAAGGGGCGGCCATCGGAGCCCACGACACTCTCTGCAAGCGGTGCTTTGGAGCTTCCTCTCAGGGTATTAAGCTCACCCCAAAGCTTTCAATCCTTCCTCCTGGCTTATCTCTGATAAGTTCGGCCAAGGTCGTAGGAAGGAGCAAAGTCTTGCAATTGGAGGATCTTTATGAGCTTAATGAGAACAGAAGATTCTCCCTGCCTTGGTGATCCAATTACCTGACTTTCTAATTTGGAAACAAAAATGAAATTGGGGGAGTGACAGTGGGAATTCTGCTGGAGTGGAAGGGTGGGGGGAGGGAGAACTGGAAGCTTTTCTCGTTATTCTGAATGAATGAAAGAGCATTTAACTCAGGGGTCCTCAAACTTTTTAAATAGGGGGCCAGTTCATTATCCCTCAGACTGTTGGAGGGCCGGACTATAATAAAAATAAAAACTTTGTTTTGTGGGCCTTTAAATAAAGAAACTTGACAGCCCTGGGTGAGGGGGATAAACGTCCTCAGCTGCCGCATCTGGCCCACGGGCTGTAGTTTGAGGACCCCTGAATGCTTCCACTGGGCCAGGTTTGGCTAAGTGCTGGGGCTCTAATTCCCAAGCAAACAAGAAGGCTCCTGCCTTCAGTGAGGCAAGAGCACACATAGAAGGGAGCTGAAGTTGGGGGCAGTATGGTTTGGAAATATCAAGGAGAAGGTTAAAAACTTGGATCTCCAGGGTTCCTCAATTAGAGTATAAGGTGCTGTCTTTTCCCTCTTTTTGTTTCCCCAGTTCTCAGCACATAATACAAGTTACAGAGCAGGGTCAGATCTGTATCCGTGGAGAGATTTCCCACACCAGGATTCCTCTACCCAGGTTCAAGAAAAATAAGTAACCTGAATTATGCAGGGAACGAAATGCAGAGGCAGATTTTTTGTTTATTTGTTTCTATCTGTGCTCCCCAACCCGAGGCCTGCTTTATTTTATTTTTTGCTTCCTGAATGTTAAGTACTTTAGGGAAAATTAGAGCAAGGAAGACACTTTATATAATTGAGAGTAAAAAACCCCCAGAGCGCTTTTTTCCCATTAGTTTTTCTAAATGTCTTTTGTTTGCTCAGGCTAAATTTGGGGTCTGGAGTTGGCAGGGAGGCTTTGGCACACATCATCCGCAAACGAAAAAGTCTGTTTATTTCCCATGGGTCTTTCCTATTCAAGAACTTCTATAATTTACACAAGGACTCCATTTCAAAATCCCTTTGCTACAGAGCAGGTATATCCCTTCTTCAAATGAGAGTTAGATAGATATAGAAGTTGGAGCTGCGTCTGAGCACCCAGTAGAATGTGGGCCATCGTCCAAGGCCACGCGGGAAGCGCCAGGGCCAGGGCTGCCCGATTCAAACCCTTGGGCTCTGGACTAGATGACCTATAAACTCTAGAGCACAGATCCCAAACTATGACCTTCAGTATCCAGCCTTAGATTCCTACGTGACCCTTTGGCCCTTCATGGACCAGTCTGTGATGTGCTAAAGCTGGCCAGACTGGACACCTTCTCAACATGGAGTTAAAGAAGGGGGCCAGTCTGGTAGAGATATTACAGAGGCAGGGATGGTTGGATGTTCCAGGAGAGAAGTCCCAGGCACTGAGTTCTAGGTTAAGACAACAGCTGGGGCATAGTTTCTATGTCTGAAAAGTCAGGAGCAGAATCAGAGGGAAATTAGTGCTTTCAGCATCAAACATCAAGTTTTCCCTTTAGCACTAAAAGCTCTTCCCAACTTACCTTTCTTGCCTTGTTAAACCTTACTGTACTCCAAACACAGTTTAGTCTATAGCCAAACTGGATTTCTTACCGTCCCTCCTATTTGACACTATCTGCTGCCTTCCTGTCTTTGTATTAGCGCCAACCATGTCTGGAACATAGTCCCTTCTAACTGCCATCTCTTAGGGATTTCACTAATACCGCATTGAATTTCTTTTTTCTAATATGGAATTAAATTAATGTTCTATTTCCTCTTCTGTTAACCTGGGCAATTTATATTTTTATAAATATTCATCGATTTTGCTTAAATTGTCAGATTTATTGGCATGTAACTGGGCAAAATATTTCCTGATAATTGCTTTAGTTTCATCTTCACTGGTGGGCCATCAATTCAAGGGTGAATCAAAAATTCACCCTTTTCCTTTTTGATGTTGCTAACCACCATCTCTTAGAAGTAATTATTTCCTTCAAGATGCAGTTCAAATATTACCTTTCACATAAAGACTTTCTGGATGTTCCCAGCTGCTAAATCACCTTGTTTGTGTAGGATTTGTATATAACTACATGAATATATGTAAATATATCTGATATATGTATTTATGCAAACATTTATGTACAGATATGTATGATCTGTTCTCCTCCAGCTAGACTGTAAACCCCTTGAGAGCAGGGACAATTTCATTTTTGTCTATATCTTTGGTATCTACTAATCACTTAACTAATGCTTCCTAATTGCAATATATGCTCAGTTTGAGTTTGCTAAAGTTAGAGATTAGCATGAAAGTTGAGTGTAAGTAGGATGAGGCCATTGAACGTCCTTCTCTACAGCATGGTACCATTTCTGAAAGTTTCAGGTCTCCCAGAAGCACTTTCTCTTCTGGCTCTTTCTGACAAGGAGGAAGTCTTTGGCAGCTTCTCCCCCTCTCCCGTTATTTTTGGCTGCATGAAAAGGGCTAAGGTCTCATCCTGAAGGGGTCCATATAATTTAGAAATGATTTGACTCATTACCTACTATTACATTAGGGTTTCTTTTTTTGTCTTTCTAAATAAGTTAAATAAGTTTTTATCCAATTTCCTCCTTAGGGAAGAGAATGGGACAGCCATCTTTTGATTGGGAAAGAAATAGAAAGGATAAAAAGAGTAAATCATTCTCTATAGATTCTTTTCCTCACCTATTCACCCAAACCTGCTACTGGCTAATCTAACCCCAGAATATTTAAGGGTCAACTAATCCAGTTATCCAGTATCACTGGATATATTATTTAACTTGACTTGCCTTTTGTTGATAATAATAACATTTTGTCAGATTAAGTGATTTTAGAGTCACCAAATATTAGAGCTGGAAGATATCTTAGAGATTTTCAAGCCTGAATTGTCCCTTTTACAGACAAAGAAACTGAGATCCAGAGAGGATCACTATTAAAATGAGAATAGAGGGAACTCAAAGGCACATCCAGTCCAAAACCCTTCACTTAACAGATGATGGAACTGGAATGGCGGGAAGAAGACTGATTTGTCCAGGGTTACAGGAGGGAGTTACTAGAGGCAGAATTTGAACCCAGGTCCTCTGGATTTACAGTCCAGTATTCTTTTTCACAGCATCATACTGCCTTGCCTGGCCCTAAAAGAACTGATATTCTAGTGGAGGGATGAGACATGTCCCATGATATAGTATGACAAGAAATCCCAGAGTGCCCCTGAAAAGCAGGGGAAGTCAGAGAAAAATCTATCACGCGGACATATGTCCAACTCAGGGCAGTGTGGAACAGTGGGAAGGAGATTGAGTTTTTAGTCCAAGGAGCTGAATTTGAATCCTGGGAAATCTCTAGCAAATCACTTAACCCCTCTTTCTCTCTCTGGGGGAGGAGGGTAGTGATCTCATGCATTAATCTTTTAAAAATAGAATCCTCTTTGTATTATCTGGTTTCTATTTTCTTTTTAGCTTTTCCTCCGTGTTTCAATTTCACTGACTTTTAATCAGAGGCTTTTCTACAAAATCTCATTATTTCAGATTAGAATCTAACGTGGATACAATTTAAGGGACTGGGGTGGGAGGGAGGAGGAGAAGCATTGTCTGTCTCCCAAGCCTGCTGTGCTCCCCTTCCTTTCTTCCTCCTCAGAGAAACCTTGGATGCTTCATGACTCAACTAAAGCTCCGCCTTCTACACAAACCCCATCCTGATCCCCCAGCTGCTCCTGCCTTCCTTCCCAAAGCTGCCTTGGATGTATATTGCATACATTCTGGGTGTACTTATTCATTACGTCGTGGACCCTTCAGAGAAAGTAAGCTAGTGGAGAGCAAACCCTAAGTCGGCCTCATCTTATTATTGGTCAGTGCCAAAGACAGAGGGATGAGAGACATCATTTCCTATTTTCAATAGGAAACTTCCTATTTTCCAAATCAATGGAGATCTGTCCTTTCTCTGTGATTTATAATCAATGGTTCCCAACATTTTTTGTTCCCCGAATCCCTTTCAACAACAAAAATGTGATCTAGAGTAATTTCATATAATATAATAACTAATAGAGTGATTTAATAATAATAATTTAATATAACTAATAGAGTAATTTAATAATTATTATAATATAATATAATAAATAATGTCCTTGTAAATTGTATTGCTTAAGGTGCCATTAGAGAACTTTCATTGTGAGCTCCTACTCCACAGGAACCTGCAAGAGTTGCTTGTAAACCCCTGAGCTCAAACAGCTGGTGTAAGTCTGAAGTAGGATCTGAATTCAGGCCTTCCAGACCCCTGGCCAAAACAGAGAGAAAGACAGCAATCGATAAGAGAAAGAGCAGAAAACATGGAAGCTTTAAAATTAATAGCAACCATCTGTTTAAAAAATTCAATAATACGATGACCATAACAACAACTGAAGGCCTCTCAGAGCCAGGCAGCAGACTTGCCACCCGCCTTCCCCCTTCCTGTCTGGGGCTGCCTCCTCCCAGGCTCTCCCTAGAGATCCCAGGCCTAACTGCGGCAGGGCTATTCTGGTTGATGGGGCTGAGTAAGCTGTGAGAATATAATTAGGAAACAGATGGGAGAAAGCAAGTCCTGGATCCATCCTGGTGACTGTAGTAACGAACAGGGAAAGGCTCCGAAAATAGGAGATGCTAGAGAAGGAGTCATTTCAGGTGAGCGTTCCACATTGCGGCCCACCACTCCGAGCTGCTGGTTTACGAGACCGCCCAACATTGCGTGTTGATGGCCAAGGGATGTGCGGGAGCAAACCGGCTCCATCTCAGAATCCCGAGCCATCCTCAGAGGGTACCTCCTGAACCAGGTCCTTCATTTCCTTCCCAGGGAGACAAACTCACAGCCTCTAACCGGAATTAACTCTTACATTTCCTCTTTTGTTTTATTCTAGCCTCCTGCTCTTACACGGGTATCTATAATGGGTAGGTGGGTAATCCAGTAACATTTTGAGTGAAAAATCTCAGCCCTAAGAAATAATGCTTCAAAGCAACAATGGAGATACCCGAGACAGGCAACAAACACTGGAAGGCCTGGACAGAAACAAGAGTGAAAAAGCAGAATGTTTCCTTCCCCCCCCTCCCCCTTAAGGCAATTGGGGTTAAGTGACTTGCCCAGGGTCACACAGCTAGAAAGTGTTAGCAGTGGTCCTCAAAGTGTAATCCAAAGAATTGTTGGGGTCTCTGAAACCCTTTCAGAGGGTCTACAAATTCAAAATTATTTTTTATTTCTAATATAGTAAATAGCTATAAATATAACCCATGGGAACAAAAACTCTTTGAAGAGATCCTCGATAGTTTTTTAACAACATGAAGATACTGAGAACAAAGTGTCTGAGGTCAGATTGGAACTTGGGTCCTCCTGACTTCAGGGCGGCGACTCTAGCCATTCTGCCATCTAGCTGCCCCTAGAATGTTTCCTTTTAATAAGAAACTTGATATAGTTTAGGGGGAAAAAATCATTGGGAATCCAAAGATCTGCATTCTACTCCCACTTTCACCACTGGCTCACTGCATGATCCCGGTCACAGACCCTTCACTTCTCTAAGACTCCGTTTCTTTATTGGTAAAATCAGAGGTGATCTCGGAACTCCCCTTTTCCCCCAGTTCTCATGGGTGACTGTTGGGATCAGTTCTGGGCAACTGAAATACAAGGATACATTGGTGATTGTCCAGAGGAGAGTGAAGAGGTTGATGAAAGTTCATGGGGGGATCAACTGAAGCAACAAGAGATGTTTAGACTGGAGAAGACTCGAAGGAACATGATGGCCATCTCTAAGTATTTGGAGGACTGGAGTATGCAACATGGATTAGACATATTCTGCTTGAAGTATATCTAAACAGACGTGTACATATATGTGTTCATGTGTAAATATAAATGTATAAACACAGGGGCAGCTAGGTGGTGCGGTGGATAGAGCACCAGCCCTGAAGTCAGGAGGACCTGGGTTCCAATGTGATCTCAGACACTTAACACTTCATAACTGTGTGACCCTGGGCAAAGTCACTTAACCCCAATTGCCTCAGCCCCCCCCAAAAAAATGATTGAGTATACATTTGTATATAAATAAATCATGTGTATTCATATATCTAAAATTCATAAATAACATTTATTATATTAATTATATATAATATATTTTGTTATTATTAATAAAATAATTTATTTACATGTACATAAATATATATTATATATGCACATATCTGTGGCATATTATTTTTCAAGATACAAATATTGTATACTATTTATAGTTATGACATATATACATACTTTATGAACTTTGAAAAGGCTGTCATCCCTCCCCAATTCTTTCTTCTCCTACTCTGCTGAATCAAACTGTACGAGGTACATGAAAAACTGAACAGAAATAAGCATGTCTTTAAAATCTGTTCACTGTGTCTAGCTCGCTAAAAGGGGTTATGCACATGTGCCTTGAGCCCCTACAAGCTGAGTGCCAGCCCATGCTGACCCCCGTGGCAGGGGCAGAATTAAGTGGTAGAATGTCTGCCTTCCCCATCTCTTCACCCCTCCCCCATACGCCATATGCCAGGATCTAAAATCTCATTAGACCGGATTTTCCTCAGCAAACAAGGCCTTCAGAATGAATGATTGGGCAGGAGAGACAGAAAAAGGGGCTTCTGCCCCTTATCTATCCATCCCATCCCCCGACACCAGATCCCCCTACCTAAATAGCCACCAGACCTGGGAAGAAAGGAGCCTCCAGAGAAGAACAGGAAGGTCAAGCATCTGGTGATCTGAGAAAGGAGGCGGGAAGAAGGGAAATGGCATTTAGACCCCATTAAGCATCCAAGGTAACAAAGGATGGCCCCTGGAGTCTAATAAGAGAACAGCTTGGTAATGGTCCAGGGCTCTGTGCTCTGAAGCCCCTTTTCCCAAGCTCTGTGTTCTCCAATGCCAAAGGCAGCCCTCCTCCTCCTCTGCTGTTTCAGCTTTTTGGATGAGGAGCTCCTCTCCTTTAACAGGCAACTTCTAGGAACCCTCCTGGTTTGTATTCTGTGTATGATGAAGGTGCTTTCAAAGGTAATTGCTGATTCACCAGAAGAGAAAGCAGACTGATGGATAAAACAGGGGTTTTCAAAGTGTGGTCCAGAGAATCCTGGGAGTCTCTGAAACCCTTTCAGAAGATCTACAGATTCAAAATTAGTCTTTATTTTTAATATGGTAAATATTATATAACCTATGTAAATAAAACTCTGGATAGATTCTCCTTTTTTTTTTTTTAATAGTATAAAGATATTGAGAACAAAAGGTTGAGAACCATTGTGATAAAAGAGGACCAGATGATGCAGGCATTCTGGGGAGGGAAAATATGAGCCACAGGCACACCAGAGGTGTTCTCCCCCACCCTTTCCTCTCTTTTAGGGTACTTGGAAAAAATGAGTGATAGGGAGAAAAAACAGGGGGAAGAAGGTGCTACAATAGAGAAAATACAAAATTTGATGTCTGAGGGATGGACCAGATCCCAAACACTTAAGTTACAGACCTAGCGCTAGAAAGGACCTCAAAAACTGTCTCCTTCTTTATATTGCAGATGGATAAACTGAGACCCCAGGAGGTTAAATTATTTTTGCAGGCTCACATCCCTGGAAACCATCAAAGGTGGGAATGAAATCCTGAATCTCATGGCTCTAGGGCCCTGTTATTTCCTTTGACCCACACTTACCAGCTTTGCGATCTTGGACAAAGCATTTCACCTTTCTCAACCTTAATTAAAAGTCAAAACCATTCCATACCAACGCAAAGACATGGAGATAGAATGTGTAATATGTGACAGAGAAGGAAAAAATTGGGCCGTTTGACTAAAGCATGCGGTGTGTGAGGGGGAGTGATGTAGAATAAGCCTGGAAAGATGCCCAGACTGTGAAAGATTTGAAATACTAAACAGAAGAGTAAAATTTTATCTAAAGGCAACGGGAAGCAGATGAGTGACACGGTCAAGTCTGGACTTTGCACATAGTAGACCCTTGAATATGTATAGAATTGAACTAATTGAATTGAAAGAGATGAGCTCTCAGAGAAATCAGATGACGTCTCAAGAAAAGCATCTCCCCTTGACTATCCACACTATTTTGATCTGTATAGAGTTTGTACTTAGGAAGCTTTCTCACAAGTGTGCCTTAGGATTAGGCAACAATTGCCCACAGAATGACCCGCAGCTGGGAAGGGTCAAGAAATAGCACACCAGGGTCATCACTTGGATATGACCATGTCAGGCAAGAATCCTTAAAGGTCACTGGAGTACCTGACAGAGCTTCTGGTCAAGATTCCCCCAAAAGATCTCACAAGTCCCTGGAGATGAATCCCTTCCCCTGGTATTCCAGCAAAGCTGTGGCCCATTGGATACCTGCTTCCCTACTTTTCTTTTAAGCAACCCAAGTAACATCTTTAGGTTTTAACTGAGTTTTTCTCATGGTGGGAAGAGGGGAGAAGGGTTTTATTAATAAATCAACCTTCCAAGTGGTTCATAAAATGTTTATGATTTACTCAGGGAATAAAGCTTCTAATCTCCATTAGGGTGCACATACATATATAACTCAAAACTTTTAAGGGCACTCATGATTCATCTATTATTTACGGACTCATTAATCTGAATGATAGCTACCTTGTCAAAGGTAAAATCCATTGGGCAAAGGGATAACATTGCAAGAAGTTAACTCACTTTAATAACAAAGGCATCAGCCTGGCATTTACAGTCTCTCACAGCCTGGTTTCCATCTCTCTTTCCAGAATTATTTCATTTTACCCCGCTGCAGGAACCCCTCTTTCAGTCAAAATGCCCTGCAAGCTCCTGCTTTCACACCTTTGCCTTAAGGGTCCCCCGTTGCCTGAGATGCATTGAGCCACACTTGTGGCTCCAGAGCCCTATTATTGCCTTTGAACCACTTAGGAGCTGTGCAATCTTGGACAGCCTCAATTAAAAGTAAAAACCATCCATACCAATGCAAAGACATGGAGACAGAATATGTGGAGAAAAAAATTGGGCACCTTGACTAAAGCTTGGGCTGCGTGACAGACAGTGATGTATTTTCCCATTTTCCCATTTCCCATGGCCCTTTTCACCACTGACCCTCTGGATGCCTCAAAGCACAGCTCCCATGGTACCTTCCCACTCAGCCCACCCCTTTGTTCTTAGTGCTCTTTCCACCTGACATATTAGGCACACTTTGTGTTTACTTCTCCATCTACATGTTATTCCTTCCCCAGGCAAGCATTCATTCCATGAACACGGGGCAATTTCATTTTTACCTTTGCATCTCAGCACTTTGCCTAAAGTGATACGTGACAATTTTTCATTGAAATGAAGGGCCTGAGAATGTTTACTTTGAACGTGATGGACATGACGGACATCTGCAAGTATTTGAAGGGCTGCACCATGGAATATGCATTAAACTCATTCAGTAAAACCCAAAGTACAGAACCAGGGTCAAAGTTGCAAAAAGTCCCATTTCAGCTCAATGCCTGGAAAAGAACTCACATTTAGAGCTATGCAAAAGTGGAATAGGGGCAGTTAGGTAGGGCAGTGGATAGAACACCAGCCCTTAAGTCAGGAGGACCTGAGTTCAAATATGGCCTCAGACACTTAACACCTTCCTGGCTGTGTGATCCTGGGCAAGTCACTTAACTCCAATTGCCTCAGGGGGAAAAAAAGTGGCATGGACTCCTTGGCTTTCTCTTCTTGAAAGTCCTCAAGTGGATTTTTAGGACATGTGTAGTAAGGATTCTTTCCATATATAAGAATAAGAAAGAATAAGAAGAATAAGAACATAATAAGAAAGATACATTTGTGTATCTCTTTGCCATTACAACATTATTTCATTTAGTCCTCACTTTGGGAGGTTTTATGCATTCAGTCATGTCTGACTCTTCATAACACCATTTGGGGTTTTCTTGGCAAAGCTTCTAGAATAATTTGTCATTTCCTTCTCCAACTCATCTTAGAGATGAGGAAACTGAGGCAAACAGTTTCTGCAGCATCTGCCCAGCATCTGCAGATCATTGAGCTCTCTAGTTATAGTTTGGATTGGTGGCCTTCCCAACTCTCAATTTCTACAATTCTAAATTGGATATTCGAAAGTATCCAAGAAGGAGCAAGGAACAAGGACTCCAGAAAGGTAGAAAAGGGACAGGTTATAAAGGTCTCTAAAAGTAAAACAGAAGATTTTATATTTGAGCTTGAAGGTGATAAGGAGTCATTGAATTCGACTAAATGGGAGGGTGACATTTGGAAAGATCAATTTGGTAGCTTGGTGGAGTGGGAAAAGACCTGAGGCAGGAAAACAACCACCAGATAATTATAATAAGTCAAGCATGAGGTGATGGGAATCTGCGCCAGGATGATAAAAATGTCAAAGGAAAAAAGGGATGTAAGAGAGGTGTGATGAAGGTAGAAATAATAGGACTTAGCAACTGGCTAGCTATGGGGAAGGGTGGGTGAGTCGAGAATTCAAGGTTATGTGGTTTCTTAATTGTGGGTGGGAATAAAGGAGAGAACCTAAAATTTTTTTTAAATGAATGTGAATTTTTTTTGTTTTTAATGCAATTGGGGAGAGGAATATCAGATAGATAGATAGATAGACAGACAGACCGACAGACAGATAGATAGATAGATATAGAAAGAAAGACAGATAAAAATGCAAGATTGCAAGTATGGGTCACCAAGAAGGCAGTGGTAGCATTGACAGTAATAGGGAAATTAAGATGAAAAGAGGGTTTAGAAAGAAATATTAGCAAAATTGGGGGCATGTTGCATTTAAGATTTGTATAGGACATTCAGAGCTAAGATCTGACAACCTAGAATCATTGGATTATCAGCTAGAAAGGACCTTTAAATTTATATTGTCCAAGTGTTTCCTTTTAAAGGAAACAACCAGAGAAGGGAAGGTGAAGTCTAAGATTCTCCTGCTGTTCTCAAAGAATAAGATGTCTGGAATTTTTATGTTCAAACTGGAAATAAGACAAACAGGACAATTAGAAAATTACCGGAAAACCAAGCCTAGGACTGTGTAGATTGGATATATGACTAATGATCAAGTCATTTAGTAACTTTTAACTGTAGCCTTTAACGAACCACAGAAATTACTTTCCCTAGAAAAGGGGAAAAAAGGTTTTTGAATTTTTCTTTGTTGTTGTAATATGGCTTAATAGTTTTCCTGTCCCCAGCCTCTCATCTATCAGCTTTAACTTTTGAATCCATAGGGGAAAGAATGCTAGACTTTGAGTCAGAGAACTTATCTTCCAATCTTGACTTTGCCATTTTCTAGCTGTGTGATCTTGGGCAGATTAGTTTATCTCTTGGGTTTCAAATCATCCGTCTGTATCTAAGTTACTACCCCTTTCTTATTGTGAACATTTTAATTACTAAAAGGGAGCAGGAAAAGGATATTTTGTGTGAAACAAAAAGAAAAGTCAATTGAACAGAAACAAAAAGTTCTAAGAAAATATGAGAGAAAAACATATTGTATAAATGTGCTTTAGGGGAAACACATAAATGAATAGAGTGAAACATGCCCCTCAGATGCAAAAACTCACATTGTAAAGGCATATATAATGTGTTATTTCTGAGCAGCTACTTTACATAGAACTGTTCTTATGATTTAGAAGTTTGTTGCTGGAAACTGTGAGTCAAAGAACTTTTTTTTTTAAATAAGTGATGGTATTTGTATTATAGGTAAAAGAAATGTAGATTTTGAATCTTTCATTCCAAAATAAAGTCATGGAATATTCTTTCTTTTAATTTCTTATTTAGTAAATGTTTTATATTTGAGTTAATGGTATTGTGACTGATTTGTGCAAATGGAAAGCATACCAGCTGGGACTCAAGAGAATATATACCTGTGAAAAAAAGACATACATTTCCCCTACTGGAGGTAGTGAGTTGGTAGCAGCAGGAAAATTTTGGCTACCTCTTCCCCATGGAAAAATTCCTGGACCTGCCACCATGAATGCAGGTTGAGTGAGTCATTCGGATGAGGAAAAAAGTGTATAGGTGGCCACACACTTCCCATATAAAATGAAGAGGTTGGAATAAGGACCTCTGACCTCCTTCCAGCTATAAATCTAAGGTCTCTGAACCCTGGTTCAACTATTTGTCTAATCTTGGGCAAGTGATTTCTCTTTTTTTGGACTTATGTTTCCTCAATAAGCTAAAAAGTAAACTAAAGTACCTATATGTGTTGGGGTCTATGATAAATAATAATTATTTAGCATATATATAAATATAAAAATAATAAAATTATGCTATAGGATCTTTCAAAATCTAGGTTTCCTCCCTTGTAAATGAGGGTATGACCACAGATATTTGATGCCCAATGAAAGTAGAAACCAAGGGCCACCAAGGATCCCAGCAGGCCACATACTGACTTATTTTAAAATGTAATGTTATTTGTGTTTTGTTGTATCTTTATCTATGCTAGTATTCATTTCTCAATTATGTATATTTCTATCTTAATAGTATTTTATTTTTCCCATTACATTTTTAGCACTTACTTTTACAACATTTTGATTAATCTGGTCCTGGCTGTTGAGTGTCGCGTTTTGGGCTGCGTGCTTGACACCTATGGACAATGTTATTTCTAACTTCCCTTCCAGTTCTAAATTCCAGATCTAAAGGAAAGCCTTCAACCTTAGGTCACAAGCAAAACAAATGAATGGAAACATATTGAGTTAACCATATTTAACCATATCTCCATTTCCTAGTCATTAGCAATGGAAGAGAAAGAATCAGGGGGCAGCTAATTTAAAAAGAAAAAAAAAAAAAAAAAAACAGGATTCTGGTCTAAGCAAGTCTTGGGAATATCCCAAGAAAGTAGTCAAGAATTCCATTCTAAAAAAAAATAATCCTGTCCCTTCTTTCTTACAAATCTTAGGTTGCTCACATGCTTCCACTGGAAGAAATCAATCAGACCAATTCTTAGGAACTTGTCCATACTTTACAATATTTTTATAAAGTTTTTTTTTCTTTTAGGTAGTATCCATTCTCCCCATCTCCAAACAAAAGAACTTATGTCTCTGACAATGGAGGGTTTCTAGGCTAGTGGGTATAAATGCGTTTAATAGCTGATCAGGAACTAGAGAGAGTTTTTTTGTTTTTTTTTTTTTTTTAAGTATACTTAAGCAAAACAAATTGCTTCTTGATCCTGACTGAAAAGGTGTATCTCATTCTGCACCTGTAGTTCTTTACCTCTCTGCTGAGAAAAGCTGCAATGATTTATTTACAGTCTAGGAGTGCAGGTTCCCCAGCTCTCTCTACCAAGGAGGGATGGGGAGAAAGGTTAATAAGAGTATAGTCAAAAAAGCTGAAAAAGGTCATGGGATTTGTCCAAGGTCACTTAGATGGTAAATAGGAAAGGACTAAATTTTAATCTTGGCTCTGCTAATGACCTCTGTGATCTTGGCCAACTCACACTGAGCCCCCCTGAGTTTTTTCCTTTATAAAATGAGGAGGTGCAGTGAGATGCTGTTGGAGGTCCCCTCCTACCTTAAGGTCTTCTTGAAAAGCTTGAATATTTCTGTCTCTCTTCTCCTTTTGGCAGCAGCAAAAGCTGCTCTGAGCACTTTGTTATAATTACATAAAAGGATTTCAAGGTTGCCTTTCCAGGAATCATCCTCCCTCAAGCACAGGGTAGCTCCTACCTCCATTGGGATGGGAAGGAGGCCCATCTCCTCTACCAGTTTACCTGGGTATCCTCCACTAGAGTTGCTTTTGGGGACTTTTGGAGATCATTCTCTTTTAATCAGTTTTAGAGGATTAGGGAATCATAGAATTAAAACAGAGATTTTCAAGAACACCTAGCCCAGCCCCTTCACTTTACAGAAAAGAAAACTGAGACACAAAAGGGTTAAGTAATTTCAGCTAGTAATTGACAGTAGTGGAATTGGAACCTGGATCTTCCTGACTTCCTAGCTAACATTTCAAGAGAGATCCTTAACCTTTGTGATGTCATGAACTCCTTTAGCAAGCTACAACTGACCTGCCCAGATTAAAAAAAAAAAATGCTTTGGACCCCTTCCCAGAATAAAGTTTTAAATGCATTAAATAAAATATATATTGTTACCAAAAATGTCATCCAAATTAGATGAAAAATCAAACTTCATAGACTGCAAGTGAAGAACCATTCCATCACTATACCATGTAGTGCACTTCCTGGAAGGGTTACAATTCATCTAGAGAGCCCATTAGCAGAAACTAATCTGTCTTATTAATAATCATGTTTCCCTCATCTGTTTCCTTTTCTTCATTCCGGCTGCCCAAATCCTGCTAATAATCCTAAACTATTATAAGGGTCTTCTAAATGGTTCCCCTAACCTTGGTCTCTTTTTCCCAATCCAAATAACTCAGAGCTGCCATATTAATTATCCTGAAAGAAGGCTCTGATCCCATTATTCCTCTACTAAAAAATTTTCCCTAGCTCTTGATCAGCTATTTAATGCATTTATACCCTTTAGCCTAGCATTTGAAACCCTCTTCTGTCTGAGATACAAACTATCTTTCTAACTTCCTCTACTATTATCCCATTTCACACCTGGGACCAGAGATGTGAGCCTGAAAGTGACCTCCGAGTCCGATAGCCTCACTGTACAGATCAGGACACTGAAAAAGCTCATGGGATTTGTCCAGGGTCACCTAGATGGGAAATGGGAAAGGTGGGATTTACACCTTGGTACCCTGACTCCAGCAAGGTGGCGCCATAGTGCACAGAGCACCTGAGTCCAAATTTGGCTTCAGGTGTGATGGTGAGCAAGTCACTTAACCATGTTTGCCTCAGTTTCCTTATCTAGAAGAGGAGAAGGGAATGGCAAAACCATTAGAGTGTCTTTGCCAAGAAATTCTTAAATGGAATTGGGCCCGACTGAAATAAGAACAACTTTGGATTCCAGAGCCGACAGAAAAGATATAAAGAGGAAAGAGAAAGGGGAGGAGGGAGAAAGGAAGGGAGGAAGGGAGAGAGGAAAGAAGTGAGGGAGGGAGAGAGGAAGAAGAGAGAGAGATAGAAATAGAGACACAGAAAAATATAGATAGAGAGAAACAGAGAGGTAAAAGGAGAGACAGAGACAGAGATACATACATAGAAACAGAGATAAAGAGACAGAAAAATAGAGAGACAGAGATATAGACAGAGAGACAGAGACAGAAAGACAAAAGAGAGACAGACACAGAGAGAGAAACAGAAAGACAGAAAGACAAAAGGAGAGAGAAAGAGACATAGAGAACGCTTTTCCTCTGAATCTCCAGAAAGTAGTTCCAGCTATGTTGTACTCCTCCTGGGTAACATACGATCAAATCATCTCCCTCCTCCATGTTTTTGTTTTAAATAAGCAAAATCAAGCTGGAAAGAAGTGTCTAGAAGGATGCTGCATAGTTCTGTCCTTGGATTTATTCCATTCAACATTTTTATCAATATTTGGATGAAAGCAGAGATGGCATACTGACCCAATTTACGGATCACACAAAGCTCAGGATAGCTAATATTCTGAATGACAAGATAATAGATACGAAACTGGAAAGAACATTAGAGATTGTGTCGTCTAATCCCCTCATTTTACAGACCAGAACCTGAAGCTCAGAGAGCTTGTCATTTGCCAGTGGTCATTCGCAATGCTGGAATCGGAACCCAATCTTTCTGATTTCAATCCATCATTCTATCCCCGACAGAATCAGTAAGTGCTTTACTTAATTGGGCACCTAAATGCTTCTTAAGGATTTGACTTGATCCAAAAAATATCTCAAGCAGACTGGAATCATGAATCAGGTCTGGAAAGCTGACATTTTAAGGAGATCAGTAAAAAGTATTACTCCTGGTTTCAGTGACCTAACTAGGAGTGGGCTGTGGCAGGAAGAAATGCTAAAGAGAGAGACCTTGGAGTGCACTCCTAGAGAGGATTTGGGGTTCTGGGCAAGGAAGATGAAGGAATCCCCAAGCCCATGGTAGGAATATATCTGTAACACCGAACTCATTTTGAAATGACTCCTTTTATTGGAAATTGAATGGATGTCCATCAGTTGGGGAATGGCTGAGTGAATTATGGTATATGGATATAATGGAATATTATTGTTTTATAAGAAATGACGAACAGGCTGGTTTCAGAAAAAATTAGAAAGTCTTATGCGAACTGATATTGAGTGAAGTGAGCAGCACCAGGAGAACAGTGTACACAGTAACAGCAAGATTATGTGATGATCTACCGATAGTTTTAGCTTTCTCAGCAACATGGTGATTCAAGTTAATTCCAATAAACTTTGGGTGGAAATGCCATCTATATCCAGAGAAAGAACTATGAAGATTGACTGCAGATCCTCTTTTCACTTTTGGTTTTGTTTTGTTTTTCTTTCTCATGGTTTTTTCCCTTTTGTTCTGGTCTTTCTTTCAAAACATGACAAATATTTAAAATGATTGTAATGTAGAACCTATCTCATATTGCTTGCTATCTTGGGGAGGGAAAAGATAAGGGAGAGGAGAAAAAAACGATTGGAACTAAAGTGAATCCTTTTAGGAATGTCCCTGAGGGGAAAATCAAGGGAATGAGGGGCACAAAACCAAGAGAAAATAGGATTAAAGGGAGGGACTATGGATGTTTGCTGGAAGATTTCTGGATCTTAGATCTGGATCCTTATTTTAGATATTTAGGATCATAGACTCTTTATCTTAAAACTAAAAGGGACTTTGGAATCCTACACTCATTTTGAGGCATGGAGAGGCAAAATATCTTGCCCAAAGTCATAACTAATTTGCACATCGGCTAGCCTGGTGAGGTTATGTCTACGGTAAAGCATGTAAGATCACAAGATTATAGATTTGGAGAGACTAGAGAATTCAGCATCTTCATTTTGAGACACAAAGAGGCACAGTGGTTGGAACTCTGAACTGTAATCAAGAAAACTTGAGGTCAAATTTTGTCTTAGACACTTAATTAGTTGAATGAATTTGGGCAAGCCATTTAATTCCTGTCTGCCTCAATTTCTTCATAAGGTGAGGGAAATAATAGTACTATTATTAATATATAACATCTCAATAATATGATTAATATAATAATTCTAGGGCTATTTTCTAGGACATTTTATGAGGATAAAATGAGATAACATTGGTAAAGTCACCACACAGCTAGTAAGTGTCCAAAGAGTGATTGAACTGGAGTCTTCCTGACTTCCTGTTCAGCCCACATTGTTCCATTCTACACATCCAAGTCAATAAATGAATTAAATGAATTTCTTTTTGTACCAGCTTGACTTTAAGGTTTTTTTTTCCCTTAAACCGTTGCACAAGCTAATTGTAAAATGCGTTGGAAAATAAAGCATAATTGCTATTTTGTCTCCTGAGTCTTTGTAATTCCATCCTCATGAGGAATCCCAAGTAATTAGGACTCTCTGCTGGTTCTGTCACTGAGTAACTAAGAATCATGGTTTCAGACCACATCAAGAACATTAGAATCAGGCTTTTGGAAGGGGTGGGAGGTACCAAGAGCTCGGCTCAGTACCGGAGCCCTGGAGATCTGGGTGGGAGGATCAGCTACTGGCAGTTTGTTGTACTAAATTGGGTGGAGGGAGGGAGGCTTCTCAACTAATTGCTACCTGGCCGAGACACCTCCTTTGGACTTCAAGCAAAAGTCAGCTGATTGCTTCTCAGGTTATCATAGAGAGAATTTTTGCCCAGACAGGACTAGATAATTCCTGACGTTCTTTTGCCAAATCTGAAATTCTCTAACATCACAGAGTAAGGATAGAGAAGTGACCTATAATTTCGTTGTGCAGGAAACTCCCTCTACCAAAGCACCTTCTCAGTAGCTTCTGATCTTAGAGCTAAGCTGAGAAACCAAGGGTCCCATCCAGTACATATCAGGGGCAAGGCTTGAACCCACCTCCTCCTAACTTCTAATGCTTTATTTTAGAAAGTCCTGAGACCCTTCCCCCTGATGGCAGGCTTCCCATTACCCACTTGTCTATACAGGCAGTCACAAGATTTCCATGAAGCCTCTCCTGATACCCCTCAACTGTTCACATCTGCTCCCATTTCCCCTCAGCAACAAAAACAACAAAAATTATCTTAAATTTGTGTTTGTCACATAGCTCAAGGTACTTAATAAAAACTTCCTGTTCTTGTCAGCTATCCATTTTTGGTTGGCCTGAATAGATAGATACCTATTTCTGTTGTTATAAATGGACTTTACTTTACTTTTAGCCCAGAAAACTAAGTGGAGATTATTGTTGTTTAGTCTTGTCCTACTCTTTATGACTGCATTCGGGATTTTCTTAGCAGAGTCACTGGAGTGGTTTGCTATTTCTTTTTCCAAATAATTTTACAGATGAGGAAACTGAGGCAAATGAAATTAAGTGATTTTTCCAGAGACACACAGCTAGTAAATATCTGAGGTCACATTTGAATTCAGGTTTCCTGACTCCTGGCACTCTCTTCACTGAACCATCCAGTTGCTCAGATAAGTATAAGCTTTCCAAAAGCCACTAGAATGAACCTGTATAAAGGTCATCTAAACTAGGAGCAGATTGATTCATTAGGTTTTTTCCTATACCTCAGTTATCAGATGTAATCAATTATCCATGTAAACAGCATGTTTGTATATCGTTGATCCCATAAGAATATGTTCCTTGAGAACAGGTATGATTTTTGCTTTTCCTTGTATCCCTAATGTTTTACAGTGCTTAAGTACACAGTAAGTGCTTAACAAATAGTTGCTGGCCCCAATTGATAAATGGTCAAAGGATATGAACAGACAAATTTCATATGATGAAATTAAAGCAATTTATAGTTACATGTAAAATGCTCTAAATAACTATTGATTAGAGAAATGCAAATTAAAACAACTCTGGGGTACCACCTCACACCTCTCAGATTGGCTAAGATGACAGGAAAAGATAATGATTAATGTTGGAGGGGATGTGGGAAAACTGGGACACTGATACATTATTGGTGGAGTTGTCAAATTCAACCATTCTGGAGAGCAATTTGGAATTATGCCCAAAGGCTATAAAACTGGGTATACCCTTTGACCCAACAGTGACATTACTGGGTCTGTATCCCAAGGAAATCATAAAAGAGGGAAAAGGACCCACATGTGCAAAAATGTTTGTAGCAGCCCTTTTTGTGGTAGCAAGAAATCAGAAAATGAGCAGATGCTCATCAACCGGTAATGGCTAAACAAGTTGTAATATATGAAGGTAATGGAATATTATTGTTCTATAAAAATAATGAACTAGCTGATTATAGAAAGGCCTGGAAAAATTTATATGAACTGATGCTGAATGGAACAAGCAGAACCAGGAATACATTGTACACAACTGCAAGAATATGTGATGATCAACTATGAAAGACTTGGTTCTACTCAGCGGTTCAATGATCTAAAGCAATCTCAATAGACTTTGGACAGAAAATGTCATCTGCATCCAGAAAAAGAACTATGGAGATTGAATGTAAATCAACACATGCTGTATTCACTTTTTATTATCTCTCCCATGGTCTTTCCCTTTTGCTCTGATTTTTCTCTCCCAACATGATTTATAAAGTAATGTGTGTTAAAAACAAATTTTAAAAATGAAAAAAAAAAAAAAAGTGCTTACTGGTTTGACACAGCTCTCCCTGATTTATCTCAAATCATTACTTCCTGAATCAAAGAGAGATTTCACATCTAGGCAGTGGGAACTATATGGTTCCACATTCCATCTAGTGACTGAGTTAATAAATGATTACCCTTCACTCTATAATGAAACAAAAACCAGACACGAATAAATGAATTTGCTGGTGGCTGTTCCGTGGCTTTAAATCTTAGTGCTAAGACAATTTAGCTGAGACCTCTCAGGCTCCCTCAGCAAACAGAGGAGCCAGCTGTCTCTCCTTTCAGGAACAAGCTCTAAGACTGAGAGTAGTCAGCCTATTCTGTCATGGACTGTGGTCCCAGGGTCCAGGGCTTTCACATTTTCATGGAGTCTAATGGAATCGTCAAAGTCTGAAAGTCAACCTGGATTTTATTTGATGAACCCAATGGGAAAATGCAAAAGACTCTCTAGATCAAAAATGAATACAGACAATTGAGTCCAGCAGATTCAAGGAGACAAAGTGATGTCACTGCTGAACCTGACCTATCATTTATTTTGTTGTGGTAAGCCCCTCAAATCCCTGAGTCTCAATTTCTTCATCTATAAAATGAAAAAGTTAATAGTTCTTATACCATGGACCTTTGGAGCGTTAAAGAAAATCAGAGGATTGTAGACTGAAAACTGGGAGAAACCTTAGAGGTGACTGAATCTCTTCCTTTCATTTCAAAGCTGAGAAAACAGAAGTATCTGAGTTGGGATTTAAACTCAGATCTTCCTCTAATCATTACGTCACACAATCTTCCTCACTTAGAAGCCTTCTGAGGCTATAGAATTATGAGTTGTTACTACAGTTATTAGTCCTGTGAAGGGAACAAATCGCCCAGGTACGAGGTACACTCCATTTGTGTCACCAACTAAGGTGCTAACATTCACAGTCTGCCCAGACAGGAAATCCTTAGTCATAGGTAGGAGGAAGCTTTTTTTTCTTCCAAGCTTAGGGTCTTTTGAAGCTATTCCATATTTAAAGGCTATGGATACCACACTGAGAAAGGAAATCTTTTTAGAAAAGATTTAGATGAGGAATAGAAAGGTTCTTGGCACTCAAAGCACCTACTATTTCCTTTAGAACAATGCTTGGATAAAGGAAGTAGGTGTGTATATTGAGGGTTAGGGGGTGGAGGTAGAATATTTACCCTGTGAAACAGAAACTGTTCTAAAAGGACAGAAACAGAAGGGGACTTATGCTGGCAAGTGCCCCACACCCTTGATGACCTTAGCCTAAGGAGTTGAAAATCCATCCATCGCTCTAAGTAAGAAGAATTCCCTCCATCCATTGCTCTAAACAAGAAGAAATCTTTCCATTCATTGCTCTAAGCAAGAATTCCCTCCATCTTTTGCTCTAAACAAGGATTCCTTCCATCCTTCTCTCTAGACAAGAATTCCTTCCATCCTTGGCTCTAAACAAGAATTCCCTCCATCCTTTGCTCTAAGCAAGAATTCCCTCCATCCTTCTCTCTAGACAAGAATTCCTTCCATCCTTCTCTCTAGACAAGAATTCCTTCCATCCTTCTCTCTAAACAAGAATTCCCTCCATCCTTTGCTCTAAGCAAGAATTCCTTCCATCCTTCTCTCTAGACAAGAATTCCTTCCATCCTTCTCTCTAGACAAGAACTCCTTCCATCCTTCTCTCTAAACAAGAATTCCCACCATCCTTTGCTCTAAGCAAGAATTCCCTCCATCTTTGGCTCTAAACCAGAAGGATTACTTCTCCCAACTCGAGTGGGCAGAGAAAAGTACAGACAAGAACAGCCGCCAGGAGGGTAGGCACTTACCACCTGTCTTGGCCCCTGCTGCCAAAGCCTCCATACAGCTGGCAAATTTGGAGACCAGCCCCCTGATGGAATTCCCCATGGCTGGAACTGACAGAAGGGATCCAGCAATGGTTGGGACTCACTCTCCTGCAAGCCCAGCCCTTTTCCCTAGCACTGAGCTGTCCTGGGAGGAAAATGTTCCAGCCAAGATTAAGGCAAAAACAAAACTAAAAAAAAACAATCTATTCCACTAAGAAAAAAAAATCCGAGTGTTGAGATCCAGATTATTCCCAAGCGGCCGTGGATGCCGAGAAGCCAGCGTCCCCTGAGGTTAGCCGGTCACTCCGATAACATAGTAGAAGGCCTGCCCCCTGCTCCCGCCTCCCCTCCCCGGGCCTGCCACATGAACAGCCCACGCCAGGGTGGGAGAGGGGCCCCTCCTCGGGAGCACTGCAATCATTAGACTCTGGACTGCTTTGTTATTCCAAAGAGAGGGCGAGGGAGCGGGGCCCTGCCCGCCTGCCCCCGGGCTGAGCCTCCCCTGGGCAGCAGACAAGGCCTCCTGGCTCGGCTCCAGGACCCGAGGCCCTTGGCACGGAGGCAGGCTTCTCGGTGAATGAGCATGAGCTTTCCCGCCTCCTGACCGGCCAAGCTGCCCAGGCCCCAGCCTGTGCCCTTCCTTACAATGTCACAACTGGCCGTCCTCCAGGCGGTTTCTAACAAGTGCCAACAGCCTGCCCAGAGCCTGGGATCGCCTGCCATCCAGCTGCAAAGCTGGCTCCAACTCTGCGCCAGATACTCGCGCCCTACCCGTCCCCCGCTCTAACTGAGCCGGTGATGGCGATTCCTCGGGCTCCCCCAGCAGCACCTTTGATCTCTCACTTAGGGCCAGCTGGTAAAGCTTGCCATTTCTGCCTCATCTCTCACATCCAAGCCTCCACACCCTGGGGCAGATGTGCATCCTGCCTTGTGAGGGTTTCCTCATTGTTCCCCTCGGATTTCTTCTCTGAAATCCATCCTCCACAAAACCCGTAAAGGCTTTTTCCCTTTTTTTTTTTTAGACAATCAGAGTTAAGCGACTTGTCCAGAGTCATACAACTAGGAAGTGTCAGAGGCCACATTTGGACCCAGATCCTCTAGGGCTAGTGCTCCATCCAGTGTACATCTGCATTAGTTTTTCTTTTTTTTTTTCTGTTTTAATTTTTAAAGCTTTTTATTTTCAAACCATAGGCACGGATACTTTTTCAACATTGATCCTTGCATACATAGTCTTGTATTTCAGATTTTTCCCTCCTTCCCCCGACCCCTCCCTAGATGGCAAGCAATCCAATATGTGTTATACATGTTAAAATATAGCACGTTTGCATTGGTGAAGGGGCTTCCGAACCATTGAAAGCATGGTGGCTCTGAACTGTGGACAGTTTGAGATTATAGATTCCTTGAGGGAATCTTTGTACCCAGAGCGTCTACCCATATTTAATAACAGAAGAATGAATCAATGAATCAAGAAGAAGCATTTATTAAGCACCAGCTGTATGCTGCTCCTTAAGTCCTTTTCCTCAATTCTTAACCTGACCCTATCACCATCTTACTCATTAACCTCCACTAGTTCCCCATCGTTGCTCAGAAACGCTTCCATTTGGCAGTTAAATAAGACCCGATCCCAACCTGAGCCTTTCCAGATTGATTATACGTCACTCCTCTCCTCATGCTCCAGACACTCAAACTGGACTCCTTGCTGATCATAAAACCCAAACACATCTGCCACCCCAAGTTCGCACTGACTGGCCATCCATAGCTGGAATGTACTCTCCTTTCACTTCTGCCTCAGAAAAATCCCTTATTTCTTCCAAAACTCAAGCACTGTCTTCTAGATGCTCTCCCCAGCTGCTGGTGCTCCCCACCTCCACCCCCAGAACTTTGCATTTGTTTTGGAGAGAGTTTCTATGTACTCTATTATTATCTCCCTGATAGAATATACAATCCTTGAGAGTAGAAATTGTTTCATTCTTCATACTTGTTCCTCAGTATTTAGCACAAACCTGATACATAGCTGGGGCTTAATAAACGTTTCATTCATGAATGAATAAATTAATTAATTTATCAATTAATGATTAATTATATTATAATTATATAATTTATATATTAATATAATTATGTATTTATAGAATATATATTATATAAATTATAATATATTAAATATGTAAATATATGATATATAATAATATAATTAATATTAAAATAATATATAATAATATAATACAATATAAATATGGTGTTGATTATAATATAATAATTAATAATTAATAAAACATTCATTCATTCTTCCTTTATTAAGAACAGATAGACACTCTGGGTCCAAAGATTCCCTCAAGGAATCTATAATCTCAAAATGTCCATAGTTCAGAGCCGCCATGCTTTCAATGGTTTGGACGCCCCTTCAGCAATGCAGGACCCAGCCTTTGAGAGCAGTGTCCCCTCACAGCCAGCTGGGGATGAGTTTCTCCAGACCTAGCCAGGCTGGCCCTCAGAAGACAGACATAAAATACGTCCCAGTCCCAGACTCTTTCTAGTTTGAGAAGACTTATCTTACTTTAGCTCAGTGGTTCTCAAAGTGTGGTCTAGAGAATCCTGGGGATCTCTGAAACCCTTTTAGAGGGCCTACAAATTCAAAAATAGTTTTTATTTCCAATATGGCAAATGTCTATAAATATAATCCAGATAAACAAAAACTGCTTTGGAGAGATCCTCAATAATTTTTAATAGGATAAAAATACTGAAAACAAAAGTTTGAGAACCACTGCCTTAACTTCTAGTTCACTGGACTATCTCCATGCACAAAGAAGCATCAAAGGAAGGTCCAAATCCTACCTCAGACACTTATTAACTATATGAACCTGGGAAAGGCACTTTTCCTTCCTGGACTCAGTTTCCTTATCTGTAAAACTAAGAGAAATGGACTAACTTGACCACTGAGGTCCCTTCCAACTGTGATAGAAAATGCTTTAATACTGTTTAATATTTTAATTAATGGTTTAATTTGTTTAATACTTTAATACTGTTAAAAATTAAAGAACGTCTCCCTCCCTTCACTTCAATCAATAAATGATGGGATGGGAGGAGATGGACTTTGCAAGTATGGGTGACTCAAGTGTTAATAAATACTTGATATTTAAATTAATTATTAAAATTAATAAATAAAATCCTAGTAAGATAGTACCATTGTTATGTTGAAACAAAATCTAGCAACAAATTTTTTTTGAAGTGCTGAAAGTAAGGGCAGCCTGATGCTCCCCCATGGCATTTGGAGCTGATGCTGTCAACGTTTTACACTGACCAGGCCCACAGCTGGAAGCTTCTTGCTGGGAATTTGTGCCGGGCTTAAACAGACAGCTCTCCCCACGTGCATTGTCAAGGGCAGCCAGACCCGGATCGGCTCGGTAAACCCATGTGGAGAGCCTGGGATTAGAGCATTAATAATAAATTAGTTGAAAGCAAATCAAATCCCCCTGGCTAATAGGCTTAGACACAACCCACACATGTGAACACACATGATATCTGAAACCATTCATGGAATTTGCCCTCCTGGGAGCTGAAATCTGAAAGGGGCTCTCAGCTGGCCCAAGCTTACACAAAGCAACTCCTTGGTACTGAGGGTTCTGCTGGGGTCGGGGAGCAGAAACAGAAGGTTCCGCCCCTAAATCACTTTATTCAGGTGTTGCACAGAAAAAACAGCAAGGTCCACCTGGGCAAAAATCCAAAAACCCCCTTCCATGGGAGCAAGAAGAGTGGGGAGAGAACCCCAGAATAACAGGTAGGATCCTTAAAGGACTTCACCTTCTGGGGTCTAAGTTTCCCCCTCTGAAAAAGGAGAAAGAAGCCTTAGAAGTCATCTAGTCCCATTTTACAGATGAGAAAATCAAGTGCAAGAGAAGAAGAGACTTCTTCATACCTAAGAGACAAATTCATGTGTATTTTAAATGGCAGATCGAGGATTTGCACTCAGGAGCTGGGAGAGAAAAAGAGAGAGAAGAAGAGAGAAGAAGAAGAAGAAAGAAGAAGAAGAAGAAGAAGAAGAAGAAGAAGAAGAAGAAGAAGAAGAAGAAGAAGAAGAAGAAGAAGAAGAAGAAGAAGAAGAAGAAGAAGAAGAAGAAGAAGAAGAAGAGAGAAAACAAGAGAGAAGAGAGAAAACAAGAGAGAAGAGAGAGAAAAGAAAGAGAAAGAAATAAATTAAAAAAGAAAGAAAGAAAGAAAGAAAAAAGAAAGAGAAAGAAAGAAAAGGAGGGATGAAGGAAGGATGCATTCAAACATTTTAGGACTTACAATTACATATATACATACATATGCATATATACACACACACAGTCATTTCATTCAGAGGTTCATTCTTCTCCCAGCAGACCCTGCCACATACCTCAGCTGCCTCCACCTTGGATGTTCCCTCAGCTATCTTGCCTTCTTTTCCCCCTGGAGCATCCCTCTGTCTCCCTGATCTCCCTTTCCCATTGCTGAGTTCCTCCTAGATTCTCTATTTTGAGGAAGAGCCCGGGACCATCCATCCTTCATTCCTCTCCACTCTAACGCTCTGGACTTGGGTTACCTCCCCCTACCTACTTTCAGTTTTTCAATTCCCTTTTATTCAGCATCTTCTTTTATTAGAATATAAGCTCCGTGAGGGTAGGGGCTGTATTCTTTTTGCCCTTTTATCTGTATCCCCCGCCTTTGGTTCAGTGCCCCCAAATAGGAAACACTAGGAAACGCTTGTTGACTTGTGTTGATCATAGCTACAGTGAGACCTAAAGGAGGAAATGTGGAAGTGTATGGGAATATTTCTAAGGACAAGTGTCAAATAATATCATGGTAGAGGTGACAAGGATGCTTTTATTTGAATGCTTTATCACTCAATTAAAAGTGACCAGCAAAAAAAAAAGGGAAGAAGCATTCAGAATTGAAAATAGTGGACAAAAGCATGTTAAAAATCTCAGTTCCCTAATGAGCAATTGAAAACAAAAATCAATAGATTAAACCATAGGAGCCAAAGGAGCACAAGGAACAAAGTAAACAATTCCGTATTGATCAAAAATTTACTCCATGGCTTCAGAAGTAGAGAAACCAAAGGAGAAAGAAAGAAAGCTCCTGAAGGAGGGAAGATTAAAAAAAAAAAAAAGTCATCGTTATCATCCCAAGAAATTTAACACAATGAAAACACAAATTCAATCAAATAAGAGACAGAAAGTGCGCACACCATTAATATCACAAACATCAGAATAGTTTGATTGGGGATGTAACTGAAACTATGATTTCTCTGCAAAAAGATAAAATGATGTATTCTGGATAAGAACCTAATTACTCGCTCAAACACATCACAGTGTTACATGAATTACCAGCATAGCATTTCACCAGCATAAGGTCACAAGCCTGACCTCTTACCTTTCTTAACAGAAGGCATCCCATATCAAGTTAACCAAAAGACAAGAATACTTCTCTGAATAAGGGCAATTACATGTTTTTCTACTTTATACAAAGCATTTGTAGTTGTACCACTTTAAAAAATTCATAAAATTAAAATACTAGGTGAGGAACAAAACCACCTGTCCTAAAAGTAGCAGGAAGACGGAGAACAGCTTATTATTAACTGGTTTGTACTGAAAAAGCTGCCTGAAAGTACCATAACATTTATATTACTTTTATTGATTATTGCAAAGCCTTTGACTTAATTGTGCACTCATAATTTACTCATATTCAAAGTACCATAATATTTATATTACTTTTATTGATTATTGCAAAGCCTCTAACTCAATTGTGCACTCATAGATTACTCATATTCTACAAATATGAAATACATCCTGAAATTCTCTGTAATAATGTATTCAAACATTTTAGGATTTGCACACAATAATATGTGAATATATATATATATAGTAATAATTCTGCTAACTTTAAACCCATTATAATCAGCACTAAAGAGAACTGTGTATGGCCTCTAAAATAAATTATTTAATATGCATGACCCAAATGCATAATTCATTAAATAGCTTCTCTTTCTCTTGGAAATGTCATTTGGAGTCAACAAATGTACCTTAAAAAAAATCAAGGGAAGCCAAAGGTAAAAGATTCAAACTTGAATTCAGATACCAAATAGAAACAAAGGACAAAGTTGATCATTAAAAATACCTTAGTCTTCTTCAGGTAAGAAATATCAGACATTAAGGCAATCAAGGCAAACAAACAATGACACTGTCTATGTCACGAGACTTACTGGCCTCTTTAAATCAAAGTTAAATGGCAAGAAACATTTAAAGAAATTACCACCTACACCAGTCTTAAGATATACTTTTAGAAATGTAAAATCGACTAGGCCAGATTTAAAAAAAAAAAAATACTAACGAAACCCCATAAAAGATTAACCAAACACAGGAAATACTACTTTATGGCAATTGTGAAAAGATAAATGTTCCTTTGTCACATTTAAGTTCATAACTTCCAAAACTACTTTTGGACCAGGAGGACATCACACCACTAAGAAATGGCAGAAGTTGGTAACACATACATGCCAATGGATTTGTTTAACTCTAGATGGTGTCCATAAACAGCTATGATTCTAGATTGGAATCCAAAGTCCATGGACAGAATAATTTGATTGGGGATGTAACTGAAACTATGATTTCTCTGCAAAAAGGTAAAATGAAGTATTCTGGAAGAACCTAATTATTCGCTCAAACACATCACAAATCACAATGTTACATGAATTACCAGCATAGCATTTCACCAGCATAAGGTCATAAGTCTGACGTCTTACCTTTCTTAACAGAAGGCATCCATATCAATTAACCAAAAGACAAGAATATTTCTCTGAATAAGGGCAATTACATGTTTTTCTACTTTATACAAAGCATTTGTAGTTGTACCACTTTAAAAAATTCATAAAATTAAAATACTAGGTGAGGAACAAAACCACCTGTCCTAAAAGTAGCAGGAAGACGGAGAACAGCTTATTATTAACTGGTTTGTACTGAAAAAGCTGTGGATAGAGAGCACCAGCCCTGAAGTCAGGAGGACCTGAGTTCAAATCTGACCTCAGACACCTAACAATTCCTAGCTGTGTGACCCTGGGCAAGTCACTTGACCCCAATTGCCTCAGCAAAAAACAAAAAAACAAACAAATTCTCAAGCAAATGGCTAAGGCTTATTGGATTTTTTGGTTCAAATGGATGGGGGCTTAAAATGACAATTCAAGACCTGGTCTTTGCCAGTAGAAATTACAAAAAAAAATTTCCTTAAGAATCCCAGATATATTGATCAATACAGACTATGCAAGAAAACAATCGAAAGTGTAAAATTTGTTATTATAAGCGGCAAAAACTTAGAACCAAAGACTTAGTCTGACATAAAACATACAACAAGCTGACTATCCTTCATAAATTAAAAACTATTTCCTATATTACATATATAGATCTCAAAATATCCTTGAGAATTCAACAAATAATTTTTTACAGCCAATCATCAAAGATAAGGCTGTTGTCTCTAATTGCCCAGATAAACTAAATTTATAAATATTTTATATTTATATTTAAAGCTATAAAAATTTAAGAACAGTGTTTTTAAAAGATGTCACCCCATCAAATACTCATAATCTTTGAATAATGTAAAATGCAGAAGTATAGAGATAAAGTAATATAAAGATGTCTTAGAAAAGATTATATATATTATGGAATATTATTGTTCGGTAAGAAATGACCAACAGGATGATTTCAGAAAGGCCTGGAGAGACTTACATGAACTGATGCTGAGTGAAATGAGCAGGACCAGGAAATCATTATATACTTCAACAGCAATACTATATGAGGATGTATTATCATGGAAGTGGTCCTTTCCAGTAATGAAATGAACCAAATCAACTCCAAAAGAGCAGTAATGGACTGAACCAGCTACACTCAGGGAAAGAACTCTGGGAGATGACTATTAACCATTACATAGACTTCCCAATACCTCTATTTTTGTCCGCCTACATTTTTTATTTCCTTCACAGGTAATAGTACAATATTTCAGAGTCTGATTCTTTTTGTACAGCAAAATAACTGTTAGGACATGTATGCTTATATTGTATTTAATTTATACTTTAACATATTTAACATGTATTGGTCAACCTGCCATCTAAGGGAGGGGATAGGGGGATGAAGGGGAAAAATTGGAACAAAAGGTTTGGCAATTGTCAATGCTGTAAAATTACCCATGCATATAACTTGTAAATAAAAAGCTATTAAAAAAAGAAAAGAAAAGATATTATATATATATATATATATATATATATAATATATATATATATATATATATATATATATCATTGTCATCATCTTGTTTTCTATTGAAGTTGTGCCATTAGAATGTAAGCTCCTCAAAGACAAGGACTATTTTTTTCTTTGTATTTCCCAAATCTTAGCACAGTTTCTGATGCATAGTAAACACTTGATAAATACTTAAAATTGATTGTTTAGTTGTGCCAAAGATGCTTTTACCGATCTACAAGAAACGGATTTGTATCCTAATCTATTTATTTACAAAAAAGCACTCATTTTATCCATTTGTGTAATAGTTTGCCGGACATTAAACATTAAAAAATAGGAAAATAATCTGTTTTAGGATCCTTTCTATCTGATCTCCATTCAGCTGTAATGAAAAGAATGAGACTATAACAATCATGTTAGCAAGGGTAATGGATATAAAGCCAGAAAAAACCTTAAAAATTATTTACTCTAATGTAACCATTTTAGAGATGAGAAAACTGCACTTCAGAGGGGGTGACTTGCTCAAAGTTACACAAGGACAAAGTGGCCAGAAAGGATCGGAACTCCAAATCCAATACTCTTTTTATCAGACCACGATGTCTTGTGCACATTTCTAGACAACAGAGGAAAAAACCTAATAAATTAGGAGAGACTGAAGAAGTGAGGGGGTAAGATGGAGACTGATGAGTTTGGAAAGCTTCCAAAGAGGAAATGGCAAGAAGGCAGAAAGTAAAAAGATCACCTCATCCTCAGGTAACAGAGCAAAGCAGAGAAGGACTAATGATGAAGCAGAAAGATCTGAAGGTATTAAACAATGGAGGAGAAAAGGAAGCAGCTCCTACAGGGAGCATAATGGAAAACCCAGCAGGGAAGAAAAAAGGATTGCCATGTAGCAGTGAGGGCCCAGCTAAGGTTAGATAACATAACTTTGGAGTAGATCAAGTTGTCAACATGGTGATGTGACTGTCTAAAACACTGTTTGGAAGCTCAGAAGAAGGAGCAGAGAAGGCATATGATGGATATGACCTAGCATTGAAGATTAACAGAATATGAGCCAAGGAATCCAAAGTTTATTGATATTATCTATACTTATATCTATATCACCTATATCTACATCTCTATTTCTATCCATATTATGTGTCTAAATTTATCTATAATCAATATCATCTATATCTACATCTAAATTTCTATCTTTATTATAAATTATATACATATTATATTTATATTGTATATATACCTATATATTGCTATATCATCTATATCTATAATTGATATTAACAAATCAACATTAAATAATATAGATATCTAATAGATATTAGAGACATGGACCTATATAATCTTATTTAAACTTTGTCATAAACCATAAAAGTAGGTATTGTCTCTGTTTTGCAGAAAAAGAAATTGGGGTTCAGACAGACCATGACAAATGACAGTGGATGGTAGGAATAGAAATGACGTCCATTATTTTTTCCCCTACATCAAGCAAGGGCATATCATGTGGAAAAGTTAGAGTAGAAAAAAAATTCATTAAGCTTGCTTCTTATTAGCCTGTTCTTCTGACTCATGGAGCTCTAGCCCATGTGGAAAATCCTGTAGTTAAAGGAAGAAATCCTAAACTAATTCTTTCTATTTTCATCAATATAGGATCTGAAGCAGCTCAAATCCCAAACCCAGAATGATGCATTTCTGCCCTCGGGTAGTACATTAGCGGAGAATTCTTAAAGGGTTGTGAAAGCCTCAGAGGGCCATATTGAATTATGGTATAGCCATATCTGTCATGGCTAAAGATAAATGTAAGTAAACTAATTACCTCAGTGGGGAAGGAACATTAGCATTCACCAATTATCCTCCAAAACCTAAACATTTGTTACTGTGATCATTGTCTTATCTCCTAATCTCAGGTCCTGGCACATCAAAATTTTGATTAAGCTTGATGCCTAGGAAAGATAGGGTGACATGTGAAATCAAAATCATTCTCATTAATTAGTGATTTGTAGGAGTGATGAGTAAAAAGTACAAAAGGCCAGATTTGGTCTCCTAGTAAGAAAAAACTTACTAATTGTTAGAGCCTTGGGAAGCAGAAGATTCCCTCTATTAGAGATCTTCAAACAAAGAATGAATGACTATGATGGGGCTGTAGAAAAAAGGATTAATTTTGGGATGTGGATTGGACTATAAGGCCTCCAAGATCCCTTCCAACTCTTCATTCTGTGAAGGGGCAAGTTACTTCTTTGTCTCTCAATTCTTTTACCTGTAAGAACTGTAATGTAATTATACCTAAGATAAGATAAAAGGGACTTTGTCTCAAAGGACTGAAATTTAATTGTACTTATCAATAGATGAAAACACTTGAATTTAACATCTAATTAGCAAGAATAATTTTGAAAATAGGAAGTTTTATTCTTCCACTGCAGATCCCATTTCAAATTTTCTTGGATAAGTTACCAGAAGGTTTTGCCATTTTGTTCTCCAGATCGTTTTATAGATGACAAAACTGAGACAAAATTAAATGACTTGCTTAGAAGCATACAGCTAGTGTCTAAGACCAGACTTAAATTCAAAAAGACAAATCTTGCTGACCTTGGTCCCTACACGCTATCCATTGCACATCTATCTGTTCCATCTAATAGGAAGCTACTACCAGCAGCCACATTGCAGATGAGTTTTTCTCATTTACTGTCACACCTTGTTGCTCTCACAGAAATACCAGTAGGTTTTCTTCTTACAGGAGAGCCAGTGAAAAAGTAGATTTTGAGAATGCCTTTTGGGTAGCATAGCCCAGCAGATTTCAAAGGAAGAAATCCTTTGGTCATTTATTTATTGGCAAATGTCTCCTAATCATAATTTTGAAATAAGTCTTCAAATTGATCCCCAATTATCCAAGAAGTTGGCTGCAAAGCCTATCTCCCTTCTCGTTTCAAGTGCATTACATTTTTGTTTGGACCAAAACTTTTGAATTTTATTAAATCAAAACGATCCACTTTATCTTTTGTGATCTTCTCTACCATTGTTCAGTCATGAACTCTTCCCCACCCATAAATCTTAAAAGTAATTTCTTCCTTGTTCCTTGAATTTGCTTACGATGTCAACTTTATGTCTAAGTTATGTACCATTTGGCGTTTATCCTGGCAGAGCAATGTAATATAGTCAGGTTTAAAACCCAACCCTGACATTTACTGCCTCTTAGGCAAATTAAATTAGTTCACTTCTCTGGCTTTCTCTTCCCTCCTATATAAAATGAGGAGCTTAACCTATACCATCTCTAAGGTCCCTTCTAGCTATAAATCGCATGAACTTGTGAAATCGAACCATTCTGACTCTTGAGCTGGGTCCAAGATGAAGTCTCCCGTTCATTCACTTGACCTGGATTTGACAGTTCACACGCTGATTAAATGCCTTGAGGTGGAGGGGCTTTTAAGATAAAACCCAGCTTTGTCCCTGCCCTGGAGGAGCTGACATTTGGATGGCAGAGGCAACAGGTAAATCTCTAAGTCCATATAGGATATATAGTGTTAACAGGAAGTGATCTTAGAAGGAAAACCCCTGGCTGTGTTTGGGAGGCAGGAAAAATAGCCTATAGGATTGGGGCTGAGTCTTGAAGGAAGCCTGGAGTTGGAGAAGCAGAGGAAGAACATTTCAAACACGGGGGACACAGGGGATGGCGTGTCTTGTGTTAGGTTGCTTGTGGCTGGATTGTAGACTGAGGAAGGGAACAAAGCAGAAGAAGGCTAGAAAGGTAGGAAAAGGCTAAGTTGTGAGGGCTGTAAGTCTCAAAACGGATTGTCTATTTGATCCTGGAGGTAATAAGACTCTCAGTGGATGGGGAAAGTCAGGACTTTGTTTTGGGAAAATCACTTTGGCTGCTGAGTGGAGGTGTATTTGGCACTGGGAAAGGCTTGAAGCAGGAAAATCAATTTGAAGGCTATTCAATATTCCAGTTAAGAGGCGATGGGTGTTCATCCCGGTAAAGAGAAGGGAAACTGAGGTCCACAAAGCTGAATTGATTTGTCCAGGATGGAACAATCATAAGTGTCAGAGATGGTCTCAGAACTTCTCGACTCGTTCTACCTCTTGGGCTGGCCACAGAGTGAAATAAAGGGAAAGAATAGATTCTAGAGACTTGGCAAGATTTGACAAGTGATGAATGAATGAAAAAAAGTATTTATTAAGTGCTTACTGACATATGAATACCTCCCCCCAAAAAATCATTGATTTTTTAATTGGTAAATTAATTAATTACCAAGCTTAATCCTTATAGGAGAAGGTAGCACATTAGCCAGGAAGGAGTATTTTGGTTTGGAAAACCATAGGGTAATTGATTGGCACATCCTTTTCAGGAATGGGCATGTGGATTTGAACACTTATTATGACCAGAGCACAGGGAAGTAGAAACGGTGTGGCTGGGGTGGTATGACCCGGGCAAGAACGCCTAAGAATACTGCTGGCGGTCTCTGGGTCTGGTTGGACACGGAGAACTCTCATCAATCAAGAACCCAGGGCTGGAGTGATAGCTCAGAGGTGGAGTCCAGAACAAGGCATGAAAAATAGCCTCAGAGAACATGCTGAGTCCTGATTTAGAGTTAAAAGGGGCTTTGGGAACCATGGATGCGAACCTTTCATTTACAGATAAGTACACTGAGGCACCAGGCATTAAGTGCTTTGTCCAAGGCCATGCTTGGATTTTGATGGGCGTGCTCTCTTGTTTCCCTTTGGTCTTTGTGCCCTCATCGGCACAAACAGGGAAGATGAGAACACAGCAGTGAGGGAGAGATGGAGACGTCTCCTGACCATCCTACAATCCGCCCTCGGATCCCTTACCTGCCACCATCGGGAGTGACTCAGGATTACAGGATGCTCCGTCACCACTGGCAAAGCTCCCAGCTGCCAAATGGATCCAGCCATCTCAAAGTTATTGGCTCCTTCCTGCCTGCCCGGCTACATTCTAGGGGCTGCAGAAACATCATTCATATTCAGCCTGTCACTGGGAAGTGTAGTCTCCCTTTTCCAGATATTAATTAGTCTTAGGAGACTTAGAAGCAGGGTGGAATTAACTCCTTCACTCTACAGATGAGGAAATGGAGACCCTGAGGAGGGACATCACCCAGCTGGAAGAATCAAGGTTTGAACCTTGGTCCCCTGGTTCCGAATGCCTTTGCCGTTCCCACCGCCTCTGACCCATGCAGGTTGTGTGACCCTGGACAGGTAACTTAAGCTCTCAGCAGCACAGGTAGCTTCATTGCTAGAGGGAATTTTCTTACCAGAAGTCCTCTGTACCAGGAAAATGACCAATAAGAAGAAAAGCATCCGATGTGATTGGGTTTCTGATCAAAATCTTAACTCTCCTGGGGCAATTGGGGTTTTGTCTCAGGATGTCACTGATAGTGTCTTTCCTTCATCCTTGCTTTCTTCTCAAGCTTCCCCCTCCCCCAGCATATACCCTTCATCAGGATCCCTGGTCCTCTCATCTCTCCACCTTCTCTCACCTTCCCCTCCACCTGTAGACTTCAGCTGAGGGTGCCTTCCTGGCAGAACCTAACTTCCCAGTTATGGCTCTGCTCCCTTACAGATACAACAATAATAATACTTTATATTTACAAAGGGCTTCGGGGTTTATGGAGGGCTTTATGTATGTGTTCTCTTTGGATCCCCAGAAACCCTAAGGGGTAGATGCTACTATTATGCTCATTTCACAGATGTGGAGACTGAGGCAGACAGATTAAGTGACCCGCCCAAGGTCACTCAGCTAAGTGTCTGAGGCAGGATTTCCATTCAGCTCTTTCTGACTCCAAATTCTCTTATCTGCTTCACCATTTAGCCGCTCTAGAGGGATGCACAGAAATCACTTGTGCCTTTCTCACCTAATTAGGCCATGGATGCTCTGGCAACATGAAGGTCCAGCAGGAAAGAATTACGGTGACATGGGGCAAGTCGGCTCACTTGTAGGAGGTTACATTTCCATCTGTAAAACTGAGATGTTGCTATCCCCAAGACTAATTTAAAAAGAAGCTGGAAGTGAATTCACGGGTGGAAAATGTGGCTCTTCTTGATTTGATCACACAGCACATCCTGGTGCTGAGGGAGGCAAGGATCTCAGTTCAGACACTTCGACACTAGAGCCCCAAACACCTTCACTAATGAGTCCCAGAAGCACCTGCGGCTTGTCAGTGCCCCAGGATATTCCATCACCTGCTCTCCGCAATGATAATAAGATCCCTTCCCAGATGTCACGCCGCTGGGGCCTCTGGGATTATCTCCCAGCAGATGAGGGGTGACAACATTGTCCTGAAAGCAATGACCTCATTCTCAGGTCAATGACGGGTCTGCAAAATCTCAACAATTGTGTCAAACGAAACCTCCAATTTGTACCCGAGGCAATCCAGAGACCCATCCTGACTTCTCTACCAGCGCCAGGTCCCCAAGACGCTGCTCCACACGCCCAGGATGATTAATAACAGTCAGCAACCTTTTATTAAGTGCTTACTGTGTACCAGGTATTGTGTCAGACTGTGGGATTCCAAAGGCAAAGGTAAATACATAATCCCTACCCTCAAGGAACTGACAGTCCAAGGGGGAGATAGTTGGGTACACACAAAATACATATAGTGGAAATGGAAGATAATTTCACTAACCACTGGGGGAGAGGAGGAAGTAAAAAAAAAAAGTCTCTTTCATAAGGTAGAATTTAAATGGAATCTTAAAGGAAGCTAGGGAAGCAAGGAGGCAGAAGTAAAGAGAAAACTATAGGACTTCCAGTGAAAAGGCTTTCTCCAGTTTGGCTTTTATTTCTATGATGCGAATTAGGTTTGATGTTTTTTTCATCTGTCATGTCAGATTTTGGAGGGGTCCTGATATGAGAATTTATGTGTGAGGAACTCCTGGTGTGAAAATACCCTTCCCTGCGGCAGATGGGCCATTTCCAGTCTTAGAGAATTACCAAGCTCCCTGAGAGGGGTCAGAATGGGTCAGGGGCTAGACCAGCAGCCGGTGACTCCAGGATTCCAGTGCTCCTTCTTGATTAATCACACCGTCATGCCTCTCTGCTGGTGGGGTTACCCACTCCCTTTAAAACCGGTTCCATGGTGCCAGCAAAATTACAAACAGAAAATTTAAAAATAAAACTATCCATTTTTTAAAAGCAAAACATGATGAATTGAAACAAGATGTAGCTTGTGTCAATAAAAGGGGAAAGAAAAATTATGGGACCCGCATATGAGGTGAGTTTATGGATAACAAATAATTTCTGAGTTGCTTGTGATATTATTTGATTTCATCTGAAAATGTAAATTTTTTTCTAAGTTAGCTCGCTGGAAGGCTTCCATTGGAAGGACCCAACCAAATGAAGGTTTGGGACCTGGTGGCCCCGAAGGTCCCAGTCAGCTCTAAGCCTGGGATCTGTTGGCTTCTGACCCACGATGACATTCACCCAGCCTCCACTCATGGACCTCCAGTGTCTGAGGATCTCACTATTTACCAAAGCGGTCTATTCCACTTTAGGGCAGCTCTGAATATTAGAAAGTTTTTCTTTACCTCAAACTTAAATTACCATCATCAAAATTGCCCACTCTGCTCCCAGCTCTGCCTTGGGGGGCCAACGAGAACAACTCTGATCTCTCTCCCATGTGACACCCCAAAAGTCGATCACGATACCCCCCAGAGCTACTCTTCTCATATCCCCAGTTCTGGATTGAAGGCCCTTTACTATATCCTGGATGTTCCTGCCCCCTAGCTCCAAGCCCAGTGCCGGGCACATGGTAGGCACTCAATGAATATTTACCGATTGATCACCCTTCTCTGGATGTCCTTCGGGGCCGTCCTTCCTAAAATGGGACTCCCAGAACCGAACCGATGCAGTTATAGGAGGGCACAGACATCTGAACTGTTCCCTCCTTATCCCTGGGAGCTGTAAGCCTCTTAATGCAGCCCATTTTTTTGGTACTTCCAAAAATGACTCCTGCTGGTTTGGGACCAGAAGTGATAGATATTTTAAAATTCACCATGGCTACAAGGAGTCTTGAATAATTCCATGGAATGTCAAGGATATCCCCACTGCCACAGTGGAAGGAGATTAGAACCCAGGTAATGTGCCTGAGGATGTGGGCCAAGGTTGGCTACTTTTGCCCGCCTTTGTTCTGTCCCAGCCTTCATCCTTCCCTCCAGAAGGGACCCGGAAGCCAAAGGCCTGGATTTGATCTCTCCCAGGTGTGGAGCCCTTCAAAGCACAGAAGGAAAATGTGGAAGTCATCAAAAAGGAATGCTGCAAAGGGCCACCCACTAAGCTGAGGGCAGCAAGGGGGTACCATGGTGCACAGAGTGCCCGGCCTGGAGTCAGGAACTCATCCTCATGAGTTCAAATCTGGCCTCGGACCCCGCTAGCTTGGGTGACCCTGGGCAGGTCCCTTAACCCCGTCTGCCTCAATTCCTCATCTGAAAAGAGCTGGAGAAGGAAATGGCTTAATAAATGAAAGACTTGGTTCTTCTCAGTGGTTCAATGATCCAAAGCAATCCCAATAGATTTAGGACAGAAAATTCCATCTGCATCCAGAAAGAGAATTAAGGAGACTGAATTTAAATCAACACATGCTGTGTTCACTTCTTTTTTTTTCCATTTTTAAATCTCTCTCATGGTTTTTCTCTTTTGCTCTAATTTCTCTTTCCCAACATGATTCATAAAGCAATGTGTGTTAAAAATAAAGAAAAAAGAAAGAAAAAATATTTCTAGTGAGGGAGGACCTACTAGCTCTCAAAGCATTCCTTTCCACTAATGGACAGCTCTGATTTTGAGGGAGGGACCTCTCCTCTCCACGATGGATTTCTCTGGAACCCTTGCATATGTGCACACACACACACACACACATGTCCCTCTCACCATCAGCTCCATTGCTTCCAATTTCTGTCCCCTGGGGCCCAGCTATTCCCTATTCCCCATGGCATCCCTTTGGATACATACCCCTTGGATACATACAAGATGAGTATGCTGAACTGGGATTTGAAACAGGGCTGTTTTTTCATTCACTGAGCCTTAGAGTTAACCTGTTCCTTCAATATCCATTTATTAACTCCTTTTCCCCACCAAGTTTTCCCTTCTCTAGGCTAAATATGTCTAATTCCTTCAATCAATTCAAAACTGACTGTAGATACTTGCTGGGAAAATCACTTTAACCTCTGCGTGCCTCAGTTTCCTACATCTGTCTCAGTTACCTCTGCATGCCTGATTCCTCCATCAGTTACCCCTGCATGGTTTGTGTGAGGATCAAATGAGATAATATTTATTAAGCAATATGCAAACCTTAAAGTTTCATACAAATTCTAGCTGTGATTATTATTATTGTCATTAATCAATTTTCATATGGCTGACCTTCAATAATCATGACCATTGTACTTCGTTAGCTATTTTATTAAGATTTCCTCCCCCCACATCTAATTAAATACAATAGTAAATATGGAGCCAATAAATTTTGGGGGGACTTTCCCACCTCAGTATCTGCATAGCCCTGAGGTCCCATTCAAGACCAGGATTTGAATTCCAGCTCTGCACATGTGAGTTTGGCCCCGTTCTTTGAGCCTCAGTTTCCTTACTTGTTAATAAGAGGGAGCTCCTTTATTCAATCTTCTATAATCTTATTCCTCTTCTGCAACAACTCCTGCTCTTACAAGTACCTAGAAAACCCCAGTCCCAGATTGCCTCCCATCCTAGGATGTTAGAGTTCTTCAGAGACCTAATAATTTAAGCTAACCTCCTCATTTTACCTAGGAGCAAACTTGAGAGGGAAGTGAGTGTCCAGGTCATACAGCTACTCTGGATCAACCCAATGGTGTCTACACTTGCACCCTTAGTCCAAGAGATCTCTCTTAAATCTCTGCATTCAGAACACAGACCATTTCAAATTCCATTTTTTTTTTTGATTCAATATTCTGCAGGGAGTTGAGAGAATTGTCTCACTAATCAAACTCCTGGTTTGGGAGCTGGATGAGACCTTAGAACAGTGGCTCTCAAACTTTTATTTTCAGTATCTTTATCCTATTAAAAATGATTGAGGATCTCTCCAAAGAGTTTTTGTTTATCTGGATTATATTTATAGACATTTACCACATTGGAAATAAAAACTATTTTTGAATTTGTAGACCCTCTAAAAGGGTTTCAGAGATCCCCAGGATTCTCTAGACATACTTTGAGAACCATTGCAAATATCATGCACTTCAAAGGATCATTGATTTGGAGCTGGAAGGAATCATTCTTAGAGATCACCTAATCTGATCCATTGGTTTTACAGAAAAGGAAACTGAGTCCCAGGAACAAGACTGGTATGGCTAAACTGGGATTTGAACCCAGTTCTTTCATTCATTGAGCCTTAAAGTTAACATGTTCCTTCAAAATCCATTTATTAAGCACCTCCCACATTCCAGGCTCTGTGCTCAGCACTGGAGAAACAATAGTAAGATACAGACAGCCCCAGTCCTGAAGAAGCTTATATTCTCACCCCATCCTCTCTTTAAAAAGCTGTTGACCTTTGACATGGAGAATTCCAGTCTCTGTAGCCCTCATTCTAGCCCTAGAAATAGACTCTCAAATGAATTTATTGATCAAAATAGGCCTCCCTATCACTAGCAACCCTTAGGTAGTCCACGCTAGTATTTCTGCAAGAGTGCAAAAGATCTCTCTAAGGGTGTCTTCCTTGCCACGGATGAGCATAAGGAAATGGAGTGGCCAGAGGTATTAGGGCCATTCAAGGGCAGGGCACCAGCTCTAAAGCTCAACCACATGCTGGCTTCATCTATGAAAGGCAAAGTGTCAAAAAGGTTGAAACAACTGAAAAAAAGCTTTGTATTTGAGCCAGGTCTACGCTAGCAAAGATGTAGGAACTCGTGACTTTTAGGAGCATGTCTTCATGGATTTAGCTTTAAAAGGGCCATCTACATTTAAATTCCTCATTTTACAGATGAGAAAATTAAGCAGAAGAGAAGAGGAGAGACATTTTAGGTTCACAGATTTAGCTTTGAAAGGGCCATCTAAGTTTAAATTCCTCACTTTACAGATGAGAAAACGGAAAAGAGAAAAGACATTTTAGGTTTTTCTAGTAGTGAAAATTCCAAGATTACTGGACAGAGCTCCTTTGAGATCATAAATTCAGAGCAGAGGGGAAGGAAGCCAAACTCATAGAGTGATGGCAAGATCATATTCCAAAGAGGAATCGTATAGGGAGGTTCCCCTCCCCCAATTTGTCCCTAGCTCCATGGACAAGCTAATGGTTCAGATATGCAACAAGACATGTCTGATCTAAGACATATTTGGCCCTCATCCAGATCACTCTGGGCTCAAATAGAGTTTCAGACAGAGTCAATATGACATTAATAGGAAACGGTTCCATCACTCTTGGCAAGACAGTAGGGCAATCTGGACTGCTGAAATCAGGGTATTTTCTAGTTGGCCCATGAGGAATAAGAGGCAAGAACCAGGAAACTTGATTCTAACTTGCCAAAGCAAGGGACTTGAGTTCCGGACAATGACTGGACTTGGGATCAGGTGAGCCTCAGGATTCCTGCACCCTAGGGCCTAAAACTGTACCAGAAAAACTGGTTTTCATAATCTCCCTGGAGAAGTATAGGATCTCAGATTTAGAAGCCCAACCCAAACCTGAACAAAATAGTCAACAAATCATCACCCAGTATTTCCTTGAAGACCTCCAGCGAAAGGGAACACCCCCAAGGCAGATAATTACAACTTTTGGGTAGCTCTTTTTTTTAAGGCAATCACATTAAGTAACTTGTCCTGAGTCACATTCTAGTAAGTGTCTGAGGTCAGGTCATCCCAACTCTAGGGCCAGCACTCTATAGACCGTGTCAGCTAGCTGCTCCAGCTTTCTTTGCCAAAAAGGCTTTCCTCATACCGAATCATCAGTGAGAGGTTGTTGAAAACCCACCTGCCATATCCATTATATTCATAACGTTAAAGCTAGGACCATCCAACTCAACCTCTCATTTTATAGATGAACAAACTGAGACCCGGAGAAGTCTCAGTGGTCAAGTGACTTGTCCATTGTCCCACAGGCAGTGAATGACAGAGGCGGGATGGAACGCATTGCCTTGGACCCCTAATCCAGTGCTCCCACCCACTATGGTATTTTAAATCTGGTATGGATCTAGACTTAGATCAGGGAGGGGAACAGGGGCACCACATCATCCGTGTTTGTTAAATTGAATTGAATTGCCTGTTGATGTGTTCTTGGCTTGATTTTTAAACTAAGAATGATGGGGAAAACTCTTCTGACCAGCTGGGTTTTCAGGAACTTATATTCAATTTAGGCCACCATTAGGCCAGTCAGAATGCCTGGAGACAATACAAAAAGTGATGGCTATGGAATCTGAGGATCTGGATTCAAATCCTGCCTTTGTCAGTTACCACCTGTGTGATCTATGTTGTCACTCAACCTCCAGGGGCTATCCATCCTTCATTTGTAAAGTGAGAGATTGGGCCAAATGATCTTTAGGATCTCACCTACATTTATGATCCTAAGAACAACAACAACACAAAAATTTAGCACCCATTAGACGCAAGATACTATTCTAATCATAATCAAACAAAAATGAGATAATCCCTGTCCTCAAGGAGCCTATATCCTAAAGAAAAAAACATATATATAAATAATTGAATAAAAAATGTACATAAATTAATTAATTAAAGTAATACTAAAGTATTGTAGGTCTGGCATACAGTAAGCACTTAGTAAATGCTTTTTGGTCAATTGAATGAATGATATTAACAACTGAAGGAGGGGGGACCTAAAAAACAAAATTAAGGTGATTGTGAGATTTTCCTTTATATCCTACCCCCACGGTGAAATTGAAAGTTCTCTGGATGGAGATAGGGGTGGGGTTGGGAAGGGATACGGAGGATCCAGTACCTCTTAGTGCTCTGTGGGTACTAGTAAATTGCATTTCAAACCTCAGTTTCCTCATCCATGTAATGGACGTGATAAGAATTATACTAGATGCCAGTGGTTATTGTGAGGAAAGCCTTTCTGTTAAGAAAAAAAAAAAAAGCCAAGAGAATTGTGGCCACTTGTATAATCTCCCAAAGCTTTAGAAATAAAGAAGCCCAGAGCCAATCACTGCACTTCTTAGCTGGATACTCTGCCAGGTAAAATTGTCTGGGTTTGGCTTCCTCATCAGTGGGTCTGGATTTTTATAGGGAGCCGCCTTTAATCTAGAACTCCTCTCCCTGGACTGGTTCCTTTCAGTTACACAGAATTTCAGAGTTGGAAGGGACCATAGTGTCCATCTAGTCCAATCCATACCAGAAAAGCCCCTGCATTCATTGCTCATTTTCCAGTTGAATGACCACACCAACTACCCAGCTAGACCAAAAAAAAAAAAAAAAAAAAAACTGAGACAGAAGCTAGCATCCATGTGCTGATTCACCCATCGTCCAGCTACATCACCCACTTCTGCTTTGGGTTAGTTTTGCCCAGGCCAGCCAGGTAGGATCTGAGCCAGACAGCCTTCTTGCCATCATCTTGAAGCTACTCCGTCTCGGAAGCCCCAACCCCAGCAAAGCAGCCCTCATACAAAGGGGATGGGAAGCGTGTCCCAGGCTAAGCTGCTAGATAACCGAGAATCACAGCTGACAACTCCCGGAGGGGATCTCAGAGGGACCGGAACAGGGAAGGGAGCCCAGAAGCTTTGCCCAAGATGCCCCCAGCCCCCGCGCGAGGTTCTGGAGGGGAGGCGGCAGCACACAAAGAACCAGGTCCTTAGTCAGGGGGTGACCCGGGGCTCCCCGCCCCCAGGAATCGCCCGCCAGGGAACGCGTGAAAGGGACGAGACCATCCCGCCCCCTCCCCACACGCCTGTGTAACCCTTCCCCACCTCAAGCCCCAAAGGTTTACTCACCGACATGAGTGATCACTGTGGCCAAGCGCTGGGTGAGCTCCTGATGGGACATTTCGTCTTCCTTTAACCAAAAGAGCATTTCACAGAAGCCCTCCCCAAAGACCCTCTCCGATATTAACTAAAGACGGCGATGGGACGTGTTTTAAAGGGGGCCGGTGCTGGGGATGCTGAGGCCGCCCGCCCGCTCGCTCACTCACTCATCCAGGCACAAAGACAGAACCACTCCCAGCTGACAGGGAGATCTCTGCTCTCTCCAGCCTCTCACTCACAGCCGGGGCGTGAAAGCCATTGCACGGGATGATCGCCCCCCAAAGAAAGGAAGCGAGCAGGCAAAAAGCCCCCCCAGCAGCCTGGGGAAGGGGGCTGTCCGAGCACGCACACAGGCGCGCGCACACGCGCACGCACACGGAGAGATCTTGGGGGAGATGAAGGAAGGACAGGAGCACTCCCCAGCTCGGAGTTGGCGGCGCGTCTCTCTCCCGCCGCTCCTGGGGAGCTCCTGTTAATTGTGGTCCTCAAGGCAGCCCGGGGCCAGGCTGCGGGAGCCGGATCGGATGGCAGGCACCTGCCTCCAGGGACGCTCGGGATGAAGGATGCTCTGAGAGTGCAGAGAGCAGCAGAAACGCCGGGGCCGGGGCCCAAAAGGGGACTGGAGCGCGGGGGCGGGGGAGGCAGCCGGGAGGCCTCCTGATGGGCAGCTGGCGGCCTCTTGATCCCGCAGCCCAGCCCCACCCAGCCCAGCCCATCCCGGCCCAGCCCGAGCTCTCTCGCCTGCTGCCTCCCCTGGAAGCCCGCACCAGGCTGGGCTGGGCAAAGGGGCGGGGCCTAGGGCTGGGCGGAGGAGGCAGGAGGCAGGGATGCTGGGGCTGCCCGGGGAGATGCTCTCCCTTCCCAAACTCCTCCTCCCTTTGCTCGCCTGGGAAGCTGGGTCCCCTCTGGCACGCGTCTCTCCCGGGAGACGGTCTCCCCCTCCCTTCCCGCAGCGCCCCCAAGTCGGAGCTCACGGCCTGGGCACTCGATGTCCGGCTGGGGGAGAGGGGCGGGAGGTGGGGGGAGGCGTGCCAAGGCTGGGGCCAGGGCGTGGGGAGGGGCTGCCAAGCCTACTGCCCCACATCCTCCCTCCCCCTCCTTCCTCTGTCTGCCGTCCCCGCCCCAGTTCCTGCGGAGGAACAGCTGCGAGGAGGGGGCTAAGGTGGAGGGGGAAGGGAGGGAGGCTGGGGCGCCTACTTCCAACGGAAGGGGGCTTGGCTCGGTTTTAGGGGGGTCATCTCCCTCCTCGATCGAACCCCTGTCCCAGGCACCTTCAGGAGAGGGGATGAGCCTGGATCTGAAGAGGGGACCCTCACCCACGGGCTCCTCACACGGCTAGGGGCGCCGTTTTTTCCTGTCATGGTTTCCTTGGAGAGGTGCTGTCAATCTTCTCCCATACACACACAAGCCCCCGCGCTGCAACAGCACATACGATCACACTGTAAGAAAACATGGGTGTGTACGTGGGCATGTGTGCGTGTGTGTGTCGGTGTGAACCAATGTACAGGCTCCCCCAGCCTCCCTCCCACGTGCTCGCACACATTAATTGTTCATTGATGTACAGTGTATGTAGCTAAGTTTGTGCACACTCACACTAGCCTCCAAGACTACACATATCACACAGGGAGGAGACCCAGGCAGATGTGTGGTGGGTGTGTGTGTGACACACACACACACACACACTCCAAGTTTGGTATCTATCTGGTTATATTCTCTTACACACACCCCCCAACCCCACTACATACACATCCATCAGAGAGAGCCCTGCACAGCTGTATGTAGTGTGTGTGTGTGTGTGCATTTATACACACACAGACACAACTTCCACCCCCTTATTACACAAACACAAAGGAATCACACGGAGGCACAGAATATGGAATATGTACCTATGCACAAGCGAACCATCTCACGTTTGGACCATATACATATCACACACAAATACCACATACATCATAAAAAACACTGGCTGGTGGATGTGGGGTGTGTGTGTGTGTGTGTGTGTGTGTGTGTGTGTGTGTGCGTGCGCACACATGTGTTCGTGGGCATAGAGCCCCTTTCTGATCACACAGAGAGCAGTCCTGTGTTTCTTATAGCTGTATACACACACACACACACACACACACACACACACACACACTGTTTTACAACCAATCAGTCGATTTGTCCACAAGCCTTTATTAAAAGTTTAGCAAGTGCCAAGAACCCTGCTATTTTCCCACCTCTTTCTTCACAGCTCAAGCCAGGTTTCCTGCCCCTTTAAGGGGGCAAGCCCTCCAGGAACTCCCCTAGAGCCCTGTTAGTTTGTAGGTTGCTGTACATGGAACACGCAGCCGAAGGACTCAGGCCCAATCCTGGGCAGAAGAGGTCACCAGGGTACCTCACCAAGCTGTCTACTTGGTGCTAGAGAGCATTGGGAGTCCCTGTTGTTTCCCGAGTTGAGGCTGACAAGGCCCCTTGACAGCTGTGTTAGATGGGCCGGCATGGTGGGGAAAGGCTCCAGGGAACCGCAGAAGTTGAGTTTGAGGGTACCACGATGACCACCTGGCCCTATCCATCCGTGAAAGGAATCACCGCTGTAACATAACCAACAAGTGGTCGTTCATGGTCTGCTTGAAGAACTCCAAGGAGGCTCTGTTTGAAGAACTCCAAGGAGGAGGTGTCACTTCACTTCTGAAGAGTTTTAATTAGGGAGTTTTTCCTGACTCCAAAACTAAACTGACTTCTTTGGAGCTTCCATCGCAAGTTCTGATTTTGCCTTCTGGTACCAAATAGTACACGTGTGATCACTTGTCTCCATGACAGCCCTTTAAATGTTTGAGGACATCATCTGTAAACTACAAGTCTGATTCTTTCCTCTGATCTTTAAATGACTGAAGGCAGGAAGATCAATTAGAAAGCCATTGTAAAAGGCAGAAATTTCAGTAGTTCTGAACTGGAGTGGGAGCCAAGTAAATGGAAAGAAAAAAATAGATGTTAGAGAAAAAGATATAAAGTGAGAGAGACAGAAACAGAATCCAAGAGAGAGAAAGACAGAGACAGAGAGAGACAAAGAGACAGAGAAATGGAGGCAAAGACAGAGAAAGACAGAAACAGAAAAAAGTTGGAGGTGTGAAAACAAGATTTGATAATCAATTGGATGTGAAAGAGTGAGAATGAGATGATTCAGGCCAGTTCCAATGGTCTTGTGATGAGGAGAGCCATCTGCACCCAGAGAAAGGACTGTGGGAACTGAGTGTGGATCACAACATAGTATTTTCACTCTTTTCCTTGTTTTTTGCTTATTGTGTTTTCTTTCTCATTTTTCCCCCTTTCTGATCTGATTTTTCTTGTGCAGCATGATAATTGTGGAAATATCTATAGAAGAATTGTACATTTTAACATATATTGGATCTAGGGGAGGGAGTGGAGGGAAGGGAGGAAAAAAATTGGAATACAAAGTTTTTTTAAGAATGAATGATGAAAATTATCCATGCATTTGTTTTGAAAATAAAAGACTTTAATTTAAAAAAAGAGAAAAAAAAAGAAAAGTGAGAATGAGGAATCAAGGATGACATCAAGAACAGAGAGAGAGTAGTGCCATGGAAAACCCAAAGAGAAGAGATTATTCAGTAGAAGAGGCTAGTCCATAGTGCCAGTTGCTACAAAGGGATCAAGAAGGAAGAGGATTGAACAAAGTTCATTTGATTTAGCTATTAAGAGATCCTTGGTAGCTTTGGAGGGAGTTTTCACAAAATGAAACCAGACTGAAGAGGATTCAGAAGAAAGTGAGAAGAGAGGAAATGGAGAATCAGAGCATTGTAGATTTAGGGCTGGAAGGAACCTCCGTGGCCATCTAGTTCATCCCTGTCATTTTATAAATAAGTAAACAGAGACCTAAAGATGGAAGTGGCTCACCCCAAATGACACATATAACTAAGCGGCAAAGGGGGCCCATGAATCCAAATCTATTGCTTTTCCCACCTTACCACCTTGTAGTAAGTGTAGATGGCTTTTTCAAGGAATATAGCTGAGAAAGGAGGAAACATCTAAGGGCAAAACTTGAAGGGATGAGATGATTTAGTAATTTTTTTTAAGAATAAGAGATAGTTGTATTTGTGGGTATCTGGGAAGGAACGCATGGATAAGAGTTTGAGGATTGGAAGGAGAGCAGAGATAATATTGGGGAAAACTTACTGCAAAGGGAAAGGGATACAGAGATTGCTCTTTCAGCCTCTTTTTCATCAGAGACTCCAATGATAGTGGGGAATAATGCCACGGGATTCTGAGGTGAGAAAAAGAGGGATGGTTGAGGGAATGGCTTCAGTTTTCTAAGTGAAGAATGGGCCAAGGTAAAGAGTTTGTCATCTCATTCATGTCCCCTCTTTTGTTTTATCAATTCCCCCATTTTGTGTATAGGAGTTTCCATTTCATAGAGCAGAACTATGTGGATTATATTGGTTTTACTGGTCTCAGTTTTTGTCAGCTCAAAGAAGGCAAACTCCCTGAGGATGAGGGCTATTTTCTATTTTGTTTTTGTGTCCCTTATCTTAACACGGTGGCTTATATACTGTGAATAATACATGCTTGTTGCAAATATTAGGTTCTTCATAAGTTTTTATTGGATTGGATCAATAGGTTCTTCTCATAATCTTTGGAACGCTTCTTGTGGATGACAATGTAATATTTCATTGTGCCTGTGATATACCCTGGTTTATCCAGTCATTCATAAATTCTGATATACCAAAAAATACTTTTAATAGAACAACTAAAGACCCCAGCCTTGGGGACCCTTCCGGCTTGCAGAATATATACCACCTACAATGGGGGAAGTGGAAGACTGGATTTTCTTTCCTCCACTGACATGGATTGCCTTTCTCTCTTTCAGTTTAAGATGTCTTTCCTCCTAAAAACAGGGTAATGAATAACTGAATTTAAAGGACTTTCTGAAAAAATGTCGGCTCGCACTGTAAGAATCCATTTTATTACTTCAATAACTGGTGATTTTTGGAAGTCTTGACACTCACTCCCTGTACCAATGCAGACCAGATTGTTTTTCTTTTTTCTCAGGCTGTTTTTCTGACTTAGAAAGCTGTCCCACAATCCTGCTGTCAGAAATGTCACTAACATTAGAATGTGAATTCCCTGAGGGCAGGAATCGTTTTTGCCTTTCTTTGAATCCTCAAGGTTTATCACTATACCTTGATGTTTACTGATTGACTGACTTTTATGTTCCATACTGGAGTGTTTTGCCATTTCCTTTTCTAGCTCAAATAAGGAAACTGAGGCAAACACAATTAAATGATTTGCCTACTAAATTGTCTGAGGCTGGATTTGAGGCAAATAGGCTTTTGCCAGGTCATGAACATTCCAGGGATACATTTCATACCTGGAAGGGCAGGCTTCCCCTTTTGAAGGCCACCATCTTTGTACTTCTTGAGGAATTAGAGAAGTACAAGTGATGTTGTTAGTTGTGATTTCGTTTGTCTTTCATTCTCAAAGGGGTCGGGGACATCAGGGAGATGATTCCATGATGTGCAAGTGCCTTGGACTGAAGTGAACAAGGGCTGTGCGAGGTTACCTACCTCACTTTCCCTTCCGGAACCATTTGGGTCTAGTAGCCAGAGATAGAACAGAATGACTGTACCACAAAAACAAAACAAAACAAAAAAACAAATAACCAGGGCGGTGCTCTCCAGAGCTGGTTCCTATGAATGGAATTCAAATTTTCTTTTGTACTTTGAAAAAATAATTCCACAGTTGAATAAAACTGCTTCCTGTGTTTTGTTTTTAGAACCAGTTTAAAAATAATCAATATGGCTCTGTAAGAGAGTTTTCACAAAAGAGACAGGTGAATATCCCTGAAAGGGCAGAGGCATGCCAGCTGATATCCTGTACTTTTAATTTAAAACAAATATATCATTGGCTTATTTCCCATCATCCTTCTTCCCACATCTCATGTTACAGTCAAATAGGCATCTCACCATTTGGCTTTGAGTCTGTCTCCTAGATGCATGACTGATACCCTGCCCCCCTTCCATTCCTCCACCCTCCCATCCCCATGTCCCAGTCCAGCTCCATGCCTGAAATATACTTCCTCTATTCTAAATCTTAAGAATCTCTGCACAGCTCAGTTTAGGCACTTTTTCTTTTCTTGGTTGCTAATGGGCCTTTCTTGCTTAGATTATAGATTATATTGCCCTTAATAACCATAATAATAAAAAAATCACAAAAAGCAACAAAAATAGCTAATATTTATATACTGTTTTATGGTTTGCAAACTGCTTTACATTTTTTAATCTCATTTGATCCCCATGACAACCCCTTAAAGTAGATACTAGCTATTATTCCTCCCATTTTACAGAGAAGGTGACTGAGGCAGACAGCGATTAAGTGATTTGCCCCGAACTACAAAGCTGATGAGTGTCCAAGACTAAATTTGAGCTCAGATCTGAGGTATTCTCATTTGACTCTTGAAAGTGTATATTCTGTTTTAATATTACTACCCCTGGTATTACAATCACAGACTAAAAAAAAAAAAAAGTTCAAGTATCAAAGTTCTAGGAAAGAAAACAGGGCTAATATTTCTACCTCCCCCCCCCCCCAAAAAAAAAAAAAAAGTTCAAGTATCAAAGTTCTACAAAAGAAAATAGAGCCAGACAGAAAATAAAACCCAGAAAACTCCAGACATCCTTGTACTCAGAAACACAGTCACCTTGTTCTAACCTACTCTCTTGCCTTTCCAGACAAAGTCTTAATTTGTAGAGTCAATGTAAAGGCAAAATATTGATTAGTGAATAATGGGTAAAGAACCCAGACCACGACTGCTATAGGAAGCCACTCAGACCTTAAAAAGAATCTACGAGGATCTTGGGCACTCATAGCTTCGTGAAAATATTCTTGATTAATTCTCTGGAATGCTTGCCACAGTGGTAAACCTTTACATCTCTCCCTGAACCAGCTCCATTGTCTCCTCCACCCTCTCTCTCTCTCAGTAAAGGACCCTACCTCCTACTTTATTAAGAGAACAGACTATTTATCCCATAGTCCTTCCCCCCAAGTCCGCATCTCTAGAATCTTGGAGATTGTCTCTCTTTTTCTGCCCCTTTACTCCAGTCTCTGATTAAAATGGCAAACCTCCTCCTGGTATTTTTGGTATTATCCATTCCTATCTCCTCCTCCTGTGATACCCATCCCCTCCCCACCTCTCTGATTTCAGCTTCTATCTGCTGGTTCTTTCCCAGCATATAAACAGGTCTCTATTCTCAATGATAGAATTTTCACTTAACCACAGAAAGCTCTCAAGTTACCGTCCACTATCATGGCTCCTTTTCAGATCCGCATTTCTAGGAAAAGCCATACATTCTTGCCTCCAATTGTTTGCCTTCCACTCACTTTTCAATGATGTCTTGCTTCCAACCCTTAAGATTTGACTGAAGCTGCTTCTACAAAGTCATTGGTGCACAATCTAATGTTTTTATTTAGTGTTAGTGTTAGATGGCATGGTGCATAATAGAGTAATAAATTCAATTTTAGCCTCAGAAAATCAGTAATTGTGTGACAATGGTCAGGTCACATATCCTCTGTCTGCCTATAAAATGGGGGTTATAATAGCACCTACCTCCCAGGGTTATGGTGAAGCTCAAATGAAATATTTGTAGGGTCCTTAGCACAGTGCCTGCCACATAATAGGTGCTTAATATATTTTTGTTTCCTTCTTGGCTTCTCTATAGATTTTATCTCCCTGGCTATGTCTAACTCTTAAAAACTCCTTCCTTCCTCTGATTTTATAAACCTGTTGTTTCCTGGTTCTTCTCTTACCTTTCTATTTCTCCTTGTTCTCCTTTTGGGATCCATTCTCCATGTTCTGCATCCAAAGAATGAATGTATCCTAGAACTATATCCCAGATTATTTTCTCTTTTTTTCTCATTGATTTCATCAGCCTCCATGGGTTCAATTTACATGCAGATGACTCTTACATGAAAAATATAGTTTACATCCCTATTCTGAACTCAGGCTGGCATACCCAAGTGTCAACATGATATTTCCTCTTGGATGTCTCATAAGTATTTCAGACCTGAAACATCCCTTGCAAAAAGTTACCCTCTTAACCCTTAACCCAGCCTATTTCTGCAAGTGATACTGTCATCCATCCAATCATCCTATCTTGGGGTACATCTGACGCTTCATTCTCCCTGCCCCCGCCGCCAATCAGTTGCCAACTTTTATCGGTTCCATCTCATCAGTGTCTGACATTTCTTTCTTTCTCTGCATTTATTCAGCCCATCCTGTTATCTGGACTATTGCCCTAACCTTTTCACTCATCTCCTTACCCTAAGCCTCTTGCCCCCTCTAATCCATGCTCCACACAGCTGCTAAAATAGATTTTGCTAAAGTGCCATGAACTTTCCTGCTCAGGAGGGCACAGGGCTCATCACCGCTACCAGGATAAAATAATTTGGTATTTAAAACCCTTCATCACTGGTTCCAGATTTTCTTTCCAGAAATTTCACATCATTCCCTCGTGTGCTTCATGTTCTAGTCTAACCTGTTTGCACTTCCTTATGGATGAAGACCCTATCTCCTGCCTCCGGGTTTGTACATACAAAGACTTCTTGACCTCTTCTCTTCTACTTTCAGGACTCCCTAGCTTCCTTCAGGACTCATTTAAGATGACTAAATCCCACAGGAATCATTCAGATTCCTGAACTAAAAACAGTGGCCCCCCCTTCCTTTCTCACTTTAAATTATTTTATATTTATTTCATGTTTACATGTATGTTTATATGTATTGTATGTATATGTATGTGTGCACATTTATACACATATAGAAGTACGTAGGTGTGTACATAAGCCATTCTACCTATGCATGCGTGCACAGCACACCTACGTGTACATGTATAGATGTTTCTCAGTCATGTCTGATTCTCTGTGAACCCTTTTAAGGTTTTCTTGGCAAAGCTTCTGGAGTGGTTTGCCATTTCTTTCTCCAGTTCACTTTACAGGAGATGAGGAAACTGAGGCAAACAGAATTAAGTGACCTGACCAGGGTCACACAGTAAGTGTCTGAAGCTAAATTTGAACTCAGGTTTCCCCAACTCCAGGCCTGGTGCTCTAGTGCACTGTGCCACCTAGCTGCGCGCACACACCCATTTATTAAGCACCTACTATGTGCCAGGCACTGTGCTAATCACTGGGAAGATAAAAAGAGGCGAAAGATGGGCTGTGCCTTCAAGGGGCTTACCATCTAATGGAGGAGACAATAAATACATGTACACACATATGTATATGAACACACATATATGCAAATACAGACAGAGAAAGAGAGCGGGAGAGACAGAGGGAGGGGCAAGAGAGGGAGAGAAAGACAGAGGGAGCAAAGGAAGAGGCAGAAAGAGAGACAAGAGGGTTACAGAGAGAGGGACACAGAGAGACAGAGACAGAGAAAGACAGAGAGAGAGCAAAGAAAAGGCAGACAGACAGACAGAGAGAGAGGAAGAGGCAGAGGCAGAGAAAGAGAGACAGACAGACAGAGAGACAGAGAGAGAAACAGAGACAGAGGGAGAGAGAGAGACAGAGAGAGAAAATAAATAGGAAATAACAAAGGGAAGTTACTAAAATCAAGAGGTTTGAGAAAGTCTTCCTCTAGAAGATGGAATATAAATTGGGACTTAAAGAAAGCCGGGGAGGGAGAGCTGGGCATGCAAGGTACAGCATATAAACCCTCTCTGCTGTAGAGTCTCTGCTGAGCCTTCCTGCTGGTCTTATGAATAGGGAACTGCTGCTCTCTGCTACCACCTGCTGGGCTTCCACTACCTACCCTTTTCAGGACCTGCTGCTCTCTGCTACCATCATCTGGGATGTAATCATTAAAAAGCCTCTATAAGGCACATATAAGTTGATCATATCCATCCAGGAAGCAACTAACAATCGCTAGAATGCCCTGGACTAAGAGTAAATCTATTAACTGCCTGAAGCTGATGCTTATTCAGAGTCTGTCACTTCAGGCAACTATGTAGCAAGGTTAGGAAATACTTTTAATTTTGATAGACCTCTGATTGATATCATTTCCACAAAAAACACACGTGTATATGCACATACATGGGCATATATAATGTGTATTTTAGTTGTGTATCTCTATATATAATATTTGAAACCTGAAAGACTCTTCTCACTTTCCCTACATGAGATCTTTTTGAAGGCTGAATACAGCTTCTCTCCCAAGATGCTCCTTAATTTGGCCAAGCAAGTTAATTTAGGGTAAAAACAAAAACTAAGTGCAGAAATTATGGTCATGAATCTCTATCCCTTGGTTCACATTCCTGCTTTTATTAGGACTATTTATCAGCAATAAGACAGCCCAATTTTGTTTACCACTTTCCAGCACAGAACTGTTGTCTTTCTTGATTTATCTTGTATTTTTGTATCCAAGGGTTATGTTTTATTACTGCAAATAGCTGGCATTTAAATAATGTCATATGGTTTAGAAAATTTCATTCTCATAACACTGATAAAGTTGATGCTTTTCGCATTCTAGGAAACTGAGGTTGGGAGAAGTTAAATGTCTACCCTAGGGTCATAGTCAATAAGTGCCCAAAGCAGAATTTGGATGAGGTTTTCCTGATTTCTGATCCAGAACTCTCTCCATTGAACTATCTTCTTGTTCCAAGGAATATGAGCTCCTTGGAGTTAGGGACTTTATTGCCTGGCACAATTTTTTGTTGTTCTAGACCTTAAGAGTCTTATAAAACTTCCTGAAGCCGGTTATTTATGACTTCAAGGCCATATTGCCTCTCACAAATGCATTATATTCTATAAAAGCTGATTCAATTGTAAAAGAGCCACAGTTCAATTTTTGTCCAATAAAATAGAGGCCAGTTGATTTCAATGTAATCAATTCAATGGAATGAAAAGGTGTTTCTTTCAAGATCTGGATTTAGAATTTCTTTTAAGTGAATCAAATCCATCAGGCCTAAAGATTTCCAGTTTCACCATACTATTAAATTTTAGACTGAATTTAATCCTTCCTACCAAGGGGGAAAAAAAGGTAGCATATATTTTTAAAATCCCAGAATCATAGATTTAAAGCTGGAAATGACCATAAAATAGAATGAATAAAATAGCAACCACTGAAAATAGAATAAAACTGGGAAAGAGGCCTTCAGACATGAATAATTTTTACTCAAATCTTGATCCTTAAGTTTCCAGTGGGGATGGGGGTGGGGGAGGTAGGGAGGACAGAAGGTAAAGATAAACCAGTCTCTAAAGTCCCTCCCAATTTTGGCAAAAAGGAATCTAGACCACTCAATCTCATGAAGTTATAGATTTAGAGCTGGAAAAGACTTTCGAAGTCATCAAGGCCAACCCTGTCATTTGACAATTGAGGAAATAGGGATAGAATTTAAGTGACTTGCCCCAAATTACTCAGGCAGTAAATGGCAGAGCCGGGATTTGAAGCCAGGTCCTTTGATTCCAATAATCTCATGCTCTTTCTACTAGATCATGATTCAGTCTATACATCTATGAGTACAGAGATCTTTTCCTACATCTTTTTATATTCAACCAATCCTAAAAAACGCTTGACTGGGATAATGCAAAGACAGATAAACAGGAAGAAAGGGGAGAAAAGAAGGAAAGGAGGAAGAGAAGAAAAGGAGGGAGAGAAAGATTAATTGCAAGAGATTTTCCTAAGAGATTGATTACTCTATGCCTCACTCTTGAGGGATAGGCAGAGTTGGTAAGAGAGAAGAGAGATGTTAGGTTCTTTTGGCTTCAGATTTCAATAGAGGATGGTCATTGCAATGCCTCTTCAGATTACTAAAAAAAGAAAAACCTTTGGAAAAAGTCAATATGATAGAAACTGGCAGTTTCTATCCTATTCCTATACCTAGCTTGTTATACTGAAAACTTCATAGAATTTTCACCTTGGGAGAGATCTGAAACTTTCTTGGTTGAATTGAGCTATCTGGTGAGAAAGTTCTTTCAATCTCATTGTCTGGTGTATATTCTTCTATGTATATTTTCTCTCATTTCTGTTTTGCTATTGATTTGGATAAATGGATTTCTTTGATATTTGTTATATACATGCATGCATACAAATATATTCATTGTAGAACTGGCATTTGGTGAAGGTTCTGGAACACATATATCTACTGTGCCTAGAATCAAGATCTGAGTTCAAATCTGCACTCAGATAAGTATTTGCTCGACCTTGGAAAAGTTACTGTTTCCTCACCTGTAAAATGGGGATAAAACTAGGAAGAGTTGGTATGAGGATCCAATGAGGTATTTGTAGGGTTTTAGCACATAGTAGGCGTTTAATAAATGCCTGTTTACTACTTATTTTAGGGAAAGTTTGTCTCATTTCATCTCAAAATTTAAAAAATATATATCCTGCAGCAAAGCACAAGTTTATGAAGCTTTGAAAATAACTGTGTCTCACTTAGAAAGAAAACTTCACATGAGGAGATAGGTATGCACTCTTGTGGCAAATCTGGTCAGCCACAGAGAAGAGAGAAATAAGTCATTGGTAGATATTGACACTTTCCTAAATCTACTGTCTATAAGAATGTTGAGTTTGCTGTTTGTGCAGAATCACACAATGATTGTGAGAATCAGGTGCTGTAGACCAATAATTGGCAGCAGGGAGTTGGACTATCAAGAGAGAATAAATGAAAATTCACATTGATTCAAGCGGACTGACATGTCAAGAAACTGATGTTTCTTACCAATGATGCAGTTACATTTTTTTCTTCCCCTCCCCAACTTTGTCTCTTCATGGAACTTATCCTTCGCTCATTTATTCCAAATAGAAATGATCCCAAGTGCTAACTCCCGGGGTTTCATCAGTTTTCAAAACAGCTGAAGTGGGCCGATGAGAGGAAATGATTTCCACTTGCCCAGGTAGAAGGGCAGCCCCTCATTCCGCCCCTGCTGATGCAGCCTGGTTCTACTTCTGCTCCCTGGAGGTCCTGAACAGCGGCCATCCTCTGGTTGCTATAGAAACCAATTTCGGGTCCAGCTCTTCGCCCACGGGTCTCTTTCCCAAGAGGGGCTCCGAGCGTCCCATCCCTGCCCTAACCGTACAAGTTTGGAACAAAAAAGCCGGCAGCCTTAGTTCCCACGGGTTTCTGACATCGCCGCGGACATGAGAGAAAAGCACGAGGCGTGCTCCTGGCCTGCCCCGATCTCGTCCGCATCCTTCCTCGGCGGTCAGTCCCAGTGGCGGGTGGCCGGTCACGGACCAAACAAGTGTCTCAGGGCTGGTCTCGGCGCCCGACCACGCCCACTTCTGGTGACGTCACCGACGAAAGCTCACGTGCCCCGCGCCGGTTCCGGACCGTGGCCCTAGTCCTCCAAAGGGGCCTCAGTGTATCCTCTTGTGGCCACCCACCGTGGTACGCTCTCTCCGCCTTCCCCACCTTCCGCGGGAGAACGTCCCCAACCCCTAATTCTGGCGCCTTCCCTCTTGTAATCATTCCCATTCATGCTGTAGAAAGCTTGCTTTGTTTACGTTTGTACGCCGCCTTCCGTGTTAGATTGAGGTCCTGTTGCCATTTTTTTTAATCCTCGGTTTAGCACGGTGTCTAGCTCACAGAAGGAGCTTAATAACGGTTTAGTACTGCTTATCACATGTTAGGATCTTAGCAAATGTTCGCTAAGTGAATAATTGATGACCCAGGAAAGGAAGCAGAGAGGTGGGGGGAGAAACAAGATGGAGTTGGGGGAGGGGAAAGGGCTGACTTTAAGACCTATACAGGAGAATAGAGAGTTCCGAGAAAACCCACGTGGCGCGGGCTGCAGCTTCTCTCGGTGGCCCCGCGTGGCGGGCTCCGCCTCTTCAGATCCAAGGTCACTGAATTCCGCCCTCGCTCGGTTGCCTCCGCATCGGTAACCAAACGCGTTGAGGGATGTGCGCCTGCGCACCTTTCAGATCGGCACCTTAGTTTGTGCGCAGGAGAATCCTCCTAAATTTCCCCGCCCTTCGGAGGAAACGCGCTTGCGCAGAGGAATTTCATAGCCCAACTGGTGGCCATTTTTCATTCTGGCTTGGGGGAATCCATGTTGGATGAAAGGGTCGGCCAGATTGACGTCCACCAACATGGTCTTTTTCTCGCAAAACTCCTTTTTCCTTTATTATCTTGTGTTCTTTTATTTTTTAATAAATTTTGAGTATTCCAAATGCCGTATCTTTGCTCATGCGCTTACGGGCTCGATTCCCACCGTTGCTGTGCATGCGCCCTTCCGGACAGGAAGTGAGATAATCATTTCCTGCCTGGCTCCTTGATAGCTGAATGACGATGACAAAGTCGGCTTCTTCCGGCCTCTTCGGCTCATAGAGCTTGGTTCGGCCGAGGGTCCCAGTCGGGAATGAGACGCCCAAGTCTTTTTCTCACCTACCGACCTTCATTCGGTTGCAATCCGGACCCGTATTGATCTTTTCGGGACCTCAGGATTCTCTCGTCACATTCCTATCGACAGGCATTTATGGCGCGCCCGCTGTGTGCGCAGACGGGGGAGAAAGGGCCAGTGTAGGAGGCAGCATGGGAGCCGAGTCTTTGAGGGAAGCAGAAGTTCCAAGCGCTGGAGGGAAAGGGAGGGAGAAAGCATTGCAGGCCCGGGGCACTATTTGGGCTTGGGCTCGGAGCTGGGAATAGTGCCGGCCTGGCTAAGGAAACCTCTATTGCTTGAGGAGCTGCCCTGGTCCCTCCCCGCACCCCTTTTAGGGGGCCAGCCTCTCCCTGCTGACGTTACCTGGAGATGTTCTGGGAGAGAGATCTGAGAAAGGTGTGCCCTTCCGGGTCGAAGGAAGCGGGGGTGGGGGCACCGGAGAAGGGCCTGGATTCTGTTATTAACGACCTCTAATTTTTCCTTTTAATAAATTAAAAAGAAATGTTTTTAATTGCCAGAATCAATGCCTTTTCTCAATCCTTATCTAACCTAAATGATGAAGCCTGAGACACTATTGTGTGGGACAGAGACCCATACCTATAAAAATCAGAGATCCTCAAGGTAAAAAGCAAAAAAGGATTTATTACGATCTCCGGAGAAAGAGCAACTCCCAACAGACAGATGCCAGTAGAGGAGTGCAAAGAGCAAATTACAAAACAGGATTAAATAGATCCTAAACGCTTCCCACACATTTTCTTCCATTGTCTGGGAGAATCCGGGCATACATTCTAAAAGCGAAAGTTATCCCAGAAACAAGAGTACCAGTAAATAACAAATTCAATTTAAATATTCCTAGAGAACTGCTATACAAGCAGATATTCTTGGATAAGAGAATTCTGTTACCTGAAAGCCATCATCTTTAATGGCTTTTAAAAGAAGTACTTAAATGCCAATTAAGACGTGAGGGGGTGGGGAACTGGAGGGGAATGTTCATCCAAGACAATGGAACACCTGCAATTTTTAGCTATAGCTCAACTTGTTATTGCAAAGTCTTAAGTCACAATTAGGGCATAGGTCAAGGTCACATTCCCATAAGAGGTCTTCACTCAGTTTATCCTTTTCACTATTGATCATCCTCTTCTGGATATTCTCTTCAGGTTTTCAGAACATCATCCTAGAGAGCCTTCCAATAGCACCACTATGTGCTGAGGACTTTTTATTTATCCCATCCTATAGTTGGTGAAAATGAGGCAGTTATCAAGTATTTTGCCCAAGGTCACTGCTAGGAAACTTCTTCGGCTGAATTTGAACACAGTGCTTCCTGACTGCAGGCCCAGAACTCTGGCTGATACCCAACTTAGCTGCCCTGCTCCGTCCTCCCCCATCTTTTTTGTTTGACCTTCAAGTCTCACCTGCTAACTATAAGAATCGTCCACATCTCTCCTAGGGCCTTCTCTCTCCCATTTCTCTTGGTGAGTTCATCCACTCCCCTGAATTATTTTGGCTCTATGCTAATGATTCTCGGATCACTTTATTCAGACTTGCCTATCCAGCTGCCTCTTGGTCATCTTTCCAGACAGTTTAAATCCAACATGTCCAAACCCTCCTCTAATTAAACTGCCTTGTTGAGGACATCCCTGTTAACCAAGAAAAAGACTAGCATTGTCTTGACTTTATTTTCTCCCCCTTATTCAAGATGTTACCAAGTCCTGTCAGTTCTCCCTTAACAGTTCTCATGCTCACCTTGCCCCCCTTGACACTGCTCCCACATCGGTGCTAGCCTTCCAAGTCCTACCTGCAGCACTGCATTACCTCAGAGGCTGGTCTCCCAACCTTAGATCTCCTGATGCAATCCATCCTTCACTTAGCTGTCCAATAGTTCAAGTACAAGCCTATCAACTCACCCACCCCTCATTGACCTTCATTCCCTCCAGAATCAGATATGAACTCCTCTGTTTGGCTTTTAAAACACTCCATATATAGATTCCTTTCCTCCCTTTCCAGTCTTCTGACTGTCCCAGGTGAGCTTCGAAGCAGTAACACTAGCTTCCTAGTGTTTGTATGAGAACTGGGCCCAAGTTACCCATATTTGTGGAAGCATGGACGTGACCTATGTATAAGTGACATATGGAGATTTCACCAAAGTAAATTCTGGGTTAAAGCAATGAGTCAGAGAGAAAGTAACTTTTAGGGGGTCAGTCCTAGGACCTATGAACCCAGGGCTTTTGGGAGGTGGAGAGCTGGACTTTGGATTACATATGAGTTTGAGAAGCAATGCTTTAGGCCACTTAACACCCCCAATTTAAAAATGAAAAAGATGGGACTGGGCCAAGGACAATTTGCCATATATGGTACAGTGGGAGTGGTGAGAAAAGTACAGAAAAACTGGAGAAATTGAAACTAAGGAGGCATGTTTGACCTTTTCTTCCCACTTTTATCTTGCCCAGTAAAAAGAACTCAAATGCTTGAGTTGGTAACTTTGAAGGCTCATTGGTCCATGACCCCTTGTCCCATGTATGATACATCTATTGGTGCCATATTTCTTTTCTTCATTGCATAGATAGCATAACCTCAGAAGCTCAAGATTAAGAGTGGCAAGAACAAAGCCCATCCTTGTTACAAAGCAAGTTCAGATGAGGGCCTTTCCTGGAGTGCTGTCATTGATCTCACTGGACAATAGGATGTTGTTAAAAAAAAAAAAAAAAATCTGTGCTAAGATGGTGCCCTTGTTCATGATTAAAGAGCTATTTGTTTGAGAAAACATTTTTGCCCCTTGATAGGAGTCCTGAAGTAGCCTGGAAAACTAATTTGATCTTGAACTACGCGAGGAGATATGATTTCTGAGAATAAGGAGGTGATAGTCAAGTCTTTTTTTTTGTATGGGATATGGCCAGTCCACAGCCAGACACTGGGGGATGGTGGGGGTCTTAGTTTCATGTCTTGTGAGGATCCTCTAAGAAAAACTGGGCACATTTAACTGGGAGAAGAGGGGTTGTTTGGGGGACCGTGAGAGCCGACTTCAAGCATTTGGAGGGTTGATCTATGAGGGAGAAATCAGATATGTTCTGCCTGGTGCCAGAAGGTAGAGCTAGTAGCACTAAAAAAAAAGAGGATAATTACGGCTCAATAAGTTAGCCCAGAATGGAACGGCTTACTACCTCCATCCCTGGAAGTCTCCAGGCCACAGCTAGATGGCCACTCACTCCCATGTGATCAGGAGGATTGCTTCTGGCATAAGCTTTGAACTTGAACATTTCTGGAGTCCCCCTTTCCTGCACTCTCTGAAGTCTTCTGAGTCCCCCCCTGGAATCTGAACTTGGGTCTTCCCAACTACATGCTTCTTGCTCTGTCCTCTGTGCCACCCAGCTGCCTCCTTTACCAATGCATCTTTTAGTATACCCAACACCAGTAGCCTAGGTAAGGATAAATACAGGTAACTTTCATGTGGTGTTCAAAGGCTTATCTGAGGAATTCGTTGGTTATTCTAGCTGTTTGTCTGCTGATTATTTTGGAGGGCAGATCAGCCAGTCACTGGTGGAAACATGCCATGTGCTATCACATGCTCCTCTTCCCTCACAATCTGTATTTTCTGAGTTTATTCTGTATTCAGGCCTCTGAAGGGCATACTCAGGCTGAGAGAGCCAGGCCTCTGCACCCAGAGTAGAGGTGATGTATAAGTGTTCAGTACAAACTATAGGTATTCAGAATGGCTGAGGCAGATTTGAACCTATAGCCCCTCATCACCAAGGAAGCCTGCCTGCCAATCTCTGTGCTTAGCCTCATCCAGTCACCTTAGGAGCAAGGCGTTCATTTGAGATGCTTTCTCCCTAATTTTACCTCCAAATAAGAATTCCAAAGTTCTTCAGCCTCATAGGAGTCAGCTAGAACCAGCCCCTTCGGCTTACTATAATTACTTTCCCATTCTAAAGGAGAGCAGGGATGCTCAATGTAGAAAGTCTAATAAGCCTTATACTCTGAGAGGAGTGAGTCTATAGCTAATTGCTTTTGTAATAATAGTAATAGAAGCTAGAATTTAAATAGCCTTTTAAAAGTCTGGGAAGATTTATACAAATTGATGTTGAACAGAACAAGCAGAATCAGGAATACATTGTACACGATAACAGCAAGAATGTTCAATGATTGACTATGAAAGACTTAATTTTCAAAGATCCAAGGCAATCCTAATAGACTTTGGATACAAAACGTCATCTTCATCCAGAAAAAGAACTATGAAGATTGAATGAAAATCAACACATGCTATGTTCACCTCTTTGTTCTATTTCCCCCCCTCTACCATAGTTTTTCCTTTTGTTCTTGTTTTTCTCTTCCAAAACGATTCATAAAGCAATATATTAAAAATAAAAATTTTTAAGGTTTGCAAATCACTTTGCAAATATTCCATTTGATTATCACAACAACTGTGCAAAGTGAGTATTATTTTTACATTTATTACTATTTAACAAATGAAGAAACTGAGGCAGGCACAGGTTAAATAACTTGCCCAGCTAGTAAATTCATTCCATGAATTCTATCAATAAACCTTGTCATTAGATCAGCTTAGCGTGAGGTTGTGTTTCTTGAAACCACCAAACTTTACTAGTACTGATGTGGTTCAGCACTTAGGTTCAGTTGGGACTCACTCACTGAGCTTATTGCCTCTAATCTTCCTGAACTTCAGTTTCCTCATCTCACCAATAGGGAAAATAATAGTAGTAGCCACCTCAGGGTTTTAATGTCATGAAGGACAGCTGTCATTGTTCTAAGGAATTATATCTCCTTTTGTGGTCTTTCCTCTTCCCTCCTTGCCTTTGCTTTTCCTTTCCTTTCCCTTTTCTCCTCATCTACTTTAAAGCTTGCCAGTCATCCCTCTTGGTGTAGGCACTAGCTTGCCTGGGGTGCTGAGGGCTATCAGATTGCTGCCCCTGGAAGCAGGTCTCCTGCTGAAATCAGAGCTAGAGTATCCTGGACTTTGAAGTCACAAACAGGTATTTCCATAGTTGTCCCTCAAGTGAGGTTGGGGAAGGCATTTTAATGATGATCATGGTCCTGATTTAAAAAAAAACGACATTCATGGCTTTCTTTTCCATTCTCTGTGGACTGGACCTCTTTTGCTTTTGTCACCTGAATTCTAATCTGGGAATGGTCAGAGCCAGAGCAGGGAGAGTCAGGACACTAACAGAAATGTAATCTCAAAGTGAGGAAATGCTTGCAAGTGGACCCCCCTCCCTCGCCATACCCCAGTAGGAGGGCTTAACATACTGGGGCAAAGGCAGTACTTTATATACATAAGCGGGGCGCCATGACAATCATTCTTGGCTGTTCCCACGGCAGGCTCATGCATGGCCAGTGCAGGTGTTGGCTCAGACACAAACAGAACCAGAGTTAGCATGGCTGGAACAGGAATTCAGGAATTTTAAGCCTGTCAAGGGGTGTGTCCAGTAGCTCCCAGGTCCCTGGAAAATAAGGACAGCGAACATCTGGGGCTGGTCAATGGAATACACAAGCTGAACCCAAACATCCAAGTTCAGGGCACAACCCGTTTCCCGTGCCTCGGCTCTGGGAAATGGCGTATCTCCAAATAGTCGAACCCCCAGCTATGACCTTGGCATCCCCCGGAGCTTGCAAAGGGCGCTTGCAGCCTGCCTACACTTCACTGCCCTGACTGCAGTTCTTGCCACGGTCAGACTTCACCTCCAACTTGAAAACAGGAGATCTCCAATTCTGCCAACAGGGCAGCGGCATCCCCTGTCGGAACACAGGAGCTCAGGTTGCTGGATGCTGTGGCTCGGCATGGAGATGAAGCTGTCCCGTCACTGGACGCCTAGCTCCTTTTACCACTAACTCCTCGATTTCTGCCACAGCAGGATTGTGGTGCCATAAACCAAAGAAACAAGTCAGAGTGGAGCAGAGACCCCCGCCTTCCGTTCCTCGGCTCCTGCCACCCCACCCATCCCAGTCTCCCGTCAGCAGGCCCGGCCTGCCATGTCGCGGGAGTCACCAACCTCGGTCAGCCTTCTAGGAAGACCGCGATCGTTTCCATGTAAACTAAAATCTCTCTTAGGGCGTTCTCATTATCTAAAGGAGAATCTACCAGGCAGGCAGTGTGAGACTTCGGGAAAGCCGAGTTCCCTCCGGCCTGGAAAGGGCCCGAGGCGGCCACAAGTGACCGCCCGGATGGCTCGAGGAGGCAGCTCGGGAGGAATGAGTGAGTGATGTGGAGGAAAAGTGAGGACGAAAAAGGGACTTCCGAAGGACGGGACTGGACAGCCTGCAAGTGGAAGTAATCTCCCGGTAGATAGGGGCGGGAGGGAGGAGGGGCTCGCGTGCCTTCTTCCGATTGGTCTCAGGGGTCCGCCTTAGGCCAATCAGGAGATGATGCGGTGAGGCGGGGCGCGAAGCAAGTTTAGGCTGGAAATGTTGCCCGCTTGGGACTTTGGGGAGCAAGGCACGTGATGCCCCTTAAGCAGACCGTTCTGTTTTACACAAAAGTGTCTCAGCTGTCGGTTCCTTTCCGGAGTCGAGTTGCAGAGCCAGCAGCGCCCGGCTCAGACCCGGAGCCGGCGAGACACGCAGAGCATCTTGCGCATGCGGGGCGGGAGAGCGAGAGAAATTAGCGCATGCGTGCCGGTACTGCGTGGCCTTCCCCGAAGCCATCTTTGAGGAGGGCTTCAGGCTGGCACCGAGCACTCGGGAGGAATCTTTATTGTGTGCCACGGCCTTTGTCGGAGTATATAAGAAAGGCAAAACCGCGGTGTGTCCCTGCCCTCCAGAGACGGCCGATGCCCTGCGGATCTAAGAGGGATCCCACAGAGAGCAGTCGCACTGAGGGGAACCCTGCCTCCACGCCGGATGCAGGTCTGGCAAACTAACGGCCTCTCGGCTTGGGCTCACTTCCTCCGCCGGAAGTTACGTACGTGACTCCCGGCAGGCTATTGAGTGGCGGGAACCGAGAGCTGCGGCACCTGGGGGAGTCAGTGGAGCCTGTGGGGAACGGGATCGGGCACAACGTGGCGCTTCTCCAGGCAGGGCCAGAGGACAGCGGCCACCTCCTCGTCGTGTGTGCGTGACTCGGCTCCTCGAGCCTCCGGCTCTGCGTCTGAGGTTCTGTGTGTGACGCTCTGGCCCCAAGTGGTCCCGGGGTCCCCTTAAGTCCGATTCTCGCCTCTCGCTTTCGACCATGCAGGCCTTCCTCAAAGGGCCGGCCTCCATCAGCACCAAGCCGCCGCCCACCAAGGACCGAGGACCCGCAGCCCCTGCGGGCAGCAGCGCCGAGAGCCGCAGGGCCAAACCCGTCCCGTGGGTGGAGAAATAGTAAGAGCGCGCCCCCCACCCCGATGCAAGCCTGGCCAAAAGCCCCGCCCCGCCCCGCCCCCGACTCTGCCCTAAGTCAGGTTGGGGAGGTTGTTGGGGTGGGTGAGAGGGACTGAGGGGCTTCGGAGAGCCTTTTTTGGGATGCTGTCCGCCAAGGACCGCGGACCACCGTGGCCGTGCCCTTCTGTTTCAGCCGACCCAAATGCGTGGACGAGGTGGCCTTTCAGGAGGAGGTGGTGGCAGTGTTGAAGAAGTCCTTGGAAGGAGCCGATGTGAGTTGGACTCATCTGTCCAGGGACTCGGGGCCTCCTCTGAGCCTAGACCTCGGATCCGCCCCCCAACTGGCCAGGCTAGAGCACTACTGGGTGTTTGGGATGGGGATCCGAGGCGCCTGGGACTGAGTCCTTCCCCGAGAACCCCTCCTCCTGCTGGGGACGTCCCGGCCCTGGGAGAAGCCGCACTATGGTTGGAGAGGCGGGTGGGGGTGTCCGCTGGGATGTCTGGTGGGGGGGGCCGGAGGAGGGGATGCTTGGGCGGAGTCCAAGGCATCTGGGAGGGAGTCCCTTCCGAGAACTACTTCTTCGGCTGGGAGGTCCAGGCAGAGAGGCAGGCTGCATTAATGCTGAGTTTGGATGAGGTCCACTGTACTTATCACTGCCCCCCACCACAAAGGGACCCGAGAACAAAAGGGGTCCTTGGAGTCATCGCAGTGCCACTGGGGCGCTGAGCAAGGCTGACCCAGCCGGCTGCCTCAGGACTATCTCCAGATGCCCCTTCTGAGCCCAGCCTCAAAGGACAGACTTGTGTTTCCACAGCTCCCCAACCTTTTGTTCTATGGACCACCTGGAACTGGAAAGACATCCACCATTCTGGCGGCTGCCAGGGAACTCTATGGGTGAGCCTGGGCCCTTTGTCTCCATTTGCAGCTCTTGGTAGATCACAGGGATTGGGAGATTCAGGAAACACTTATTAGGTGCCTGTTGTGTGCAAAACCTTGAGTCATACACTAGGGATACAGACTAGAAGAGACTGCCCTCATGGAGCTTACCTTTGTTGGGGGAGTGGGATGGGAGGAGGAAAAGTGGAGACGGAAGTTGTCGTGGAGCAAGAGGCTCCAAGATGGTTTTGAAAAGTGGAGAAGAGGGAGAGCCTGCCCAGCATGACAGGCAGCTTGTACCAGTGCATGGAGGGAAGGGAGGGAGTGATGAAATAGGAAATTCAGGGATCCACTGGTCTTGTTTGGATAAAATTGAATCCTCCAAGGAGGATGAAATAAAGCTGGAAGAGTGGGAGGCAGAATGTGGAGAATTTCAGGAGCTTGTTTTACTCTATAGGCAGCAAATCCTCAAAGGGAGAGGAGAATGGAGTGGCCTGTGAGAGGTAGCTAGTGCAGAAGTCCCAGGGAGCCCCCTGAACTAGGGAGTTAGTGGCTGTGTGGGAGCAGAGAAGGGAGTTATGGCCTATGTTGGGCACGTAGAATTGAGCAGAACCACTAGTGGGTCATATGAGTAGAAATTATGGTATTGGGTGCAAGCTAGTGGGACAATGGATAAGAGAGCTGAGTACTTAACTAGCTGTGTGATACTGGGAAGTCACTTAACTGGGATTGTCTCAAAAAACCCAAAGTTGTAGTCTGGAGTAACTGAGGGCAGCGTCCACAACACAAGTAAGGAGAGTTGGGAGGATAAGCGCGTGCGTTTGGGGGCAGAGATAATGAGTTCTGCTCTAGACGTGCATTTGAGATGGTAGTGGCAGACAGTTCAGGATCACAGACTTGTAAGATTTCAGAATTAGAAGGCACCCTGAGCCCCTGACTTCTAGTACACCACACCTGCTTGAAATCTTAGTGAGAAACCCACCTACTCTCTACCTGATAGCCCATCTACTTTTGAAAAGCTATTATTAGGAAGTTGTGTTGTTTATTTTTCCTGCTATCTCAGCATCCATCCATTGCTCCTAATGATGTCAAACAACAAATTAAGCCCTCTACTGAATGATAGTTTTTCAGTAAATAAAGATGATTGTGTGTTTTTTCCAGGCAAAATAACCCCGGTTTCTTCAGCCAATTCTCATACAATAGACTCAAAAGCCTTTTGCTATTGTATGTCTCATATACCATGATGCCTCTAACTGGACATGGTCTGCCAGAGTAGTTTGATCAGTGCACATGGCAGCTTCTTGATTTCTCTTCCCAGTACCCAAATCTCACTAGCTTTTGGATCTCCCATTTCAGACCATTGGCTCACACTGCCCTCTCAGCCTACTAAGATGCCCAGCTACAGAGGGTTCAAATCAGAGGGTAGCCCTGGATTTGTGGATTAGGTGATCATCGACCATGGGCTAATTCTTGCAGGTGTGAATTGATGAGATGTAAAGAGAGGGTACCTTGTACCTTTTAAAAAGAAAATAAGATCCATAATAGAAAGGGAGCACCTCTGCCAAGGAGGCAAGATGTGATCATTGATCCAGCAGAGGAAATTGAGAAGGACCGGTCAAATAGGTAGGAGGGAAACAAGATGTAAAGTAGTCATTGTCTGAGAGAGAGAAGACTGGCTTGGGCAAGAAGAGACACCTGTTTAAGAGACGGGAGCTTTTGTAATAGGGCAGGAGGTAGAGCTCAAGTGAGTGGTCTCTTGAATGGAAGTAGGGAGAAGTTTGAGAGTAAGCTGTAGGGAGGGATGTGCTGAGAAGTTAAGGAATGACCACAGAAGACCAACAGCTGTATAATGCTGGGCAAGTCACTTCCCGATTGCCTACCCCCTAAAATGTCATTTGCTAGGTATAGTTTTATTAAAGTGCCATAAAACACGAAAATATAAAGAAATTGAGCGGAATAATGGCACATGATCCCTAATTTTCTTCTTATTATAGACCTGAGCTTTTCCGACAAAGAGTTCTAGAATTAAATGCATCAGATGAACGTGGAATACAGGTTATTCGGGAGAAAGTAAAGACGTTTGCTCAACTAACTGTGTCAGGATCTCGCTCAGAGTAAGTAGCTAAGTTTTTCCTTCTCTTAGGTCATGATGCCTAAAATACCCTTTTGAGTGTTTTCTAATTTTGAATCCCATTTTTCTTGACAGTTTATAAACTTACATTTTACTTTTAGGTGGTCATTCCGTATCTTTTTCCTTCATAGATTTTTATTTTTTTCAGAGATCTATATTGGTGAGGGAGGATAGTAGTTCAGGTAAAACATACATGTATATAGGAATTCTCTCTCTCTCATCTCATATATAAGATGAAAATATATATAGTGTGAGTTCTTCGAAGGCATATATAGCATTTTCATCTTGAGTCTTGGATCATTACATTGCCCGAAATAGTTAATGTCATTCCAGTCATCTTACAATATTATTAACTATGTACAATGTTCTCTTGGCTCTGCTCAATTCACTTTGTATCAGTTCATGCAAATCTAGTTTTTTCTGAAAATCCGCTCGTCATTTACATAATAATGTTCCATCACAATCATACTCTACAACTTGTTTAGCCATTCTCCTGTTGATGAGCATTCCCCCAATTTCCAATTCTTAGTCACTAAAAAAAAAGAGGGAATATAATTTTGTCTCTTTTCCCCCTCCCCCCAGTCTTAAAAAAAAAATCTGTTTGGGATATAGACTTAGTAGTGTTATTACTGAAACAAAGGGAATGTGGTTTTATAACCTTTTGGGCAAATTGTTCTCTAGAATGGTTGGATCAGTTCACAATTCTTCTAGTGTCCTGGTTTTCCTACATCCCTTCCATAGTTAACATTTTCCTTTTTTGTCTTATTAGCTAATCTGACAATTGGTGAGGTATAGTACCTTAGCATCATTATAATTTACATTTTTTTAATCAATAATGACTTAGAATAGTTTTTCATGTAACTACAGATAATTTTGTCTGAAAACTGCCTGTTCAAAAGGGACCTCCATGTGCCAAAATGTTTGTGGCAGCCCTGTTTGTAGTGGCTAGAAGCTGGAAAATGAATGGATGCCCATCAATTGAAGAATAGTTGAGTAAATTGTGGTATATGAATGTTATGGAATATTATTGTTCTGTAAGAAGTGACCAGCAGGATGAGGACTGGAGAGACTTACATGAACTGATGCTAAGTGAAATGAGTAGAACCAGGAGGATCATTATATACCTCAACAGTGATACTGTTTGAGGATGTATTCTGATGGAAGTGGATCTCTTCGATAAAGAGAGCTAATTCAGTTTCAATTGATCAAGGATGGACAGAAGCAGCTACACAGAAAGAACACTGGGAAATGAATATAAACTGCTTGCATTTCTGTTTTTCTTCTCGGGTTATTTATACCCTCTGAATCCAATTCTCCCTGTGCAACAAGAGAACTGTTTGGTTCTGCACACATATATTGTATCTAGGATATATTGTAACCTACTTAACATGTAAAGGACTGCTTGCCATCTGGGGGAGGGGATAGAGAGGAGGGGAAAAATCGGAACAGAAGTGAGTGCAAGGGATAATGCTGTAAAAAATTACCCTGGCATGGGTTCTGTCAATAAAAAGTTTAAAAAAAAAAAATGAAAACGGCTTGTTCATATCCTTTAACCATTATCAACTGAGGAGTGACTTTTCTTATAAATTTGGGTTGGTTCTCTTATATGTGAGAAATGAGGCATGAATTAAATTAGAAAAGCCCAGTCTTTTGCCCTTGAATCATAGGTTTTAATACATCAAGATTTTAATTTTTTGGTATAAGGAAATATCTTTTATTTCATAGCAGAATAGGTTTTTTAAAATGTTGTTGAATTTTGCCACTGTGTTTATTTATCTTCCTGAAATCAATTTTGTTTCCTTGGAAGTAATGCTTTCAGCACAGTGCTTAGGATTTGAAGTTACTATGTTGTGAGAAGCATCTCTTAAGTTACTGCTGCCTCTCTTTGATATAGTGGGAAGCCATGTCCTCCTTTTAAGATTGTAATTCTGGATGAAGCTGACTCTATGACCTCTGCAGCTCAAGCAGCTTTAAGGCGTACAATGGAGAAAGAGTCCAAAACGACTCGATTCTGCCTTATCTGCAATTATGTTAGTCGGTATGTATGCTCCCTTTCTTGATAGCCAGGTGAAGGAACAAACAAAACAAACAACTTTTGTAAGTGCTCAGGGTGCCCACATGCTTTTAAATTGTTCTTGATAAACCCAAGTACTGAGAAATCCCTGCCAACAGTTACTTTTTCAACTTGATCCCTTTTCTCTTACAGGATAATTGAACCCTTAACCTCTCGATGCTCCAAATTCCGCTTCAAGCCTTTGTCAGATAAAATTCAGTATCAGAGATTACTAGACATTTCTGAGAAGGAAAACGTGAAAATCAGTAATGAGGTGGGTAGGGTGACTGATTTGTGCCTGATTTGCTGTTGGTAGCCCATCTAAGACAGTCAAGTCTGCTAATTGAACATGGAGGAGCCCTAGCAATGTCATAGGTGTCATAGTATTTTAAATTTTGAAAATTATGGAGCATGTATAAAACCATGCAAGTATTTGGATGATGAGGTACCAAGAAAATAAGAAAATTCCAGATCCTAGACAAGTTTTAAGGTGGTGTCTCTTCCTGTATAGAGGTGACTTGTTCATGAGAACATCGTTTTTTTCCTTTTTTAGGGAATATCTTACCTTGTGAAAGTGTCAGAAGGAGACCTACGAAAAGCCATCACGTTTCTTCAAAGTGCTACTCGACTGACAGGTGGGCAAGAAGTCACAGAGAAGGTGATCACAGAAATTGCTGGGGTAGGATGTTCTCTCTGTTCTTGGGGCTTTTCCTGCAGTTTTGTCCTTTGTAGGTGTAACTGGGGAAGAAATTATTCTTCAAACTGAACCCTAAACCCTAAATGCCTCTGGAACACCCCCAGCTCAGGAGGGGAAACTTGTTTGCCCTAAGGGATCAAGCTGAATAAGGAATCCCTGAAGTCTATAAATCCCAAATATGAGAAAGCCATCTCATTAAACCCATCTCCCCTACACCCACTTGGCATCCTCAGCATTAACTAATTAAACTAATTAAAGCCAACATTTATCCAGTCTTTGTAGTTTACTGCACATAGAACTTGCCTGTCCTCACTCCAAGCCCAGAGCTCCCACTTGATTGAGCTGTCTCTTCGGCCTTCCCTGGGGAAATAAATCCGGTGAAGATTTCTGACCCTGGGCCCATGCCAAGGCAAAAGGGAGAGATTATTGCTGTACCTTCAGCCCAGCCACATTTAGAATCCTGTTTCAGAGTTATCCTGGGCTTTTCTCAGCGGGGGTGGGGATGGGATCAGTTCTCCTGGACATAGGACAAAAAACATTCTTCCTGGAAATCACTAGATATCCATCTAGCTTTGTTATAAAATTATAGCAGCTGACAAGTCATATATAGTAAATTCTAGTCAGCCTTTAGTGGTCAGTTCACAAGTTACAAAGTCTTGTTGCAGGCTTGGATGTATGTACACACAAGCAGTGAAAGTATCTGAAATAAAAACCCAAACTCTTGGTATACATTTTTTACCCTTTTAATTGTACCATTGCCATGCCACTTTTTTCTGGCTTGGGAACAATTGTCAGGAAACAAATAGAGGATAGGGACCATGTTCCTCATGACAGGTATGCCAGGAATTCTTTATATTGAAGGTATTGAAACTAATTTCTATCCTAGGGATAGAAATTTAACTATAACATTTGTGTTTGTTACAATTATAGTACAAAGAGCTTAGGAACTTGTTCCCAGAATATATCTGTTTGCATTTTCCTTTCTAGGTGGTACCTACAGAAACGATTAATGGCATTTTCTCAGCCTGTCAGAGTGGCTCCTTTGAAAAACTGGAAGCCATTGTTAAGGTAACTTTTTAAATGTATTATGCAATAATTAATACTGAGAATTTTGGGGTAGCTGACCTTAAGTCTCTACTTAGGATCTAATTGATGAGGGGCATGCAGCAACCCAGCTTATTAACCAACTTCATGATGTGGTGGTGGAAAAAGAGGACCTCACTGATAAGCAGAAGTCAGTCATTACAGAGAAGCTTGCAGTAAGCAAACCTCATTACCATATTTGGGTATGGCTAGCTAGGCCTAAGTTTTGAAAAGGCAGTAACCTGTTATTTTTCCTTTTCAGGAAATGGACAAGTGCCTAGCAGATGGTGCCGATGAACACTTGCAGTTGATCAGTCTCTGTGCTACAGTGATGCAGCAATTAACTCAAAATGTTAATTGAACTTTTTGCATTTTGATGGCAATAAAAGTTTGGATGTAAAATTTTTACTTTCTTTCCACTTACCACCTTATGGATTGCTCTCCTAGTTTATTAGTGGGCATAGGGACAAATTTATTTTCCTTTTAAAAGGCCTAACCACATACACTACCCATGCTTATCTTCCTCATCCCACCTAACATTAATGGCAATAAGTTAAACAAGAGCAATCATTTTGAATTCAAAGTGAATATACAAGTAATTTATTGAACATTCAAACTTCATTAAGACATGTGCAATATGGCAATTTTACTGGGTTTAACCCTATTCTAGTTTATGATTGCTTGCTGGGGCTTAGCAACAGGGTCCAGTTCACACTTAGCACTAATTAAATACTTTATTGAATAAATACAATACCAAACAAAATGCATTCAAATGCTTCCTTAAAAAAAAATTAGTCCATTTTGAAAAGCCTTTCCTATTCAGTCTACTGACTAACACAATAAAGGCAGATATGCTAGTTTAACATAATTGGCTGATTTTATACAGCACTTATATCTTTTAGTCCACAAGTAAATTATTAAATGATAGAGAACATCTAATACAACCATTTCTACAGAACTAGGAAATAAATTTCTAATAAAGAAAGATTTTACAGACCCCATATCTTTTACACCCAACCCCAACAGTCTAACTCTAAAGGAGAAAGCCAGTAGCTCTTTCCCCACAAGAGCTCACGACTATCAAAAATCTGTATTTCTGATCCGTTATGAGCATTGAGACAAGATTCAATATTCCCAAAGAAAGAAGCACAATGCACGTTGTGAATCGCCTATTCAGCAACAGCGAGCACTGCATTCAAAACCATCTCATCCCAGGGATTAAATAAGATCAGCCACATTCATTGGCATCTCCTCCACTGTAGTATTGTAGAAAGTCTCAATGTCACGAAGAATCCTCTTGTCTTCTTCAGTAACAAAGTTTATAGCCACACCTTTCCTCCCAAAACGACCACCTCTGCCAATTCTGCATAAAAGAAAGACAGTAATAACTATAGTATATTCCTTAGGCCACAAGGAGATGATCCACTTGTTAACCAGCTGCTGTTTATTTGCCAAGGTAATAGAGTGCTTCTATTTGGAGCACTAGCTGCTAGATCAAAGTTTTTAGATGAGGGGGGAAAAAAAATCTTCCTTAGCAGTTAGTGCCAAAAGTAAGCAGATCAAGGCTTTGTCTGGCTGCAAAATGAGATCTCAGGTCTTGAGCATTGTGATTTTAAGCAGATGACAGTATTCGGTTTGGGGTAGTGAATTAAGCCCATACCAAAGTGGGCAAAGATCGAAGGTCAGCCTGGGACAGATGTCAAACTCCAGGAATGAAATAAAAAGAATTGTTATATTACTCCATTTCGACGCTGCACCTCTGGAACTGTAGACTGTAAATGTAAATAACTTCAAGGTTAACTATTTTTCTAGGACTTACAATTCTTTTTCAGTGGGAAAACTTAACTCCTTATTCTCCAACTTTTTGGTATGGAAACCCAAACTTATCACTGCTTTTTGCTCAGTTTCACACACAAAACCACATTAAAAAGTTACTGCAAATGTGGTTTAAACCCAACATCTGCCTTCCTTCATAGAAACCAGACAATAACAAACCACCTAACGTAACAAAGGCTAATACACAAAATGGCTTTGGCTAGGACGTTGGGAACTTAAAAATATCAAATAATCATGACAAAAGAAAAACAAATATATAAATACCGACTCGCTCTTTATTCAAACAGTGTGCTGTTTCGCTTATGAATCCACGTCCTAAATTACGTCACGCCGTTTCTGAGTGCCATCTCACGTCATCAACTGCTGCTATCGACTCCTGTATTTTTTAAAAAGTCTTTTTTTACATCAAGTAACAAAGCACAATTTAATTTATTTAGGGATCAAGCCACTATAACTATATGCCAGGGACACAAAACTCGGTTACTACCAGAACACACCAAGAGAATCCCACTAGAGAAAAATCACCAAGAAAGCACAAGACACAGGAGGCAACATGAGAAACACCAATGAGTCTTAAAAGAACTAAGGCTCAAATAAAATGCCACAAGACCTAAACACCCTTTTTCTGCTATCAATTAACAGCGAGTCTTTTCCTTTCCTCTTAACGAAACTTCAAAATTTGGGCCATATTTCAGACTCAAGGTAAGTTTTCCCACTGTTTTAACTATGCCAAAAGAGCTCTTCCCCCCCAAATAAACTGCATTTAAATAGCATTGTGTCAAGTCAGTTTTTTCCTAAAATACATTCCCTCAAATTTTGAGGCTATCTAGCCTGAAGGAAAGAATTTATTTGGAAGCTACAGAATGCCAGTAAATAGAAGTAATAGTGATACATATAATCCAATCATATATCATCTACTAACCTGTGAATATAGTTTTCACGATTGGTGGGTAGATCATAGTTTATAACCAAAGATACTTGCTGCACATCAATCCCACGAGCCTAGAAAAAAGTAGTAACGAAATTAAACTATTGTCTCAAAAGCTAGTTCAACCCTAGGTGATGTGTATCTATTTCACACCCATTTGGACTGTTGGCCACAAAGTAAGTAATGGACTACAACAATGTAGTTCACTGTGGAGTGTGGTCTTTTCTCTCCCAGATAGCTTTTAATTGAGAAAAGGCTAATTAAAAAACCTTCCCCAAATAAGCAGCTTTTGGGAAGTTTCCCCGCAGTATCCCATCCTTGTAAAACTTTATATATAATTACCAACAAGTCTGTAGTGATCAGAACCCGGCTTGACCCTGATCTGAACTCCCTCATGATAACATCTCGCTCCTTCTGGTCCATGTCACCATGCTACAAAGCAAACAAAATTTTAAAATCTTAGTACCTTTTCCACGTTAACATTTACTACTGATTTAACCTTTATCACTGAAAATATTGAAGCTTAAAAATTTTAGCCAAAATCTTTTAGGTTAAGATTTTAAGCCATTTAACAATGTCTGAGATCAAGCGTCCCTGGCTGCTATGGCACATGTTAACAGACAGGGATAGTAAAAAAACATTTTAATTTAAGCAGGGGGAACGACAACATAGCACTTTTTTGCAGCTATATTGTAACTAGTTCCTGCCTTAATTACGTGGATTTAAGTAACAAAATAAACTAGATATCGACACTCTTATTAAAGCAAAACATTAATGACTTACCAGAGCAGAAACTGTGAAATCTCTGGCATGCATCTTTTCAGTCAGCCAATCTACCTTTCGTCTTGTGTTCAGAAAAATAACAGCCTGTGTAATGGTCAGTGTCTCATACAAGTCACAAAGAGTATCCAGCTTCCATTCCTAAAAAAGAGATTGCTTCTAAGTTAAGCAGTTATAGCAATAACACATCCTTAGTAAGACAAACATATTTATAACAGGGAGGTTAAATTTAAGGTTGCCAGAAGCTTACCAACTTATGTGGTTCATGTGTATAGCACTAAGATCTTAAGACACAGGACACTGGACATTAAGAAAGAGGTCCACCCAAGTCTTTTTTCAATCTAGTGCGCATTTGTTCTTCTTCTTGTATATACTGTGCTAGCATTATTACAAAAACCAAGGCATTGCCCTAATTTCTGCAATTTTAGCACAGTGCTTTTAACAAGAAGGTACAACCTTAACAAAATTAACCTCCCACCAGAAATAATATTAAAAGTTACCTCTCTTTCAACATTAATGTAGAATTGTTTAATTCCCTCAAGGGTCAATTCTTCCTTCTTCACCAGAATTCGAATAGGATCTCTCATGAACTTTTTGGTCACTTCTAACACATCAGTTGGCATTGTGGCAGAAAGTAACACAACCTTTAGGGGGAAAAAAAGGTATTTCATTTAAAAAAATTAAGCTGTTTAATTTAGTACCTTTAAAGACTCCACTGATGATCCAAATGTTTGAGACCAAGCGTCCCTGTCTAACTACAGACCAGTTAAGACAGGGATAGTATGAAACAATTTTTTTTGAGCAGGGGGAACGACAATATAGGCACTTCACAGCCATATTGTAACTTTTACCTGCAATTCTTATATTAAGATAAAACCCACATAATTTACACCTAGGGTGGAGGGGATTGTGAGAGTTTGAATAGTTTTTCATTTTGGTTAGAGAGATAGAAAAATTATCCATTGGAGTTGATTTTTCTCCCTCCCAAGACAGCAAACTAGATTATACATTATACCTGAATATTTGTACTTAATTTCTGGAAAATCTCATAGATTTGATCCTTAAATCCACGACTCAACATTTCATCTGCTTCATCCAAAACAAACATCTTGATCCATTTTGGAGCTGTTAAGAAAAAGCACTATTTGAATGGTGTTGGCTAAGAAATTTAAGCCCATCCTTTCCAATACAGAAATGCAAATGTAGGTCCCCACAAAAACAGCTGTTTTCATTTCTATTCCTTGTACAAAATATTGGGCCAACAACTCAACTATTAAAGTCCAAGACACTACCCATTAGGAATCGCAAAACTTACAAAGATATCTTCTGTTTAGCATATCAAACACTCGGCCAGGAGTTCCAACAACAATGTGTGGGGCCTCAGCCTGCAGTTTTTGCATTTCATTTCGAACATTGGTGCCACCGATGCAGGCATGACATGTTGCTCCCATATAGTCTCCAAGAGCTAAAATTACTTTCTGGATCTAAGTTCAAGGGAAAAAAAAAAAACCTATATTGCAGTCTCCAAACAAGCAATTTAGTACTTAAAACTCAGAAAGCAAATACTAACGTTCTAAGTCTGCAGTTTTACATGCAGTCAGATGCTTGTCCAAAAGTAATGTGACAAATGCATAAAACATCCAGTTATCTTAAGGTTATCTAATCCATGCAGCTTGCAGGTAATAGTTCATTCAATAAACCTTATAACCCTGCAACAACCTTTCCGAACAAATGTTCCTATTTATCTAGCATATTGTGACTTTTTACTCAATAAAGCAACTAACTCACTTCAGTAGGTGAATGACTAATGAAAACCACATACATATGTTTCCAATTAACATTTCTTCCGAGACCAAAAACATTAGCACTATTAAGATCAAGTGTTAAAGGTCAGTGTGGCAAGGAAACTAATCACGCAAAGGATCAAAAAACCACAAAAATCAAACTTCATTCAGAACAGTGGGATTTCTACACTGGCTGGGGACCCCAAACCCACCCACTGCACATTAATTCGAAGTTCTGAACGGCCCGTGCTGGGATACCTGTTGAGCCAGCTCTCTGGTGGGGGCCAACACTAGTGCTTGGGTCTCCTTGAGCTCTATCTCCAACTGTTGCAGGATGGAAATAGCAAACGTGGCTGTCTTGCCAGTCCCTGACTGAGCTTGAGCAATCACATCATACCCTAAAAAAAGGAGACGCGTGTTTAGGGCCTGAGAGGGCGCGCCCCGAAACCCCCTCCTCGTGCCTCCGGCCCGGGCTGTGATCAGCAAAGCAAGCTTCTCTCCATTCCAGGTCAGTCCCGAAAGATGGTAAGGCCATCACTTCACAGTCGGGCAGAGGGATCCCATTCCAGCCCGCTCCCCTGGGGGTCCTGCCCCAGCCCAGCCTACCCTTGATGCAGGGGATGATGGCTCTCTGCTGGATGGCCGAGGGCTTCTCGAAACCGTACGCGTAGATGCCCCGCAGCAGAGACTCCTTAAGGTTCATATCATCGAAGTTGTCCACGATTTCGTTCCAGTTGCTCTCGATGACACCATCGGGGTCCATTCCCTCTGGGCCGCCATGGTCTCTGTGGGCCACAAGTGCGGGCTCCGTAAGGTCCCCTCCCCCAGGCCGGCCGCACGTGGCCCCGGCCCCAACGGCCCGGGCCGCGTCCCCAAGGCTCCTGGCCCCGGCCCCCGCCCCCTGCGGCTCTCGCGAGAGAGCGGCGCGCGCCGGCCGGGCTCCGCCCCTCGCACTGCGCCAGCCCCGTGATTGACACCGGCGGCGGGGGAGGGAGGGAGGGAGCCACGGGGCGGGCGGCAAGGCCGCCAACGGCCTCGAGCCGAGCCGCCGCGGGCCTGGGGGGAGGGGGTCGGGAGGAGGCCCGAACCGCCGCCACGTCCTCCCCCGCCCGAGAGTACCCACCCAAGCACACGCATACGCACACAAGGGCCCGCGGCCTTTCCAGCGCCGCCCCGCCTGGAAGGGAGCCGCCCGCGGCCGTTACCGAGGCTGGGCCCCGGGGACAGACCAGGAGCAGCGCCCCCTCCCCCCGCCTCCGCCCCAGCCGAGTCGGGCCGGGCCCCGCGGCTGCGCCGTAGAAGCTTCTCGAAGCGGCGCCGGCGCAGCGCCCCTCAAGCCACCCGGAAACCCGGAGCCTTCCCGCCTTCCCGCGACACGGCCCAGTCCACCCAGAAGGCCCAGGGCCCCACCGCCGCCAGAGGCGCGTACCTGTTATAATCCGCGGAGCCACCAGACATGATCCGAACCAACGCTCAGAGTCCGACTGAAAAGACAGCGGCGCCGCGCCACCCGCCTTTTATATGCGCGCCGCCGGGACGCGTTTCTCGCGGAGGGATATTTACCGACTAACTTGCCCGCGGCCACGAATCCCGCCGCTGAGACGCCTCCTGAGGTAAAACCCTGAATCAAGTGACAGAAAAGTTGGACACCGATGCTTTTAAGCAGTTTAGAGGGCGCGAGAAGACCTGGGAGTTTTCTAAGGGCGGAGGGACTCTTTGGCCAATGGCGGAAGGATATTGCAGCAATTGGAGCGGCGAGCCTGTCCAAGTTCCCTCCTCCCGCCTCCCTCCCCCTTCCCCCTACGGGGTTTCTCCTCCCAGTCCCTGCCGCAGAGCCCAGGGCTGGGGGTGGGGGAGTGGAGGGAGGGGAAGAGAAGAGGGATGGGGGAAGGGGAGGGAGGAGCGCTGAGCTGAGGAAGGAAAGGGGGAGGGAAAGTGGGGGGAGGGGAAGCAGAAGGAAAGAGGGGCAAGGGAATGGGGAGGGGGAGGAGAGGTGAAGGAAAGGGGAAAGGGAGGAGGAATGGGGGGAAGGGAGCGGGGAGCAAAGATGTAAGAAAGGGGAAGGGAGAAAGAAGAGAAGAGGAAGGAGGAATGAAAGCAGTAAAGGGGGAAGAAAGGAAGGAGGAGAGGGAGAGGGGTGTCCTGCCGTACGGAAGCGGGGAGATCAGAACCCTCTCCTCTTTTTCCGAGAAGTACCCCTGGGAGAATCTAGCAGTCCTTCCTTCTCCTCACTCCCTTTCCCCAGCCTTTTAAACTCAATTAAAAGCGCCCGTGGTCGGGGACCCCGGTCTTCACTAGGGAGCCCAACCGCAGGTTCCTCGCCCCCTTGTGCAGGCACTGTCCCCACCTGGCGGGGTCCTCCTGCCTGCATATTCCCGCAATATGGGACGGGATGCCCAGAGTCTGCAGACGGGGCAGAGCGATCTGGGGAGGCGCGGAATTCAGAGAAGGAAGCGGGGGCCGGGACCCGAGGGGCTCTTAAGTTACTTCTTGTCCTGCCATCGTCCCTTTAGCCACGCGTGCTTTAGGGACATCTGCGCGGCGGGGGGAGGGGATGCGTGTCAGCCAGTGGAGATGGAATACTTTGTTGTTTTGGGTGTTTGGGCCTCAGTTACGGGGCCACCTGCCCAGACGGGCTCCTGTCAGCAACCTACCAATGCCGCCCCAAAGTCACTGCCCCCACACCATCTCTATATAGGCTCAGCCTAACCACGCCCTGGAGGTATGGACACGGGCCTGGGAGGCTGATCCCTCTGCCGCCGCCTTTTTCTGTTTCTGTAGTGCCGAGAGCAGCCGCGCTTTTTCTTCTTCCTTAAAAAAAACGATTACACACTTCACCCTCCTTCCCTCCCACCTCACATGTCTTCTTTAAGGTTAGATCTGTTAGGGGTCAGGCACTTCTTGAACACACACAGAATTCTAGGTTCCAGCCTGTTCCAGGAGACTTACATCCACTTTTTATACTTGTCCCAAATCTCATCCCAAATCGGCGCAAGTTTGAACTTTAAGGAGCAGAAGGGAGGTAAAAGACTTGAAGTTCAATTCAGCAAATATTTATTATGTCCAAGAGAGACATAAAAAAGCAGCCTGGCTGCTTACATTCTAGATTCTGCCACAGATTCATGGGAGGGATTCTTAGGGGAAGGACCTCATGGAGAGCAGGCTCAAGATGAGGCTCCAGGAGACGCTTACTTTCAGTGTCAGGCAGGCCCATGGGGTCCGGGAAGTGTTTGTTGAGTGACCCCCAAGAAGGCAGGCCTGGGCTAGACTGGTGGAGGCCTTTCTTTCCCTGGAGGCAGCCTGGTGCAGTGGAAGGGAAATGGATGGAGCACTTCCAGCCCCCTGAGCTTGAGTTCTATCCCAGCCAATAATTCTCTATCTGTGGGACCTCCGAGAGTCAATTATAGGAAGTCTCAGTTCTCTCATTTAAATAAGGACCAGGTGACGCTGGAGATGCCTTCTAGCCCCAGCCGTGTGATGCTTGGAGAAACTTTGGAGCTAAATAATTACTAGACAGTGTATAAATGCAGAATCGGCTCCAACACTGCCGGTGGGATATTTGGGGAGGGACTTAGACTTTCCTGGCATCAGTTTCTCTGTCAAATTGGGGATTTGGGCTCGATGAACACTCCCTCACTTTCCGATCCAAGCACCTATGGGCCAGGAGAACTGCCAGGGAGAGGAAAGGAGCTCGGGCTGGGCCAGCCCAGGAAAGCTTCTTGTAAAGACTCGGAGACGTCTCTCTGGCCCGGCTCCTCCTTCAGGCCTTTCCAGACTCTCAGGTGCCTTGACCAAAGCTAGTAGCTAACCTGCTGGGACAGGGCGGCTCGGGCCTAAAAGAGCTGCAGAGGGGAGGTCATCTCAGCACTGGGCTTTCCAACAACCGTTCGGGACACAACCTCCCTTTGGTCCTATCAGCAAAGGCTGCTGTGACTTCTGGGCTTCTGTTTTTTGGAGGGTTTGGGGTTTTGTTTTTGTTTTTTTTATTTAAATTTTTTTTAACCTTTTGGGGACTGAGTTGAATTATTGAAGCTTTTCACAAAGTTGACAAGTACAAAATTAACTTTCACAGAGGTTTCTGAAAACCTAGAAGCCCCATAGGTTATGAAAGATATTGGTGTTGATTCAAGGTTTTGTTAATTCTGTAACCTCCAGGTTGAGAATTGCCTGGATATAGGAGTTCACAAGTGAATTGCAGAATCCTCTAGCCTAGATGCCGGTACTTATGAGTCAGACTTTCTTGGCCCTGAGGCTAGCTCTCTATCCACCAGGTCATTATGCCTGTCTAAGGCTATAAGTTTCAAAACAGTTGTGTGTGTTGGCGTGGGACCACACATCTATGAAATTGTGGGGTAACATGGTCTACCTCACTCCTCCCAGCCCCTCCCCACCCCCAATTCATTCCATTGTCCCAGAAACCTAAATCAAAAAGAATAGAAAAATAGAAATAGAGAAAAACAAGGAATTCTGTCCTCCTAATAGCTTAACTTGTAGTGTGATTCTCTCTTGTTTATAGTGTGGGTGCTGTATTTTTGACGGAGACAATAACTTGGTATCATAGACCCATAACTGGAAGGGACACTAGACTTCATCTCACTTTGTGAATAAAGGAATCCATATGCAGAGAGGAGAAATGACTTACCAAATGAGCAAAGGAAATAATACGAAAAATGCAAACCTTAAAAACTAATTGAATGCCAACTGTCATTGTCCAAGATTGCCCAGGTGGTTGAAGCAAAGCATGTACCATCTGGGATCTCCAAAGCTGATAGAAAAGAGCCCAGCTCAAGGGAACAACCCCTAGGAGCTCTAGTCAAGAATAAGCTTTGCCTTAGGGTATGAGCTCACTACAGAAAAAAAGCAAGAGAGAGAGAGAGAGAGAGAGAGACACCAACCCAAGATATTCCTGAAGCCCAAACCCCCCTTTCTCCCAGGTAGCCCAGAAGCAGAGCAAGAGGGACCCCAGACAGAGCTAAATGCAGGGAAAGGTCCAGAAGCCCTGTGGCAGAGTCCAACACTGAAACAGCCCCAGAGTCCCTTACAAGAGAGGGCTAACTTTGACCACCAGTCAGGACCAGGTAAGGCAAGGGCCCACAACATTCAGTACAGCTCCCCAACCCCAAATTAAGTGATCAGGCTGCTGAGAGATGAGCAACCCAAGAAAAACTCCAAATGATTTGAAAATATACCCTAATTTGAGTAATGACCAGAGGGTAAACCTCAAAGAGTACAGCAACTCCACAAGTCCTGGTTGGAAGAAAAAAAAAAACTTTGGGTACGTGGAGGGAAAAATAAATAGTAAAACTATAATGGTGAGGGATCTTAATGTACCATTTTCAGATCTAGACAAATATAACTAAAAGATAAATAACGTGGATAGAATGCCAGCCCTGAATTCAGGAGGACTGGAGTTCAGATTTGGTCACTTAACACTTTCTACCTGTATGACCTTGGGCAAGTCACTTAACCCCGGTTGCCTCAGGGGGAAAAATTAAAAAAGAAGTTAAGGTTCTGAATAGAACTTTATAAAAATTAGAGATGCTAAATGAATGGAATTTTGAATTGGAAATATGACATTTACATATTCTCAGTTGAGTATGGAACTTTTACAAAAATTTACCCTTACTAGAGCATAAAGACCTCTTGACAAATGTATAAAAATAGAAATAATAAACATATTACAATCCTAATTATTTACAGAGTTTGTACTTACAAATCTGTGCATTCCTTAAATGTTATTTAACCCCAAAGTCAATGGTCAGGAAATATTCTCAGTCATTCATGGACATGAGCATAGTGGCAAAAAAAATTTGACTTATCCAACATGCACATGGTCAGATGAGGTGAAATAAGATAACATTCTGCATTCTTTCTGCTCTTATTACTGGAAATAAGTGGCCTTTTAATGGTCTATTTAGTGACATGTTTTTCCTTATTTTTGTGCTTTTTTTTTTTTTAACTATTTAAAATGGCCCCAGGTATAGTGCTAAAGTGCTGTCTAGTATTCCGAAATTTAAGAAAGCTTTGATGTGCTTTATAGGGAAAAATATGTGTTGGATAAGCTTAAACTTTATTCAGGCCTGAGTTACCATGCTGTTAGCTCAATGTTAATGAATCAGTAAAATGAGTACTTCTAGAGAAAGGAAGAGGAAATTCACATGCAATCAATTATTTGTAAAAATATATATTAAAAGGAGGAAAAGCATGGGAAGAGAAGATAGATGGAGGGAGATTAAGTAATAGCAAAGCTAGGTAAGAATTAGAATTAAAGTAAACAAATTAGAGATAAATATACACTATAACAAGCATCAGGAGTAGAATGTATTAGTAGGGCTAATAATCATTGAGGTCATTGATTTCAAAGTTAAAATTGAAGATTACATGTCAACCATATTAATAATGTTTTAGATGCATGTCTATATATGTGTAAATGCACATGTTTAAATGTGTGTATGTAAGTGTGTGTGTATGTATGTGTATGTATATATATATATATATATATATATGAATGAATATATGTGTGTGTATATATCCATATCTATCCATCTATCTATCTACGCTTAATTGTAGCCTGCTTGGTTTGGGGGAAGATGAAAAGTGGGAGGAAAGAATAAAATAAAAAGTGCACAGCAGAGAACAAAAGAATAATTTATAAGAAAGTAAAGATGGACAGTCATGAGTATAACCTCTTCTATTATTTATGCTTTTTTGAAATGGAAATTTATTGTTACATATTTTGAATCCTCCCTGACGTTCTGCTGGGCATATGACAGTATTTTGTTTTGTTTTATTTATTTTCCTTTTTAAATTTTTTCTTGTTTTGTATTTAGTTGTAAATAAAAAAAATTATAAAAGAATATTAAACAAAGTATATTAGAGAGAAACATACATAAAACAAAGTTATGTATTGATCAATTGATGAAAATTTTGTGACTTGAGGCTTACAGGAACTTAACCCTGTATTTTTTCTAGAAACAATGATTCAGTATCAGTATTTGCTAATTCTTTGTTCACAGTGACTTTATAAAAACATGAATGATAGCATGAATGATAAGAATTGACTATTTGCTAATTATAATTCAATACAAGTTATATTCAATTACTGAGTCCTTGAAGAATTTAATAGTAGGAGACTAACACAATTCAAAAGAACTTGCGGGTCAAAAGAACAAATTTTAGGGAAAATAGAAAATTTGGTCAAAGAAAATGACAATAATGAGTCTCCTCATTTCTCACCTAGCTGCATTAATCTTGAACCTTCTCCGATTGAGTACTCCCTCACCCTAGGCTTTATTGGGATAACCTCATCAGCCCCAGGCAGCTCATTATTGGGATAAAACCGTTATCCAGTCTATCTCGTCAGCCTCGTGACTCCACTTAATCACCGCCCTAACACAGTTCTTAAGACATGGTTTATGGTGTTTTCAGTCGTGTCTGACTCTTCCTGAGCCCATTTTGGGGTTTTCTTGACAAAGAAAACCAAGATGTGACTCGCTATTTCCTTCTATTCCTGACCCAATTTTTGTTTTGTTTTTTGGACAAAGATAACCAATGGATCTGTCTTGCTGTTTCCTTCTTTAGCTCATTTTACAGATGAGGAATTGAGGCAAATAGGGTTACTTTCTCAGAGTCACATAGCATATTAGTACTTGAACTCATGAAGAAGAGTCTTCCTGATGGTAATGCCAGTACTCCATCCACTGTGCTACCTAGCTGCCCTGAGGAGGATGAATGGATTTAGGAAGGTGTTTTTGTTGCTGACACTTGATAAGCACTTAATATTTATCAGCTATGATTGTTAACACAGCATACCAAAATTTATGAAATGCAGCTAAAGAGGAACTTAAGGGAATTTCTAGATCACTAGACACTTTTATTAACAACAACAAAAATCAAGGAATAGAGCAAACAACTAACAAAACTTGAACATCAATTTAAAAGTCCCCAACTAATCAAAATGTAGAAATTCTGAAAACTAAAAAAGAGATGAACAAAATTAAAGGTAAAAAGATGATTGAATTTACAAATAAAATTAGGAGATAGTTTGGTTTTGGGGGGAATGACAAAATAGATAAAAGTTTGCTAATATGATTTTTTAAGAGAAAAGAAAAACAGTTCAGATCAAAAAGGAAAAGGAAAACTTACAATAACTAAAGAAGAAATAAACTAAAAAAAAAAGTCTAATTATACACTCACAAAAATGATAACTTGGACAAATTAAATGAATACTTGCAAAATATTAAACATCCAGATTTTTAAAAGCTAAAATAGATTATTAAAACAATCCAATATTAAAAAAAAAAAAGGAAAAAAATTGAACAATCCATAAATTAACTCCTAAAGAAAAAAATTCTCCAGGATTATATGGATTTACAGTTGAATTCTATGAAACATTCAAGCAACAGTTCCAATGTGATAAGTTGTGTGCAATAGTATAGAAAAAGGGCACCTTTCTAACCTCTTTTGATGTTACAAGTACAGTCTTGATACATAAATGAGAGACAAAGCAAAAAAATAAAACAACAAAAAAACCCACTCCATACCAATATTATTAATGCACAAGGACAAAAAAATGCAAAATAAATCATTAGAGAATAGGCTACAATAACATATTAGGAAAAAAAAAATTACATACTAAGTTGAGTTTATACCAGGATTGCAAGGTTGGTTCAATATAAGGAAGAATCTAAATATAGGAGTTGAAACTTAAAACTGAGCTAAGTCTTTTGGGACAACTTATATAAAACATCTTGTAATTATATGTCATAAAAACCATGATTATATTAATAGGCAATCAAAAGGCTTTTGACAAAACCCAAAATGCATTTCTATTAAAAATCCTGGAAAGCATAGTAATAAAAGGATCTTTTATTAATATAGTATATAATATCTTAATTCCAAGAACAAAACATATACATATTGAGAAAAAGTTAGAGGCCTTCCAAAAGATCAAGGTTAAAGCAAGGATGCCCATTATCATTATTCTTAACATAGTGTTAAGAAATTATAACTGTAACAATAAGACAAGAAAGGAATTTAGTGAATAAACAAAGATAAAGAGAATGCAAAATTATTGTTTTTTGAAGATTATGTTATTTAGAAAATCTGAAACCAAATAATTATTTGAAATAAGAAATTTAGCACAATTGCAAGATAGAAAATAAATCCACATAAATAATCAACATTCCTGTTACTAACAAAATCTAGTAGAAATAACTAGAAAGAAAATGAGAAATTCCCTTGAAAATAATTGTAGAAACTATAAAGTATCAGAGAGTATATGTACAAAGATATACCTAGGGACTACATAAATGCAACTATAAAACCCTCTAAATAGAAATAACAATGCACCTAAGTAATTGAAGAAACATGAATTACTCAAGGGCAGATCAAGCCAATAAAGTAAAAATGACAATCCTACCTAAATTAAATTGCTTATTCAATGCTTTACCAATCAACCTACCAAAATAATATGCAGTAATATGAAGTTCACATGTGTAATGGGCTGAGGCTTGAGTTGATGCACTGAGGTCCCAAGCACATGAGGCTAAATAGTAATTGGATCATACTCTAATCTCAAGACTAATAATGAAAATATAAATGGTAAGGAAAGGTCTATTAGGATATGATCTCAAATTATACTAACAAAACAGAGATCATTAAAAAAACAATATGGAACTGGTTTTTAAGATAATGAATCAAAGGAATATTTTAGATTCCAATATAACAAATACAGTAACATAACATTTGATAAATTCAAAGGCCCCATTTACTAGGTAAAGAAGTCACTATTTCAAGGGAAAACAACTTTACAGCACTTTGGCAGAAATACTACATAAAATAAGCTCCAAATAATGTGGGCATAAATGTCTTAAACATAAAAGATGACATCATAACTGATGCTAAGAGAAGTGAGTAGAACCACGAGAACATTGTACACAGCAACAAGATTTAGGTGATTAACTGTAATGGACTTGGCTCTTTTCAACAATGAGATGATTGAAGGCAATTCCAGTAGACTTGGTATGGAAACAGCCATCTGCATCCAGAGACAGAACTATGGAGGCTGAATGTGGATCAAAGCATAGTATTTTCACCTTTTTAAAAGTATTGTTGTTTACTTTTTTTTCTTTCTCATGTTTTTTACCCCTTTGATCTGATTTTTCTTGCTCAACTTGACAAATGTGGAAATATATTTAGAAGAATTGCACATATTTAATCTATATTAGATTATTTGCTGTCTAGAGGAGAGAATGGAACGAAGGAATTTTGAGAAAAAATTGGAACACAAAGTTTTGTAAGAGTAAATGTTGAAAACTATCTTTACATGTATTTGGAAAAATAAAAATAGTATTTACAAATTTTTATAAGTGACATGGGGTGGGGCAGCTAGTTGGTGTAGTGGATAGAATACTAGCCCTAAAGTCAAGAGGACCTGAGTCCAATTTGCCTCAGATTCTTAACATTTCCTAGCTGTATGACCCTGGGCAAGTCACTTAATTCTAATTGTCTCAGCAAAAAAAAAAGTGACATCATAAATTAAAGGAGCAAAGGGAACATCAGCTTTTAGTTCTATGAACCAGGACTGAGTTAATGACTGAAAAAAAGACAGAGAAAATTGTATAATATAAAATGCACAATTTAGATTATTTAAAGTGAAAAAGGGTTTTCACAAACAAATCTAACAGTTAAAATTAGAAGAAAAACAAGTGACTTTGTGGCAAATTGATAAATGTCTCATATCCAAGATATTTATGAAAATCATTCCAATTTATAAAACATTTCCCAATCAATAAATTGGAGAAGGAAATTACAAACCAGTCCAATATCTTTGCCAAGAAACATCAAATAGGGTCACCAAGAATTGATTACAATCGAAAACAACTGAACAGTAAATAGCTCAATAAATGACCAAAGGATATGAGCAGAATACTTTTTTTTTTAAAGAAATCTGAGCTGTTGACAACCTTATTTTAAAAATTCTCTAAAAATCACTAATTAAAGAAATGAAAATTAAAACAACTGAAGTTTTACCACATATTCTTTAGGCTGGCAAAGATGGCAAAAGAGGAAAATGGCAAATGTTGGAGAAGCAATAAGAAAGCTCTAGTTTGTTGTTGGTGCAACTGTGAATTGGCCTAATCATTCTGGAAAGCAACATGGAACTATGCTCTCAAAGTCTTTAAATCTAACACTAGACTTAAATCCCAAAAAGAACATTGAAAGAGGAAGAGAGGATCAAAATATATAAATATTTATAGAATTTACTTCCATAATAGTAAAAATGGAAACTAAGTAGGTATTCTGCTGGAGAATAGTAATAATGAATATATGGAATATTATTATGCTAGGAGAAATGATGAAATGGGCAGTTTGGGAAGAAAATGAGATCTTTATGAAATAATGCAGAGTGAAACCAGCAGAGCTAGAAGAGCAAAGTATAATGACAAAATGTTACAGAGAAAAAGAATTTTGAAAGACTTTAGTACTCTGATCAATGAAATGATAAACCAGAGGACTAAAAACAAAATGTGAACTTCACTATCTGCTGGAAAGGTGATGAACTTAAACTGAAGAAAGAGAATTACATTTTTGGACAAGGCCAATATAAAAAATAAATTTTTTTCTGTAGTATATGTTTGCAATGAGAGTTTCATCCCTTTTTTTTTTTTTTTCCTCATTTGGAAAGAAGTGATATATATATATGTGTGTGTGTGTGTGTGTGTGTGTGTGTGTGTATAAATGCTTATAAAAATAATTACCTTTAAATTGTGGTATATGAATGTTATGGAATATTATTGTTGTGTAAGAAATGAGCAGCAGGATGAATACAGAGAAGCTTGGAGAGACTTACATGAACTGATGCTAAGTGAAATGAGCAGAACCAGGAGATCATTATACACTTCAACAACGATACTGTATGAGGATGTATTCTGATGGAAGTGGATTTCTTTGACAAAGAGACCTAACTCAGTTTCAGTTGATAAATGATGGACAGAAACAGCTACACCCAAAGAAAGAACACTGGGAAACGAATATAAACTATTTGCCTTTTTTGTTTTTCTTCCCGGGTTATTTATACCTTCTGAATCCAATTCTCCCTGTACAACAAGAGAACTGTTCGGTTCTGCAAACATATACTGTATCTAGGATATACTGCGACACATTTAACATACTGCTTGCCATCTAGGGGAGGGGCTGGAGGGAGGGAGGGAAAAAATAGAACAGAAGCAAGTGCAAGGGATAATGTTGTAAAAAAATTACCCTGGCATGGGTTCTGTCAATAAAAAGTTATTATAAAATTAAAAAAAAAATAGAAGCAGTTACAAGTACACTTTAAAAGACAATAAAGAAAGTAATAAGCTGCCATAAAAAAATTACCTTTTTAATTATAAAAAGATAAAATTTTTAAAAGAGCTACTGAACCAAAGTACTATTTTTTTTAAACTAGCAAAATCAATATTTGCTCATTTTATTTTGATGAGAGGAAAACTAAATTATTAAGTTAACAATGAGAAAGGACATTTCACTTTGGAGAGAGAAGAAATTTTTCAAATGGATTTTTATCTTCAATTATTTATTAGCCCACTGAAAATTTAAACTATGTAAAATGTCCAAATTACTAACATAGATAACAGAGAATGTAAGCAACCCCATCTCAGAAAGAAAAATCAAAGAAGTCATAAATGAAATCCCAATGAGGATGGGGAAGAGGAGAACACCAGAGAGAGTAAAACAAACAAGTAATCTGGATATTAAGCTTTTTTTCTAAAATAGAAGGAAAAGGCACTCTTCCCAAATTGACACATTTGACATATATCTCAGTCAGATAGGAGGAAATGTTATTTATGGGTGTTATTTTGCTGTTGGAAGAGGCCTAGTGGTGGGAGAGTTGGCAAGTGCCCTGGGCAGGGTCTGCCAGACCCATCACGGAGGGCAGCCCTTTCTGACACTCCTCAAGGTCAAGCACCAAACTGATAAACCTGGAAACTGAAGGCCAGCCTTTATCTGGGGAGCTGTGACAGCAGGAACTGTTCTCTGTGACTGACTGATTTTTGTATCTATCTCCGCCAGGGCCCAATGCCAGTAGCTGGGGCTAAATAAATGTTGCCCTGGCTAAAAAGTTTTCTGGCATTCCCCTCCACTAACGAGCCTCAGCTAAATTTCTGAAACCCTAGTCTGGTCCCATCTACCCCCCACTCTTCATGTCCACTCTTCATGTGTTGTAAAAGAGCCGGGCTTTTTAGCTGGGTGGTTCTAGGCTGGTCACAATCTCCCTGAACCTCATTTCCCTAATCTTTAAAATGAGGATGATAATACTTCCAGTAACTGCTTTACAGCTTGTTAAGTGAGATAATGTATAGAAAATATTTTGTAAACCCTGGAGTGGTGGAGATGAATCAGCTGTCATATTCACATCTTCCTTGTCATTAGTACTGGGGTACTAGCCAATTCCATCCCCATCCCCTTGATGTTATCCTAGAAGCCAGGAACCCTGACTTTCTCAGCTTTGAGTCTCCCCTTCTCCCATGGCACCTTATTTAGAACCTGGCATATAGGAAGTACTCAGTAATGAGTATTGGGAGAGAAGCTCAAAGTCCACTGTGGCTACGATGGAGAGGAAGATGAGAGGAACATGAAATCCTGCTGGACAAATAGAGATTGGAGTAGAAAACCTTAAAAGCCATTTTAGCAGAGCTTCTATTTTATGCAAAAAATAATGGAGAGCTACTGAAGGAAGTGACATGGTCAGATCTATGCCTTAGGAAACTGTTTTGGTAACTTTGTGGAGCATGAATTACCAAGGACAACATTGGTTGTGGGCAAGGAGGTAAAAATGGGGCTATAACTAAGGTGGGCTAGCTAGAGCTGTATCCCAGGACACTGATAGGAGCCAGGCCTCTTCCCTGCAATTATTCTTTGCTACCTTCAGACCATGAACCCACTGTGTGGGTCAGAAACCATTTAAAAAAAGACTAGAGAGATCTCTAGAAGCAAAGCAAAGTTTATTATACATTCTTGGGAGAATAGGGTATCCGAACCATGGAGCAGACAGTGGAAGGGAGGAAGCACCGTAGAGGGCAGGGTCGATGCTTTTAAGCCCACACGCAAATTCTCCTCCCACCACTGACCCCCATCCTTATTGGCTGAGGATCTTACATTCTAAATTCGAAAACTACCCAAGAAATTGAACTTGACCAATAAGTACATAGTTGCCCATATTTGGCTGAAATAGGGAGGATAACAAGAAGGGGGCTTACATATGCCCTTAGGGGGATAACAGGGAGGAGACTTTAAGGATGCCCTTGACTTAATGCTTAAAGTCCTTCAGGCCTATTCAAACTTTGAAATAGATGAAGCCTTACTGGATTTTCACAACTGTCTAGAAAGATCTCACCTTATCTCGTTCAGTCCCCCCTCTTATTTATACACTGAGATCTCTTCAAATTCTTGCTACAAGAATTCCCTATTGAATTCCTCATCCTGTTCTGGTTCCTGTCGGTCTCCTTAGGCCACTGGCTCCCATGCTTATCCTTTTAACATCATCAATCTAACAGACCCTTCAGCTTTCTCTTCCAACTTAATCATTCTAGGTAATGAGTTTTGGACTATTCTGGTTTATCAATTGGTTCAAACAAGGTGTGCAGATAGGGAGTAATATAACACTACTGAGAGCTATAAGGCCAAACCAAAGGAGCTGCTTCCCCCAGCTTCCCCAAACCAGGACCAAGAAGTATTGAACAGTGAGGTCCAGGTCTGTAGTTGAACATGAGCAAGTTTCCTAATGTTTTTAATGACTTTTTACTAGATTTCCATTGTCATCTTTATACAACAAATATACAAATTTAGTTTCACACAAACTTCCCCTTCTGGTGTTAATTTCTACAACTGCTTGAAGCTTAATTATCCTGTTCAACATATACATTGGGGTTCTATATACCCAACTTCCATCTTGAGCCCAAGTAGCTGGCTCATATCATACTCTTTAATTATTCTTTCTGGAGGCCAGGAATCACCCCAACCATTTGTATCTCCAGTCTGGAGGTATACCTCTCCAATGGTAGTGTCTAAACCCCATTTCTCTCTTCCCAAATCATCATACAACTGAATCCCTAAATACTGGTTTGCCTATTCAGGAAGAAAGAAAAATTTTGGCCTTATTAGTCCAATATAGCAAATCCCTGTCCAATTAAGAGGTAGGTGAATATAAGCAGTTAAGCCACAGATCCAATAATGACCCATTAGAATAGGTTGTTCCTTCGAAAATATATCTGAACTATTCCTTGTAAAAGGGTAATATTGGCGGTCTCTCGTCCCTAGGGGACCTTCCCCTACAAAGGTGACATACTGACATTTCCATAAACCCTGATCCTCCTCCTACAACTGGCAACTGGCCATTGATCTATTGGATTAGAGGTATTCCAAAATGAGGGAAACAGAGTCCCATGTTTCCCAGGTGTCCCTGTGGTGACATGGTACCAATCCCATTGATGTCTAGACAAGTAAAAATTTAAGTTTTCCAAATCCTTGCAGCCTCCCTTGTGTCTCCTAGAGACAGAACAGACAAAGGAAGTCCTTTGTCAATCCGCAGCAATTCCTAAGGAATTGTGCCAGAGCTCCCAAGAGCTCCAAATGACGACTGCAATGTCTATTTGACAACTGCTGTGTCCACTACAAGATAAGGAAAGAAAAAGTCCTTGTCCAGAGTTAAGTCCACTCACATACACTATTTCCCAGCTTCAAACTTTGCCCTGTTTAACAAATCCTATCTTCTCTCAATGGCCACTGATGTTTCTCTTCTAAGTTCCAGAAATCAGTCCCATTAAGAATTTGGGATCAGTTACTAAGGATCCAGGCTGGGCTTAAGGGGACAGGTACCCATGGCCATTAGCTCAGTCGTTGGGATCCACCACAGATCCAACAATTGATAAGTTAAAAGTTCTCCCTATATTCTGCATGAGCAGGAGGAGCTGGTTCTCATCTCTGGAAGATAAAGGTCTGGTTTCTATGGCTATCATGAGGAAATAGGCAGACCCAAAGCTCAAGAAAAGCCCCATGAGAATTTCCCAAAGTAATTAATGTAAGAAAAGTCATACAATTACAACGCACTGGATTCAGAATTTGTGTCCCATTCAGTGGAGGTCCCCTCCTCAAATGTAATTTGAGGTCTCCCCATCTTCAACTGTCCACTCGGATAAAGGTGGCGCCACAGGTGCTTTTGTTCTGGTGTGGCGTGTCCAGCCTCGTCCCTGGGTGCGAATTGCGGTGTCCGAGAGGTCAGTATTATCTGTCAGGGTCCGACCCAGCACAGAGTCAGCTTCTCATCCTTCCAGGAACGGATCAACACCCAATCTCCACCTGAATTCTATGAACAGGGAAACCTAAAGGAGTCTGAGCTATTATTCCTTTTATTGAAGTCCTTGTAAATGTCTTAGCAATGATTTAACATCTCAAGAAATAAATCCTTTGTCTCTAAGATAGGATCCCAGTTTCCCATAGGACAAGCCTAGAGAGGATGACCATACAATAATTCCTAAGGTGAAAGCCCAATTTCTCTACCTGACTTGGTTCTGATTCTGACCAGAACAAGAGGAAGACATTTAGTCCAAGGTAGTTGGGTCTCCAAACATAATTTAGTCAGTTGCCGTTTTATTTCCTGATTCATCCTTTCTACTTTCCCAGAAGAGGGAGGATGCCAAGGGGTGTGGAGATCCCAAGTGATTTCTAAAGCCCCAATCACATTCTGCAACACCTGGGCAGAAAAATGTGTTCCCTGATCCGAGTCTATCCTCCCCACTATTCCATATCTAGGAATAATTTGTTTTAATAAGACCTTACTGTCGAGACAGTTGCTTGGCCTGAGGGAAATGCCTCCACCCATGAGGTCAAATGGTCCACTATGACCAGCAAGTATTTGAGGCGACCCACTGGGGGCAGCTCAGTGAAGTCCACCTGGATGCTTTGGAATGATCTGATTCCCAGAGTCGTCCCCCTTTTGGGATCTGGCGTTGAGCAGCCTTGTAAGCCCTTTGACAAACGAGACAGCCGTCCGTCAGTTGTCGGGCCATTGTATATAGGTCAGAGGAAACATACCTTGTCAGCATCACACAGGTTTTGGACATCCCAGAGACTGCCCTGGTGCAGTTGCTGAAGGACCTGCCTCATGCTTGCTTTGGTCAGTACCTCTCTGCCATCAGGTAAGAGCCATCGTCTTTCCGAGTTCCCAACTGCCTCGAGATCGAGGCCTTCTCTTTTTCCTTCGGGGTAAAGCTGGGAGAGGGTAGACTAAGGGGAAGTACAGGTATCACAGTTATCATGAGAAATCTCCTGGTCTCCAGCTCCCTTGGCCTCCTCATCTGCTAATCTATTTCCTCTTGCCTCAAAAGAGCTTCCCATCTGATGTCCCTTTATATGTATTACTGCTACATTCCTAGGGGCCAGAATGTTTTCCAGTACCTCTCTAACTAGTGTTTAATGGACCAGTTCTTTACCTTTACTATTTACAAATCCTCTTTTCTCCCAAATCCTTCCAAATACATGCACCACACTCCAAGCATATTTTGAATCAGTATATATATTCCTATATTAGTCCCTCAATAACTTCAAGGCTTGATTTAAGGCATACAATTCAATTATTGTTCTGTAAGGAATGACCAGCAGGATGAATACAGAGAGGACTGGCGAGACTTACATGAACTGATGCTAAGTGAAATGAGCAGAACCAGGAGATCATTATATACCTCAACATCGATACTGTATGAGGATGTATTCTGATGGAAGTGGATCTCTTTGATAAAGATCTAACTCAGCTTCAATTGATCAAGGATGGATAGAAGCAGCTACACCCAAAGAAAGAACACTGGGAAATGAATGTAAACTATTTGCATTTTTGTTTTTCTTCCGGGTTATTTATACCTTCTGAATCCAATTCTCCCTGTGCAACAAGAGAACTGTTCGGTTCTGCACACATATATTGTATCTAGGATATACTGTGACATATAGGACTGCTTGCCATCTGGGGGAAGGGGTGGAGGGAGGCAGGGGAAAAATCGGAACAGAAGTGAATGCGAGGGATAATGCTGTAAAAAATTAACCTGGCATGGGTTCTGTCAATAAAAAGTTATTTAAAGAATTAAAAAAAAAAGAAAAAAGAAAAGACATACAATTCACAAGTTTGAGCTGACCAATGGGCAGGTAGACTGCCCCTGGTAACAGTGGAAGTCCACAATAGCAAACTCATTTTTCCTTTTCCCATCTACCACTCTAGAGGATCCATCTCTAAACCAATTTACTCCCCCAGGTATTGGCGATTCTCGTAAATCTTCTTACTTTCATTTGAAAATCAATTAACTCTAAACAATATTCCTCTGCAGGGGTGGTTCTGTTCCAGGGCACAGGAGGCAGGATTAAGATTATCAACCTTCTGAAATCTGTGAGCTATTTCCCAGCCCTCTGATTTAATATTGTCCTTACTTGGTGTGGGACACTTACTATAACACTGCCTCCAAAGGTGAACTTCCTACTCTCTTCTGCCAAGAGAGTGGTAGCAGCTACTGCTGGTACACAGGTCAGCCATCCTTTGGCTACTGGATCTAATACTTTAGAAAGGAAAGCCACTGGTCAGGGGTCTTTGCTCCAGCAATGCAACATGGGCAGCTGATGCTATAAGCCTCCTTCCCTTCCCCTAGAATGAATTCCTCTTCATTTCATATTCTCCACGTATTTAATGGGGAATTGTTGGGATGTCAAAAATTCTGTTCTCATACAACACCCCTCCCCCCCTTTGTGATCATGCAAAACATGGGTTCCAGAGATAGCCCTGCCTTCTATCAATACACAGTGTAAAAGGCTCTAGGCCTAAACCTTAGCCTAATCAGGGTGTAATGAGATTCCCAGCTTTCTCAAAAGGCAAGGTGGGAGTGGCCCCAAGTACTTGGGTGAAGTAAACCTTTAGATAAAGAAACTCTAACCCCAGGAAGTAAAAAGGTTAAAAGATTAATAACAGCAATTCAGTTTCAATTGATCAAGGATGGACAGAAGCAGCTACACCCAAAGAAAGAACACTGGGAAATGAATAGAAACTGCTTGCATTTCTGTTTTTTTTTCCGCGGGTTATTTATACCTTCTGAATCCAATTCTCCCTGTGGAAGAAGAAAACTGTTCTGTTCTGCACACATATATTGTATCTAGGATATACTGTAACCTATTCAACATGTAAAGGACTGCTTGCCATCTGGGGGAGGGGGTGGAGGGAGAGAGGGGAAAAATCGGAACAGAAGTGAATGCAAGGGATAATGCTGTAAAAAATTACTGTGGCATGGGTTCTGTCAATAAAAAGTTATTAAAAAAAAAAAAAAAGATTAATAGCAGCAACCAAAGTCTGGCCGCAAATTAAAATATCTATTTAAGGCAGTTTTATTTCAGGTAACTGTCCTTAAGTTTTAACCATTCCACCTTACCACCTACGTAGTCACACCTGAATTCAAAACTCCCAACAAATATTAGCTGTAGTCCCAAAGGATTTTATCTTCTACAGCAATTATCATTAATCAAGGGCTTCAGATGAATCTAGTTCTCAAGAATGACAGTAAAGGGTTTACAGCTTATATAGCTATCTTTCTTATCTAAGTAGATAGTTCTAAATTTAACATTACACCAGATCATTTGCCTTTAAAATACTCAAATGAAAAGAAAAAATTCTAAATCGCATGTTGTGCATCCCATTTCCACATAAAAGAAACTTTTAAATCTTTCAGATTTAACATTAATACTCTCTTCATTTAAAAAAAAGAATTTTTGGAAATAACCCTATCAAATTATCAAATTATCAGATCAAATTAAAATCCTGCTCTAGATTTTTTTATCATCTTCCTTAAACAAGGAGACTACCATGCACATAAATAAGCATTAAATAATTTGCTTTAGACAGATGGAATCTTAGTAGAAATAAATCACTGTCAGATAACTTACAATTCCAACAAACTTCTTAGAGCAGACTTGAAAAATAAAAATAAAACATTCAGTTATTAACACCATATAAATGTAGGCTGTTCCTTTAAACAGTAGAAGCAATTGATATCCGAACCAGCAAGGTGTTGCAGCCACCATACTTAATGGGGAAGGGGGATTAGATCACCTGACAAGGTCCCTTTCCATGTGGCTACCTTTCCCCACTCCATGCTTCCCAACCCTAACTTATCACAGTTAACTTTTTTAGAGTGCCATTTCCCCAGGATTCAATCTGCCAGTTCAAGACAGGTCCCAACCTCATGGGATATATCTCCTTTTCCCATGGCAAATGGCAGATTCACTAGGGAATTGTGCCTTTTTCTTCCCCATTTCTAGAGAGCTATTTTCCTCTTTTTCTCTCATACCATCTCTTCCTGTTCCATCTCTCTCCTTCCAAAGCTTATTTGCTTAAACCTTCTCCAATATATGTTAAACACTCCCAAACCAATACTAGATGCTCCATTTAAATTATTGATTGCTTTTGCAAATCAATCTTTCTTGTCCCTTGTCTTTAAGTTAAAGGAAAAAAATTTTTTAACTTCAAGATTCTCAAATAACTGAACCAAATTTCATAAAACTTATAATTGCCCAATAGAGATGACAAATTTTAAGGCATAACTGAGTGACAAATTACCCAATACCTCTATAAAACACACCATCTAAGTAGGGAGATACAATCCCAACCTCCCCCAAGATAAACTACCAGCATTTTGTTTTAATAACCTATATTTTAACTTAAAATACCAAACATGGCTTTAAATTCCCAATAATATAAAACCACTTTCACCATATTTAAAATAATGAATTTTGCCAAATAGCAGTTTCTTTCCCTTGGTCCCACGTGGCCCTACTGCAGGTCAGGACATGTGGGAGGGAAAGGAAAGAAGCCACCATTTTCACTCTCTGGATCCCATAGACTTCCCCATGTATAGGGTGATTATGATCCCAATTGGGATCTGCTAACGGTATTTCTGGTCAGCTGAAACTACTCCTACAGCTGGAGGGTTTCTCCTGTCCCACTCCTTCATAGCTGTACCTCTAATTAGTCCCCTCTTCTCTAGTGAGAAGAGTTCTCCTCCTGGCCCCGAGGGCCCTTGAAGGGGCTAAAGGAATTAAATCCTTTCCTTCTCTTTTAGGTACAAATTCAGTCTTTGGCACCCCAGTCTTCAATAGTGCCTTCACCAATATCTTTGTCATCCCAGACAAAACAACAATATCTTATCATCTTTTTCTTTTTCCTTATATATTTTGGCAGTTTGTTCCAATTACTTAATTTATCTCCCAAGGGACTATCTACTGATATTTTCTGATCATTTCTCTCATTTCTCTCCTCGAGGGCTGGCTGAGACTGGGCCACACCCATTGAATTTGGACGGAATCTAAATTCCAAAACACCCAAACACGCCAATTGTCACCAATTGACTCCAGTCACCCTAGAAGGCCTAGCCAAGCCTATCCTGTCCAGAGACGCAGAGTTTAAGACTCCAGGCCTCACAGGGTCCTGTCCAGAGATCCTTCCAGAGTTTATGATTCAAGGGTCTAAAAGGGGGCTTACCTCTGGGTTGTTGCACAGCAAATTGTTTGACTGATACCTGTCCTCCACCGACCGGTCGGGATTTCTACCTTTTACCATGGAGTTTCTCTTGCTTTGCTTTGCTCTGAGTTTCTCCACTTCGGGCCCACTTTACCTTGGGGAGTAAGGAGAAGCCCTGGACGCTGGTGGGCTGCCTAAATCAGGGCAGAGCACCACCCCACCAGCACCCCAAGGGTTCACCTACTCACCACAAGTAGCATAATCCCGGATGAGCCCCCAAGACTGTGTGGGTCAGAAACCATTTAAAAAAAGACTGGAGAGATCTCTAGAAGCAAAGCAAAGTTTATTATACATTCTAGGGAGAATCAGTTATCGAGCAGACAATGGAAGGGAGGAAGCACCATAGGGGCAGGGTTGACGCTTTTAATCCCTAATGCAAATCCCCCTCCCACCACTGACCCCCATCCTCATTGGCTGGGGATCTTACATTCTAAATGTGGGAACTATTCAAGAAATTGAACTTGACCAATAATACATAGTTGCCCATATTTGGCTGAAATAGGGAGGATAACAAGAAGGGGCTTAAGTATGCCCTTAGGGGGATAACAGGGAGGAGACTTTAAGTATGTCCTTAGGAGGATAGCAGGGAGGAGACACTTTAAGTATGCCCTTGACTTAATGCTTAAAGTCCTTCAGGTCTACTCAAACTTTGAAATAGATGAAGCCTTACTGGATTTTCACAACTGTCTTGAAAGATCTCACCTTATCTCTTTCACCACCCATCCCCAAGACTGATCTCTGATCCCTCACTAAGCCCATGGTTCTCTCCCTGATGTTCTTCTCACCATTGTACCACATTTCAAACACATCTCTCCCTCTACTGTTGTTCCCTCCTCTTCCTCTCCTCCTTTTGCTTTCATCAGCTTGGGGATCCTGGACCCTGGGAAATGGACTGTCCCTCACTAGCGTCAGGGTAGGTTATGTCCCCTAATTAGCACCCACTTGAATTTGCCTCCAGGGACCCAAATGATTGGTTAGGCTGTGGGAATTGGCCAGACTTGGCTGTATGCAGAGGAGAGTGAGAGTCAGTGACTGTGGGTTTGCCAACTGGGGATGACCCTACCCTCAACGGAAATGGGGAAAGTTGGAGTAGAGTGGGCTAAAGGAAGGCTGATGGTTTCTCTTTTGGACTGATGAATGAATGAACATGAAAGAATAACGATAGAGCAAATCAAGATGTATCTCACTGAGAGCCAAGGTGATCAGGTACATAAATAACATGCAAAGGCAGGATTATTGGCTTTGTGGAAGGATTCTTTGCCTTTCAGAGGGATTCACTGTAAGGTTTTGTTAATAAGCTTTTCTAGGGCTGTGAAAATGTCTCATATTGATACACATTTGATCTAAGCGGAGCTTTTGCAGGAGCATCATCACTATATGAAATAAAGGATGGTGGTTGGGTGTTTGTGTATGAGGTGGTGGGATATAAAAGAATGATCCATTGCTGTGAGCTGAGAGAAAAGAAGAGGAGGAAAAGGAGGAGAAAGAAGAAAATATGGAAATCAGAATTAAACATTCTAATAGGGAAGTCAACATATATAGGCAGCTAGGGATGGCCTTTTTCAGTCTGGAAAGTGATTTGGGCCTTAAGGCAGATAAGTGACTCACCCAGTCCAGCAACAATGGTTTTAAAACTGGGTGAGGGATGTGAGGACATGCTTTTATAATGGTAAACTAGTTGATAAGGCTGAGGAAATCCCAGGAAGTAGGGAATGAAATGAAGCTTGGTTGAGGTTTTCTGAAATAAGCAGAACAATGGTGGTGGTGAGACTAGTGGGACACAGGCCAGCAAATGGTTTCTAAGGTCCCTTTCTAACTCTGAATCTACTATCCTTTGATCTGTGCAGCTACCTACTTTATACGGCTGCCTTGAAGGAAGGATAATGTCGATTTTAAAGAACTATTTTATTTTCTATTCCTAGGCTAAGCCAACTTGTTTTGGAAAATTACTTGGAAAATAATTATAATTAAATTTTAATTGTTTGGTGAACAGAAAGGAAATAAACATTTATTAAAGTGCTTACTAAGTGCCAGGAGATAGGGATGGAAATACACACAAACAAAAAAAAGACAAAAAGACAGTCTCTATCCTCAAGAAGCTTATGTTCTAATGAGGCTGACAGCAAACCACAGGAGAGCTGAAAGGAGGGAAGATACACTGGAAAGGGGACAGAGTGAGGAAGAGAAAGGAAGCTCTTTCTCATGGCACTATTTTTCTATCCATTCGGGTTACTGTTCCCCAGTCTCTTTGTCCCTCTCTGTCCTCTGAAACTCATCTAGAGACATTAGGCATAAAGACGCCTAATAAACTTACAGAGGGGGAAGTAATGACTTGATCCTTTCATATCTGGAGTTCTCTTTTGGGTACCGCATTTTCAGGACGTTGATTAAGGGAAGAGTGTTCAGAGAATGGCCACGAGGCTGGAGAAGGGATGCTATCAGAGGATTCCTTGAAGGAACGGAGGATCTTTGCCCTGACACAGGGGGACATAGAAGCTGCTTTCTTGTTTGGGGAAGGATGGGGCTGGTGGGATTCACTGTCATAGGCCCCAAAGGCCTCAGGTAAGTGGAAGTTTTTGTGCCCGTGGCCGGGAAGGCCCGGGAAGCCAGAGCCCAGGCTGTCAGGTGGGCTGGGAGAGAGCTGCGCCCCTCAGGTTCCCAGATTAGGGGCTTGTTCTCGGCAGGAGGTGCTTGAACTGTGGGGCTTGTGTTGCTGAAGTGCTCCGGAGCTCTCTGCGTCCTCTAAAGGCAGTTCTCTCTCACCCTCCCCGTCAAGACTGGGCCCACACTGAAGAGAATCTCATCAGTCGGTCATTAAACAGTTGACTGCTAACTTCCCTCCCTTAATTGTGGGTGCCAGAGACTGTCTCTGGCCCGTCTCTGTGTCCTCAGCACTTGGCACAGTGCCTGGCACATTGATCAAGTTTGTTGACTGACTGCTGGGTGCCCAACTCTGTACTAAAGTGCTGGGGGGTCTAAGGAAAGGTGAGAGAGAGCCTCTGCCTGGGGGAGACAACAGCAGACACAGACACAGTGTATGGCTGTTCTTTTCTCCACACTGTCCTCCCTTTCCCACATCCCCCAAACCTGGTCCTGTCTTTTGAGTGTAAATCAATGGAAACAGAAAGGTCCCCAGCCCAGTTCTTCCACTGATGGGCAAAGCCCTTAATTTCTCCTTTCGCCATCTATGAAAAGAAGCGGTTGGGCTGGGGGATCTCCGGGGGCTCTTCTCTTTCAGACCTGGGATCCTGCAGTAATCCTATTGCTCCCCCCTCCCCCATTTGGTGAGGAGAGCGTGTCAGGGAGTGAGCCGGGCTTAGCCCAGAAGGGCCATGGGAGGAGGCCGCCGGGGCTGGGTCCCCAGGATGGCAGCCATGCTCAAGGGCCTGCGGCCGGCGGGTCTCTGCTGCAGTCAGCCCTGGAGTGCCCCCGCAGAGGGCAAGATGCTCCCCCTCTCCAGGAAAAGAAAGGCCGGGGAGAGAGCCAGGCTGGGCAGCCGTGGCCGCAGAAGGAGCGGCCTCCTCCATCTCCCCTGCCTCCCAGCCACACGTTCTGGAGAAAGGGAAGTTCTTTCACCCTGGAAAGGTTCCTGAGCTCGGTGGGCTCAAAGATCATCTTCCTGGAGTCATCCCAGAGCCTCTCGGTGTGGAGCACGGGTCCTGGAGAGTGACGGGAGGAGCATTGGGAGGGTCTCCCCCCAGAGCTTTTGGCAGAGGGCCCTTGGCGGCCACAGCCTCTACAAAGGCTGTATATCTCCCAGCAGAAATAAAACAAGAAAAATCTCGTTTAAATAAACAAAGTCACAGGGGAAGGGCCACAGAATGGGAACAAATGTATTTATAAAAGCTAAAGATTTCCTGGAGGCGTGGACCAAAGGTGAGCCTGGGGGACTCTTGAAAACTTTTTGCCCTTTGGCACTAGATTTTTACTCTCTCCTAAGGTTACCTTGGGTTACAAAATTAATTTCCCCCTTAGTCCCAGTCTTTTGAAGCGTATGCAAATGAAGTTACCTGGCACCTACAGTTCTAGGTAATAATTAATCGGCTCCCAGGCAATGAATATTCCATCCCACCCCAATCCATTGTTTACAAAACCCAAGTTACTTCTACTTTTACCACTTTCTACCTCTGGGAGGGAAGAAGTTAGGATGGATTTTGGACTGTGCAAGAAGCTTTTCAAGAGTCGAGACTCCCACCTGAGTGGGACACAGCATCCAGGCCGTTCTGAGACAGCATGTTGTTTTGGGATCCCTCGTGTTTAGACGTTGAGATTTGGCTTGCAAGGTGGGCAGTGCGGGGTAGTATTCCAAGAGGAAGTGGCGCCCAAAAGCAGTTAGAGAGGTCAGTATCAGCTAGGTCCATTAGATCAGCCCATTCCCGCCGGCGTCCAGGGCACTGGCCCGTGGTGGTCTGGGGATTCCCTATCGGATGCATCAGCAAGGCTCTTTTTGACTGAAAGTGGATGGCAGGGATCCAGAGCCCTGCCTCCCCTTCCTCCTCTTCTTCCTCTTCCTCTTTTTTCTCTTTCTCCCCTTCCTCCCTTGTGGGGTTATATGGGTGGTTCAGGATATCTGAATCCCCAAAATAAGGGGTGCCGGGTACCCCACAAGTGCTGGTCACCTAAACTCTGCATTCTCACAACAGCGCAGAAACCTTAGAAACCTGGCAGCCTGACGCGTGCTTCCCCAAAACGGCCACGACTTTTTAAACTATTGCAGTCTGAAGGCCAAGGTGGCCTCCCCGGTGCCGCAGTTGGTCTTGGGCCTTTTCAGCATGGCCTCCCGTGCCTCTAAATTGTCCCGGGTCACACGGGTGGGCTCAGAGGACCCCAGATCCAGAGCCGAAGGGGACCGCAGAGGTCTGACTGCCCTCGTTTCATAAAGGAGCCGACTAAGGACCAGCCGGGGAAAGCCCAAGGTCGCTGAGGGGAGCCCTGATCCTCCCCACCTTCTACAACCCTCCCAGACTTATCTGGAATTTACTGTCTGTGTATCTTGTGGGTAGATATAAGCTCCTCGAGGGTGGGGACTTTTTTTTTTTGGTCTCCCTCTCCTGGCACCAGTCAGAATGCCTTGTACGTACTAGCCATTTAACAAGCAATTGTTGGATTAGATTGAATTGAATTTCTATTATGGCACACTACCAGATAGAGTTTTCTTTGGATGGTTCTGAGGAACTCAGGGAAATCTGAATTAAAATCTGGTTTTAGCTATCAACTAGGTGCGTAATCCTAGGCAAGTCACTTATCTTCTGTCTGCCAAAGTTTCAACTGTATATTGGGGATAATAAAAATACTTCCTCTCAGGGTTGTTGTGAGGATCAAAGGAGGTGCTTGTAAATGCTTCCCTCAGTGGTTGCCACCTAGCCAAAGCGCATAGTAGGTGCTTTTCCCCTTCCATTCCTTAACTCTTTTTGTATTCTGGACCTTCTGGCGAAGCTCATCAGCCCCTCTTCAGAATAATGTTTTTGTCTTCTGCCTCCTCAGAACCACAGCGCAGTGCCTGATGTAGTAGGCATTTAGACATGCCCGCCACAGTCTTGGGCCTCTGTGGAGGTACTGTTCAGGAATTTCTTAGAAACACTAACCCTTGCTCAATTCAGTTTAGAATGGAGGCAGGGAGTCAGAGGAAGGAATCCTGACCCATCCACTGAAACAGATTTAGAGGAGGACAGGACTTTTTTTAAATTAAAGCTTTTTATTTTAAAAACCTACAAATCCCTGTATTCTAATTTTTCCCCTCCCTTCCTCCCCTTCCCCAATTGGTAAGTGATCCAATAATGTATGTTAAACATGTGCAATTCCTCTATACATATTTTTACAATTATCATGCTACACAAGAAAAATCAGATCAAAAAGGAAAAAAATGAGAAAAAAAATAAAATGCAAGCAAACAACAAAAAAAGGAAAATGCTATGTTGTGGATCCAGACTCAGTTCCTACAAGACCATTGGAACTGATCTGGACCACCTCACACTTGAAGAGGGCCACATCCACCAGAATTGATTATTGCATAGTCTTCTTGTTGCCATGTACAATGATTTCCTGGTTCTGCTCGTTTCACTCAGCATCAGTTCATGTAAGTCTCGCCAGTCCTCTCTGTATTCATCCTGCTGGTCGTTCCTTACAGAACAATAATATTCCATAACGTTCATATACCACAATTTACCCAGCCATTCTCCAATTGATGGGCATCCATTCATTTTCCAGCTTCTAGCCACTACAAACAGGGCTGCCACAAACATTTTGGCACATACAGGTCCCTTTCCCTTCTTTAGTATCCCTTTGGGGTATAAGCTCAGTAGAAACACTGCTGGATCAAAGGGTATGCACACTTTGATAACTTTTTGGGCATAATTCCAGATTGCTCTCCAGAATGGCTGGATCCGTTCACAGTTCCACCAACAATGCATCAGTGTCCCAGTTTTCCTGCATCCCCTCCAACATTCGACATTATCTTTGAGGTCAGGACTTATTCTCCCTCCAGAGCAGGGAAGTAAGGCCAGAGGACTTAAGGAACTTATCTGAGGTGACATAAGGAGTAAGGAGCCCAGGACTGGAGCCTGGTGTCCTGTAATTGTAAAATGATTAGCACAGTTCTTGGCACATCAGCACTTAATACATGTTTATTCCATACCATTTAACCTTCCTAGGCCTCAGTCTCCCCCTCTGTAAAGTGAGAGGCTTGGACAGATGGTTTGTGAGGTCCTTTCCTGATTGAAGTCTTTGATCCTGTGATTTTATACATCCTGGGCACCATCCTGAAGTGACAGGCATTTCTGCTTAGTCCTGTGAAGGTCTGGACCTTAAGAGAACTCTAGAGCTCCTTGGAAACCAGGGAGGAAAGAGTACTGAATTTGGAGTCGAAATCTAGGCTCTGCATCTTACTATCCTGTGAAAACTTGGAGGAATCATATTTCTCTAAGCCTCAGTTTCCCCATATGTATAATGAAAGACTTAGACTAGAAGGACTCTAAAGCCCCTTTCAGATCTAAACCTATCATTTTATCATGTTCCAATGGATGGGGAATGAGCCCCAAAGTCAAGATTCCTCCCTTTGATGCTCTACCTCCAGTGAGAGACCTTGGCCTCCATGGCTACATTAAGAAGGAAAGAAATAACTTGTACTGAACTCACATAAATGCATCTCTGATAAGGGGATCCCTTAGTGCCCACGGAGAAACCATGCTAAGCAACAAGAGCCTTTTCAAGAAAGATAAAATCTCAAACATTTAGGACCCAAATCAACAATGAAGCCTTTGAAGGGAATGACTGCAGCCAACAGCCAAGAGATCTTCTAGACAAATAGAGCAGTGTATTAAATATTTTGTTAAACCTAATATATACTAATATATACCAAGGTATATGTAATACATTCACAATGCTACATGCAATTCTTTTTTGTTCTTTTTCATATGTTGTAGTTAGTAGTCTTTTTTCTTATTTTAAAAAATAATAGCTTTTCCCCCTCAAAATATATGCAGATAGTTTTCAACATTCAACCTTGCGAAACCTTGTGTTCCACATTTTTCTCCCTTCCTTCCCCCCACTCCCTCCTCTAGACAGCAAAGTAATCCAAAATATGTTAAATATGTGCAATTCTTTTATACATATTTCCACAATTATGCTGCAAAAGAAAAATTAGATCAAAAAGGGAAAAAAAACGATGAAAAAGAAAAAAAAAACAGGTAAAGAACAATATAAAAGGTGAAAATACTGTGTTGTGATCCATATCCCCATAATCCTCTCTCTGGATGCAAATGGTTCTTTCCATCACAAGTCTATTGGAATGGATCTGAATCATCTCATTGTTGAAAAAAGCCACGTTTATCATAGTTGATCATTGTATAATCTTACTGTTGCTGTGTACAACGTTCTCTTGGTTCTGCTTACTTCATTCAGGATCAGTTCATGCGAGTCTCTCCAGTCCTCTTTCACATCATCCTGCTGATCATTTCTTATAGAGCAATAATATTCCATAACATTCCTATACCATCACTTATTTAGCCGTTCTCCAGCTGATGGACATCCACTCAGTTTCCAGTTCTTTGCCAAACATTTTTGCACATGTGGGTCCTTTTCCCTTTTTTAATCTCTCTGGGATATAGACCTAATAGAGACACTGCTAGACCAAAGGGTATGTAGGACCCTTTGGTCTAGTATGTAGGGTTGAGCATAGTTCCAAATTGTTCTCCAGAATGGTTGGATTAGTTCGCAACTGCACCAGCAGTATATTGGTGTCCTAGTTTTCCCATATCCCCACCATTTGTTCTTTTTTGTACAAGAAAATGTTCCTTTGTTGACATTTATTAGATTCATAATAATAAAAATTATTAAAGTTTTATTAACATTTTAAATATAGGTTTTCCTTTAATTAAAGGAAAAGTTCTCAAAGAAACTTTAAAACCAAATTTTCCATTTCTGGATACAATGCTCTTTTTTGTTCTTTAAATATTGAAGTTTCATGTTTGTTAAATTCATGATAAAAATAAAAAATTAATATAAAAATAAAACTCATTCCCAAACCTGAAACTCTACTTTTAGCATAGTGCCAGTCTTAAAATAGAAGTTGGGATTCTTTTTGCAGTTCAGTTTCTCAAAGGAATATCTCAAAGACTCCTTCAGCTCTGAGCTTTTGATAAACATCTTCTGGGGCCCAGCCAGCATAAGCCATAGGAGGAGGAAGTATGGAGTCCTTTTAGGAGATGAAAATTTAGATTAGAATTGGAAGTTTCAAATTAAAACAGGCTTTTGATGGATAGCTAGAATTAATTGACTTTTTAGAAAGATATAAAGCAAAGCTGACAAAAGGTAAGCGGTCTCGTGGTAGTTCTAGCTGAATTTTTTTCCACTTGAACCTCAGTGAATTTAGCCTCCATTTCTTCTATGTCTTTATAATTTATGTCTATCACTATGTCCAGAGCATAGTAGGTGATTTATAGTTGCACATTCCTGGGCAAGAATGTTCTGTTTAAGTGCTAAGGAGATTGGACTAGATGATTCAGAGTCCTTTCAGACTTTGCAATGCTATGAGGTTGAGAAATGCTCAATTTTCTACATCTTATAAGTTGATAGGTCACCCCTCCCAGAATTATTTTGCATTTTAAAGAGGGCCAAGTGGGAAACCCCAATATTAGGTTAAGGGAAGACATATCTATGGTAAGATTACAAATCAAATCACTGATTTCAAGCTGAGGGCCATCTAGTCTAACCAACTTATTTTACATAACTGCAGTCCAGAGAAATGAATTCCTACCTAAAGGTCATGGAATTAGAACTCTAGAATGGAAGGGGATCTCAGAAGTCAAGTTAAGTCCCTTATTTTCAGAAGAGGAGAAGGAGAAACGCAGAGGGAAAATGTTCCCCCCAAATTGTCATGAGCAGTATCAGGATCTGAACCCAAGTTCTTCAACCCTGATGCTTTTCCCAATACAAAATCCCAGGATTTCACACTTGGAAGGGATTTCTCTGGCTCTTTAGTCTCACTCATACTGAAACTGAATCCCCCTTTTAACTTTATAGGTCTGTAACTCCCATCTGGCCTTTGCTGAAACAACCCCCATGAGAGTAATCTCCAGTCTCCTTAGTCAGTCCTCTTCACTATCCTTAAGGATAGTCTGAGCAGTCAAGAAGTTTTCTCCTTATTGTTGTTGTTCAGTCACTTCAATCATGTCTGACTCTTCATGATTCCATTTGGGGTTTTCTTGGCAAAGATACTGGTTGGCCATTTCCTTCTCCAGCCCATTTTACAGATGAGAAAACTAAGTCAAGATCACAAAGCTGCTATGTGGGAGGCTGGATTTGAACTTGGGATTTTTTGAATGACTCAGCAACAACAGCAACAGCAACAGCAACAATAACGACAACAAATTTGACTTTTTTTTTTTTTTTTTGCAAATTTTATCCATTGCTCTTGGTTCTGCCTTTGGGATTAACAAAATTAATCTTCCTGCCTCACAACACTCCAAAGATGCTCGAAAAATGGCTGTATCTTAGCTTCTCTGAGTTAAATATCTTCAGTTTCTTCAGCTGATCCATATAGGACATGAACTTGAGTCCCTTCAATATCCCGATTGTCTTCCTGCTTATCAATATTCTTTATACAATTTTGTGCCTGTGAATGAACACAATACTCCAGAAGGGACCTGAACACAGCAGAAAATATTAGTCTACCACTTCCTTATTCCCAGATGTCATTTTTCTTTTACAATCCCATTCACTTTTTCCACTGGGTTCCATTGAGTTGTACTCTTGGTTCACACTGAGCTTGCAGTCCACTAAGAACCCTACATCTCTCCAGCTACAGTTTCCCTATGCTGCACAAATAATGTTGTTCAAGCCCAAGTCAAGAAGTCTAGATACATCCTTACTGAATTTATCTTAGATTCAGTCCAAGTCTCCTCTAATCTTTTGTCAACCCATAGATGAAAACAAACAGGTCTGGTCACAGGCAAAATGGTGTTTTGTTTTGTTTTTTTCCCAACCCCCTCTCTCCATGATAAAAGCAAAATAATTTAATTGGACTTCATGATTTAAGGATTAAAGGACTAATTAAAATCCTTCAAGGATTTAATGGACTTCATGATGAGAGGGGAGTCATCCAAGCAATGACTGAAGGAGATGGGGCAGGAGGAGGAAGCTCAAAGGATGTGCTTGTCCCCTCATCGTTGTGGGCTGCGACTGTACCCAGGAGCTTCCTCCTGCCTTGAAGAAGAGCTGAGAAGCTCTGGAAGCAGGCCTGAGAACCACAGGACAAGCTGGAGAGTGAAAGAACATGGTTAGGGTATGGAGAACTTGGGGAGGGTGTGGGGAGAAGGACTTAACTGGATTGCTATGCAAACCATGTCTTGTTCCTCAGGCTCTCAAAACCTTTATTTCCTCCTAACAGATCAAAAATGTATCAGACTCCATAACTGAGAAAAAGACCATTCTCATCCAAGACCCAGAGGGATGACTGGTAACACTAGACAGTTGGTCAATCAACATTTATTATGTACTTACTATTGCACCAGGCAATCAACATTTATTAATCACCTACTACCTTTACAATATAGTAATGTATCCTTTAAATGAGGAAAATGGGGCCCAGTGAGGCACAGAATTTGGGAACATAGATTTTGAGTTGAAAGGGATTTTATTTTATTTTTTGTTTCATTCCATTTAGTTTTTTTTTTAACCTAAGATAAAACGAGAAAATCTTTATAAGAGAGAACAGAAAAAAGAGGATGTACAAAAATGTGAAACTCTAGTATGTACAACTTGCTTTTAAGTATCTAATTAATTCAATATGTAACTTTCAAAGCTATTCTGCCCATCTGATTTCTTCTGATCTTTTTGGTATCTTCTGTGCATTTTTTTTTTTTTAATGCTTCAATGACCTCTTTTCTTTTTCTTTTGGAAAAGTTGTTTCTATGTCCTCTATCTCACCTCAAGTTGAAAAAGAAAGAAAAAAAAAGACAAACCCTTGGAATAAATATGCATACCTAAGCAAAAAAAAGTTCCCACATTAAATATGTCCAAAAGTATACATATCTTTCTGCATTTTGAATTCATCAGTGCAGGAGGTGAGCTACGTGCTTACATTCTGTCAGCTTCGGCTCTTGGAAACTATTGTAACATAATTTTAAAAAATCCTTCATTGTAAAGAATGTCAACATCCGGAAAGATGAAAAAGCACTTTTCTGGAGTCAAACAAGTAGGTAACAGGAGGGATTTGAACCTTTTGACCCAACTAACTAACTAACTAAATGAACCTTTTGACCAAACCTTTCTGAGTCGCTCACTTTGGAAGATCCTCCATCCTTTGACTTTCCACTGGTGAGCTTCTCCAGGAACCTCAGAGCCTCAGTTTCAACAAAGGGCCAGATTTCCCAGGCCATATCCACTCTCCCTCTATCTCCCACTTTATTTTTAGTTCCCTTTTATGTCATGTTTTTTCTTCTCCTTTTTGGAATGTAAGTTCCTTGAAGACAAGGAACTTTTTGCTTGTGTTTGTATTCCTAGCACTTAGACTTAGCACAGAGGCTAGAACATAAAAACTAATAAATCCTTCTTTGTTTTTCCCCTGAAGCAATTGGGATTAAGTGACTTGCCCAAGATCACACAGTCAAGAAGTGTTAAGTGTCTGAGGTAGGATTTGAACTTAGGTCCTCCTGACCTCAGGGCTGGTGCTTTATGCACTGCCCCACCTAGCTGCCCTCTAATGAACCCTTCTTGACTTAATTAACTCCAAAGAGCATTCTATCCTGGACTTCTTGGACTTTTCCTTCAAGCCCCCAAAGGAACCTCATCATCTTGCCAGATTGAATCAACCCTGATACTTCTATCTCATCAGTACTTTCTCTCTGATTAGAAGGTAGAGCAGTGAACCCTTTAACCTCCATTTAAGGAAGATCCTCAAGAGTAATATTTTATTTTCCACCCAGCTATACTTAGTTGGGGATTCTAAGAATCTCCAGCATATCTCTCTCTCTCTCTCTCTTGCTCTCTCCACTTTACCCTTACCCTCTCCCCTCTTCCACATTCTTCCCCCCACAAATATGATTTCCTTTATTTTTTTACATATATATTAACTATTTTATATTAACATTTCTCTATGAATCATATCGGGAAAAAAAATCAGAACAAAAGGGAAAAACATGAAAGAATAAAAAAAAAAAACCCAGAAAAAAGAGCATGTGTTGACTTGCATTCAATTTCCATAGTTCTCCTTCAGGATGCAGATGGCGTTTTCTAGCCAAAATTTATTAAGATTGTCTCCGATTGAAGGGATTTCTCTTCCAGATCATCTCTTCCAGCCTCCCCTTTTCACAAGTGAGGAAAGGGATCTACAGTGCTGAGTGTCAGTTCCCTTTTAATGTCCTGACTCAGTTTCTCCAATTGTCCTATTCAGTTATTCTGCCTCAGGTTATAACCTTTCCCTCTTAATGTTTAATGAGATACAGGTTTTGTATCTTTAGGTTATAATCATTCCTTAATGTTTGACAGCATAAAGGTCTACCCATTTTAGAATCATTAGAATATCAGGAACCTCTCCAGTACCTCCTCCCTCCATTGTGTCATCCTAGGTGCCTTCCCCCATTAGGTTCCCCATCCAGGTACCTCCGCCGTTATGTCATTGTTTTTGTTATCCTATAAATATCTTGCTGTCCCGATACCAGGGCTGGATTCTTTGAGACAATAGTCTCATCCAACCCTGGGATCACTGATTCATTTGTTCCCAGTAAATCTCTCCATTTAATAAACTATTAAGTTGGTCTCTAATCTCTGTCTTGCTCAGTTTCTCCGGCATTACAATAGGCTCAGAGCTGGAGGCCACAGCGGAGGCCACCCAGCTGTCTCCATTCACAGATGGAGAAAGGGAGGCCGCAGCCATAAAGTGATTTCTGGGACCTGCAGGTGGGAAGTGGCGGAGACCGGAGCACGGCTCTCCAAAGGGCACAGCAACCATGTGGATCCAGGGTCGCCTGCTCTGAAGGGAGAGCACTGTCTGTGGCCTCCCAGCTTCAGCCAAGGGAGGAGCCTGTCCCTGCGGCAAGGACGGCTGGGCCGGGGAGCTCCTCCGGGCTGGGGCTGGTCAGAATTCACAAGGACACTATTATGGGCCAGCGACCCCTCCTCGTCTGGGAAAAATGACAAATCAAGGAGCCCGTGATGTTTGGTCATCAATAAACCCTCCTTGGCTGGGAAAGGGTCACAGCTTAACATGTATCAGGGGATCCCACCCACAGCTGAGAGAGGCAGGAGGGGGGATCACACTCATAGCTGAGAGAGGCAGGAGGGGATCATACCCACAGTTGAGAGATCCAGCAGGGGGTCACACTCACAGCTGAGAGAGGCAGGAGGGAGGGTCACACTCACAGCTGAGAGCTCCAACAGGGGATCCCACCCACAGCTGAGAGAGGCAGGAGGGGGGGGTCACACTCATAGCTGAGAGAGGCAGGAGGGGATCACACCCACAGCTGAGAGATCCAACAGGGGATCACACCCACAGTTGAGAGATCCAGCAGGGGGTCACACTCACAGCTGAGAGCTCCAACAGGGGATCTCACCCACAGCTGAGAGAGACAGGAGGGGGTCACACAGATAGCTGAGATAGCTGATCCAGCAGAGGATCACACTCACACTGAGAGTCTCCTGAGAGAGACAGCAGGGGATCCCACCCACAGCTGAGAGAGGCAGGAGGGGGGGGGTCACACTCATAGCTGAGAGAGGCAGGAGGGGATCACACCTACAGCTGAGAGATCCAACAGGGGATCACACCCACAGTTGAGAGATCCAGCAGGGGGTCACACTCACAGCTGAGAGAGGCAGGAGGGATGGTCACACTCACAGCTGAGAGCTCCAACAGGGGATCCCACCCACAGCTGAGAGAGACAGGAGGGGGTCACACAGATAGCTGAGATAGCTGATCCAGCAGAGGATCACACTCACACTGAGAGTCTCCTGAGAGAGACAGCAGGGGATCCCACCCACAGCTGAGAGAGGCAGGAGGGGATCACACTCACAGTTGAGAGATCCAATAGGGAGTCACATTCACACAGCTGAGAGATCCAGCAGGGGGTCACAAAGCTGAGAGATCCAACAGGGGATCACATTCACACAGCTGAGAGATCCAGCAGGAGGTTACACCCACAGCCGAGAGATCCAGCAGGGGATCACACTCACAGCTGAGAGATCCAGCAGGGTCACACTCACAGCTGAGAGATCCAGCAGGGGATCACACTCACTTCTGAGGAGAGAGGCAGCAAACTAAGAGAGCTGAGCTCAGTTTTGGAGACTTGGAACCAAAGATGGAAGAGCCTTGAGACTCCATCTAAAACTATTACTTGTGTAATAAGTGTGTAAACTGAGGCCCAGGGAGGTTGTGATTGGAGTGAGATTACTCAGGTATTGAGTGGAAAAATCAGGATTTGAATCCAGGTTTTTCTGCCTCCAGATCTCTCTCTGCCTACTGCATCATCTCTTCATGTCATAAATCCTGGATGGCATTCCTGGATTCTAGGTTTGGCAGAAATCTTGGAAGGTCAGACTGCACCTGAATTATACAGTATTCAAGATAGCGCAGCTTTTAATTTACGGTTTCAGATAATCTTGAACAACGCCAGAAAGAAAAGTTTCTCTAACCTTTCCCCATTGCATTGTCCTTTGCTGCACTAAGACCCCTTGAAAATGTCCTTCCTAACCCTCCAGCCTCCCTCTTTCATCCTCTCCTCTCCCAGCTTAGGAGAGAGAACAGGCGAAGAAGAAATCTGTCCAGCTCTCCAAGCGGCCGGCGCTGGGCCGGACGTTAACCTGCAGACAGCAGCCGGCAGGTGTCCGGGTACCGCGGCGGCCCTTTGGACTTAGCGGCAGGAGGGGTTTGTCAGCCGCCCCAGCGAGCTGGCGGGAAAGGCCCGGGGAGGTCGTGGCCACCCGGGACCCAAGGGCCGCGAGGGCTCAGGCGGGCAGGACCCGGGCTTCCGTCTCTCTGCGGAGAGCTGGGAGAAAGGCGCGATTTCCCTTCTGCCTGTTCTTGCTGGAACTTCTTGGGCTGATTGAAAAGCAGCTAAAAACATAGGAATCCCTTTGGGCCTGTAATTGTTTTCCTTTTGCCGAAAACCTCAGAACTGTAAGCTGGGAGATCTCTTCCCTCTCCTGTTGGTTCTCCCCTTCACTAAATCCCCCCCAGCAGGCGCAGAGGTCCAGAGCCCGTGGGGGAGGTGACTTCACTCGGTCAGTCTCGGCCCGGTGCGTGTGCGAGTCACGACATGGCGATGGCGACCGTCCTCTTGGGAATGAAGGGTGAACAATCGCGACAGTGACGGGAGTCGCGACAGTGAGACCCCCTCCTCCCCCCCGGCTCGGGGTCTCGGGAGCAAAATTAGAATCAGTCATTCAGTGGGCGCCTCTCAGTATAATAAGATACCCAATACAATACGCAACACGTACACTTGGTCTAGACTGGGATTCTACCAACTGGAAGTTGGCGTGGGAACTCCTCCGCCAGGGCAGGCCAGTAGCTCCTCCCTGAGTTAGGGACTTGGAAGAGCCACGTAAGACAATGCAATGGGACCCTTTGAACTCGGTCCTCCCCTCAGGCGTGCTCGAGTCCACTTCCACACAGCCTTTGAAGGATGATATCAGAGAACGTGTGTTTCTTCTGAGGCACCTGAGAAACACATCGGATGTGGGGGCGGAGAACCTGAGCTGGAACCGGTTCTGCTGCTCACGTGCCCTCTCAGTGCCTCAGTTTCTTCATCTGTTAAATGAGAGGGCTGGGTTTTAGCCTTGTCGTGTCAGGGATCCCTTCTGCTGTTTGGGGGGGGGGGGCTGTGCATCTCTTTCCAGAACGATATTTGTTGCCCATATTCATAGTTGAAGGACAATTTTAGTTCAAGAAAGTGAAAATAAAGATGTAATTTTTTTTCTTCCAATTTCACTGCTTGTAGGTTAGTGACCCCTAGATTAGGTGATCTCTAAACTCCTTTCTAGCTCTAAACCCCTTTAATCAACAAACCAACCAATCAGCACTTATTAAGCACCTACTATATGCTAGACAGCCTTTGAAGCCTTGGGATACAAAAAGAGGCAAGAGACATCCTTGCTTTGAAGGAGCTTATGATCTACTGGGAGAGACAAACACATGCAAAGCCGACCATACGCAGGACAAATAGGGAGTAACCAACAGAGAGGAAGCTCTGGAGCCAGCTGGGAAGTAGAAGATGGGATTTCAGTTGGGATGTCATGGAAGCCAGGAAGGTTGGTAGGGAGAGACAGGGAGGAAGAGCATCCACAGCAGAGAGAGCTCCCTGAGCTTAGAGATGGAAAGTCGTGTTTGTGGGATAGCCAGGCCAGGGTCCCTGTCAGGGAGCAAGGTGGGAGGAGGTGGGGGAAAGTCGGAGGCTCTGAATGCCAGACAGGGCTCTCTGCTGGTCCTGGGGACCGCCGGGAGCCGTTCAAGCAGACAGGAGTTTGTTGAGGGGGGCCGGGATCAGAGCCGCTGCTCCCTCGATGCCCTGTGAGAGAAAGAAGGGGACGGGCCTTGCTGGCCCGGTTGTAACTGCGGTGTACAGTAAGCCAAGGCTGGCTGCCGTTGGGACCCTCAGCATGGACCACTCTTCTCTATTTAATGCTGTGTCCGCCAGAAAGGCGTTGCAAGAATTCTCAGGTTTTCTAAATAAGAGCTGTCTAATACATAGGGAAACATTTCTGTTTCTAATAATTTCTCTGTGGTCCTCACTTTTTGGGCCTTACAGAAGGAATGTCGGGCGACAATTTTAGCTTCTTGGTCGAACGCCTCAGAAAGGGACAATTGCTGATTGTGGCAAGGCCTGGCCTGGCCTTTCCTCCCACCCGCTGTGTCAGGGCTGCCCCTCCCCCTTGGTGCCCACCTGATTCACCTGCCCTCACCTGTGGCTCCGGAGCCCAGTGGGCACATCTTGGCCCACGGCCTGAAGCAGGGTAAGGGGAGCAGGGAGAGTCCGCCCAAGCCCAAGTCTCTGGTGGAGCCACTGGAGAAGACCTGGCAGGCCAGAGGAGCAGTGGTCAGGCTCCCAGGGCCCCGAGGGGTCCATGGCCCTCGCGGAGGTTTTGGCTTTTCTCCTGACCCAGCCTTCAGAGGCCCAGACCGAGAGAGGGGGGCTGACGACTGGGCAGCTCCAAGGGCCGTGACCCAGGCCCAGGCTCCGTGATGGGCTTCGTGTGCACGAGGGTCTCCTCCTGGGGGAGAATGGGCTCGGCTCAGTGCACCAAGAGCTTGAGAGGGATGAGAGAAAAGGCCAGATTCCAATTCTCCTCAGGGAGGAAAAGGCTCTGGGAAGAACCCGGAGGAGCTGGGACCTCCATAACGGCCCTATCTCCAGCTCACCGGGGGCAGGCCGGAGGATTTCCCCTCATGTGTAAGCTGGGATTCCTGGCTTCAAAGGGAGAACATTATCTGCCATGTTCTTCTTTACAACTTCTCTGATTTCTGTTTATCGTTGACTTGGGGAGGGGGGGAATTCTGGGAAGGTGGCGGAGTAGGTTGGTAAATTCCAAGCCCTCCTGATTTCCTCCCCAAATAGGGCAAAATGGTACCTCAGGTAAACACAGACTGGTGAAAGATCAAGGTTTGGGGCAGAATGGGGTTCTCTGATATAACCCAACCAGAATTGAAGAAAGACCCTGGGATTAACCCAGGAGAAGTGCAAACACGGGCTAGCTCTGCAGAAAGGTCAAGTGGGGCCCTGCGGAGCCTCAGCAGGAACCCCAGAGACTTTCCCTTAGCAGACTGTCCAGTGGGGTTTGAGTCTGGGAGGGCTGGGGGAACATGGGCTGACTGGGAAGGCTGGTCCACTAGGCTCCTGAGAGCTGGACCAGAGGGAGCCGTCACACCGGGAGTGCAGAGGCAGCTGGCTGCGGGCAGAGCTTGGTTGGGGGTTCCTGGTTAGAGGGAGAGCTGATGGGAAGCTTCAATTAGGAAGCTTGCATTAATACCACTTATTTAAAAAAATTAATCTGCAAAGAAGAAAGAACCCCCCAAAAACATATTATGGGGACAGGGAAGACTAGAGTTCGTTTTCAGAGGAGGGCACCGAGGTAAAACAAAAAGCTTCTACTCCAAAGAATAATGTGAAGTAGATCCTGACCCAGAGAGAATTTATAGAACTCAAAAAAATACCATTAACTTGGATAAATAGTATGGGAGAAACAGATAAGGCCCCCCACCCATCCCCACCCCATGAACTCTAGACACTCACCAGCAAATTCCCTGAGGTAGAGAGCTTCCAGGGAGTAAGTTCTTGCTGCTTTTGCCTTATTATCCCCTTAACAAACAAACTCTCCTGGTATTTCACCATGAATTTCCCTATTTTCTTTGCAATACAGAGGTCTCCTCCCTTCCATGTTTCAAGATGGTCTCATCTTGTCAGTGATTTTATTGTAAGTGGGCTGAGGGCCATTAGCTGCTGCCCCTGGGTCCTTTGGGGTCCCTTTCTGGCCCCTGTCAGCACCTGCCAAAGGTGGGGTTCCAGAGTCCTGGGAAAGTGCTCTGCTCTGTCTGACCTCTGACAGCAGATTTTTTTGATTTAGTGAGATTAATTAGATTCAGAAGATAGATCCTTTATTTCTTGTAACTGAGGATTTCTGTCTCTGTCTCTGTTGAAAAGCAACAGATTTTTATTTTTTATTTTTTTTATTTTTTATGAACAGATACCCGCTTCTCTTTGTTTCACACAATGTCACTTTGAATAACATCTACTTTGTGAATGCTGCTCTGAAAATTTGCATTTAAGAAGCTTTTACATCAGGCTCAGAATAGATCGCTGTCCATCTTGCAATTTGCCCCAGCGGGCCAGAATAAATGGCTACTTGCTCCTCTCTTAACTGACCCCTTCCTGCTTTTATCTAACTCCAACCTCAAGAACCAAGATTAGTGAGTGATGGGTCCCTAAAAAAAAAAAAAAAAAAATCCTACCACAATAAGCTTATTTGCTTATATGTGCTCTCTGTGTAATTCCATCAGGTGGGGAGTCAAACTTTGGATAGTTTGGGGTATTGAGGGTGCCCTTTCTTGTTATAGAATAGTGTCCAGACACATAATTTGGGGCTAAAGTGGTTATCTTTGTGTTACATATGTAGACAGGAGGGATAGACACAGTTCTCGTTTGCCATCTCCTTTTTGAGGGAAGCAGAGTGGATCCAATTTCCTGCTCCCCTCTTGTTAGGAATTAAAGTCTCCCCGGAAAGAGGAAGGGTGGAAGAGACTTCAGAAATCTCCCTTCATGCCGGGACAGACACACATGAACACATATAAGCTGTATGGACTTCCCTCCATTCCCACCCCTTCTCTCTCATTCCCTTCTCTTCTCATCCACTCCTACTTTTCTTCCCTCCCTTCCCTTTCCCTTGTTCCCTTTCTCCCTTCTTCCCACCAGAAAGACTAATTTGTCTAATATTTGCACTTTGGGTCAAAACCATTGAAGCCACTAGGACTTTCTGTTCAAACATTAAAGCATTTTTACAGTAAGCATCAATTAGGTTGAGACAGCTCGTTGTGGGAAGTAGGAAATAGGCAGATTTTGATAACGGAGAAAACAGAGTATTCTCCAGGGCTGGGCTTGGTGAGGTACAGGGAGTGTGCGGTTCTGGTCAAAGAGTAGTTGCTATGTCAAGGTGAGGGTGAAGCTGGGGAGGGTAAAAGCTTGGCCCGTACTGAGGTAACCTGGCCTGGGCTGAGCCCTAGATTCTGGCCCTAAGCTGTATATATTGACAGATCAGAACCATGGCCAGAGTGGAAATGGGGTGGATCCTACATTACCAGCAGCCCGGCTGGGAGCAGGATCCCTTTGTGGACTACAGAAAGAATGCTCTCTGGCAGTGGTCATCCAGCCTTCTCGGAGCTCCAGTATGGGGCTAACTCCCCATTTCCCCTATGACCTTGGGCTAGCTCTAGCTGTCAGGGAGCTTTGGCGGACACGAAACTGAAATTTACTTTATTTTCTCCACACTGATTTTAGTTTCTTTCCTCTGGGGTCCAAGAAAGCAAGTCCAACCTACCTTTCACACAACACCTTTCAAATATTTGAAGGCAGTTATTTTGTTTTGTTTTGCTTTTATTTTATAACTTTTTTATTGACAGAACCCATACCAGAGTAATTTTTTACAGCATTATCCCTTGCACTCACTTCTGTTCACCTTTGTTCCAACTTTTCCCCTCCCTCCCTACACCCCCTCCCCCAGATGGCAAGCAGTCCTTTACATGTTAAATATGTTGCAGTATATCCTAGGTACAATATATGTGTCGAACAGTTCTCTTGTTGCACAGGAAGAATTGGATTCAGAGAAGGCAGTTATTTTGTTAAGCTCTCCTCAGCCTCTCTCCCCATCTTTCCTTCTCCAGCATATCACCCACAGCTTCTCCAAATGTAAACCCTCATCAGGGATCCTGCTTGGTTTTCTCTGGACCTCTTCAGCTGATCAATGTTCTTACTAAATTGTGGTGCTCAGGAATGTCCATATTAATCAAATGGGGTGTGACCAGGGCAGAATACGGGGGACCCTTTTGCTACTTCTGGAGCTGCCCAGGAAAGATCTAATGAACTATTAGATCTGCCCTTTGGTCCCATTGGTTCAAAATGAGAAAATTATCCTAAGGGCTTTTTAAACCTCACAGTGCAGTGTCAACTTCATTTAAAGTTATTCTCACCAATTACGGTGAAAACAACGTCTTTAGACCTGAGTCCTCAGCAGGCAATGCTCAGCAGATATTAAATAAAATGAGAGAATATAAATGATGCTTGAGAAGAGGCCTTCAGGAAAAGAGACTGCACCTGGTGAAATACCTGAAATACATTTGCACAAATATCTGCTTTCTTTGAAAAATGTGTCACAAAGATAAAGACATTCTGGGAATTGTTTAAGCTATCTCAAATGGTAGAAGATTCTCAGGAATGGAAAATAATAGCGTCTATCAACATGGCTCTCAGTATGGCACAGTGCTTTAAAATCATCATCTCAATGCAAATGAAGACAACTCGGAAATACAATTTCACACCTCTCAGATTGGCTAGGATAAAGGTGGGAAGGGATGTGGTGGCAACATGTAGCATGATAATTGTAGAAATGTTTAGAAGAATTGCCCATGTTTAACATATATTGTATTACTTGCTTTCTAGGGGAGGAGGGAGGTGAAGAGGGAAGGAGAAAAATTTAGAACACAAGATTTTGAGGGGATGGATGTTGAAAATTATCTTTACATGTATTTGAAAAAATAAAAAGCTATTATTGTATTATAAAAAATAAAAAAATTATCATCTCATTTAATCCTCACAACAGTTTTGGGAAGTAGATGCTTAAAGAAACTAAGGTAGATAGTATCTTTTTCAGGGTAACACAGCTAGTAAATGTCAGTAGCTAGATTTGAACTCAGAACTTTCCATTTCCAGGCTTAGAGTTCTATCCCTTGTACCCACTTAGGTATCACCAAGAGATTATGAGAGGTGTCATTATTAAAAAGGAAAACTGGACAAAAAACAGTAAATGGGAAGACACCAGCAATTATAGTCTCATATACCCATTTTCCCATGGTCAAAAAATCCTCGTGAGAATGAATTAAGCGGAACATTGGGTCACTGGGAGAAGTGCTGGGTATGGATTGAGTTTTTTCTCCAAACTTTGACACTTTACTTGTTCCTTGGAATAAGCGACTTGATCACTTTAAGGCTCCCTTTTCTCAGAGGCAATAAAGGAAGATTAATTAGATGAATTATAAGGTCTTAAAAGATGACAAACAGGGGTTTTAGAGGTACAAATTTTCTATGTTAGATTACATTTTCCCACTCAATTGACTGAAAAATGTAAACTACAAGAGTCACCAGAATTTATTGTTTGTTCATTATAACAAGATTTACAAAAAGCCAGTATTTCCACAAGTAGAGCAATTAAATGTTTACCTCCTGGGTAACAATGGCAACAGGACATGGATAGTGCCATCTGGGAATTCTACCACGAGGTGGCAGTAGTATCTCAGGCAATTGTAAGGGCTCTAATGACTTTTTCCCCTTCCTTTCTGTGGTGATTGTGTGATCTACTCCATATTAAAACATGACTTTTCAGTTGTTTTGGTATTTAAAATATATGTTTTCATTAACCAGGGAAATGCATAATTTTTTTTTTTGGATTTTTCATTTTCCCTTAACTACATGTAAATTAAAAAAATATTTATTTAAAAATTTTTTTGAATTCCAAATTGTTTCCCTCCCTCCTTCCACTTCCCTCTCCCTTAGTTAGCAAGCAATTTGATGGATTTTATACATATACGATTATGCAAAACATGTTTTCGTATTAGTGATATTGTGAAAGAATACAAAGATCGAAACAAAACAAAAAAATGGGAAAAATAAAGTGAAAGATAGTATGATTTGTTCTGTATTCAAAATCAATTCTTTGGAGGTAGATAACATTTCGTCATTTACGGTTGATCAGTGTATAATATTTCTATAATTATGTACAATGTTCTCTTGGTTCTTCTCATTTCACTTTGTATCAGTTCATGCAAATTTCCAGATTTTTCTGAGAGAATCCTGCTCATCATTTTTATAGTATAATATATTTTATCACAATCCAGTCCTTCCTCAACTGACAGAAATCCCTTCAATCTCTAATTATTTGCCACTGAAGAAACAGTTGCTATAAATACTCGTGTACAAATAGATCCTTCTCTCCCCCATCTCTTTTAAATTTCTTTGGGCAGATCTAGTGGTAATGCACGGATATGGCTTAGGCTTTAGGGGAGATCATCTTTCAGTTCATCAAAAAGGAAACTGAAGCTCAAGGATGGAGGGGAATCCTTTAAAGAAAATGTCATTAATATTACCAGTTGACTCTCAAATTTATTCAGATAGTTTTAAGCAGCTTTTAGAAAGTTTGGCTGAAGAAGAAGAAGATAATAGTGAGAAGAGCTGATATAAAACATGAAATACATTCTTCCACAAGTTCATGCAGCATAGGGGAAAGTAGATTCCAACTTAGAGAGCATATCTAGCAAAGTGATTACTCACATCTTGCTAGTGGCTAGAAGACCTTTTCTTCCATTCATGGGATGCTCCAGAAGTCCCCCTTAAATGCAATTGATTTTTGATTCCCACGGGCCCTAGCCACCTTCACATCACTTGGGGGTATCTCCAGGTATTGCTTCTTAACTTGATTTATAATTAAGCAACAAACCCAGTGGTACAGCCAAGTTAGGACAAGATCGTTGTGTAACTCCATTCCATTTTTAAGATCTTTTTGAACCTAGTCCAAGGCTTATGATTGAAAATGATTGATTGGGCATATTTGCAGTTGCTTTATATAGGGTAGGGTTGAAGAAATTAATAACCTCACCCTCATAGCAGGATAGTACAGTAGAGCATATTGGTATATTAGTAATTGGGAACTATCATAATTTACCAAGTAGAGAAATGACACAATCAAATTTTCACTTTTCAAAAGATTTGGAAAACTTTGACTACAGAGAGCAAAGAAAGAGTCAATAGGGAGAGACTAAAGATTAAGAGAGAAGTGGATGATATTGCCAGATTCCTGTGTGGAGAAGATGGGATGGGATTGTGTCAAAGGTACAAATAGAGGGATTGATCTTGGTCAAGAACAAGGCCTAGCAACTCTACACAGTATTATTTCTAAGAAAAAATATATCCTGAATTACAAACAAATAACTCACAAGTCAGCTTTTAGAACGTAAATCACATAACGTTTAGACTATATGTATGCTGTAATATTTACTTGATACAAGAACACTTTTTTTAAAAAAAACATTTTATTTTTTCCAATTATACATAAACTTTTTAACATAAAAAAAATTTTGAATTCCACATTCTTTCCCTCCCTTTCCCCCATCTTTCTTTTTGTGAGAAGGCTAGCAATTCAATACGTCATATCTGTATATGCAATAACTTTATAAATTATCATTTATCCAACTAATTGCATTATCTCTTAATCTCAGACTAAGATCTAAATTAAGTAGCCAAGTAATGAATAAAAAAGACCCATGGAATCCTTTTTCATTGTGTTCATGGAACACTTGGGCTCCATTGCTGCGTAGGCGGGAAACATACATGAGCCCATCACATCTCTTAAGACATCACGTTGACATGTGAGTATGTATGTTAGTGGTAGAAGGCTCAATATTGAATCATTGGCTATCAATGGGTTTGTTTTAGGATCTACGATCCCTGGAAACTTTTCTACCATCTCAGAACTTCCATAAATTCTGTTGTTATACACATGGCCTTTTTTAAACCTCTCAGGAAGCAGGATACTCCAGTTGACAAGCTTGAAGAGATGGCTATATTCAGCAGGTATGTGTTGTTTAATCTTCATGTCTTGCTCTAGGGATTCATCAATGGTATAATAGTCTCTCATAATTTTTATTGCCAAAGCTTTGGTCAACATTACACCAAATTCATTTTCCCTATAGGATGGTAAGTCTGTATCAAGCATCTGCAAGCTGGGGTAAATTAAAATCTGAATTTTAGGCTTAATGGTAATGTCAGGGTCACTCATGATCTGCAAAGATCAGAATGTTCATTAAATCAGAATAGTCCAATACCACATAGCAGCAGGAGAGAAAAAACTAGTTTTAACTTTTGAATCATCATAAATCCTAGGCATAAAACATTCTTATGAATAATCATTATTAGCTTTCCAATATGGGCCTTCCTAACAATAAGTCACTTGCCTATGATTGATCCAAACCCAGATCTTTGAATTCTAAGACCAAGGCTCTGTCTTTCACACCAGAGTGATCACATAATAGACATTCATTAAAAATAAACCAAAAAGCAATAGGATGAAAGAGTTTAATATCCTACCTGTTGAGTCATAGATGCTGCTAAACCAGCCCCAGAACTGTCTCCTGAAATGAAGAGTCTGGTTCGATACACACCAAATTTGGCAAGTTTCAGGTAATAGGAAATACTTCACAAAATCATACGCATCATTCCAGTGAGTTGGATGGTGATGTTTTGGAGCTGGTCAGTAGCTTTAAAAAAAAAATGAGAAGTCACTTTTCATTTGGCTCTAGCTACATCTATGTGAACATACTAGTATCTCCTCTATAGAAGAGATATTGCCTCCAAAATAGAAATTCTTCCCATCAGCCCTAAACTTTCCCACAACTCTTATGTCATTTTCAGCCATTTATTTGGGGAGAAAATGGAGAATTTGATTCAACATGCCTTTATGAAGCACTTGCTATGTGCTTGGTGATGAGAATACACAGACAAAAATCAAATGGTACCTGTCCTTGGGAAGCTTACATTTCTGTTGAGACAGGGAATTACAGATAGAACAATTATACATATAAGCAAATGCATTTGACTACTGGTAGGTTAAGAGTGCTAACCTAAGAAGCATTAGAAAAGGCTTTCCATTAAAAGTAGGGTTTGAGTTGAGGCTTGAATCAAGGTAGCTTGTACAAAGTTGTGGAGATGGGGGATAGAATGATGCTCCAGGGAATAGCAAGTTGGGCTCTTTGGTATGTGAAGGTGAGCCTTGTGACATACGCCTGAAAAACAAAGGCCAAATCAGATTGTTTAAAGTCTTTAAATGCAAGCAGAAGAGTTTGTTTCATCTTAGAGTTTCCAGAGAATTACCAAATACTCCTGTCTTATGAGAATTGTTTTGGTGACTCTTTTTTATTTTTTATTCTTAAAACTTTTTATTTTCAAAACATATGCATGGATAATTTTTCAGCATTGACCCTTGCATAACCTTGTGTTTCAGATTTTCCCCTTTCTGTCTCTTCCTAGATGGCAAGAAATCCAATATGTGTTATACATGTTAAAATATATGTTAAATCCAATATGTGTAAACATGTTTATACAATTCTCTTGCTGCATAAGAAAAATCAGATAAAAAAAGAAAGAAAATAAAAAAGAAAACAAAATATGAGTGAACAACAACAAAAACAGTGAGAATTCTATGTTGTCATTCACACTCAGTTCCCACAGTCCTCTCTCTGGGTTTATGTGGCTCTCTTCATCACAAGATCATTGGAACTGGCTTCAGTCATCTCCTTGGTGAAAAGAATTGCGTCCATGAAAATTGATCATCATATAATATTGATGTTTGGCAATTCTTTGATGAGTGGACTGGAATATTAAAATATAGGATGAGGATCTCATCTGCAGCACTGGTAGAGAGCGGTATGCATGTGTGAGTAGTGCTGGGGATGTTAACTGAGATGAGATAACTGACTGGAGCTGGAAAGTTAATTGTGAAAGGGAAAAATCAAGGAAAGAAGGGAAGAATCAAGAAAGGATGACTGTCAGGTTGTGACTTTGATGGTAGTGTACTCGAAATAAGTAGGTAGATTTGGAGAAATATCAGAGTTGGGAGAAAAGTTTTTTCCAAAATTATTTCTGCTTCCAAAATAGTTAACTATCAAACTATTATCAAAATACTTAACTATGCAAGAATTTTGGTTTGGAGCTTAAAACAGCTCACTTGGACTTATCTGTTCTATCTTGAGGCAATTGGGGTTAAGTGACTTGCCCAGGGTCACACAGGAAGTGTTAAGTATCTGAGGCCAGATTTGAACTCAGGTCCTCCTGACTTTAGGGCTGGGGCTCTATCTACTGCACCACTTAGATGCCCCTCTCTTTTTAAATTTTCTTACATGATTTTGCTTTTTAGAATCTCATAATCAGTTCTACCTCAGTCTTTCTTCTGAACTACACAATTACTGATGACATTCTTAAACATATAATTTATATTTCCAAAAATAAAATACAAGTTATTTGTCCTTAATGAGTTCCTTGAAATTAGTTTTTTATGTTTATCTTATTTCTCTTGGATCTTCTCTCAAATTTTCTATCGAGTTCAGGGTTTCTTTTGGCAACAAAATCCTGAAAGTCTGGCAATTCATTGAATATCTTTTTTTTTTTCTTCCCCATTCAGGATTACACTTAATTCTGCTGGGCATGACAGCTTTGGTTGCTTCTCTAGTTCTTTTGCTCTTCAATATAAAGCATTGCAAGACCTGCAGTCTTTTGGTATAGCTGCTGTTAGTTCTTGATTCTACTGTATTTGAATTGTTTTTTTCTCTTGACCTGGGAGTCTTTGAAATTTGGCTATGATATTCCTGTACATTTTCCTTGTAGGATCTCTTTCAGAAAGTGATCAGTGGATTTTTTTTTTCCTATTTTTACTTTCCCCTGTTCTAACACTTCAAGACAAATTTTTTTAATTATTTCTTTTATTTTTGTATTGTTTTTTTCTTTTTATTGTAGCTTTCAGGTACTTTTATTATCCTCATGTTTTCTTCTTGATCTCTTCTCCAGATTCATTGTTTTCCGTTGAGATGTTTCACATTTTCTTCTATTTTTTCCATTCTTTTTTTTTTTTTTCATCTTTTATAACTTTACTGCATTCCTCTTGTCCAATTCTCATTTTTAAGGAGTCATTTTCTTCCTTAAGATTCTGGACCTCTTTTTATAGTTGATTGACTTTTTTTCATAATCTTCTAGTTTTTCCTGGAGTCTAAGTTTTTCTTTCTCTCATTTGATTTAATTGATTGGAATCTTTTTTTGGACAAGTGATCAATTCACATTAAAATATATATATATATATATATGGAGAGAGAGAGAGAGAGAGAGAGAGAGTTAATTGTTGATGTAAATACTTCTAGTCCTAGGGTGTGGGGGAGGTACCTCTGGCTTCAAGTCTTCCTTTAGTTCACCCTTCTGACCTGGAATCCCAAACCAAGAACTCTGCCCTCCTGTAAGTGCCCTCAGCCAGCAGCATCCTTGCCCCACTGCTTCTGCCTGTTCCTTCTCTCCCAGGACCCACTGTTTCTGGTATTCCCAGTCAGCAGAGATTTCTTCTTTGTTCTCTATGCTGGACTTCCCAACACTGTCTGGGAGGTAAAAATTCTTGTCTCTGGGTCCTGAACCAATTCCCAACCCAGTTATTTCTACTTGCTATTTCAGTGAGACTAGCCTGGAGGTGTTTACATTTCACACATTTCATCCTAGAATCTTTTTTGGATCTTCATTGTCCCAAGAGGATCACAGGTCTAGTTTTTAACCACTCCATGTTGGCCTGAGGTGCTATTTTATCTTGATTGTGGAAGAACTCAGGAGAGCTTGGAGTTTTCTGACCTACTCCACCATCTTCACAGAATCCTCTCTCCAAACATACTTATTTCTATTTCATTCTTTAATAAAGCAAAGTTGTGGTGGGTTTTCTTTCCCACTAATATCCCTATTTTTCTTTCTGTAAGAATTAATTGGCCTAAAATATTGATTTATAGCTAGCATTAAGAATGATGAAAGAATGATGATCTTACTTCCTCATTCATTTTAATAATTTATTAAGTATGGGACAACTAAGTGGTATACTGGATAGAGGGCCCGGCCTGGAATTAGAAATTTGGCCACAGATACTTATTGTATGTCCCTGGACATGCCATTTGATGCTATTTGCCTCAGTTTCCTCATCTGTAAAATAAGCTGGTGAAGGAAATGGCAAACTACTCCACATATTGGCTAAGGAAATCCCAAATGGGGTCATAAAGAGTCAGATATGACTAAAGCATCTGAACAACAACAAGAAATATGGACAGCAAGTAAGGAGCAATTGGGAAGGACCTTAGTTTAATGTGCATTTTTATTTTTTTTTTTTGGATCATGGCCAAGAAATTCTTGCTTGTACTCTGGAGTGTGACATGTTCTGGAAGAGAATGGCAAAAGTTTCATTATAGAATTTTTGTAGAAACAAAAGTCAAGATCATTAACTTTTTAAAAAAAGTTAGGTATTTTTAAAAATTGGATTAAAAAAAAAAGACATTTGTTGACCAGCCCTCAGGTTCAGAGACACAAAAGGAATTTTAAAAGCCAAATTAAGTAGTGTGAATAATTAGTAGAGAGGAAAGAATAATTAGTTTCCCTTGATGAGTTCAAGGGATAAATTGCTTTTAGTGGCTGGCTGATACAAGGCAGCTCTGCACTCCTTTCTTAGCGCCCAAAGGATGCACAACACACTTTTAAGTTGAGTCTGCATTAACTTATTTTCCCCAAATTTTCTTAAGTCTAGAGACTCTAGGCAATTTTCAAGGTGTAGCTGCTTCTGTTTACAATCTCTGTGCCATAATAGTCAACAATCTATAACATCCCTTCCTTACAATTACATTTTAATCTCATATAGGCAACATCATGGAGTTTTCTGGTAGGCATATTGCTTTTGGACTGCAAGTTTGACATCTCTTGCTAAGTGGTGATTCTTCTGTGTGAATGAGGATAAATAAATGATAATGAATTTAAGAATGTTCTGTAAATTAGGCATTTTGCTAAATATTGCCAGGCCAGCAAGACAATTTTGGACCACGCCTTCAATGAAGTTATATTTTTTTTTTTTTTTTTAATTTTTTATTTAATAATTACATTATATTTACACTCATTTCTGTTCCGATTTTTTTTCCCCTCCCTCCCTCCACCCCCTCCCCTAGATGGCAAGCAGTCCTTTATATGTTGGATATGTTGCAGTATATCCTAGATACAATATATGTTTGCAGAACCGAACAGTTCTCTTGTTGCATAGGGAGAATTGGATTCAGAAGGTATAAATAATCCGGGAAGAGAAACAAAAATGCAGATAGTTCACATTCGTTTCCCAGTGTAATGAAGTTATATTTTAATGGGAAAAGAACAGAAAATGGATAGTTGTATCTAGATTCTATTTATTCCCCATGCCTAATATAAGTCTACTGTATGATCCTTCAAATTAAAAACCCCATACACTAGCCTTCTAAAGTCTGTATAGTCAGTAATATACTATGTCAAGTAGATTGAAGTGAATCCAACTGGTAGTGTGGTAATAATCATCACAAGAGCATGTTGGAAAGAGATTTATCCTTTAGTCCTAATTTCCTTCTTATTTACCCTAACAAGTTTCAAGATTACAGGTGCGGAACTGGATGGAATGGCAGAAACCTTGTATCCCTATCCCTTCATTTCACGTATGAAGCATGCTAAGGGGTTTGCACAAAGTCACATGTATTATTAAGCTGTCAAGGTGTGATTTGAATCCAGGTCTTTTGATCCCAGAGCCAGAGTTCTTTCCAGGATCCCACTCTGACTATTTCTCATTAGTGAGAAAATTCTTTGAAGTGCTCAAGAAATTTAAGAATAATTTAACATATATTTTATATAATTAAATAAAACTATATATAATGTGTGTGATATATGTATTGTTGCATTATTCAATAAAATATACATTTTCCCTTTCTATGTAGGCAAAAAGTTAAGGAATGTTATTTTGTCTGAGTGGCAACTTTCTCCAATGATATGGGAACTTATTAGTTTAGGAAGTTCTATTGATATAGGTCACACTTTTTCTGTAGGTTGGATAAATCTCAGAGAATGGTCTAAGGTTCAGAGAAATTTTGTGATTTGTACAAGGTCTTAGTCCTACTACAGGTTAAAGACGGTAGAATATAGCACTGTATCCATGGCATCCCACTTTGCTCCTACCTTACAGGAATTAATAGAATGGTTCTGAGCTTTCATCTGAGGAAGCAACATTTGTATAAATAAGAGTCTTCCTTGATTCTATTATTGGCAAACATTCATAATAGGGAATATACTGAAGTATGATCCCACCATTCATGATCTGGTACTTATGAGACTGAATTGTATTTAGCAAATGTGCCTGACTCACCATTTGGCTAATGTGATATATAAAGGAGACCGTTCCAGCATTATGGGGTTATAGATTTAGAGCTTATGTGTCTAATATAGTCCAGGAATAGTCCCCAAACTCAAGGGAATGGGATTGATGCAGGACACTTCAAATACTCAGGATCATTGGCTCTGTACTCTCTACACTTGTAGAGAGTAAATGAAGTGTGGTGAATAGAGAGCTGACCTTGAGATCAGGAGGCCATGTTTCCAGTCTTGTTTCTTGATCCGTATTGGCCACAGATAATTCTTTTAAGCTCTCAGTGTAGATCAGTCAAACTGAAATAGAAAGAAGGGCCACCTTCCATAATGACCTCTGAAGGTAGCATATTAAGTTAGAGAATCAAATATTAACATTACTTGTATTCTATTGTATTCTTACTTATTTTGAGAAATGTTTCCCAATTTGTCTTAGTTTGATTCTGGCTGCACTTGGAATGCTATGTGTCGGATATTCTTTCTCTAGAAAACAAGTAGCAGAGATCTACTTTGATAGAGTAGTTTCCTCCCCTAGACTAATGAAATCACATGTCCCATTCCTATTGGAGGAATCTCCCAGATCTGTTCAAATCTAGCTTCAGATACTTCCTAGCTGGGTGACCTTGGGCAAGTCACTTGCCCTTGTTTGCCTCAGTTTCCTCATCTATAAAAGGAGTTTGAGGAGGAAATGGCAGACCCCTCCAGTATCTTTGTCAAGAAAACCCCAAAAAGGATCATAAAGAACCAGACATGATTGAAATAACTGAACAACACATTTGAAAAAGCACTTCAAGTGGATTCTTGGATCAAATACTAGAAGTTTCCTGCATTCTGTAGGCTGTCATAATTGCTCATACCAGATTGTAAGTCATTAACAACTTTTGTTACTATTAGCCACATGATAGGATGTGGAGCAAAATTGGATGGTGGAGGTGATGTCAATTGATATTTATTTCTTGCACTTAAGTGTTTCAAAGAGTTGGAGTCAGTGTGATATAGTGGCATGAAAATTAAAATGGAGTCAGAGAATCTGAGCTGAAATCCCAGCTTTTCTACTTACTCCCTAAATGACCCTGGGCCAAAGTTTTCTCATCTGAGAAATAATGGAGTTGGAGTGAGTGCCATCCTGTACATTCCCCCATACATAATCCCATCCATGAATAGTGTGTGACATAGCGATACCACAGATATGCAAAAGGATCGATAAAAATGGTGGGAGTCAGGAATCATGTGGAAGGTCATTTGTATGTTGGCTAAATTCAGCATAATAAGCTCTCATCAGAGAAGGTGCTGTGCTCTATGAGCGAATTGGAATTGATTTAGGCCAAAAGAAATGTAAGATGCACAAAATCAGAGAAGCTACCCCAAATGTTCAATTGTGTTCGACCTGTAGCGGAGCATTCTGAGCTCACATCGGTCTAATCAGCCACAGTTATACACACTGTAACTCAACTCTAACATAATGATGTGATTTGGTTCTCTTTGAGTACAAAGGACAAAGGACAACAACCAATCAACCAACACTGTAACCATAATCTAAAATAACATTAAATATATCCAAAAGAATGATTGAAAATTTTCTTACTCAGGTCCTACAACAACAGCATCCAGCCTGTTTGTTGCCCATCTTACAAAAGTGTCATAAGGGAGAAAGGCTGAAAGAAATAAACCAAATTAATGATCTTCAATGGAAATTAGAGATAACAAGTATAGATGTGACCTCAGGGACAAATTTGATTCAGGATGTACCTTAAAATAGTTGTCAAAATCATGTGCACACTATGATTTATATTGCCTCTTGTTGATGATAGCAAAAGTAACGATCAACTTTTCTTTAATAACTGGAGTTCAATTGACCAGCATTTATTAAGTATCTTCAAGAATTATAAGATTTAAAAAATTATTTTCATAATCTCCCTAGTTTCAAGAAAGGATAGCTTAGATCTTATCCAAGTGTCACTGTGGGAATAATTAGGTCTCTTTTTTTCCCCCCTCAGTATCAAGGAGAATATACCTAGACACATGCCCATTAAAGAAACCTTTAATCTGGAATAAAGGGATTCTTGGTATAGCTAGTGCATACGCGCACACACACACACAAATATATATATATATATTTATTATGCATGAAAATATGAATTACATTTGTTCTTTATCCTGGATATAATTTCCTTTTATATGCTTGTCTGTGTATTGTTTCTTATGCTATGTTTCTTATTAGACTGTAAGCTTCTTTAGGGCAGGAAATATTGTCTCTTTTTATATGCACAGCACTTAAACATTAGCCATCATATAGTAAGTGTTCAATAAATGTTTATTGATTCAACTGAATGAATTGAATTTTACACACACACACACACACACACACACACACACACACAGGGGCTGCTGCTAGCTGGGCAGTGAATAGGGCACTGGTCCTGGAGTCAGATGGACCTGAGTTCAAATCCAGTTTCAGACATTAACACTTATTAACTGTGTGACCCTGGGCAAGTCACTTAACCTTAATTGCCTCTCAAAAGAAAAAAAAATATGTATGTATATATATATATATGTTTAGAAAGTCCCTATAGGCAGGGATTACATTTTTTTTTACAATGTATCTTTAAGGTCAAGTATAACAGTTACAGACTTTCTAGACATTCAAGAAAATACTCATTGGTTTCTATCAATAAATAAACATTGCCCATCAAGTACTGTGAACCAGGAGTCATTTTAGCGATACAAAGACAAAAATGAAACAGTTTCTGTTGTCAAAGATCTGAGGCTTTTTTTCCGGGGAAATCACACAAGATAATAACTATTCCTGAGTCCTCTCTCCATGATAATAACAAAACGACAATGGAAACCTTAGAATAAGTAAAGGTATATGGAAGGCACACTTTGGACTTGTATATATAATGATAATTAGCCAGTTGGTGTGTAAGCTGAAGTAAATTCAAGGGTATCCTTCTAATCTCCATTAATTCTTTCTACTAATAGAATTGACTTTCCCTGTAGAAACACATGGTAAAATACATCATCACCAGCTCTGGGATTAGGGGTTTAGCTTTGGCATTGGGGCTACATACAGAAAACCAGTGTCAAATGACTTTTTTCCCCCAGAAGGACCTGAGTTTATTTTTATTCCAGGATTTTAAAATTTTTATTTTAAACTTAAATACAAAATAAAGAAAAAAATTGCCATACATACATATATACACACAAATATATCTCTGCCCCCCCACATTTATACATATATCTGTAATCACACACATATACATTTATATATATTTCCATAAAGTCACACTCTGATTACTTTCAATTGTTCTGTTTCTCTGAAGGGGGAGGCCATCTTCCTTTTTTTTTTTTTTTTTTTTTTGAGGCAATTGTGGTTAAGTGACTTGCCCAGGGTCACACAGCTAGTCTGTGTGTCTAAGGCCACATTTGAACTCAGGTCCTCCTGACTTCAGGACTGGTTCTCTATCCATTGCACCATCTAGCTGTCCCCCATCTTCCTTTTTTAAGTCCCTATCTTTCTATTATTTTTTTCAGTCCACCAGCTCATCAATTTCTATCCCACAGCAAAATACTGTAAAATATAAAATACCTCTTTGCAGAGGTCCCAAACATGCTAGCCATGTCAGGACCCTCTGTCCATTGGAACCTCTGTCCAGTGAGTGCCCTTCTTCTCCCTACTTTCGCCTATATTTTAACCTTGCTTCCAAACCCAATAATAAATCTCTTTTATCAATCTAGCTTTCGGGCTAATACATGCCTTTATTGGGGACTCACGCCGCTACTGCACTGAATCCAAGGGGGTTGCAGGGGAGCTCTGTTTGACTCCCTGTACCCTAAACCTGCCACTAGACCTCAACTAAACCCTAATCTCATTTAGATACCCCAAATCTAGACCTCAATACTACCTTTTCCCCCTCTTCCTCATCTCTTATCACTCAAGTACTTCCTGCGGCTTTCTCTTCTACCCTTGTCTCACATGATGAAGTGGCCTGACTCCTAACCAAGGCTAAAACATCTACTTATTAAAGCAGTCCTATTCCATTCTGTATTCTCCAATACACTAGCCCTTTGTGATACCCATTTTTCACTTATCTTTGATTTTTCTCTGTCTACTGACTCATCTTTTTACTGCTTCCAAACATACCCATGTCTCCTCTATCCAGAAAAAAAACCCTCACTTGATCCTAACATTCTATGAGCATTTTTTATTTTTATGTCTTCTGTCCTCATGATGTGATGCTAGTGGTGTGAGAATTGGGGTGGGGAATCCCCTCTGGTCAGCACAGGTCCAATGTGAAAGCATTCGTGAACCCAGAAATCTGAGGTAATAGGGAATTTTATTGGCCCTGAGAAGCCAGCTTTACTAGGAAGACAGACTCCTCAGTGGGTAAGGTCCTGTCAGGGAAAATGGCAAAGGTTAACACTGAGAAGAGAATATTTTCACAGTGGGCATGAATCCTGGCAGGCAGCTGTGTCAGGAAGAGAATTTTCTTGGCAAAGCATAATCCTGCTTTGGACTTCTGCAGAGATTTGGAGTTCAGAATTGTCTTTTATTAACGGTCTGAGGCTAGGGCTTCCATTCAAAATTGAATGAGAATCCCTCAATGTTGCCAATGTCCCCAGGCCTAGATTTCCAGCTGAAAAGAGAGCACTTATCTTGGAGTTTCAAGCCTCTCAATGGGAATATCAGATGGAGATCTCCAACTATATGAGATCACTTAATTGGAAGTTTGAGCTACTGGGAATGGTCCTGTGCTAATCTCTGGCCAGATAACTAGGAAGGTATGCTTTTCCCAGGGGAGAGCCTGAGACCCCAGTCTTTCTTCTTTTACAGATTAAAGGGACACAGTTTCAGGGTTCACCCCTAACACTCAGAAGACATATTTTCTAAAAACAATTTCAAAATTTCTCAAAGGTTACCTACATCCAACAGCTTTACTTTCTGTCCTCTCATTCTCCTCCTTAACTTCTTACAATAGTTTCTGAACTTATCATTCCACCAAAACTACTATCTCCAAAGGTACTAATTGCTGAGGTCAGGGTAGCAATTCCTAATTCAAAATAAACATGTGCCCAATTCACAATGACCATTCTCTTTGGCCATTACATCTTTACAATCACTCTATAGAAATAGGATAGTCTGGGACTTGGTTATGTCTGATATTAACTGGTTGAACTTCCTGACAAGAGAAGAGAATAAGTCCACACAAATGATTTCTTAGTCACCAAATCCAATAGTCTTTTCTCAATCCTCATTATACTTGACATCTCTGCAGCCTCAGACATGGTTGATCACTCTTTCCCCTTTGATATTTGTTCATATATCATACTGTCCTGGTTTTTCTTTTACCTATCTGATTATCCTTCTCTGTTCTCTTTGCTGGGTCATCTTCCGTATCATACTTTTTGTCTGTAGATGTCTCTCATGGTTCTGTCTGTGGTCTTCTCTTTTCCCTCTATATCACTTCACTTAGTGATCTCATCAGTTCCTATGAATTTCATTACCATCTCTGGGCATTTGCCTCTCAAATCTACCTTTCCTTCAATTTCTGCTGACCTTCAATCTCACTATTCAACTTTCTTTCTGACATCTTAGACTTGATGCTGTAGACAATCTAACCTCACATGTCCAAAATAGACTTTTTCATCTGTTCTTCTAAACTTTACTATTTTCTTAGATATTTTGGGGTTTAGGGACTAGATTTTTTTAAAAAAAGAATTATTTATATATATATTTTTTCAAAAAGCTAGGACAATTTACATTTCTATCTTCTTGCTCCTGATTCTTTGCTAAATTCCCCTGATACTTAGTCCACTGTCAGCAGCATAATAAATCTTTGCCCCCTAACTTGGGGACAAATTGAATTTGTGAATTCTTTTGCTATGCCTATGACACTGACCTGGAGACCATAATAGTGTTGGGGTGTCTTTTGCTTCAACATTTTTTGGCCCTGTATGGGGCCCAATTTTACATCCTCTTTGTTAAGGTAAGACCCCCTTTACCCCTGCTCTATAGTTAAGACACCCCACATACCTAGGAAGGCTTGTTGAGTTGTTGGACGCTTCACACTTGGCAAACTTTCGTTGATTGGGAATGCCTGGGCTTGGAATTTCTTGCAATTCTTAGTATAGTTCCCCCTTGACTAGGGAACCTTTGTCACCATTTCACCTTCCCTGGATGCTAGAGGAAGTGAGGTACTGTAAGACTAGAATTCTAAAGTTTGTAGGAAAGATGAGACAGTCCACCTCTACTCCTAAGGATCCCTCGGCTACCTCCTCATGCACTCCTATCAGGAGGCCCAAGAATTCCTTCTGGAATCACCCCTTATCGAGATCTGGACCTTATGTCTGAAAATGTTTCTTCAACTTAGTCCCCTCGCCTCGGGTCTCCTGGACATTCACCTCTTAAACCAGATTCTGAAATCTTCCAGCTCCTGGTCCTCAATCCCTCCCATACAAAGTGTGGGATTCCTTTTTCTCTCCCTCAGGACCCTGATTCAGCCACCCCTTGTAAACTCTGCCCATTGAGAGAAGTAGCAGGTTCTTGGGGTGGAACAGGTAGGGTGGATGTGCCTTTTCCCATGTTAAACCTTTCTAGATTAAGGAAAAACTTGGCCTTTATTTTCTGAGGACCCCACTAAATATATTGAAGTCTTTAAAGCCATCTCCCTCCAATTTGCTCTTACCTGGGGAGATATTAATGTTCATATTAACCCTGCTTCTTTCACTCTTTCATTTTGACTTTCACTCTTCAAGTTTTGAAATGACTGTTCTGCAGTTTTAGAAACAATGGAAATGTATTGGATGGAAAAGGGTGAACTTATCTGTGTCCTCCTTTTCTTCATTCTAGTTTTTTTGTTTGTTTTTGTTAACCTCCACTTTCCCCAAGTTAGTTGTTTTTTCCCTCATTACTTGTGAGCTTTGAATCTTCCAGATTCCAGGCCAGGAGCTTCCCAACTTGAATACCACCACTATCTAATCCTCAAACTCAACACCCCTGGATGTCACTGCTGCCATCTTCATGTTCCCCTTCCTCAGTCTGGACCCAGCTGGGCAGGGCTAACTCTAGGTCCCTTCTCAGCCTGAAGCAGCTCCAGAAGAAGGTGAGATCTTATCCTTTTGCCCTGAATGAATTTGGGTTCTGATTGCTTAAGGGGGGGAATGATGAGATGTAGCATCTGGATGTAGTGATAACCCTAAGGCTATCTGGCTTTGAGAGTACCACAAACAATGCTGGCTGTCATATAACACTCTGCTGGTCTGTAATAACAAAGCTTCTGAGAATTTAATAATGGATGAAACTTTTGGAACTCAACATTCCTCAATTCTACCTCTTAGACCACTCCTCAGTTCTACCTCTAAGCCAAAGAATTCAATAATGGGTACAACCACTCCTCAATTTTACCTCTAAGCCATAAAATCAGTGACTTAAAGAACCTGATCTTTTTTTTTTTTTCTTTCCCATAAATTATCTTCTTGCTCCTGATTCTTTGCTAAATTCCCTTGGAACTTAGCCTGCTGTCATTAGTGAAATAAATCTTTGCCCCTTAACTTGGAGATAAACTGAGTTTGTAAGATTCTTTCTCCATACCTTTGACACCAGATTGGGGATCCTCATATTGTTGAGGTGTCTTCTATCTCAATAATATGAGGAAAGATCTGTTTGATGCCCACCAGGTCTATTCTTTGAAAATTTCTGAGCCAAGAATGACAGGGAAAGATAATGGGGAATGTTGGAGGGGATGTGGGAAAACAGGGACACTGATACATTGTTGGTGGAATTGTGAACACATCCAGCCATTCTGGAGAACAATTTGGAACTATGCTCAAAAAGTTATCAAACTGTGCATCCCCTTTGATCCAGCAGTGTTTCTACTGGGCTTATACCCCAAAGAGATACTAAAGAAAGGAAAGGGACCTGTATGTGCCAAAATGTTTGTGGCAGCCCTGTTTGTAGTGGCTAGAAGCTGGAAAATGAAAGGATGTCCATCAATTGGAGAATGGTTGAGTAAATTGTGGTATATGAATGTTATGGAATATTATTGTTCTGTAAGGAATGACCAGCGGGATGAATACAAAGAGGATTGGTGAGACTTACATGAACTGACGCTAAGTGAAATGAGCAGAACCAGGAGATCATTATATACCGCAACAACAATACTGTTTGAGGATATATTCTGATGGAAGTGAATATTTTCGATAAAGAGAGCTTTAAATGATCAAAGATGGACAAAAGCAGCTACACCCAGAGAAAGAACACTGGGAAATGAATATAAACTGCTTGCATTTTTGTTTTTCTTCCCGGGTTATTTATACCTTCTGAATTCAATTCTCCCTGTGCAACAAGAAAACTGTTCGGTTCTACACACATATATTGTATCTAGGATATACTGTAACCCATTCAACATGTAAAGAACTGCTTGCCATCTGGGGGAAGGGGTGGAGGGAAGGAGGGGAAAAATCGCAACAGAAGTGAACGCAAGGGATAATGCTGTAAAAAATTACCCTGGCATGGGTTCTATCAATAAAAAGTTATTTTTAAATAAATAAATAAATAAATAAATAAATAAATAAATAAATAAATAAATAAATAAATAAATAAAAAAAAAGAAAAAGAAAATTTCTGAGCCAGATTGGGTTTATGGGCTTGTTTGTGGAAAGTTTTCATGGATTGTTTCTGGACTTAGTCACAATGAGTCTGGTGAGAGTGTTATGCCTCAGTTTCCCTGCATTAGTTTCCCTGAATTGTTCTGCCTCAGTCTCCCTGATGGCAACCCCCTTCCTGGTCATTAAGACATTTATTAGGGGTGGGAGCTCTGACCACTAGCATTCCAAAGAGTCATAAACCTCCAGAGGGCTTATCTCAATATTTGGGCACATCTTCAGACATCCTGACTCCTAGCCTCCCAACTTGTCAGAATTTATGATCCTTGCTCCTTACTTCCAACCTGTCAGAACTGAATTTATGGTTCTTTCCTGGAACTCCCACTCACCAGTGCTCTATCCCCACCTTGCCTTTGTTTCCCTGATCCCTGGAGCCCTATAAGAGTCTCTGGAATCCCTTGCTCCTTGCTGGATACTTAGAGACAAGAGTCTGATCCAGCTGGCTGGGGTCAACATGGATCCTGTTTTCCTTCAGTCCAAACTCTCCCTCTAATAAAATATTAAAAACGCTCTATTCTCTATCTTGCCTCAGTTTCTCCAGCATTACAAGAGGTTCTGCAGGTTCAGAATAGCTGAACTACTGGATTTGCCTTGGTTTTGGTCTCCTGTTTTATTCCACTGCAGGCTTATGTATAATCTATTGGTTAGCACTGCCCACCTCTGATCCTGTGCTCAGAATCATACAGCTTTCACTCTGGAACTTGTTTCTTATTCCTTACTAGACATGGTCCCTTTTTTCTTGGGACATTGCCAGAACATGTCTTTCTCTGTGGAAACTGTGATTTGAAACTGAGTAATGGGTTACACAACTGAGAGATGGCACCTGTAGTAGAACAGGGGTCCCCTGGGGTCTCTTTCTGCTTAGATGTTCCCTTATCATCTCTGAATGTTGGACTGTTCCCTGTCAGTGATGCCAGCAAAGTCAATGGACTTTGCTATTTCTAAATAACTATTTATCTATTTAATATATAATTTTATTATATAAAAATAAATACATATAAAATATAAAATAAATAAAAATATTATTAAATAACATTTATTTTGATAGACTGTGCTATTTCCACCTGCTGCAGTTGTATTGGGGCACAGCTGGTCGCCTCTACCCTAGTGATTGCTGATCTCTTTATCTTCCTAAACTTCCTGGGGTAGGAAAAATTACTGTGACTTTCTTAGCTTTGTCAATCAGAATTCAGCTTGACACATGTTCTAGGTCATAGTAGAGGAGGTTTTGGGTGAGCTGATGCAAAATTATTATCTCTTATTCTTTGGTCATAACTGTGTCTTTCATATAAATATTAGCAGGCATCTAGGGGAGGAGGTAGAGGGAATGGGGAGGAAAACTGGCATGTTTTGAAAATTAAAAAAAACTTCAATAAAAAATAAATATTGGTATGACTCTCAGTCTTTTGTCATATCCATTGTTTCTATATTCATGTATCATGACTTTTTAGACCATTTCTCAATTAATGGACATCTACTGTGCTTTCGGTTCTTTGTTACCACAAAATTTGCTATCAGAAACATTCCCTACCTGATTCCATTTTATCTAGTCTGTTTCATTGGTCTACTTTGCTATTTACTTAACAATATAAGATTGTTTTGAAGACTGCTGCTTTATGACAAACTTGAGATCTAGAAGTACTGTGCTCCCTTAATCCCTGTCTTTTCCTTTCCCCAATTGTTTTTCTTGATGTTCTAGATTTTTGTTCCTTCAACTTAGTTGTTATTGTTTTATTGAATCCTGTAAAATATCCCTTTGAAAGTTTAATTGCTAGAGCATTAAAATTTTAAATTAATATCAGCAGCATTCTCATTTTTGTCATATTGGCCCAGACATGAGCACTGAACAATTTTATAGCTATTTAAATTTAAAAAAATTCTTTAAATATATTTCTAGAATTGAATCTTTATATAAATAGTATGTGTACTTTGGTAGATTGATTCCAGAATATTTTTTGCATTTGGAAGCTAATTTGAATGTGATTTTTATTTCTTTCTTTGTTTCTTAGATTTTGCTATTACTATACAGAATTGTCTTGATTTTTCTGAGTTCACCTTGTAATGTACAGCTTTGTTAAAACTATTATTGGTATTTTTGATGATCCATTATAATTTTATAAGGTTGTTGTTGTTGTTGTTTATCCCTCAGTCTCAAAGAGGACCATGAATTGGATCTAAATGAGGGAAGACTGTATAAAGTCACTTGCTTCAGTTTCCCCTCCACAGCCATCTGGGTCCAGTGGCAGGATATACATCCAGATTACTGGAGATGGCCCTGGATGCAGTGGGAGATCTTGGCCCTTAAGACTAAGGTCTTCAACAGGTCTCAATTTGATTGAGGTTGTACCCATTCAGTAGTTAAGGCTGGATAGTAATTGAGGCAAAGAATCTCCTCTTTCACCTAGTCCAAAAAAAAAAAAAGTTTTAATTAAATAAATGTATGAATGAATCTGAGAGGGGAAGTCCTCGGGGTTTCTGACCAAAGCAGAAATGACCACTATTTACATTCAATCTGAGTCAATTGGGATCCAAACAATGACCAAATGGAGCTTGACCTAGCATCTATTGGTGGCCAATTAGAAATTGATTGGTTTTGGTTTAAAGCAGGGTCCTTCAGAAAGAAATCTAGCCAGTACACCATAAAAAAATCTTGGAAAGGTTCAACAAAAGGGGGAAAATTGCTTTTAAGAGCAGAATTCTTTCCAGGAATTAGGGATTTTGCCTATATAAGAATCCTATAAAGGAACTATAGGAATTTGCCTGTATTTACACCTCCAATTTCTTTCTGTTGACACTATTGTGAGCATTTCTAGAATTACATTAAATACCTTCATTACTACCTACATAATATCATGTCATAAATTTCAAACACATCAATTTGAGGGCACCTGAGATGCTGTTTTCCCTGAGATTAGTTGTCCTAGGAGCTGAAATTGCTCATTATAACTTTGTGATCAAGCAATGAGTCAAATATTCTTGGTGAAAGAAATGTTGGATCACTGGAATTGCATGCCTGTGATGTAAATGGTGTCCCCTTTAATCTTGAGGGGAAGGGTCGGAAAGGAACTTTTGGGGGAAGTGTGCTCCTGACTCTCAAACTCTTCCGGCCTCTGGGAGGGGCCACACCCATTCATGATAAATAATCTCATTTAAGTGGAAATCTTGGCCAGGTCATAATTTGTTGAATGAAAAAATTAGCCCTTTATCTCTTCAGCCTCAAACCTTAGAAGGTTAATAAAAGATGACTCTGAACCCCAAATCTTTGCAAAATGCCCTTCTGGACTTAGACCACTGGGTCTTTCTCAATGTAAACTTTTGTAGAAGTCCTAACAGGATTTTGCTCACTGATGAAAATATTTTCTTCTCAGTGTAAACCCATCTTTGGAAAATAATCCCACCAGGATTTTTTGCCCACTAAGAAAGCTATCTTCTTAGTGTAAATAAATCCCCTTTTGCCACAAACTTAGGGTTTGCAAATTCTTTTGCAAAGAACCTGTGACATGGACCAGAGTGCATCTCTTACTCTCAATTCTCACATCTCAACACTTAGAGAGAAATAGTGCATTATAGTCCCATTCCTGAAATTCCTCATACTGAAAATGAGCAACATGGGAATATTCAAATGAAAGATTATAATGCATTAGGAAAAATCAATATATTAATCTGAAACTTTATAATGACTTGAAATAAAGTCCAAGAGAATTTGTGGGACAATGAATATGGGTGATGATTGTGGGCTTCCTATATATGACAGATTTTTATTTCACTGAATGCCATACTTCATTGGGAAATGGAGGCTAAGAAATGTTAGGTGACATTCTTAAGGTCGTGGGAGAAAAGATTCCAACTTGAGCTCTGTTGACTACAAATCGAACAGGTTCAAATTATGACGCATTACAGCAGGGTCACAGTGGCTTCGTAATGGACATAAAAGGAGAAAGAATCACTGGGATTTTGAGTGTAATCAAACATCAAAATGACAGTAAAAGAAAAATAGATGAGGGTGGAAGAAAAAGAGAGAATTCCTAAAATATCTTTTATACTAAAAAAATTTTAGATGTTTCCTTTAAGCACATAATCTATGCCATCTATAGTTTTACATGTAGCTGCCAATAGCTAATAGGCAGTTGTGTCTCCTGCTGAATAAAGATATTTGACAGGTATTATCTGATTGATTCAACCTAAAAGGAAATCAACTACATTGTAAAATTGGAAACTAATAGATTATACCTCCTTCCTTTTTTTTTTTTTAAATCAGTAATGATTAGAAATATAAATGGAAGAAAATTCTTATCTTACCATAAGTTGAGAAATTTCAATAAAAGAACGAATCATCCTTATGTTCCAGGATTGTTCACAGTTTGCTGAGTAAGTTGTATGCATATACCAAGCCAGAAGAGCACAAGAAATCATAAGGCACACAGTTTTGAGTCCCATGGTGTTAGCCAGACCTTTTCATTCAGATGAACACACTGACTTTTATATATCCCGATAAGTTGTAATCAGTTGAAGGTTTATTTTTAGAACACTTTGTCCTTGTAATTTTTAATTTGCCACATGTCCAGCTGGTATTACAAATGTTTTGTGATATCACAAAAGTTAGGCAATCATGTTAATGAGAAGAAATGAATAGCATGTGTTTTAAATCACACAGTTCTAAGATTGTTAGTCAAATTTCATTCAAGTAATGGCACATACTGTGTGCCTTCCACGTGATTATTAGTAAATAGACATATTACTTAAGTAATTGGATAAGCTCATATAGACACTTTACCTATAAATGGAAGCAAAAAAAAAAAAAGAGGACTTAGGTATTAGAAGGAAGAAAAATGGCTTATGTGTTGAACTCAGAGAGGTGAATAAAGCAGTCAGTAGAACTGGTTTTTACTGCAATTGTAGAGACAAAGGGAATTATGTAATATTTCATGGAATGGTTGGTTGTTTCACCTTGCAGAGTTCACTAGTGAAGATCACTTGAGCTTATCTATCAAAGCTTTGCATTTACTTTTCCAATTCACATGAACACTAGCAGGTTAGATTCCCCAAGTGTAGCTGGCTACATCTTCTTAATATTTTAGGAGTATTCTTGAGAGGTAGGGGATATATTTATTTCTTTTATTTGTTTGTTTTTACATTAAAAAAAACATATATTTTTTTCTTCCATTATCATAGTATTCCATCCCCACTCTCCCTGAGATTCATCCGATATGGATGGATGTCTTTTAAATTCTATTTGAAAAAGCAACTCTTCAGGGATGTTCCCCCCTAATATCAATTGGCAAAATTCTCTTCAACATGATCAGTTATTACAAAGGGTTACTTATTGAAAACATATAACAAGATCTAAAATGTAAAAATGTCTTCAAAACTGGAATACTGTTTAAAATATCACCTCCATCCTTAAAAAGAATGAACTTAAAGTCAAAGTATGTGTTGCAAAACTTGCCCTATCATGTTCACTACCGAATGTGGTATTGCCACTGAATGGATACATTCCCTTGATGCAGGATACAGAGTCCCTTGAAGGTCAAATAAGACTTACTTTGTGTCTGTTTGTGCATCTTCAGAATTGCCTGTCTGCAAACTCCATTTCTAGATCTCTAGTTGCTTGTTCTCTGAAGCTTTGGAACTCTCACAAAGCCCTGTACCAAAGGAAAGGAGATGCAAAGATGTCCTTTCCTAGTCCTGTTTTTCTCATGTACTTTTGGGTTTCCTGGCAGCCCAAGGAGAGAGGAGGCCCAAAGCCCTGCCCCTGATAACTAGTGGGTTGAGGTTGGAGAGAGAGAATAATAAAGTCAAAGTAGGGTAATAATCCATGAAGGTCCTAAGGATTGGAGAGAAAGGAGGCAACTAAAAGGTTGAGGAACAGTAGGAAGAAGGAAGAGTAGGGAGAGATAAAGTGATAGAGGGTTATGGTCAGATGGGGAATGTCAGAGTTTCTACTTAGGAAAGTGGAACACTTATAGCTGATGGAAAAATCTGATGTGTGACCAATTTTATGTGAGGCATAGGTGGAAAGAAATGTAACTAATGGAACATCAAGAGGCTAGAGAATTTGAAAGAGCATCTACATGAATCTAGTAAAGGGCGAGGCAGGATTGTGAAGAAGAAGATGGTAGATCTCCCTAAGAAAGCATGGAAAATTATGTGGGGGTCAGCATGCTATGGAAGATATAAAAATGCGCATTTACATGAATCTCACCCAAAAAAGGTTACTGAGTAGAGGAAAAGGGGGAATCTGGAAATGACGATGAGGAGCAAAACCTACCTGGCAAGGTTGTTATGAGGAAAATACTTTACAAATCTAAAACAGCTACATCTTTGTGAAATATTATTTGTACCCCAACTCTTCCTTTTCTTTGTTCTGTGATAGTCTCTACATTTTCACTATCTATTTCAATACAAATTTAATACAAACCATTAAAGAGAAACAGACAAGAAACAGCAGAACTATGAAAAAACTTTCTTTAGAAATTAACTTCTTAGATTTTAAATTTGGTTTTATTATCTACTCACCCTTAGCCTTCTATGCTTGAATCCAGACCTTCTTATGGAGTCATATTTTTGCAAATTCTTTTGCCATGAATTTGGCAGTATCTCACAGTATTCTGAAATTTATTTGTATAGCTGTCACTCAGGCTATGGGAGTTTACTCTTTGGCAGGCATTTCTTTTTTTTTTTTTTTTTTTCTTTCCCCCAGTTTCTTTTTTTAAATATCCCATTTATTTATTTCCCTTACATTTCTTTCTCTTTTTTAATTAAAGCTTTTTATTTACAAAGCATATGTATGGGTAATTTTTCCAACATTGACCCCTGCATAACCTTTTGTTCCAAATTTCCCCCTCCTTTCCCCCACCTCCTCCCCTAGCTGGCAGGTAGTCCAATACATGTTAAATCATTGAAATACATATTAGATCCAATATATGTATACATATTTATACAATTATCTTGTTGCACAAGAAAAATCAGACCAAGAAGGAAAAAAAGAAAAACTGAGAAAGAAAACAAAATGCAAGCAAGTAACAACAGAGAAAGTGAGAATGCTACCTTGTGTTCCATACTCTGTTCCCACGATTCTCTCTCTGGGTGTAGATGGCTCTCTTCATCACTAGCAGGTATTTCTTAATCCTCTTCTGATCCTCATCTACCCACTTATTCTAGGCAGTATTCTTCTTAGACTTACTAACCATTTACTGATCAAGTCCTTTCTACTTCTCAAAAACTCTAATGAGAATGACTCTTATTTGGATCACCAAGCTAACTTCTTCATTTGGATGTTGATCATATCCTTAAATCATTTCAGCTTTCATGGGGGAAGCCTCCACATTTTGGTCCTCAGAAAATGTTTGATGTTTGAGTTTGACTTTTCCCTTTACTCTCATGGGTTCATTGGATACTATTCTCATAGAATTATGATTCAAATTTCAAATTTATAAGATATATTAGCAGCCTTTCAATCTATCACATAAAAAAAGAAATCCCTATCAAAATATACAAGAAGACACTGCTTAAAATCATATACTTACTGGGAATCCTTTATCTTCCAAGGCATTCCGTCAACTCCATCTGTTAAGATATTTTTCCTGACAATTCTAAATTGACTTAATTACACCTTCTATTCATTGCCCCTTGTTCCGCTCTTTGGTACCAAACTGATGAAGTTTAATCTTTGTTCTTCAAAATGGCCCTTTAGATACCTGGAGAGAGGTAACTTGTCACCCCATCCTGACCACTCCAAGCTTTCTCTTCTCTAATGTAGACATCTCCAGTTCTCTCAACTAATTTTCCTTCACCATTCTAATTGCTCTTTTTTTGTGCTCTTTAGTTTATCATTGTCATTCTTAAACTATGTGCCTAAAACTAAAGACAATATTCTAAGTGTTACATAGTCCTGTCAGAATATAGGGCACCATCATGTCCTAATTCTTGGAAGAGATGACTCTCTTGAAGATTACATGGGGATTCTGTTTCGTTGTTTTGTCCTGATCTATATCCAACTTGAAACCACTAAAATCCAATCCTGTCTAACTATGGCTCTCATTTCCTATATTTGTGAAACTTTAACATATTTAACATGTATTGATCATCTTGCCATCTGGGGAAAGGGGTGAGGGGAAGGAGGGAAAAAATTGGAACAAAAGGTTTGGCAATTAATACTTATTACCTGTGTGACACTGGCCAAGTCACTTAACTCCAATTGCCTCACCAAAAAAAAAAAAAAAAAAAAAAAAAGAAAAGAAAAGAAAAATAGAAAAGTCCTCCAACTTTTGGTGGAGCAAGAGCAAGAACAAGGAGGTTCTGACTACAGTCAAGCTAGCAGTCAGTCAAGCATTGTCTTCAGGACCATCAGATGATGACTTCAAGATAGTGGTCTCAGTATCGTGCACTCATGCCTCCTGGAGTCTGTGCACTTGTAGCAAGAGATTCCCACTGGGGATCTGGAAGAGATGTCCCCAGATAGTGCTACCAGGTGCTCAGCCCTAAAAGGACTGTCCCAGGGTTCTGATCATCAGAGCCACTGACAGGTACAAGTTCTACCACAAGAAAGACTCAATTACCCCTACTGCCCCAGATTAGGGAAAACAAGTCCAGGAAGCTGCAATCAGACTTACTGCCACACTGTTAAAAAAGATTTTGGGAGAGAGAGGAGGCAGTCATCCACTTACAGCCATGGAAGTGGGGTGCTTCAGTTCTCTACATATGGGTGTAGGGCTCCCAGAGCTAGGGCAGTGGTCTGCAGCAGGCACAAAGCAGAAGTGGGGATGGGTAACTGTGATCCATGTGGCCCCGGTGCAGCGACACCTCCCCTTAACCTGAAAAGGGGGAAAATCAATGTATAGAGGAAGAAATCTGTGGTAATGGGCAAAGAATAGGGGGTTTGTATTGCACAGAGATATCAAGGATGCGGGGGTAGCTTTTTATCCCTTACAGACACCTCAATGGAGAGGGTGTATACAGCTGGCAGGATGAGCTCTGCAGCTCTCTAGTGTGAGCATGGAAAGGAGGCTCCTGTATTCAAGAGTAAAGCAGTAGCATAGATGAGCAAAATATTTTTGAATAGATAAACAGGAAGGAATAGATTGCTGCCACACTTTGCACAACCTGATTGGCCACCATTGTTTCCCAGACTATCCCATTAATTGTGCCAATTGAGTTGCTAATAAATTTATGGAATTATTAATCGAGACTAAAGGAATGGGACCATAAAGGAGTCACTTGTGAATGTGGGGCAGTCATGCCCTGTTTTTTGGATATTTACTGGGAAAAACCATGATGGCAGCAAGTGGGAAGTAATGCTCCAATTACATTTTAAAAAGATCTAGGACACAAAGGCAAATAGCAAAAGGGAAGAAAGAGTACAGAGGCCAATAGCATGGGGATAGGAGGTAGGGTGATGGATGGAGGCAGGGCAGTATGGGGAAGAGAATGGGAAGAAGGAGGGAAACAGAGGGTCACTTATGGAACCATGGGTCAACACTGGGAGCACTGGGACAGCAGTAGCCGACAGTAGCACATCCAGTAGCAGATAGAGTCATGCCATGGGGAGGTCTCATTTTTAGAGGGTTTTGATAGTAGGGGACAGACTAATTCTTATTTGTGCCATCTTAAGTTACTTTATTAATATATCCACATCATCTCAAAATCATCACTAACACCTAGGATTGATTCATCAGTCTAAAATTGCTAGTGCTTTATTGATCATTTTTTAAAAAATAATTATAACTTTTTATTGACAGAGCCCATGCCTGGATAATTTTTTACATTATCCCTCGCACTCACTTCTGTTCCAACTTTTCCTTTCCTTCTCTCCACCTCCTCCCCTAGATGGCAAGCAGTCTCATACATGTTAAATATGTTATAGTATATCCTAGATACAGTATATGTGTGCAGAACCGAACAGTTCTCTTGTTGCACAGGAAGAATTGGATTCAGAAAAACAAAAATGCAAACAGTTTACACTTATTTCCCAGTGTTCCTTCTCTGGGTGTAGCTACTTCTGTCCATTATTGATCAACTGGAACTGAATTAGATCTTCTCTTTGTCAAAGAAATCCACTTCCATCAGAATACATCCTCATACAGTATTATTGTTTTTTTTTTTTAAATTTAATTTTATTTATTTATTTTTAAAAAAATTTTTATTTAATAATTACATTATATTGACACTCGTTTCTGTTCCGATTTTTTTCCCCCTCCCTCCCTCCACCCCCTCCCCTAGATGGCAAGCAGTCCTTTATATGTTGGATATGTTGCAGTATATCCTAGATAAAATATATGTTTGCAGAACCGAACAGTTCTCTTGTTGCGTAGGGAGAATTGGATTCAGAAGGTATAAATAATCCGGGAAGAAAAACAAAAATGCAGATAGTTTACATTCGTTTCCCAGTGTTCTTTCTTTGGGTGTAGCTGCTTTTGTCCGTCATTTATCAATTGAAACTCAGGTCTCTTTGTCAAAGAAATCCACTTCCATCAAAATATGTCCTCATACAATATCGTTGTCGAAGTGTATAATGATCTCCTGGTTCTGCTCATTTCACTCAGCATCAGTTCATGTAAGTCTCGCCAGTCCTCTCTGTATTCATCCTGCTGGTCATTTCTTACAGAACAATAATATTCCATAACATTCATATACCACAATTTACCCAGCCATTCTCCAATTGATGGGCATCCATTCATTTTCCAGTTTCTCGCCACTACAAACAGGGCTGCTACAAACAAAAAATAAAGTTTAAAGAAAAGTTTTCAATCTGCCTTAAGATTCCATCAATTCTTTCTCTGGGGGTGGATAGCATTTTTCATCATAACTCCTTCTGAATTGTCTTGCATCATTGTATTGCTGAGAGCAAGTCATTCACAATTGATTATCATACAACTTTGTACAACTGTACTTTGTACAGTATTCTCCTGGTTTGCTTATCTTTGTATCAGTTCATGTAAAGTCCAGAACATCTTGGTTCTCATTTCTTATAGTACAATAACATTCCATTACAACCACATGCCCCAACTTGTTCAGCCATTCCCCAATTGACAGACATGCTCTTAGTTTCCAATTCTTTGCTACCACGAAAAGAGCTGCTAGAATTATTTTCGTCATATAGATCCTTTTCCTTTTTTATATCTCTTTATAATAGTAGACAGTGAAGGGATCCTTGGATTCCTGGAGCATAACTTCTTGCTTTATAATCTGGAAAATTTCAGTCAGCATTTGATGAGCAATGGAACCTTCCACCTTGTAAATCTCACCTGGAAGAGAATCAGCACCTGGTGATTTACCACATGATGTGGTAATTCAAAACCTTTTCCTCAGTTGGAACTTCAACTAGGAATTTCAATTGATTTCAATAATTGATTTCAAATAAACGGTCAGTAACTTCAACATTGATTGATGATGGTCTGTTGAGAACACCATGGAAGTGTTCAGCCCATCTCTCAAAGACCATGTCCTTATCACTAATCAGTGTGTCACCATCAGCACTGAGCAGCTGAGATGTGCCATAGGTCTTTGGCCCATAAATAATCTTTAGTGAAGCATAAAAATGCTTAGTACTGTTACTATGAGCATAAAACTGAATTCCGTCTGTCTTTTTACTGAGCCAAGAATCCTGCTTCTCTCTAAATTTCAATTGTACTTCACTCTGGAATTGAATGCTACCTGCTTAGGGAAAAGTAAACTTGCCAGGGATGTCCACATTGATAATGAGATTCACACACACATTTCCAGAGTCAGCTCAGTGTTTGGGAGGTTCTGAAGGAAAATGTGGGAGAGGGCAGCATGAGTCTGATTACCAGGCTAAGGGTCTACAGAGCTGTTGCGCTGACCTCATGTTGTATACCTGTAAAACCTGGACAGTATACCAACTCCATTCCAGGAAACTGAATCGCTTCCATTTGAATTGTCTTAGGAATATTTTGAAGATCGGCTGGCAGGAAAAAATACCAGACAAATTATGCCCAAAAAGTTATCAAACTGTGCATACCCTTTGATCCAGCAGTGTTTCTATTGGGCTTATACCCCAAAGAGATACTAAAAAAAGGAAAGGGACCTGTATGTGCCAAAATGTTTGTAGCAGCCCTGTTTGTAGTGGCTAGAAACTGGAAAATGAATGGATGCCCATCAATTGGAGAATGGCTGGGTAAATTGTGGTATATGAATGTTATGGAATATTATTGTTCTGTAAGAAATGACCAGCAGGATGAATACAGAGAGGACTGGCAAGACTTACATGAACTGATGCTAAGTGAAATGAGCAGAACCAGGAGATCATTATACACTTCGACAACGATATTGTATGAGGATGTATTCTGATGGAAGTGGATTTCTATGACAAAGAGACCTAACTGAGTTTCAATGGATAAATGATGGACAGAAACGGCTACACCCAAAGAAAGAACACTGGGAAACGAATGTGAACTATTTGCATTTTTGATTTTCTTCCCGAATTATTTTTACTTCTAAAAATTGGATTCTTCTGAATCCAATTCTCCCTGTGCAACAAGAGAACTGTTCGGTTCTGCAAATATGTATTGTATCTAAGATATACTGCAACATATCTGACATATATAGGACTGCTTGCCATCTTGGGGAGGGGGTGGAGGGAGGGAGGGGAAAAATCGAAACAGAAATGAGTGCAAGGGATAATGTTGTAAAAAATTACCCTGGCATGGATTCTGTCAATACAAAGTTATTATTAAATAAAATAAAATTAAAAAAAAAAAAAGAAAAAATACCAAACACTAGTCCACAAATCCACCAACAGTGCATTGGTGTCCCAATTTTCTTACATCTCCAAGATTTGTCATTTTCTTTTTCTATCATCCTAGCCTATCTGAGAGGTATAGTGTAGAGTGTACCTCAGAGTCATTTTAAAGTGCATGTCTCTAATCAATAGTGACTGAGAACTTTTTAAAATATAATTATAAATAGCTTTAATAATTTTGTCTGAAAACCTATTCATCACCTTCAGTCATTTCTCTATTGGGAAATAGATATTCTTTTCCTTATTAATTTGATTCAATTCTCTATGTATTTGAGAATGAGGCCTTTATTAGTAAAATTTGACATAATTTTTTGTGATGACTAATTGTGTATTTCTCACCATCCTATTTCCCCCCTGTTTCTCTATGGCTCTGTCTCCTTCCTCTTTTACTATGTTCATTCTCAAAAGTGTTTTGCTTCTAATTACTGTCACCTCCAATCCAACACTACTTTTATATTTTTTCCTTCATGCCTTTTTGTAATGTAAGATAGATTTCTATATTCAACTGAGTATATGAGAGTAAGATTCAAGTATCACCCTCACATCTCTTCCATCTTCCCCCAACACATTAATCTTTCTCTCTTCATAATTTTATGTTTTTAAAGATACCTTCTTATCATATTTAACTCGAACTCATTTTCTCCTGATGTCAGGGCTGGTGCTCTACCCACTGCGCCACTTAGCTGCTACTCCACAAATTTTTTTTGAGCCTGAGATTAATTCACTTTTTTTTTTTTTTTGAGGCAGTTTTTGTTGATGTGGCAGTTTTGACTTTGCTGTCTTCTGAGTTTGTGTTTTGATCTTCTGTGCCACTGTAGCAATTTTCTGTAGTCAGATTTCTTTTCTGTTGTTTGTTCATTTTTGCAGCCTATTTTAAAAAAAAATTTAACTTTATATTAAAGCTATACTGTGCTCATGGTTTTTTGTGCAACTGGGTTATTTTTTTTAAAGGTCTAGCATCTTTTAAAAAAACTTAAGTGGAAAATAAGAAAAAATTGAAAAAGAGAAAGATTAAATAAAAAAATCAAAATAACATTATCATGTGCCCAGTTGAACATCAAAGAGGATTCAAAATATGTAACAAGAAATTTCCATATAATAATAGAAGGCATTATATTCATAATTGTCCATCTTTTCTTTGCTTCCTTGTAGTTTTTATTTTGTTGTCTTCTATGCACCCTTCCTCCATCCCTTTCCTTTTCTCTTTTCCCCCCAAGCAAGCTGCACTAAGCATGGATTTATTTATGTTCACACAAATACACATATCTGCATACATTCAAACATATACCAATGTAGAAATACACATACTATGTACCTACACACACACACACACACACACACACACACACACACACACATACAAATGCATATATCTAAAACAATATTAAATATAGTGTTCTTTTTTTTTTTTTTTGAGATGATCATTGAACCTATAAAAGTTTTTTTTAATATTTTTATTTTATTTTATAATAACTTTATATTGACAGAATCCATGCCAGGGTAATTTTTTTTTTACAACATTATCCCTTGCACTCCCTTCTGTTCCGATTTTTCTCCTCCCTCCCTTCACCCCCTCCCCTAGATGGCAACCAGTCCTATATATGTTAGATATGTTGCAGTGTTCTTCTTCTTTAAAATATAATGGTTCTCTCTGGGAGCAGGTTTCTCGGGAAGGTTTTCTGGAGTCAGCCTTAGTTTCAGTTAAAAGTAATAATCACCCAAATGCAGCCAGGTGTTAAAAGTTCAGATCTTTTATTGCTTTCTCCAAAATAGCCCAGTTAGTTTTTCTTAGAGGCCTATCCTTCTCCTTGGTTCTAAGAGCTCTTGTAGCTTCGTCCTTTGCTTCAGCCTCCAGCCAGCACCAAGGTAAAAGTTGTAATGAATCTTTCTTGCCTCCGAGAGAGGGCTTCTGGCTGAACTCACTTGACGCTCCCCTCTCAATCTAATTCAGCTGAACTCCCTTGAATTATCTAATTTAGCATGATTCAGTATGATTGATCTTATCTTACAAGGAACTGTCCATTCATATCTTTTATAAGGCTCAGCTAAATTAACACTGGGAACTGAAAAGGTAAATCTTTTCATATCCTCCTTATCTAGCGGGATAGAATAGAAACAATCCTTGATGTCTATTACCCAAAGAGGCCATTCTCTGGGTAACTGAGTAGGAGATGGAAGTCCAGGCTGAAGAGTTCCCATAGTTTCCATCTGTTCATTTACCTTTATTAAATCAGTCAACATCCTCCATTTTCCAGATTTCTTTTTTATAATAAATACTGGAGAATTCTAAGGACTTAGAGAAGATTTTAAGTATCCTTGGTCAAGTTGCTCTTGCACTATATAACAGTGTTGTTACTGTGTACAATGTTCTCTTAGTTCTGCTCACTTCACTTAGCATCTCCAAGCCTTTATGAAATCATCCTGCTGATTGTTTCTTATAGAACAAAAATATTACATTGCTTTCATATACCATAACTATTCCAGCCATTCCTCAATTGATGGGCATCCACCCAGTTCCCAGTAACTTGCTACTACAAACAGGGCTGCTACACATATTTTTGCACATGTGGGTCCTTTTGAATTTTTTATGATCTCTTTGGAATACAGACACAGTAGAGACACTGCTGGATTAAAGCATATGTAAACTTTGATTAGTCCTTTGGACATGGTGATAGAGTCTCTTCTAAATTTCATTTTGTTTCAGATCATTGAGTATTACTTCTACTATTTTAAAAAATAAATTCTATTCCTGACTATAATTATCATGTTTGTATATAACATGTTTATACATAATTTCCTATCCCTGCTAGGGGATTATCCCTAGCTAATAAGAATTATCCCTGCTAATTCTTCCCTATTTTAATTATTTTATTTTTTATACCTGTTAAATTGTCTTGCTATTAATTTTCCCCCCAACCCTGTCATGAATTCCTCCCTTATCTTCTAGCCCTATCCTTTATCCCTTCACCATTAATCTACACATTTTATCCCACTGTCACTAATTCACATACCCTTTGTACCACATCTTATCCTATACCCTTTCCCCCTACTTCTTTATTCCTTTCCCATTAATCTACATTGTTGATTTATACACTTTTTTATATCCACCTTATCTGATTCACTCCCCCTGTATTTCTTTATAGAATTTGGAGGGTGTTATACCCTTCTTATTTTATGTATGTATTGTTCCCTCTTTAATCCATTCCTTATGGAAGTAGGTTTTCAGAACTATCAGCCCTTATCTAATTCCTCTACTATTGATTTCCCAATCTAGTTTTGGGCATCTGTAAGTTTTCAGTTCTTACAAGGGTGCTATGGTCTAAGCAGATGTATGTTTACTATTCTCCTGGCCTGTGCTCTCATCTGAGAGAGTCCACAAGAACTATTTTCTGCCCTGGAATTGCTCACGAGAAGTGTCATTCTTAAAAATGAAAACTGAATGGAAAATACATGGGAATGTATTTTGGGAATACATGGGAAGACATCCGCAACTACATTCTATATTTTCTTGTTTCCTGTTTATTTCCCCATGTTCATAAAATCTTCATAAGAATAGATCAGGAGGAACCTTGGTTCAGTGAGAGGATTGCTGGGTATGGAATAGGGTTTTTCTCCAACCTCTGACACTTTACTTGCTCCCTGGGACTAGCAACTTCACCACTTTGTCTCCCTTTCCTCTTATGGAATAAAAGATTAATTAAGATGAGTTGTAAGGTCTCTTTCAACTTCCACTGGGGAAAAGATGACAAAGAAAAAAGTGTGCTTTTAGAGATACAAATTTTCTATAATAGATTACACTTTCCCAATCATTTAGTTGACTGAAGGATATAGAAACTACAAGAGCCACCAGAATTTATGTTTATTCATTACAATATGGCAACAGCATACAAATAGTGTCTTCTGGGAACTCTACCATGAGGTGGCAGCAGTGTCTCAGGCAATAGTGAAGGCTACAGTGACTTTTCCCTTTTCTGTGATAATTGTCTGATCGACCCCATACTGAAACATGAACTTTTCATTGTTTTGCTATTAAAAACATGTTTTTGATTAATCGGAAAATAACAACATTTTTATTGTAATAAAATTATATTGATATATATATTTAGGTTTCTCACTCTATTCCCCTGATCCTCCAACTGTTCCCACACTTCTGGCTGAACCTCATGGAACATTAAAGAATAAAAAAGAGAGGAAAAAAATGACATTGACCAAAATCAGCTTATACATTGAAAATATTGATTTACATTTGCCCTCCACACCCATAGTCTTCCATACCTGCAATGATATTGGTATAGGACAGGGAGAAAAATTCCTCTTACCCCATTTCTTGGGGTCCTGCTTGGCCATTTCAGTTTCAGTGTATTCAATTTCTCCTATCTTTTTGGTGCTGGTATTTCTATTTACAATGTTGCAGTCAATGTCTACATCATTTTCCAGGTTCTGCTGACTTGTCTTTGCCTCAGTTGTGCTGCGAGTCAACATGGTGCAATGGAGGGATTTGCTCAGGATATTCTCATCTCAGATGCCTCAAAACCTCAGATATTCACTAGCTGTGTGTCCGTGGGCCAGTTACCTTAATCTCTCTGGGAAGCATTTTCCCACAATTTCATTCATATGCTGAAGCAGTGGGAAGGCATGACATCTCTTGAAAAATAATTTTTCTACATTTCCCTACTTCTCTTGATTTTTTTCAGTTACCATTTGTTGCCTACAGCAGAGATTCGAAGACACTCCATTCAGAGATCCTTTCCAGAAATCCTTTTGTGATATTAACTCACAGTAGGGAGGTGACCCAGAATCATCAAAGAGCACCCCAAAAGGAAGGCAAATATTATTATTAAATTCAATAGAGGTTCAACCGGTTTCAGTTTGCTCTAGAAGACCAGCCTGGTTAAGGTGAGAAAAACTCATATGTAGAAGCTTGGACTTCATCAGGATTATGATTGTTCCCAGATAAGCTGCTTCAGTCATATTGTAAGGGCTAGGAACTACATCATTAGAGGAAGTAGCCTTCTAGATGAATTCACGTGTCCTTGAGGTTTTTATTCAGAGATGAAATCCATTCTAGAGGGGCAGCAAGATGGCACAGTAGAAAGAGCACTGGCCCTGGAGTCAGAAGGACCAAGCCAAGTACATGATTTGGGCTTTAGTGGGTTTTCATTTTTATCAAAAGGGAAACTGAAACTCAGGGATAGAAGAGGACCCTTTAGAGAAAATGTCATTAATACTACCAGGTGAGACTCAATTTATCCAGATATCTTGAAGCATCCTTTTGGAAAGTTTGATTGAAGAAGATATAGTAAGAATAGCTGATGTGTGACTCATTCTTCCACAAGTTCATTCGCCATCCAAAAGAAAATAGGTAGGGTTTTTGATTCCCAAGGCCCCAGCTACCTTCAAGTCACTAAGGGATATCTCCAGGCATTGTTTTTCAATTGTTGATAATTTATCAAAAATAACTGAGGTATGGCCAAGTTAGGACTGTTTTAAAAAGATTCTTGTACAATTTCATTTCATTTTTAAGAACATTTCACACTTAATCCAAGGCTTATATATGAAAGCTTATATGATTGAAATTGATTGATGGATTTATGATCAGTTACTTGATGTAGGGTGGGGTTGTGGAAATCAATCACCTCATCCTTACAGCAGCGTAGTACAGTAGGTTGAGGTATATAGGAAGGACAGAACCTCAGGTGTGAGGACTTGCTAAGCCTTTATCAGGGCTGCTCATCTTCCTTTGGGGTCTACCTTCACCTAACTTTTACTTGTGGCTCCAAGAATCTGTAGCATGTTCAATGTCCACACTCTTGTAAACCATCTTAGGAGAAAAGCTGAACCAGACTGAGAATAAACAACAGCTCCCAAATCTGTTGGTGAGTTAGGGGGGTGGCTATCCCAAGCATGTTGAAGACCAGCAAATTAGAACAATTTGTTCCAACGGCTGTGAATTAGGTGCTGTGGGGGCACTTAGAGCTTAATCTGGCATTGAAGACAAAGAGGTTATCCACTGCATTTTGGGCCATGGCCAATCATCTTTACTTTTGTGTTCCCACTGGACTCAGGAAAAGAGATTAAGGTTGATGACTTTGTGCAACTCTGCCTCACTTAAATACAATTCACAAGTCAAGACATCACCCATGATATTACTGGTCCTCTTTGAAAATGAAGGACAAAGAACAACAGCATAGTGGGTTATATTACTAACTTAGATTCACTATAATTTACCAAATGGAGAAATAAAAATCAATACTAGGCATAAATTTTCATGTAAGGCAGCAGGATTATCTTCCCAATATGGAGGGTCTTTTTTTTGTTTTTGTTTTTGTTTTTGTTTTTTTGTTTTTTAAATAACTTTTTATTGATAGAACACATGCCAGGGTAATTTTTTACAACATTATCCCTTGCACTCACTTCTGTTCCAATTTTTCCCCTCCCTCCCTCCACCTCTTCCCCCAGATGGCAAGCAGTCCTTTACATGTTGAATGGGTTGCAATATATCCTAGATACAATATATGTGTACAGAACCGAACAGTTTTCTTGTTGCACAGGGAGAATTGAATTCAGAAGGTAGAAATAACCCGGGAAGAAAAACAAAAATGCAAGCAGTTTATATTCATTTCCAGTGTTCTTTCTCTGGGTGTAGCTGCTTCTGTCCATCTTTGATCAATTAAGGCTCTCTATCGAAGAGATCCACTTCCATCAGAATACATTCTCAAACAGTATCGTTGTTGAGGTATATAATGATCTCCTGGTTCTGCTCATTTCACTCAGCATCAGTTCATGTAAGTCTCGCCAGTCCTCTCTGTATTCATCCTGCTGGTCATTCCTTACAGAACAATAATATTCCATAACATTCATATACCACAATTTACCCAGCCATTCTCCAATTGATGGGCATCCTTTCATTTTCCAGTTTCTAGCCACTACAAACAGGGCTGCCACAAACATTTTGGCACATACAGGTCCCTTTCCTTTCTTTAGTATCTCTTTGGGGTATAAGCCCAATAGAAACACTGCTGGATCAAAGGGTATGTACAGTTTGATAATTTTTTGAGCATAGTTCCAAATTGCTCCCAATATGGAGGGTTTTCTTAAGAATTAGTCATTTGCCTATGATCTCATTGCTAGTAGGTATCAGAACCAACACTCAAGATTTAAAAGATGTGGAAGACTGGCTATGATCATAGGCAATAGCAAAAGAGTTAATAGGGAGAAACTAAAGATTAAGAGAAAGGTGAATGACATTGGATAGCATTAGATAAGAGGGATACAAATAGAGGGATTGGTGTTGGTCATGAGAAAGGCCTAATAGCTATAAACACAATTATTTTTGAGAGAAAATATCTCCTGAATTACAAAGAAATGATTCACAAGTCAGATTTTAGAATATACAACATATATAAATTGGGGACTACATGTTATCCAGTGACTATTTTTATTTTTACATGATACAGGAACCGTATATTTTTTTTTCCAATGACACATACATTTAAAAAATATTTGTTTTCAAAATATTTTGAATTCCAGATTTCCTCCCTCCCTTCTTCCCATGTCTCCTCCTTGAGGTTAGCAATTTGATACAGGTCATATGTGTATGTGCAAGAACTATAAATTCTCATTTATCCAAGCAAGTATATTATTTATTAATTTCCAACCAATATCTAAATTATATGGCCAATGAATGGAGAAGAGAGATCCATGGAATCCTTTTTCAATGTGTTCATGGAACACTTGGACTCCATTGCTGCGTAGACGGGAAACATACATGAGCCCATCATCTCTTAAGACATCATATTGACATGTGAGTAAGTAAGTTAGTGGTAGAAGACTCAATATTGAATCATTGGCCAATAATGGGCTTATTTTAGGATCTACAATCCCTGGAAACTTTTCTACCATTTCAGAACTTCCATAAATTCTGTTGTTATACACATGGCCTTTTTTAAACCTCTCAGGAAGCAGGATACTCCAGTTAATAAATTTGAAGAGATGGCTATATTCAACAGGTATATGTTGGTTAATCTTCATGGCTTGCTTAAGGGATTCATCAGGAGTATGATACTCACTCATCAATTTTATTGCTATGGCCTTAGTCAACATTATGCCAAATTCATTTTCCCTATAGGATGGCAAGTCTGTATCAAGCATCTGCAAGCCGGGGTAAATTAAAACCTGAATTTTAGGTTTAATGGTAATTTCAGGGTCACTCATGACCTGCAAAGACCAGAATATTCATTAAATCAGAATAATCCAATACCACATAGCAGCAGGAGAGAACAGTCAATTTCAATTTTTGAATCATCTCAAAAACTAGGCATTTTTAATTCATATAAGTCAGCAGGATTAGATTCCCAATACGGAAGGTCTTCCTAAGAATAAGTGACTTGTCTATGATCACGGTGCTATTAGCATCAGAACCAACATTCAAACCCAATTTCAAGTCCAAGGCTCTATCTTCTATACCACAGTATAGACATTCATTGCAATAAATATAAAAAAGCAATAAGATGAAAGAGTTTAGTATCTTACCTGTTGGACCATAGATGTTGCCACACCACCACCAGAACTATCTCCTAAAAAACAGATTCTATTTGGATCCACACCATATTTGGCAAGATTTTCAGGTTGTAGGAAAGACTTCACAAAATTATAAGCATCATTCCACTGAGTTGGATGGAGATATTTAGGAAATTTTCGAAAGCTTTAAAAGAAAAATGTTGTTGTTCAGTCATGTATGACTCTTCATGACCCCATTTGGGGTATTCTTGACAAAGATGCTAGAATGGTGTGCTATTTCCATCTCCAGCTCATTTTACAGATGAGGAAACTGAGGTAAAAAGGGTAAGGTGACTTGCTTAGGATCACAAAACTATTAAGTGTCTGAGGTTAGATTTGACTTCAGGCCAGCCATTCTAATGATTGTACCACTTAGCTGCCCAAAAAAGAAGAATAAGAAGGCATTTAACATTTTGCTCTAGGTGCTTCTATGCTATTACAGCAAAACTTTCCATTCTAGAAGAGATGGAGTCCATGAAAATCGCCTCCAAAAAGAAATTCTATCCATTGATTCCCAACTTCCTAATACCTATTATATTATAATTATATTTATTTAGGGAGGAAATAAAGGTTTTGATTTAACATGTCTTTATGAAACACTTGTTTTTGTACCAGGCATTGTGCTTAGTGATGAGGATATATTGTCAAAGATGAAATGTTATCTTTCCCTGGGCAGGTTACATTCTGTTGAGACAATATGGGACTTGAGATCAAGAGGATCATCCTGAAAAGTCCAAAGGTAGCCCCAGGCACCTTGAAAGTGTCAGTCATGTCAAAGAAACAAATTTCAAATGTATTCAAATTATTCTGACAAGAAGGAAATTTCCAGGATGGGAAAGGAACAGTTGACTATCTGCAGTTGAATAATATTTATTTAGTTGTCTTTTCCGCTAATTTCTATACAATTAAAATAATTGTTTTTGCAATAATTTTTGTTTAGAGCTTAAAACAATTTTTATACTCTTTTTTATTCATTCTCCAATGAATGGAGAAGAAAGATCCACAGAATCCTTTCTCAATGTGTTCATGGAACACTTGGACTCCATTGCTATGTAGCTTCTGGTTTGCTATATGATCTTATAGAAGAGAGGGCAACAATGAAAGTGTTGTATAAATAAAATTAAAATGTAATTGGGAAATATTCAATCAACAAATAAAATTAGAATAGAACATTTCTCTTTCTTTCTTTCCTTTCTTTTTCTTTTTCTTTCTTTGTTTTCTTTTCTTTTTTCTTTTTTTTTTTTTGCTGAGGCAGTTGGGGTTAAGTGATTTGCCCAGGGTTCAAATTTGAACTCAGGTCCTCCTGACTTCAGGGTTGTTGCTCTATCCACTGCGCCACCTAGCTGCCCCAGCCTAGGTTCTCTTACAAATAAATCTTGAGAACTTGATCTAGTAGGGAAGTGCATCTACTCATATACCCTTGACTGAAGAAAGTCATTGAAAGAAGAAAGAAGAATTGGAGAAGATTGTCCTCTTAAATTGAGTCCACACTTTGGGAGAGATGCATATGGAGTGGTGAGGGAGGAAGGGAACATCACCTAGCTATCCACATCAGCTGAATCAACTTTCAAGATCAATGGAATAACAGATGTCACAGCCAAATGACCCTTACATCCCAATAGGTTGTTTTCTGAGTTATCATGTGGCCTGCAGGGATTCTTATGTATATCTTAGTGGCCCCATTTTTATTTCAATATGGCACTACTGATCTAGAACAAATTATAGAAAAATGTCACAAATTCAAATTATAGGGCCCACAGGGAAGGATAAATGTATTTAACAATTCCTTAAAGGCACAGTTCCATAAGAAAGTAAATCGCCTTTTATAGGCATGTTCCTAACACATTCAAATTAAATTAATTTCCTTCAATTAAATTCAGTTTCAAATTAAATTATGAAATATGCTTATTTCAACTTAATTCTTTCATAACTCAAAATAGGAAAAATTTTCCCTCCCACTAATATCCCTCTTCTTCTATCCTTAAGAATTAGTTGGCCAAAAGAGTTGATTTATAGTAAGTAGCAAGCATTCATGAAAGAATGAGGATCCCAATTCCTTATTCAAATTCACATCCCAGAAAGTATAGATAGCAAGGAACACTTTGAAAGAAACATTATTGAATATGCATTGTTTATCTTTTAGTCCTGGCCAAGAAACTTTTGGTTATACTCAAAGTGTGGGATGTTCTGGAAGAGAATGGCAAAACTTTTCATTCTAAAATTTTTGCAGAGACAAAAATCAGGATTATTGGCCCTTTTTGAAATAAGACTTCTTTTTTAAAAAAGACATTTGTCATCCAGCTTTGAATAAATGTGGTTAATAGGCATTTTAAAACTTAAATGAAGTAGTTTGATATAAAAGAGTAATTAGTTTTCCTAGTCTCAATTTACTAAGTCCAGATAAACTCCATCCAGTGGCATGTTGGTAAATATTTAACATAATAAGGACTGAAATAGGATAATGATGGTGATGACAATTGATATTTATATTTAATACCTGTTTCAAAGAGTTGGTGGTAGTATGGTGTGGTGTGATAAAAACTAGAGAATCTGAGCTGAAATCCCAGCTTTTCTATGTAATCTTGAGAAAATCACATTCACTGACTGGGCCCAAATTTTCTCATCTGGAAAATAATAGAATTGGAACAAGTGCCAACCTTTGCATTCATGATCACCAAATATAATCTCATCCATAAATAGTGTGGTATACCAATTCCCCAGGTATGAAAAAGGTTGGGTCAGGAATCATATGGGATGTGGGTCATTTGTACATTGGCCGAATTCATCACAATGTGATCACAATCCAAAATAACATTAAATATATCCAAAAGAACTATTGAAAATTTTCTTACTCAGGTCCTACAATAACAGCATCCAGCCTGTTTGCTGCCAGTCTTGCAAAAGTGTCATATTGGAGAAAGGCTGAAAGAAATGAAGCAAATTCATGATCTTCAATGGAAATTAGAGAAAATAAGTTAGATGTGACCTCAGAGATTAATTTGATTCATGATTTACCTTGAAATTGTTGCCTAAACTATATACACACTATAATTTATTGCCTTTTACTGATGATAACAATAGTATTGATCAACATTTCCTTAATAACTGGAGTTCAAGTGACCAGCATTTATTAATCATCTTATTAAGAATTATAAGATTTTTTTTTCACTGTCTTCCTAGTTAAATGCTAATGTTTTTCAAGGAAAGATAGTTTAGATTTTCTCCAAGGATCACTGTGGGAATAATCATGTCTCTTTTTTTCTCAGTATCAGGCAGAAGAGCACTAAACACATATCCATTAAGGAAGTCTTTAGTCTGGGAGTTAGAACAATGGTAATGGGATTCTTGGTATAGCTAGTGCATAAATATATATAATACATATATATAAATAGATTTATATTATACATAAACATATATGCATACACATATATCATTCTATCAATATTTACATATGCAGTATCTTTAATTCTCATTTTCTCAAAACTTTCTTATCTTATGTACATGAAAGTACTTCTTACTCATTGATATCCTTTCTCTTCTTTAAACCATTCCTCAAGTCCCATGTCTTCCAAAAAATTTTACACAGATAGACTATATTCTTCAGTATTCCAATAGGAATTATAGGATTAGCTTTTTCCTTTTACAGTGTCCTGTCATTTTGTTGTAATTGCACAGGAGAATACAAGTAGCTAGGTGGCACAGTGAATATAATGGAATCAGGCAAACTAATTTTCCTGAATTCAAATCTGATCTCAGAAACTTACTAGCTGTGTTATCCTGGCTAAGTCTCTTAATCCTGTCTGCTTTAGTTTCCTTATCTCTAAAATGAACTGAAGCAAGAAAACCCCAAATGGGATCATGAAAAATCAGACAAGACAGAAAAACAACAAATAGGGGACGATGCCTTCTTTGAGGAGAGGGACTATTTCCCTTTGTTCTTTATTTGCATACTGCCTGATTCTGTGACATATGCATATAAGGACCAAATAAATATAAATTACATTTCCTTTTTATCCTGTATATAGTTTACTTTATGGTTGTCTTTATGTTTATCTCTCTTGTAAGCTCTTTTAGGGCAGGGACTATGCACAGCACTTAATAGCCATCATACAGTAAGTGCTTAATAAGTGTTTATTGATTGAACTGAATGAATTGATATGGATGCCCCCTAGAAGGTCCTTATGGGCAGGGATCCTATCTTTTTTTTTTTTTTTTTTTAAATTTACAATGTATCTTCAAGGTCAAATATAAGTCCTACAGAATCTGGACATTCAAGAAAAGCTCATTGATTGTATCAGTTAACAAGAATTGCCTAGTAAATACTGTAAAACAGGAGTCATAGAGATACAGAGACAAAAATTAAACAGTTTCTGTTGTCAAGGATCTGAGGCTTTTTCCTGGGGAAATCACATGTGGTAGAGACACAAGATGATAACTATTCCTGAGTCCTCTCTCTGTAATAACCAAAAAATTACAATGAATCTCCTAGAATTAGCAAAGACGTACAGAATGCTTATTTGAAGTTTGATTAGCCAGGTGGTTTGGAAATTGCAGTAAATTCAGGGAGTCATTCCAATCTCCCTGATTCTTTCCATTTGTAGAACTGATTTCATTTTCATTGTCTTTGTAAAAACACATGAATACTAGCTGTTATTATTACTAATTTTTCATATCTTTGAGAGTGGGGCTACATATGTAAAACCAATATGAAATGATTTCTAATTTCAATTTCAATAAATCAAAATCCAAGATGGAAATATTCACAGTAAATGCTTCTTTAAAATAGAAAAAAAAAAGAAAATAATCCAAAATGCACTGAGCAGAATCTTCTCTAAAAAGCAATACATTAAAGAAATGCAGGTCTTAATTTTGTTAATGATATAATTTAATACTTCTTGTTAGACACATTCTCATGATAGAATCTTATAAATAAAAAATAGTATTTGCAAAGTTAAAGGAAATGTGGTAGAGTAGAGTATTGGGACTGATGTGATAAAGACTGAATTTAAATACTGCCCTTAATACTTCTTGGTAGGGTGACTCTGGTCAAGTCATTTAATATCAGAAGTCCTCATATTGTTTTCTAAGATTACGAATTCAGCAGGTCTGGAATCTGTCAGAAAAAAAGCATTTCCACAGAGATGAAAACCCAATTCATTGATTTAACAGAAAATGCAGACTTTGGCCCAGGAAAAGGAATACTTACCAATGCTACTAAAACTAACACCTCCTCCATGGTAATACATAATTGCTCGTTTCAGCTCATGTGATTTCTTCTTTGGCACAAAATAGCGCACTAGGACATCATTAACTATTGTGTCAGTCACTGTGATATTTTCATCGGAAATGGGTGCTAGTAATTGCCATTTAAACATGATGTTAAAAAATTCCCAATAGCTCATTAGGCCCAAATTTTCAACAACTGATCCCTGATAAAATAAAAAGAAGATACATATGTTAACAGTATATTATATTTATATACAATTAAATAGGTCATATTAAATAAAATGCTGGCTTTGAAGTTGAAAAGATCTGAGTTCAAAATGTGTCTTGATTTGAATAAACATTAGCTAAGTGACCAGGATTAAGTCTCCTAAATTATGAGGACTGCTTCTCCCTCTCCATTCCCCCCTTTTCAAGATACTTGGACTAGAAGAGATCATTTCCCTTAGTTTTAGACCTCAATGAAGATATATATTACTAATGTCACAAGGTCCAACAATACATACAATTAAATGATTATTTGGTTATGATTCCAAATTGATTCCCACATATACCTGTATATACACCTACCTGCATACATACACACACATATATACACACATAAATATGCATATACATTCACACATATATAGTCATGCATCTAAAACAATATTAATTAATTATGACAGATATAATATAGATTTATCTCTTGATTGAATCCTTAAGTTTGGCTTTGAGATCAATGATTATTAGCTCTACTTTTTCCCTAATAATTTCTATTCTAGATCCTTGTTATTGTGTTTGTGTATATTTCTTATTTCCTATCCCTGTTAACTCTTCTACTTTACTTCTGCTCCTTAAATTGTCTTGTACTTAACCTCTCCCCACTCAGGGATCCCACTCTTATCTTCTCCCCCTACCCTTTCCTTCCCTCTTTATCCCACTCCCATTAATCTATATAACTTTATCTAACTCTCATTAATCCAAACACCTTTGAATATCCCACCTTATCCTATACCACTCTTTCCCTCCCTCTTCATCCCTTTTCTATGAATCTATGTACTTTGTTCTATTGTCATAAATTTACACACCCTCTTATACCTCACCTTATCATATTCCCTCTCCCCTTATTTCTTCATAGATTTTGGAGGATGCTATAGCCTTCATGGCATGTATGCATATGAGTATGTATGTATGTATGCCTTATTTCATACTTAACCCTTTTCTGACGTAAGTTTTCAGAGCTACCAACCCTCCTCTGCTATCTAATGCCTCTGTATCAGTTTTTTTTTCCTGAACCTCATTCATGTAGAATAGTTACTATTTTTATCTTTTCCTATAGAGTTTTGCTTTATAGAGTCTGGTCATATTCATCTCTGCCCCAATCTTTCTTTAACATAAGTTAAAGTGCTATTGTTAAATGCTTTGAAACTAGTCTTTGATGTTGGCTTTTGTATGTTAAATTTTTTTTTTTTTATTAAGGTCAGGTTTGGTTGAGACAAAATCCTGAAAATTTGTGAGTTAGTTAAATGTCCACTTTTTTTGTTTAATATTATGATTTATTTTTCTGGATATAATATTTTTGGCCAAAGGCCTAGTTCTTTTAATTGATGATATATAATATTCCAGGATCTGTGGTCTTTTACAGTAGCTGCTGATAAATACTGTACAATTCTAATTGTAGTTCAGTATATTTGAATCTTTGTTTGTTTTCTTTTTGATCGGGTAGTTTTGAAATTTAGTGATAATGTTCCTATGTATTTTATTTATAGGATAGCTTTGAGGTGATGATCAATGGATTTTTTTTTTCCTATTTCTACTTTCTCTTATTGTTCTATCACTACAGGATAATTTTCTTTGATTATTTATTTTTTGCATTATTGTAACAAGGTTCTTTTTTTGCTCATAACTTTCAGGTAGTTTAATTATTCTTATGTTTTCTCTTCTTGATCTCTTCTCCAGATCTGTTATTTTAAATAAGATGCTCCACATTCTGTTCTAATTTTCATTCTTTATATTTTGTTTTTCTATTTCTTGGCCTCATAGTTTTACTAGCTTTCCCTTGCCCAATTCTAATTTTCAAAGAATTGTTTTCTTCTTTAAGCGTGCGAATTTCATTTTCTAGCTGGTTGACTTTATTTTTATAAATTTCTTGTCTTTCTTGGATTTTTAAAAGTTTTTTTTTCAGTCTCTTATTTGATTTTTAGTCTTTTTTTTTTTTTTTTTGAGTTGTTCTATAATTTTTTCAGCAGATAACCATTTAATGTTACTCGTTGGGATAAATGAGGCTTTTTTACTTCAATGCCTTCCTCTGAAGATGAACCCTGGTGTTTCCTACATTCCATAGTAATTTTTTATGATTGGGTTCTTTCTTCTTTGTCTAATCATTTTTTAAAAATTAGAACTTATTTGGTAATCACCTCTAATCTTGGGGCGGGGAGGAATTATGGTGCCTCTGGCTTCACTTCAGTTCTCCACTATGGCCTGGAACTTCAGATCCAAAGTTCTACCCTTCTGCAAGTGCCCAAAGCCAGCAGCATCCCTGATCTACTGCCTCTGCACTCAAAGATGTGCTGGTTCCTTCTCATCCAGGGCAGCATCTCAGTAGCACATCTGGGACTAGCTCCTAATCATAAAATGTTTCCTCAGTCTTCCCTCACTTAGACCTCTAACTCTCTAAGCTGTCTGATAGATAAAAGTTTCTGAGATTATAGCTGAGGATCCCTCTGAATCCAACCAACCCCAGATTTCTCTGCTTGTTGTTTCTGTGGAGTTGGCCTGTATAAATACTTCACACCCCTAAACCCCAGTCCTGGAGCCTTTCTTCCAATCTTTTTGGGTTGTTCCAGGAGGACCCCTGTTCTGTCCCAAATCTTATTTAATTTTTATTGCTTTATATTTGCCCTGAGGTGAAATTTTGATTTGTTTGTGAGGGAAATCTGGAGAGCCTGGAATTTTCTGATCTACTATGCCAACTTCCCAAAAGCTTCCTTCTCAGATATCATCTTTTATAAGAAGAACCTCAAACAATTCACAGACTTACCACACTTGTAATGGATTTTTTTTTTATATTTATGGAATAGATTTATTCATTCACTCACTCATTTGTTCATCCTATTCATTCATGCTACTGACAGTTGCTTCATCTCTATGGCCTCAGTTTCCTAATCAATACAGAATTGATATCTTTCCTTTCAAATATTATAGGACCTTTATGTTGCAACGTTTTTCCCACCCCGATCCTGACACAGGGCCAGTAACTGAAGAAGGCCTGTCACATCTGCTTCTATACAATAGAATGTTAACACTCATGAAATTAATTTTGGCTTCATGTTTTAGCAGGGTATTCTTCCCTCCCTATCCTCTTTGACATGAGCTTGTGTCATAGTTAACTCTTGATTTTTCAAGGACTGAGGTCCAATTTGTGGATTTCTGAAGCTTTTGCCACTGCTGCTATTGCCACAATTTCCTTTTTCCAGCTAACTTTTCATCATTTCATGCTCATCAACACCTCCGAGGGATTCCAGAAAATAGGCATCCTGATCCTTGGTCTATGGTGGACAAGTTTCAAACTATTGGTTAAAATTTGTTGTGAGGATCATCCCAGGATTTCAGTTACTATGCCCCAATTAGCAAAGTTAGTTAAGGGCTGACTTATGATGTTAAAAAAAAATCTATTCTTTGTAAACAGCCCATAAATTAGAAAAAGTACTCAGACAGCTGAGCAAATAAGCAACAAAATGTTACCTTCAGATATTGAAGGGAAGCTTGTGGATGATTTTGCTTTATAGGGAGCACAATTTAAAAAGATTTTATCTTCTTAACACCTGCTTGGAATGAAGACCTAATCAAAAAAATCAGCTCTCAAGATTGAGTTTGTGGATATCCTACCACAGGGATTCAACTGGTGCCAGAAAAATATTACAAGCTCTTAAATTTTGTAATGGAATTTTTAAAAGAAATGAAGAGTTAAAGATAAAAATATCTATAAAATAACTTCTATAGAGGAAAGAATGAAAAGGAAATGAAGAAAAAAATAGAAGGATAAACAACTTATTCAGGAAGGTACAAAACCTTACCCAAGTAACTAACTTTTTGATAATGGGGCTGAATCAGACACGTTACTCCAAGAGACAAAAAGAAAAATGGGAAGAAAATCAAAAGGCTAAAAACCTCATAAAACATATTCTTTATAAAACATACAAACAAACCATTGACTTTGAAAAGAGTTTAAGGAAAGATAAGCTAAATCTCATAAAAATATCTGAAAACTTTGATAATAAAACAATTAGATATATTTCAAAAAATCATGAATGACAACTACTCATTCTTATCAAAGTCAATAGGCAAAGTGAAAAGAGAAAGTAGTCACTGATCATTTCCTGAAAGAAGTATGAAAAAGGAAAGCACTCAAACAGCATGACCAAAATCTAGAACTTCTGGGTCAAAGAAGAAAACAGTATAAGGAGTCAGAAAGATAGACTTTAAGAAAGCAAGGAAATAGTCAAAATCATGCAAATAACTACTACTAGAGCAAAAAATAAATCTTATAACCAAGATATTGGTTATAAGCTCAGATATTTTTCAGATCTGTGATTGGGCAAATCACTTAATCTTGTTTGCACATCATCTATAAAAATGAGCTGGAGAAGGAGATGGGAAATCACTCCAGTAGCTTTGCCAAGAATGGGGTCATGATGAATAAAATTGTGACTTAAAACAATTGAACAATAATAGCAATTAATATTATTCATTACATATCTCTTGAACTTCTTTATCTCTTATTTGCTTGTGTATGTTGTAGGGAGGAAGGTAGGGAGAGAGAGAAGAAAGAAGGGAGGAAGGAGGAGGGAGAGAGGAAAGAGAGGAATGAAGGAAATGAGGGGAAGAAAGAGAGAGAGAGAATAGGAATGGATATTTTATTTTTAACCTCACCTTTTGAAACAATCATATTATTATTATTATTATTATTATTTGCTGAGGCAATTGGGGTTGCACAGCTAGGAAGAATAAAGTGTCTGAGGTCAGGTTGTCCTGACTTCAGAGCTGGTGCTCTATATATTGTGTCACTTAGCTATCCCTGGAAGGTAATTTGAATGTGATTCTATTTCTGTGTGTCTTAGATTTGAGACTACTATATAGATGTGTTAATTTAAATGGGTTTATCTTGCAGTGTTCAACTTTGGTAAAGCTATTATTGGTTCAATCAATTTCTCTTCTGATCCTTTAGCATTTTATAAGGAATCCATTATGTCATCAAGAAATAGAGATACTTTTATCTTCTCTTTGCCTGTATTTACACTTTTAATTTCATTCTTTTCTTTTGATGTTATTGTGAGTATTTCTAGAATTACATCAAATATGTTCATTACTACTTACATAATTTCATGTCACAAATTTCAAACACATCAATTTGAGGGCACCTGTGATTACTTTTCCTGGGAGCTGAAATTGCTCATTGTACCTCTGTGGTCAAGCAATGTGTCAATTGTTTGGTAGGTTGGAAGAGAAATTTTAGAGCGGTAGTGTTGTATGCTTAGAGAGAAAAACTCAAGTGCCTGAAATCCCTTATGCTAAAAATGAGTAACATGGCAATATTCAAAATAAACCTTATAATGCATTAGGAAAAAAGCATTAACATATTGATTTTAAACTTTATAATGAATTGAAATAAAGTTTAAGAAAATTTGTGGGACAATGAATATGGGGGATAATTTTAAGTCTCCTCAGGTCTTAGTAAGCAGATTTTTACTTCACCTAACTGCCATACTTCATGGATTGAGAAATAGAGACTAAAAAATGTTAAATGACCTTCTTAAGGTCAAGTAAAAATTAAGGGGGACAAGATTCCAACTTAGTTCTGTTGTCTACAAATTGAGTATGCTTAAATTATGGCACATTCAGGTCATTATGACCCCATGATGAGGGTACTATGACTCCATGATGAGGGTACATGGAAGGAGAAAGAAGAGTCATTGGGATTTAGAGTCTAATCAAGCATCAAAATGACAGTAAAAGAATAGGAAAATAGATGAGAGTGAAAGAAAAAGAAAGAATTCATGACATATCTTTTATATTAAAAATTCAAATGTCTCCTTTAATCACATAATCTACACCATCCATATCCCCACAAGTAGCTATTAATTACTAATAATCAGTTGTATCTTCTTCGGCTATGTAAAATTAATAAAATAAGTATTATCTGATTGATTTAACCTAAAAGAAAATCAACTACATTTAAAAATTGGAAATGATAGATTATACCCCGCTCCCCCCTGTTTTTGAAATCAGTAATGATCAGAAATATAAATCGAAGAAAATTCTTATCTTACCATAAATAGAGAGATTTTAATTAAAGAATGTATAATCATTGTCTTCCAGGGTTGTTCAAACTTTGCTGAGTAATTTGTATGCATATACCAAGCCAGAAGAGCACAAGAAATCATAAGGCACACAGTTTTGGATCCCATGGTGTTATCCAGGTCTTTTCATTCAGATGAACATACTGACTTTTATATAACCTAATGAGTTGTAAAAGGTAACCAGTTTTATTTTAAGAACACTCTGTCCTTGCAATTTAAATTTGTCTCATATCCAGTTGGTATTACCATTTGAATAATAAGGGCAGTAGAAAGGTGAGGCAATCGTATTAATGAGGAGAAATGAATACAATGTGCTTTCAATCATACAGTTACAAGATTGTCAATCCAGTTTTTTTTAAACAGAAGGCATAGAATGTGTATCTTCCATGCAATTGTTAACAAATAGATGTATTACTCAAGAAACTGAACTAAACCTGTATTGACATTCTATCTATAATTAGATGCAAAAAATGAAAATGTTATCCTATAAGAAGGAAAAAATAGCTCACCAGATGTTCCTAGAGAGGTGATTAAATCATTCAGCAGAACTAGTTTCACTACAATTGCAGAGACAAAAGGAATTTTGTCTATTTCTTGGAATGCTTGGTGATTTCACCTTGCAGAGTTCACTGGTGAAGATCACTTAAACCTACCTATCAAGGCTCTGTATTTACTTTCCCACTTCATGTGTACACTAGTAGGTTAGGTTCCCCAAGTATAGCTGGTTACATTTTCTCCTTAAAACGATGTCTCCATCATGGCAGCATTCCATATACCTCTCCCATCCTCATGAGATGAGAGCCATCTCATATGGATTAATGGTTTTCAAATACTATTTGATCAAGTAACTATTATAATATGTTCCCAATAATATCAATGGACAAAGTTCTCTTCAACATAATCAATTATTAATTAATTGATTTTTTATTATGAGTTATTTACTGAATCCATAGCAAGACCTAAAAGGTAGAATGTCTCTTCCTAAACTGGACAACACTGTTTAAAATATCAAATATCCTTGGAGAGAATGAAATTAAAGATAAAGTGCTTGTTACAAAACTTGTCCTACCATATTTACTGCTAAATGTGGTATTGACACTGGATGGGTCTGTGCCCCTGCTACAGGGCATAGAATCCCTTAAAAGTCAAGTAATTCTTATTTTGTTGCTATGTTTGTGCCTTTTCAGAATTGTCTATCTGCAAACTCTATTTCTAGGTGTCTAGTTGCTTGTTCTCTAAAACTTTGGAACTCTCACAAAGCCCTGTTCTAAAGGAAAGGAGATGCAAAAAGGAAGCAGTCCCATCTTAGTCCCTGGCCTTTCCAGTGATCATGCATTTTTTGGTTTCCTAAAACTTCAAGGAAGAAGACCCAAAGTCCAATCTTTGATAAGTAGTGGATTGAAGTTGAAGAGAGAGAATAATAAAGTCTAGAGTAGGGTAATAGTTCATGAAGGTCTTAAAAATTGGAGGAAATGGAGGCGATCAAAAGGGTAAAGAAGCAGTAGGAAAAAGGAAGCACAGGGAAAGATGAAGTGATAGAAAGGGTGTTATGGTTAGACAGAAAATGTCAGAGTTTCTATTTAGGAAAGTGGAACACTTCCAGCTGGTAGAAAGATCTAATGTATGTCAATTCTATGTGAAACATAGGTAGAAAGAAATAGTAATTCTTATAATATCAAGAAGTTAGAAAATTTGAAAGAGCATTTACATGAATCTAAAAGTCTCTTAGTAAAAGGTGAGGCAGGATTGGAGAGGAGAAGATGGTGGATCTTGAGAAAACAGAGAACGATGTGGGGGTTAGAGTCTATGGCAACCATAAAAATGTTTGAGGGAACCTTATTTATAAATGGAATGACAATGGGGAACAAAACCTATTTGGCAGAGCTGTTATTTGGAAAATATTTTATAAATCTAAAAATGCTACATATTTATGAAATATCATTTATGTCTTTACCCTTTCCTTTGCTCCATGACAGTAATCCTGTTGCTCTTACTGAGCATATCTGTATTTATCTGAGGCTTACAGACAATGAACGGGCAGTTGGTAGGATCAAAGGGCCCTTAGAGTAAGTCCTAGCAAGTTTCCCTTCATTTATCACATAATGTCAGGATGTGGCCTTAATTTATTTATGAGACAGTTTCCAGGGGCTCCTCTGCTCCCCTAATTTATGAGATAGTTTTCAAATAACTAATGTGTTATTCAGTCATTTCAATCATGTCTACTTGTTCATGAACCCATTTGGAGTTTTCTTGACAAAGATATTACAGTAGTTTGCCATTTTCTTTTCTAGTTTATTTTATAGATGAGGAAACTGAAGAAAATAGGGTTAAATGACTTGCCCAGGATCATACAGCTAGGAAGTATCTGAGACTAGATGTAAATTTATGAATATGAATCTTCCTGATTCTAGATCCAGAACTCTATTCACTTTGGAGCCACTAGCAGCTCAAGTAACTATGAACTCCCTTAATTTATGGGACAATTTATAAATGAATCCTAGGTTCCCCTTACTTCCTACCATTGTGACCTTACATGAGCTTTTGAAAATCTTACTTATTATACTAAATAGAAGGGTGGAGCTGGGGAAACAAAACAAGATACAATTTTGACATATATGTTATGGGATAGTAATCAGGTACTGAGTAGGAGCCTATAACATATTTTTACTATACTCACCATATAATTCATTTGTTACCCTTTTCTGAGGAGAACAGAATAGACCCAATTCCCTGGTAGCAAGTAAAATAAAAAATTGGGAAAGGATTTATGGGAGAAACTCTAGAGATCTTTTTTTATGCTTCCTTGTGATCCATGTCTGGCTAAACCCAGGTGAACATTCATAATCTGCTGGGCAAGACACACACACACACACACACACACACACACACACACACACGCGTGCCCCTCTTACTCTCTTATGTCTTCCCCTCCCCTTCACTTGTAGGAGTAGGGTAGAGGCCAGAATTCTTGAGAAATATACTTGAAACAAGGATACTTACAACAAGGTGTTAACTCAGTGGAATTGAGATGATTCTCTATGATGATTCTCTAGTATACATCTACTTAGTACTTAGTGTGGTGATGTGATGGTTCTCTAGTTCACACATACTCAGTATGCTGTAATGATGTAATTGCAATAAGATATATAAGGGCTAAGAAGGACTGGAAGAGACATTCCATTTTTGACCATCCTCCTGGTGGCTCTCCAGCTTCTTGCATTCCTCTACTAAGATCAAGGCTGGTCCTGAGGTCCTCCAGAAAGCTAGTCTGAACATTACATTTTGGCACCCAACATGGGGCTATTTTTCATTCCCTGTGGCAAAACTTTCCATTCATATATTTTATAAGGCTAATTTAATGCTGAGCATTAAAAAGGCAAATCTTTTCATATCCTCCTTATCTAGAGGAATAGAATAGAAACAATCTTTAATGTTTATGATCCAAAGAGGCCATTCTCTAGGCAATTGGGTAAGAGAGGGAAGTCCAGGCTGAAGAGTTCCCATAGTTTCCATCTGTTCATTTACTTTTCTTAAATCAGTCAATATCCTCCATTTTCCAGATTTCTTTTTTTTTTTTTTTTTTTTGCAATAAATACTGGGGAATTCTAAGGACTTAGAGAAGGTTGTAAGTGTCCTTGGTCAAGTTACTCCTGTACTATATCCAATAAGGCCTGAATTTTTTCATTTGTTAAGGGCCACTGTTCTACCCACACTGATGTATCATTTTTCCATTGAATGGGAACAGGTGAGAATGCAAGCAGGTATTCAACAGCAACCCTGTCTAAAAAGCCAAAGTACTCAATTGTAATCCTAACTGTTGTAAGATGTCTCTTCCTCATAGATTGATGGGGATTTTTCAACTATAAAAGGAATAAAAGCTTCTGTTTCACCTTCAAATATTCATCTCAAAGGGGTTGCACTAATTTCAGCTGCTATTGAATCCTCCTACGCCAGACATATAGGTGTCTGCCTTATCTTTGGCCAGTGACTGGGCCAATGGTCACCTGTACACAGGTACAATCTGCATCTGTGTCTACCAACCCTTTTAATAATATGCCATTTACATAGAAGGAAGTAGCTAACAATAAAGGCAGTTTGGGATAATGAGGAACATGGAGTATTCTTCAAGGCTAGGCTTTGGTGGGTTGCAGAGAATGGATGGCTCTAATCAAAGAGTACTTTCTATATTAAGGTGACTGGGGAAGGTAAAAAGCTTGGCCCTACCATAATCTTGCCTGGGCTTAGTCCTAGATTCTGGCACTAAACTGTAATACTGACAGATCAGAATTGTGGCAAGAGTAGAAATGGTGGTGGTGATGGAAGGAAGGGGTGTGGATCATACATCTACTAACTGCCCAACTGGGAGCAGGGCCCATGTGAATGCTCACTACTATATCTCTGGAGGTGGTCATCTAGTCTTTGCTTGAAGAACTCCATTGTGGGGTTAATCTTCTATTTCTCCCTTGACCTGGGGATAGTTCCAGTTATCAGGAAGCTTTTGCTGATATAACATCTAAATTTGTTTCTTCATCTTCCATCCATTGGTTTTAGTTTTGTTCTCTGGGACCCAAAAGGGCAAGTCTATTCTACTTTTCATATGATAGCCTTTCAAATATTCAAAGGCAGTTATTTTGTTAAGCCCTCCACAACCTCTCTTCCCAGTCTTTTCTTCTCTAGGTATACCATCCACAACTTCTTCAATGATGAATTCTCATCAAGCATGAGATTTCCTGGTTGGCTTTCTCTGGATCTTGTTTAGTTTATCAGCATTCTTACTCAATGGTGGTGGCCTGGATCATACTAATTAGATGATGTGTGACCAGGGAAGAATAATATTTCTTTATCTGAAAACTGCCAGTTCATATCTTTGACTATTTATCAGTTGAGGAATGGATTGTATTGTTATAAATTTGACTCAATTCTCTATATATTTGAGAAATAAGGTCTTTATTAGAGACACTTGCTATGTTTCCCAGCTAAACAAAAGGAGAGTTCACAATTTTGCATACCACTACATTTTCCTTCATCTATCCTTCCTCTTTTTTTTTCTCTATATCCTTTCACTCTCTTCCTCCTCACCAGTGTTCATTTTTTGTCTACAACTTTCCCCTGATCTGCCCTTCCTTCTGTCAATGTTCCTCCCTGCTCCAAACTTTTACTTAATCTCCTCCTCTGCTTTCATGTTGGGTAAGAAAGATTTCTATAGTCCAATGATTGTGTAAATTATACCTTATTTGAGCCAAAACTGATGAGAGTAAGGTTCAAGTGATACTAATCATCTACCCTCCCATTCTACTTTCCATTGTAAAAGATGTTTTGTGCCTTTTCATGTGAAAAAACTTATCCCATTCTACTTCTCTCTTCCTTCTTCATAAAGTGTACTCCTCTTTCTTATCCCTTATTTTTTTTTATCATTCCCTCAAATTCCCCTTATATCTGTGTATCCTGTCTATATACGTTCTTTCTAAATTTTTGTAATTTGTGTAATTTTTAAGAATTACAAGTATTATTTTCCTGTGTAGGGATCTAAACAGTTCAGCTCCATCGAATCACTTATATATTTTTCTTTTTACCTTTTTAAACTTCTCTTGGGTCTTGATATTGGCAATTAAATTTTTTTTTTGTTCAATTATGAAAGCTTGAAATCCTTCTATTTCATTGAATAACCACCTCCCTCTTCCTTAGAGTATTATGTTAATTTAATCAGATAGAGGATTCTTAATTGTAATCAACCTTCTAGAATATCATGTTCTGTTCCCAGGTACTTTAATGTTGCAGCTACTAAGTTTTGTGTAATCCTGATTTTTGATATTTGAATTTCTTCTTTTGGCCACTTGTAGTATTTTTTTCCCCTTGACCTGATAGTACTATGATTTGGCTATCATGTCCCTTGGAATCTTTATTTTGGAATCTCTTTCCTGAGGTGATTGGTAGGTTCTTTTAGTGTCTGTTTTGTCCTCTGATTTCAGGACATCAGGGCAGTTTTCATTGATAAATTCTTGAAAGATGCTATTCAGGTCCTATTTTTGACTATGGTTTTCAGATAGTTCAATGATTCTGACATTGTCTCTTAGATCTGATTTCCAGGTCAGTTGTTTTTTTCCATGAGGTATTTTACATTTTCTAATTTTTTCATTTGATTAATTTTTAGTATCTCATAGAGTCATTATCTTCCACTTGCTCAGTTCTAACTTTTAAGGAGTTTCTTTCAACTCCAATCTATCTTCTCTGTGTATGGGAGATGTGATTAATGAAATGATGACAAACAAATGGGTTTTTAGAGATCCAAATGTTCTATAGCAGATTACGTTTTCCCAATCATTTAGCTGATTGAAAGATCTAGATTAGAGACTACAAGAGCCACCAGAACTTATTGTTTATTCATTTCAAGAAGATTTTTTTAAAAGGCCAGCATTTCCACAAGTACAGCAATTAAACATTCATCTTCTAGATGACTATGTTAATAGCATACAGATAGTGCCACCTGGGAACTCTACCACAAAGTGGCAGTAGTGTTCCAGGTAATAGTGAAGGCTATACTGTCTTTTCTCTTCCTTTTTGTGATGGTGGTCTGATAAACCCCATACTGAAACATTAACTTTTTCTTGTCTTGATATTAAATTGTTTTCATCAATCAGAAAAATATACCAGTTTTTTTTGACTATTTCATTTTCCCTAATTACATGTAAATTTTTGTTTAAACAAATTCATATTAAAAGTTTTTTTGAATTCAAATTTTCTCCTTTCCTCTTTCCCTTATTCCCTCCTTTCCCCTCTCCCTAAGATGTCAAGCAATTTGATATAGGTTATTCATGTGCAATCATGTAAAACTTATTTCCATATTAATCATATTGTGAAAGAAGAAATAGATGAAAAACCCAGAAAAAATAAAATGAAAAGTAATATGTTTTGGTTTGTATTCAGACATCAGTAATTCTTTGGAGGTGGATAATATTTGTTATCATGTGCTTTTGAAATTATTTTGAATCATTGTATTGCTGAGAATAACAAGTTATTCACTATTGATGATCATGTAATATTGCTAATAATGTGTACAACCAGTACAAATTCTACTAATTCTACTCTTATCATTTTGCATCATGCAAGTTCCCAGGTTTTTCTGAGAGCCTCCTGCTCATACTTTCTTATAGAATAAAAATATTCCACAACAGTTGAGCTCTTCTCCAACTGATATACATTCTTTTAATTTCTAATTATTTGCCATCACAGAAAGAATTGCTATAAATATTTTTGTAAAAACAGGTTCTTTTCTTCCCCATATCTTTCATAAACCTCTTTGGAAAACAAGCTTCATATTAATATTGATTAATCAAAGAGTATGCATAATTTTATAACCTTTGGATGAAATTCCAAATTGCTCTCCAGAATGTTTGGATCAGTTCACAGCTCTATCCACAATACTTTGTTGCTTGTATAATTTTCTCTTTAATCTGCGGTTTTGAAATTTAACAAGAATGTTTTCTTTATGGGATTTCTTTCAGGTGTTACTGGTGATTCCCCCCTCCCCCCAAACCCCCATTTATACTTTATTCTCTTCTTCTAACACTTCAGAATGATTTTCTTTGATTATTTCTTGTATTATTGTTTTAAGGTTTTTTTTTTTTTTTTGGTCATAGCTTTCAAGTAGTTCAATTATTCTTATGTTTTCTTGAACTGTTCTCTAGATCTGTTTTTTTTTTTTATGAGATGTTTTACATTCTCTTTTATTTTTTTCATTCTTTATATATATATATACACATATATATATATATATATATAATATATATATATACACACACACACACACACACACATATATATATATAAACTATTTCTTGGTTTCTTATAATTTCATTGGCTTCCTTTTGTGCAATTCTAATTTTCAAAGAGACTTTCTTAATTTTGTGCATTTTGTTCCCAAACTTTAATTCTTTTAAAAATAATTTTCTCATTCTCATTTCTTTCCCCATTTCTATCTACTACTCTTATTTGATTGTTAAAATACTTTTTTGTTTTTGCTTTAGTTCTTCTGAGAATTCTTATTGAACTTGTGACCTTATAGTTTTTTTCTTTTTGGCTTTGTTTTAAGCTTTTTTTCCATTGTTGTCTTCTGATTTTGTGTCATTATCTTCCCTGTCACCATAGTAGCTTTTATGATTTTGGTGGACATTTGCTCATTTTTTCAGCTTATTTTTTTACTTTTATCCTACTTCTGGACTTCTTCACATTCTTGACCTAGTTTGAGTTTGTGGGCTTGTCCCTGAATAAGTTTTCACAAACTACTTCTGGACTGTCACAATTGGCCTGCTGGGATGTTCTGCAGGTTCAGAGTAGATGAACTACTAACTCCCTCTTGGTTTTGGTCTCCTACTCTGGTTTATTCCATTCCACTGCAGGCTTATGCAGGACCTACACATTAGAACTAAGACATACCTGTGGCTCAAAGCCACGTATCTTTTACTCTGGAACTTGTTTGCTCCTTACACAGTTAAATCCCCTTTTCTTAATCATTTTGATAGAACACTTCTTTCCATTTTAGAAATGTGATCTGAAACTGGATAATGGGCTACAAGACTGCCAGATTGTACCTGAGTTAGTACAAGGCTCCCCTGAAAACTCTTTCTATCCTTATTCACTATTCACTTCCCTTACCACTCCCCACTCTGGAAGCTAGTTGCTTCCCATCACTGCTGCCACCATAATCCATTGCCTGTGCTACTTTTACCTGCTGCAGCTGTTATGATGTACTCCTGGCCACCTCCACCCCAGTAATTGCAGACTTTTCAGTTTATTTTTCTAAACTTCTTGGGACAGAAAAAATAACTAAATGACTTTCCTCAAAGCTTTCCCAATCGGAATTCAGCTTGGCACATTTTCTAGGTCATTGTGGAGGAGGTTTTTGGTGACCTAAGGCAAAATTGCTAACTCTGCTAACTCTGCGATTTGGACTCTGCCTTCCATATAAGTTTTGCCATGTTTCTCTGCATTTGTCATATTCATTGTTTCTTATAGCATGGTAAGATTTCATTACATTCATGTGCCACAATTTGTTGAACTGTTTCCCAGTTTACTGGCATATATTTTGCTTCCAATTCTTTACCGTAAAATGTATTGGCAAAAGTATTTCAGTGTTTTATTATTTCTGATTCCGTCAGATTGATTGTCTAGTCTGATTCATTGATCTATTTGACTGCTTATTTACAATAGCAAATTTTTTGAAGATTCTTTTTTATAATTACCTTGAGGTCTAGAAGTGCTGTTGAAATTTAGTTGTTTTTTAGCTATATCTGACTATTCATGACATGAAGTTGGATTTTTCTTGAGAAAGATACTAGATTAATTTGTCAGTTACTTCTCCAGCTAATTTTAAACATAAGGAAATTGAGGGAAACAGGGTTAAATGATTTGCCCAGGGTCACATGGCTATTAAGTATCTGAGGCCAGATTTGAAACTCAGAAATAGGATTTTTTTTTCTAACTCCAGGCAAAGTACTTTCTATTGCACCACCTTGCTATGCCTATGCTCTTTTAATTCCTACCTTTTTTCTCATTATTTCTCTTGATATTCTTGATTTTTTCTCCAAATATCCCTTTGATAGTTTGATTGGTAAAGCATTCAAAATATAAATGAACTTTTAACAGTTTTATCATTTTGATATTAGCATTGCCCAGACATAAACACTAAATATTCTGGAAGCTTTATAAGATTTTTTTTAATCTCCTTAAATATCTCTTTGTTTTGAACATATATAAATAGTGTACATTAGTAGATTTTTGAATATTTTATATACTTTGAAGCTAATATGAATATAATCTACATTTCTATTATTGTGTCTTGGATTTTATTATTATTATATAGAAATAATGATTTTTGTGGTTTTATCTTGTGGGGTACAACTTTGCTAAAACTATTAATTGTTTATTTAGTAACTTTGCTGTCCCTTCAGGTTTTATTAGTAATCTATTATGTCATCAGGAAATAGGAATAGTTTTACCCCCTCTTTAACTGTATTTATATCTTTAATTTTTCTTGTTAATGCTTGTCACTTCTTTAACTTTAGAATAGTTACATATCCAAGTTGTATCTTCACCTGAACAATGAGTGTCTCCTCAATGGGTTTTTAAATTCATCCCCATTATATTTCATAATTGTTAGATTTAGCCCAATGCTCTAGGCTGGAAGTGTCAAACTTGCTGAAAGCTGATAAATCTAAAGATACAATACAATATAGATAGTGTTAATTTGTAGCTTTCTAAATCAATATATTGCTGCAGGGATTAATATCTTTTTCTGTTTGGTATCACTGCTCTAGACAATGATAACTTTATTTTTGATATTCAATTATGTCATTCAACATGTTGGCTGCCCTGCCCAATACCCAAGTCACTGATGAAAAATATCGTGTAGCATGGTTTAAACACTGATCCTTCAGGCTAATCTAGTAGAAACCTGTTGATTTGATAATGATCTGTTAAATGACTATTCCTCGAGTCCAGCCATGGTACCTTTCCAAATCTATCGGTATAGATTTTTTTTTTTAATTTTACATCCCTTTTTATTTTACACAGACTAATACCAATCACTTTGCTTAGACTTAGGTACATCATAACTAAAGCTTTCTTCTTGGTTAGGATTCTTGTCAAAAAAGAAAATAAGCTTACTTTAACCTGACAATATTTATTTTCTTAATTCACGAAATCACAGAATTTGAGAATTGTATCTCAGTAGTCTCTAGTTTAATCTTTACATAAGGAATCTTTGCTCTAACATCCCCAGTTAGTAGCCATCCAATCTTTGCTTGAAGACCTCCAAAGATGGGGAAATTACAACTTCCAAAGGCAGGGCATTCTATTTTTGGACAGCTCCCTTGGTTTGGGAGTTTCATTTTTCCTGAAAGGAAACCTTTTCAAATTCTACCCATTTCAACTGGGTTCTTAATTCTGAGGCAAAAAAAGAGCAAGTCATTTCCTTTCTTCTCATGACAAGCCTTCAGATACTTGTGAAATGGACAAAGGACTGGCCTCCCCATCTCTCCTCCATAAGGGTCTCGGGCTCACAGAGAAATGTTTGCTCAGCTATATTCAAGGAAGTGTTTTGCACTACAAAGTGTCTGATCAACAATGAGGGGTATCTATTCTATAAGGATGGTGCCTGACAATGTTAGATAACTCTGATCTCTCTCAAAATAATCTATGTCAAACATCTGCCATTGTTAAGCCCCCATCTTTCCCCCTGTAAGCGGCAAGATGAGCCACTGTTTAACGTCAAATGTAACCGCAAGATTGAACCAGAATGCTTATAAACCTGTTTCTACTTCTGTTTGGGATGGAACTCTACCAGAAGTCCATACCAGCCGGTAAATAAATTCTCTCTAAATTATTAACACCTTGGTTGTCTTGAATTTTATTGCCTGGGCTATCTCACTTGGAGGTCCCACTGAGACAAGGCTTTGGCTCAGTCTGACGGCCAGTCCCTCTCCCTGGAGGGCAAAGGAGGTTATGGATCCTAGGGGGTGGCCACCGAGAGATCTTCCTTGGCCCCTAGTATCCAGTAATCTCTTTCTGCAGACTAGGAGAGTGAGACCCAAATTTTGAATTTGGTCCAAAATTGGCATAGAGCATCCTAAAAGCCAGTTCTGGTTAATAAGATTTTGAGGGGCCCCTGCAGCTGCCTGATCATTTTTGCAGCTGCCTGTCTGGTCTGGGGAGTACTCCTGTATCTGTAGCAAGTGGCTAAGCTGGATGCAGCACTAAATGGCCTTGCTGACCTCCACGGGATGCTGTTGAGACGGTCCTGGGTGTCTTAAGACACATCTGGTTCTGGATGCCAATTGGTGGAACTCTGAGTGTCCTAGATAATAAATCTGGACACATCTGGTATGTGTTCTGTGTTCTGTGTGACTTGTCTGTCTATTTTGTTGGTTGAAGAGCTCTGTTAAAAATTTTAAGAACAACATTGCAACTGTGCTTAGTATAAAATTGTGATTTCTAACTTTTAATCTGTCACACTAATTCATAAGCAAAAGCAACAGGACTTTAAAAAAATGTAAAAGGTGAAAATAGAGCTCTGCATGTGTCTCTGTGTGTATGTTTGTTTCCTTTGCATTTTGTTCTGTGTTAAAAGTTAGCAAGCTTGTAAGAGATAAGAATTCAGCCTCTATGTTGCAGGCTTAGAAAATATGAGGCTGAATTGTTTGAAGTAGAATTCATTTAGAGTAGTAATTCTTTCAAGAGTGGTTCAGGTAAGGAAAGAAGTCTTCTCTTTCTCTCTCTCTCTCTTTCTCTCTCTTTCTCTCTGTCTGTCTCTGGCTGACTGCAGCAGTCTTGTGGGGAAAAGGGAGAAAAGGGAGGGAAGGGAAGAAATAAAAATATACATTGAAAGGGATTTGAAAGTTTGGAAAGTTAAAAAAATAATATAGAAGAGCAGTGTGCTAACATTTAAAGAAAAGAAGTTTGAATAAAATATCTAGGCATTCTCTGTGAAGGCAGAGAAATGCACTAAATGGGCTTGGAAGTTTAGAGAATCTCGGTTTGGATTCTGGAAGGGAAGAATGTTTAAGGTGAAACAAACTTCCCCCCCTGGGGGCAGAGGGGTCCTAGAAAGAGCCCCTGGTCTGTTTTGCTGATTTAGTAGCTTTGTTAAGTTTTAAGAACAACGATTAAGAAATTTGGGAATTGGTTATTTGAAAATTTGTTTGTGACTTTAAACTTTTAATCTGTTGTACTAATTTGTAAGTAAATGGAATTTGGCTATTTTGAACTGACAGGAAAGTTTTTCTCTTAAAGCAGTTTTCAGAGCCTGCTAGAGTACAGGGCAATAAAACCTTATCTGATGGAAATTCAAGATAGGAGAAAACATTTGATTAGGAATATTGGGATGATGCTGAAATTGTGTGAAATATAATTTTGCTATTGCCTTTGAATGCTAGATTTGTTTATTCTGAGTATAAGATCTTGGAATTTGTTTGAATATTGATACCTTTATTACTAAAAAGAAAGGGAAAGAACAATAAAATTCAAACTTAGCCTGGGCTGGGCCATAAAAGCTGCCTGGACAAATAAGAAAGAGATGCTAATTGCTGTCAGACAACACTCAGATAGGAAAAAAAAAAAAAAACTTGTGAAAAGTTTGGTTTGATTCGGTTTATTTGTTAACATAAGTTACACTTTAAATCCAGCTCTGCTGGACATGTGTGGGTTTTGTGGAGTTTTGAGCTATTCACTATAGTGTTTTGAAGGAAAAAGGAAAGAGAAATGCAAGTGATTTAGGAAGGATTGATTTGTGGGAGCAATTAAAGGTTTGCATGGTTTTAGGAAGTAAGAGAAAGGTTTTTGGCAGCAGAAAGAAGAGGTGGCGGAGAGAGAAATGGGAGGAGGATCCTTTGTCTTCAAGGTAAAGATTCAACTCATCCACCCTCCACTGCTTTCTGCTACTTTAGCAATGGAGCTTCTAGTTGGGAAAGTTGTTGGAGATTGTTGGGAAACTGGTGGACTTGAGAGGAAACTTGATATTGGGAGAAAGTATATAAACTTATGGGCTAAATCTTGAAAAGGATTGCCATGTAGGAATTGAATGGGGAACCTGAGGGAAAGCTTCCAGAGCACCAGAGGTGCAGGAGTAGGGGAAGGGTGGGCACATGGAATCCTCTTCTCCCGTCACTCCTCTAAGTGTGTTCCAGCCAGTTTTCTTATCAAGTTACTGCCAGTGCAGCAAACTATGATTTAAAGGGACAGGCTTACTTTTAGGTTAATTGACTGAATATTTGTTTCTTGATACATAATGGTTTGAGGAATATGGTCATAAATGTGATCCATACTTTGGTAGGATTATTCCTAAAAGTTTAATTGCTATTTTTAAGAATCTTTCATATATTCTTATGTGGTATTTGGACATTCTGTATAAGTTTTAACTGATTGTATTGGGTCATCCTGAGGTTATCTAAAGGGCCTCTGTAAATAATAGTTTTTTTTTCCTTTGTCCTTTTGAAAATGTTTCTGTTATGGACAATATGCAATTTGTGATTTTTTTACCCCCTATGTATTGGGTATTTTAGAAGCAAACTGATTTGTATATATAATGTTCACTTATGAAACATCTACTTGGATATGATAATTGTTTAAGTTGTGAACTTATTGGGACAGATTTCTTACTGTTATCACTATAATCTTATGGTAAATATCTGTTTAGGATTTATCAGAAATTTGATTAATGGAATCTGTTATTGGAGGCAAAATTTCTTGGGCTTATAGCTAATTAGGTAATGCTATTTGGGAGTTTTAAGGCTCCACCCTCTGACAGTTAGTGGGACAATTGGTTGGAATAAAACTAGGCTAAAGCTATTTTATTCTGTATGCGTTGAAGGTTGAGTTTTGATTGCTTATGTTATGTTATAATTATGTTCTTGCAATTTTTCCTCCTGTGACTGATTTCGATGATCAGAACAATGGTCAATGGAAATTGTTAATGCAATTCAATTATGTCATACCTTGCTATTTTCAGTCTGATTATATGTAATCATTGTATCCTAAATGCTTGGGCAAATAAGTATTTAGCCTGGGTATTTGTATTTTTTTTTTAAGGTTTCTAAATGATAAGAGGACAATTAACAGAGGTTCTGTAAGATCTAACTGCAGTTGAGACTTGAGACTACAGCGTGTCCTGTAAAACAAACTCATCTCTTCACATAGGAAGCTGCTGGCCGATCTGTTTTGGCTTCCTTGTATTTTGCAGCAGTCTGGTGAACCAAGTCTTTCTATCTGAGACTGATCTAATTTGTTAAATTTGTGGGTTGTTGTTGTTTTTTTTTTTTTTTTTTTTTTTAGATTTTGATCAAATTGCAGACATTGGCTTGCTTCTGGGGTCTAGATCAGCTTTGATCAGCTTTGATTGTCTGCGCAGTATACCTACCCTCTACATGGAATGAGAGCCTCTGACCATTTCTCAGCCTGCAGCAGTTTTTAAATGTGACCATGGACTGGATTCTGCTTCTAGTGTACTTTGGATTGATATGAAGGACTTTGGGAATGGTTGATGACTGACTGTTAAACCTTGCCTGGGTCATCTATTACTGTATGTTTAAGATTTGGGATGGGATTTGTTAAACCTATGTAACTATTACTGTTATGTTTGAAGGATTTTTAGGAAATGCTACTGTACTAGTCTACTATGTATAGGGATTTTGATTCACTCTTAGGATTTATATATGGAATGGTCATTTGATAATTCCTTTTCATGAAAAAAAAAGGGGGGGGGAGGAAGAGATAGAACATTGGGGAAACTGGTATATTTTCCTCAAAATACCTGAAAGAATGGGAATCTCTAGCTCTTACTCACTTTGCCTTAGTCACTTCTGCACTTCCGCACTTCCTCCCCACTCTCTATTTTACTAGTTCAGATTGAATTTGTAAGTCTTTTAAATAGCCCTTTAAAATTTTTTTTTTATTATGCTTTAGCTTTGGAACCCCTTATTCTGTTAGAATCGCCCTGGCAGACTCAGTTCTTGGGCTTATTTTTTAGAAACAAACAAGAAAAGTTTTAGAAATCAGACACCTGTCCTGGTACTGGCAGTCTCTTTGATCTGTTTTTCTAGTCATGTAACCCCAGTTCATTAGTTAGTATTTCAGCAATCTCAAAGGACCTTGAAGTTTGATATGACGCATCTAAAAGTTTGGAGTTTGCCTGCCTCAATGGTTTAATTGTGCATAACCTGCTCTGCAATCTGATCCTTTCTGCAGCCCTATCTGTTCCTCTGGGTGGGGACAGGTGAAGCTACTCCAAGCCTCATCCTTTTCCTATGGAGAAGGTTGCTTCTTGAATGGGCTTTGAGCCCTTGAGCCCTGCTGCTCTGTAAACAGAGACTGAGTTAAGGGCACAAATGACTGCAGACCACTTAACTCACAGTGAACTGTCCATCTCAAACTGGATTCTCTGGCTGAGATGGTGCCCCAACTGTAGAGGACCTGACATGCTTGCAACAGGGAGCCTTTGTACTGCTGTTAACTCTACGGTTATCAGGGAGAGACTTGTCCTTGCATTTTTCTAGTTTTATTTAATGTTGGGTCACAGTTCTCTTTAATTGACTAATAGTTTCCCTAATTGGTTCTGCCTCAGTTTCCTTACACTGTTTTGTCTCAAGTTTCCTTAACTGTTCTGCCTCAGTCCCCTTAGTTGCAAAACCCTCCTCTGGTTCATTAAGAATGAGGGCCACTTGTTCTAAGGTTATAAACTGTTAATGTAAGACTCAAGATAATGGGGAGTTCAGACTTCCTGGCTCCTATCAGAAGGTCCAGTGTCTCCCATCATGCTGTCAGAACCAGATTGCTGTCACTCTCAATGTCTGACCCTGCTCCTGCCTTGGTCTAACCCACATTCACCACTGGATACTTTGAGAATAGAGTCCTGTCCAGTCAATCAAAACTTTCCAATTAATAGAATGTTGGGAGCTCTCTGACCTCTATCTTGCCTCAGTTTCTCTGGCCTTGCATTTGCCTTCTTAGCTCTCAGGTCGATGCAGACATTAGGACCCTAGAAGGTCTCCTTACTCATCTAGGAAAGTCAGTGGACTCCCTGGCAGAAGTTGGATTACAGAACTGCCGTGGGTTAGATACGCTGTTCATGAAGCAATGGGGACTATGTGTGGCACAGGGAGAGTCATGTTGTTTCTATGCAAATTGGTCCGGGGTCATTAGGGAATCGTTCGCCTCATTGTGTAAGCTGTTGGATTATCGGAAGGCCAGTTGTAAGGCTTCAATGTCCTGGTATCAGTTGCTCTATGACTGGTCCCCCTGGCTGACTACCCTCCTCTCGGGAGTTACAGGCTCAGTCCTCTTGTTCCTTTTCCTCCTCCTCATAGCTCCCTGTGTAATTAAGTGCCTCACCTCTTATGTTCAGGATTGCATACAGACCCTGAAACTTTTTGCTCTCCAGATGGCTTATTCCCATTGGCCTCAGATGAGTCACAACTATGAACATAAAAAGGGGGGAGTGAAATGGACAAAGGATTGGCTTCCCCTCCCCTCCTCCACAAGGGCCTCGGGCTCGTGGAGAAATGTTTGCTCAGCTAGATTAAAGGGGGTGTTTGCTCTTCAAAGTTCCTGATCAACAATGAGGGGTATCTATTCCATAAGGATGGCTAGTTGACAATGTTCGATAATCCTGATCTCTCTCAAAATAATCTATGTCAAACATTTGCCATTGTAAGCCCCCTATCTTTCCCTCTGTAAGTGGCAAGACAAGCCACTGTTTAACATCAAATGTTACTGTAAGATTGAACCAGAATACTTATAAACCTGTCCCTACTTCTGTTCCGGACAGAACCCTATGGAGAGGTCCATCCCAGCTGGTAAATAAACAGTCTCTAAATTACAAACACCTTGGTTGTCTTGAATTTTATTGCCTGGGCTATTTCACTTGAAGTCAGTTATCAAATTGTTACTGAGTCTTCTTTGCTCCAAGCAAACATATCCAGTTCTTTCAATCTATCTTCACACAATATGGATTCAAAGTCCTTTAGCCATTTTGATTGACTTGTTCTTGATAGTCTCTAATTTATCAATGTACTTCATAAACGATGGTGTCCCAACATGTAGACAATCCTCCAGGTGATGTCTGATGAAAGTGATAATCTTAATCTCAGCATTTCCTGAAGTCATACTCTTTGTAATTGCAGCCCACGATTCATTAGTTTTTTTTTTTTTTTGATGATCATTTCTCATTTCTGAGTCATACTGCAATCTCATTCCACTAAGAACTCCAGATCTTTCCCAGAACAAGTACAGAATGTTTCCTCCATTGTATATTTCTGAAATGTACTTTTTGTATCTACAATAAGAATTTACTTTTGTCCTTATTTAATTTCATTTTATTGAATTCATTTTAAGGCTCTAGTTAGTCAAGAACCTTTTGTATAGGAACTGAAATCCATATCTTTAGTTATCTTTCTGTTTTATCTGCAAAATTAATATTTATTTAATTTCTATCAGTTAATCTGTATTTATTAAGCTTCTATTGTATACTAGGTACATGTGTCAAGTCCTGGTGTCAAAAGAGAAAGATAAAAGACAGTCCTTGCTCTCCAATATTAAGGAAGAGACAACATTCAAAGAACTATGTAAAAACAAATAACATATAGTATAAATTGGAGATACTCACTAGAGGGAAGACATCAGCAACAAAAGGGATGAAGAAAGGCTTTCTGTAGAGGTTGGGGTTTTAGCTGAGACTAGAAGGAAGAAACCATGGAAGCTAAGGAGGTGGAGATGAAGAAGAAGAGCATTTGTAAGTAGTGAGGACAGCCAGTAAAAATGCCTGGAGCTAAGAGAATTCCTTAGGCAATAATTAGCAAGTAGGACAACGTTATTGGGTCATGTGAGGAGGAATATGATGCAAGAAGGCTAGCAAGGCAGGCAAGGGTCAGGTCATGAAGCAATTTGGGTATCTAATAGAAGCCTTCATCCTGGAAATAATAAGGAACAACACAGGAGCCTAGTGAATATGCGTGTATATGTGTGTGTGAAATATTGTCAAACTTGAATATGTGGAAAATCTTTTTGGCAACTGAATTGTCAAAGAAATGGAGTAAAAATGACTTCTGGCAGGCATATCTACCTGTGAGCTATTGCAGTAGCCCATATGTAAAGCCAGATAGAAGATGAGGGCCTTTTAATTCGTTGTTTTAGTGTCAGACAAGTTAAGGGTAGTATTTGAGAGATTTTGTGAAGGTGAAATTGACTGATCTCTGCTATTTTTTAAAAAGTCTTCATTCAAATAATTTTTTTAAATTAATGATTGATTTGATACTGAATATTTCATGGCCAAGCAAAAAAGCCCTGGGAATAGATCTACTGGAGACCTACTGAGCCATTGATTTTGAACTGTTAGTTATTACATTTTGAGCTCAACTATCTAAGCAAATCTGAAGCCACAAGGTTTCATTGGGGTATAATTTCCGAGTCCATCTTTGCACAACTAGCAGGAGACATTTACCATAAGGTTTGCTAAAAACTAGGTAAACTATATGCACAACCTTTCTCTCATTAACTAGTTAAAAATCCTATTAAAGAAGAACAAGAGTTGAGTCTGCCTCATCTGTTCTTGATGAAGTTGTAGAAGCTGTCTATAATTACCATTTCATTTTCTAAATTCCACTTGAATTTAGGGTCAGTGATCTAGTCGGAATAGCTCTAAGAAGAGATCTAGTCCAATATGCCTCTTATACAGATGTGGTAATTGAAGGTCAAGAATTTAAAGAGACTTTTCCCAACATCACCGTAAGCATCTGAAAGTGAAATCTGGCCCTGGGCCCTTTCTTTGCCTACAATCTCTGCTCTTTCCAAAGTCCCATTATTGCTTCTTCTGCATTCCCCAGTCCTTGGTTGTGAAATCACTTTTATAGCAGAAGTGCTAATGGCTTGGTTGTTTTTGATTAAGAATTAACACCAGATCATAATTGAAGCTGGGCAAGAGAAGCAGAAGGCAGAAAAACCTATTACAACGAAGAGAAAATTTCAATCAGTAACTTGTGGCAGCCAATAGGACCTGGCAGTCTGAAACTTTCATGGCACTCATTTGTTAAAGTAAACATTGATCAGGAGTTTCAAGCAAGGGAAAATTTGCCATTTATTATTAGGGATTTTAAGGAAGTAAGTTCCTTGTAATTATGGGTAAAAAATAAGTGACCTTTGAGATTATTTCTATCTAACTCTAAAATTCAATGAAAAATCAAAGAGAATTGAAACTCAGTTTCAGGAAATACATAAGGTAAGGGGAATAATCTAATGACCTGAAGAGATCAGATGACATTCTAATATATTGATCTATGGTTACAAAAGGAGGTGTTCCTAACAATGCTGATATCAACTACATGAGCCTCAGTAGGTATGTTTTCTACTAGAGAAGCTGAAAAGGTAGAAGGGAAACTCTTCACTCTTCTGACTCCTGAGAATGAAGTATTTCATGAAAGAAAGGAATGTATTCCTAGGACAAAGCAAAGAAGAAAAAGAACAGGTAGACAGGAGTTTCATATTTATGTCAGAAGGCTTGAGGGTAGAAGAATAATGATTCAGGAAGAAGGAAATAAGAAGTAACCATGGAACCTTTGGAGGTCTCAACCAATCTAATATTTTATAAGCTACTCAGTGTTGCAGTTATTGTTCTAAGACCTGGATAACTATACAAAGGCAAAAGTCACAGTTCCTTACCCTTCAGGAGCTTTCAGTATAGCTAAGGGGACAACTTGCATATCCATATACACAAACATATATATGTATATAATATGTAGTAAGTCAATAAACATTTATTAAAGACCTAAGGCATTGTGTTAATACAAAGGATACAATGAAAAGCAAAAACAAATAAGTTTAAAAAACTAGTTCCTATTTTCAAGGAGCTCAGGGTATAACAGGGAAAAAACAAGCCATCCAATAAATACAAATAAGCTACATACAGACTAAGCAGCAAATAATTAGTGGAGGAAAGGCACTAGAATTAGGAGGGAATGGGAACGGTTCTCTTATGAGATGAGATTTTAATTGGGACTTGAAGGAAGCCAGAAAAGCCAAGAGGCAGAAATGAGGAAAAAAAGAATTCAAGATAAGGTGGATAGCAAGAGAAAGTGCTCAGAGAAAAGAGATGGAATATCTTGTCAAAACAACTCAAAACCAGTGTAATTGGATTAAATAGCACATTGGGAGTAGGAAGGATAAAATATAAGAAGACTAGAAAGATGAGGGAGTTGATTGTAATTTTGCATACTAGAGAATTTTACAATATGGCTTTCAATCTTATCATTCAGGGGCAACTAGATGATGCAGTGGATTGAGCACTGACCCTGAAGTTAGGAGAACCTGTGTTCAAATTCAGCCTAATACACTTAACACTTTCTTAGCTGTGATACCTTAACTACCTCACTGAAAAAAGAAAGAAAAAGAAAAACCTAATTGTTTACTGACATTGCTGACAGACACTCTATCTACTATGCCACTGAGCTGCCCACTGAGACAAAGCATGTAAAAATTTCAGTTAATGCTAAAGTCTTATTTGAAATGCTATATAATGCTATATAATATTGATTGATAATATTATTCCTAAACAAAGGTGTCCAAAAATTAAGAGAAAGAAGGAATATCAAATAATTGAAGTTTGGAAGTCCAGGGAATCTCATTGTCAATCAATAATTTGAGGTGCTAGTCCTAATGTATAAGAAATGGTCCTAATAGAGAATAAATGTACCAAATAAATACCAAAATTTTAAAAAGCTTGTAATACAGGTTCAAGCTGACAATGGACATACAAATAACAGAACTATTAAATGGTGTGTTAGTAGATGTTGGATTTCCAGTTTCTGAAATGTTAATCTGCTTTATTCTTTTCAATTCAGGCAATATTGCTTGAATCTTTGCAATAATTGAGTCAGTCTGATCACACACAATGCCAACCTATCAGTCAATCCACATTTTATACCTAATGATAGACAATCAGAACACTGAAGACTAGCTGTTTAATAAGAACCAGAAAGGGAGTTCCATTGAAAAATGCATCCATGTATGCAGGAATGTGTTGACAAAAATTTAATCACAGGTTCTCTCAGAGGTAAATTGTATGCAGAATTCTTTGTTTTATTTGCCCTATTAGCATTTTTTCTGTAACTTTCTTTAGTCTAGACAATTAATAGAACAATAAATCAAGACCTGATTTGGAACTGGTTGTCAATTCTGGAAATTTAACAATAGGCTCTTGGGAGCCTGTTTGAGTCAACTCCAGACATAGTCCTACATGATTATCATCAGCCACATGAAGACAGCTTTAGAAATCTACCAGACCTTCCACCAAAAAGAGAGGAATAGTGAACTTGAGAGGACTTTTTTTTCTCCTACCCCTATCTGTATGTTCCCAGAGCTTAATACAATATCTGGCACATAGGTATTTAATAAATGCTTTGAATATTAGAATCCTGAAAGAAGAAATGATTTTTCCTTCTTTTTCTTGGTCTAAAATTATCATTAAATCATTAGTAATGCTGATATAAATAGTAAATTTGTATGTTTCAGTTTGCCTTGATAGTAATAATAACAAATATTATTAATAGTGAAAATTTTGAATTAAATTACTAGATAATAGGATTACATTGAATGAATTAAAAGATTCTTCTTTCCTTTAAGGAATCTGGCTATACTGCTATGTCAACCAGTAATACTTTCTGTCTCAAATATTTGCAGTGAGCCCTCTTCCAATTCCCAGTCCCTTCTTCTTGGGCTCCTAGCTCTTCCAAGCATCTCTTCATATCCTTTTGAAAGACTGGGCTAAGAGAACACCAGAACATACCTGCAACTCCTTAAGGCTCACACATACTGATTGGCTAACCACACACACATTGTCTGGGTCTCCTGTCACATATCCCTAAGCCTCTACTTATAAAATGTTTGGGGCCCTTTAAGACAGGTTGTTTGAAGGTGTTTTCTATTTCAACTGAGAAATTTTATTTATTCTTTTAAACAAAAATGTGCAGTGGAAATTGTAGTAGCCTGAGAAGCAGGTGGGAGCCAGGAAGAGATTTTAGCTCTGATACTATTAGGCTGTGTGGAATTGGGCAAGTCACGTCATCTTTTTTATTTTGGTCATCTGCAAAATGGGCATAATACTATTTGTGCTACTTTTTGTAAAATAAAAAAGTACATTATAAGCAGTGTATAAATGAGAGTGATGAATTTCTTCCTAAGCAGGAAATAATTCACACACACACACACACACACACACACACACACACACACACACACACACATATATTTAAGAGATTTAAAAAAGGAGTTGTCACCTTAAATACATGTTACTGCCTCCTAGTTATTGTTGTCATCCTCCAAGAGACAGAACATGCAAAGGAAATGCTCAATTATCTGAGAAGGTTGATGTTGGAATTGGATTCTAAACTCTGTCACAAGTGACCAGTGTAGCCTCTAGCAAATTTCTTTGCCTTTATTAAGGTTAAAAAAAAAAGTGAAGGGTCCAGGGTCACATAGCTAGGAAGTGGCCAAGGTGAAGATTTGCGGTCTAATTCCATGTCTAGGATGCAAGAGATGGAAAGGGATGTAATATAAACAAAGGCATTTTTTTTTTTTGGTATGGATAATCCCATTAATGTGAGCATTTCCTTCTGTGAGGCAGATTGTAGCCCTTTGGAATTCTTTTATCTTATAATACTCCAGGACTTCTCCCCCATTAGGTTTAAGGGTAGGGAGCATTTTTAACTTTTCTTTGTATCCCCAGCATTCATCACTGTACCTGACACAGAGTAGGAGCTTAATAAATGTTTATTGACTCACCACAAGTCAATACTTTACCACATGTCTGGGAAACTGCTTCTCCTGCCATTGCTGGGCTAAGCAATGGGACATGAAGTCTGTCTATAGTTTACCGTTTCCTCTTGCAAGGAATCTACCTTCTCAGAATGAGTGCAAAGTCATGTATTACAAATTTATGCAAGAGGTGGAAATACAGCAACATGTGAGATCCAACTAGGGAAGGCCATATAAACCAGCTGCAATTGGATAATCCTTATTTGTGTTATGAGATTATTAGCTAAGATTATCTGTTGCTCAATTTGGCATGGGCTCTTATTTTATCTCAGCTGGTACTCTGAGCTCTGAGAATGCCTCTGGCCAATCTTGGAGAGATAAATGAGGTCAAGATGTCCTGGATTTGCTGAATGCATCTAAAACTGTGTTTCCGATATTCTTCTTGCCTTCTAGTCCAGAACTTTAGCCATTGCATCATATTGAGCAACTTTTGATTAGCACTAATTAAGGGAATTTCCTCCATGGAAGCCCACTTTTGTCAGGAAAAGCTTGTGGAGCTATTCCAAAGTATGATGGAATACTCTCCTGGTGGAGAGAAGTCTGGGATAGATCCTGGATGAACATTCTTGGGAATGCTGTAGAGGAGATTTCTAGTAAGACTTGTGATTAGATTAATTGAACTACAAGAATGTTGGAGCAGAGGTTCTGAACATGGGTTCTATTACCTTTAAAAAAAATTGATAACGATAGGATTGGAGGGCAATTAGTAATCATAGCTGTGGAAAAAAATACAGCAAGTTTCTCTGATAAAGGCCTCATTTCTCAAATATATAGAGAACTGAGCCAATTTTTTAAAATAAAAGTCATTTATCAAATGATAAGTTGTCAAAGGATATAAGCAAGCAGTTTTCAGATGAAAATAGTAATTTAGAATATTATAAATCATTATTGATTAGAGAATTGCATATTAACAACTCTGATGTATCATCTCACACCTATCAGACTGGCTAAATGACAGAAAAAAGAAATGACAAATATTGGAGGAAATGTGGGAAAACTGATGGAGTGGTGAATTTATTCAACCATTCTGGAGAGTAATTTGGAATTATTCCCCAAAAGATACAACATTTTTGATCCAGCAATACCACAACTAGTTCTACATCTGCCTCCCCCAAAAGGAAATATTTATACAAGAAATTTATAGCAATGTCTTTTCTGGTGACAAAGAATTAGAAATTGAGGGAATGACCATCAATTGGGGAATAGTGAACAAATTGTGGTATATGATTATGAGGAAAGACTATTGTACAATAATAAATGTTGAGCAAAATACTCTCAGAAAAACCTGGAAAGACTTACATAGACTAATGTAAAGTGATATGAACAGAACCAGGAGAGCAATGTTCATGTAATAGCAATATTACATGATGATCAGTTATGAATAACTTAACTATTGTCAGCAATACAATGATCTAAGACAATTCCACAAGACTTAAAATGAAAAATGCTATCTATGCCTAGAGAAAGAAATGATCGAGTCTAAATGCAATTCTTGTATATTCTTTTTTAAAATAACTTTTTATTGACAGAATCCATGCCAGGGTAATTTTTTACAACATTATCCCTTGCACTCACTTCTGTTCCGATTTTTCCCCTCCCTCCCTCCACCCCCTCCCCCAGATGGCAAGCAGTCCTGTACATGTTAAATATATCATAGTATATCCTAGATACAGAAGGTAGAAATAATTCAGGAAGAAAAACAAAAATGCAAACAGTTTACATTCATTTCCCAGTGTTCTTTCTTTGGGTGTAGCTGCTTCTGTCCATCATTGATCAATTGAAACTGAGTTAGATCTCTTTGTCAAAGAAATCCACTTCTGATGTATATTCTTTTAAACTTAATTCTTATTGCTTTTTTTTTTTTGGTCTATTTTGTTTCACAGTATGACTAATATGGAAGTATGTTGTACATGACTGCATATGTATGATCTATATCAAATTATTTGCTCTTTCAGGGAGATGGAAGAAAAGGGAGGAAGAGAATTTGGAATTCAAAACTACAAGAAAAACACATATTAAAAACTCTTTTTCTATGTAATTGGGAAAAATAAAATGTTAAATTAACTGATAACTATATTTCATTATAAACAGTTTCATTGTAATCCTGTGCATTTTGTTGTCTGCATTTGAAAACCTGATACCAAGGAGTTCATGGGTTTCAACAGATAGCCAAAAGGGGACCATAAAAAGTTGAGAATCCTTATCTTAGACTTCATTTAGTCCAATCTCTCATTTTACAGATGAAGAAACTGAGACCTGAAGAGGTAAAATCATGATTTCCTAGAGGTTGTTTTTGTTCAGTGATATCACAAGGCTGATTTTTTGACTAGTGCATGAATTGGATTTAAGAGAGTCAGAGCTGGACCCTCTTTTCCAATATCACTGGAGTCCAGCAGTAAGACAAAAGTCAAGATGACTGATGCCCCGTGGATGTTGTCAATGAAGGGCTGCCATTGATACCCAGGGCCATGAATTCCAAATCCAGCTCTTTCTTCATTTGGCCTTACCTTTATTTTCTAAGATTCAGTTTCAGTCAGTGTGTTTGTGAGAAAGGGAGAGAGGGAATTCTTAGATGAGAGGGCATTTGCAAAGTGCAAATAGAACTTGGCTTTTGGGATTAATTTTTCTTTTAAATAGAGATTTGGGATAAGTACACTTGTTGCATAACAAGAGAGTCCAGGCAGTTGCCATAGCCCCAACTTTCTGATCATATGACCTCTCCCAGGATGGAGGAAACCTTTAAGAAATATTCTGTGCTAGAATAGCAGAAGGTACCGAGGTCACTCACTGCCTGGCTTAGGACCACCAGCTCAGGAGGGATGGAAGCAGGATGGGCAGTTCCGGGGAGAGGGACAGGAGCAGATGCTGTTAAATTCTCCCCTTTCTTATTCCATCCAGTAGCACGAAAGGAAGATGACCAAGGACTAGTAGAGAGGAAGAGGAGAAAGAGATGACCAAGGAGTAGGAGAAAGAGGCTGAAAAAGGGGAGAATTGGGAGGTGATATGTTCCTTAGAACCACACTTGGAAAATTGAAAGCTTTTCCCCAGATTACATGATTATACTCAGAAATTAGATTCCATAAGATTATTAATATGATTTATAAGGTGGGCTTTTCTGGTTTGATCTGAGAACCTCACATGCCCATCTATCCTCCAAATCCTCATTGTTCAATATTGTTTCCATTAGAAACCTTGTTCTCAGTTTCAAACTATTTACAAAAGAAATCATAGAACAAATCATTCTTGATGAGTAGAATGCATGTATTCCCATGCTTTTTATAAATTCTCATTTAGTCCATGAAGGTATAGATTTACTAACTCAAAGCTAATACGTAAAGTAACTGGAGGTGTTGTGAAGAAGAGCAATGCATGAAATCCACCTTCAAGGTGATCATGGATGACTTTGACTCCATTGCTACGTAGGCGAGAAACATACATGAACGCCTCATCCCTTAAGACATCATGTTCACAGGTGAGAATGTAAGTTAATGGAAGTTTGCACAATGTTGAATCATCAGCCAATAAAGGGGAGGCTCTGGAATCCACAATCCCTGGAAATTTTTCCACTATCTTGGAACTTCCATAAATGGGGTTGGTATAAACGTGTCTTTTTTTAAATTTCTCAGGAAGCAGAAGACTCCAGTTGACAAACTTGAAAAGATGGCTAAATTTGGCAGGTATGTATTGATTAGTTACTAAAGCCTGCTCAAGGGTCTTATTACTGGTAAATCCATTACTCAAAAATTTCAATAATATGGCCTTTGTCAATAAAATCCCATGTTCATTTTCCCTATGGGATGGTAAGTTTGTATCAATTGTTTGTAAAAATGGGTAAATTAAAGCTTGCATTCTGAATTTATTTTTGACTTCAGGATCGACCATCACCTGTAAATGTTAGAATATGCATTAATCAATCAGTTAATGAATCAAACATTTCTTAACTGCCTAGTCAGAATCTTTTATATTTCTAAGAGAAAAAAAATGTTCATTTTGATTAAGAATACTCAAAAATCAGGCCTAAGTGACTGCTGTTAGTTAATAATTCAGTGCTGATAATATCGTCTAAATAAATGCTAAAAAGTTAGACAAATTCAATACTTATTTAATATAGACATTTCTTCTTTTATAAAATTAAACTTTAAAAAATTAATTAAAACTATTATAATTCATTAAATATTATTACTTTGTAATACAAACCATGGTGAACTAGAGAACCCCAAAACCCAAGAATGGAGGGAATTTTAATTAATATTCATGAAAAAGCAAAAAAAAAATAAAGGAAAATTTTTTCTTGATATATGTTTGAACTTAAGTCACAAGGTCTTTTAGTCTGCAGATGAAATAACACAGCTAGATTTCCATTTCTGCTTTTCTCTTTCTTTCACTTTTCCCTTCTTCCTTCTCCCCCTTTCTAACCCTTACAAGGGATTACAAGGTTATAGTGAGAATCAAATGAATTCATCTTTGTAAAGCATTTAACCATTATCTGGTACATGGCAAGTGCTTAATAGATGTTCATCCTCCCCCTCTCACCCTTACCCCATTCAACACACTGCATTATGTGGAAAACAACCACTTTGAGAATAAAAACAATTGACAAGACAGATTTCTTCAGGATGTGAATTATCTAATTATGCTTTAATGTTACTAATTAATATAGTTACTGACTACTAGTTACTAATTAATATGATTAGTTTATCAGAGGGATTCACTTCCTTTAAGACAAAATTCAATGTGTTTATTAAATTTTCAATGGTAGATGCCATATTTAACTGTAAGTCTTTGAGGGTAATGTTTTTTTCTTTTCTTTTCTTTTTTTTTTTGCCTTTCTTTGGGCCCCTAGAACTTAGCATAATGCCTAAATACTTTGTGAGATTTAATTCAACATGTTCAAAACTTAAGAAACAGAGAAAGAAAAAATTTTAAAAGGACCTCTTTTGTCCAGTCTCTTAACTCCTCAGCACTCTTGTCTACAATAGCCAAACTTTATAGTGGCAAAGATGGGACCTGCTGGTTTACTGTGTCTGCTACTTACAAGATTGGACAATCATAGAGTTTTAGATCTGAGAGGTGTTAAATACTCATGTAGGCCAACAGTTTTTAAACTTTTTGATATCAGGACTCATTTATACCCTAAAAATTATTAAGGAACCCCCCTTCCTAAGAACTTTTGTGTAGGTGAATTATTATTGATACTTGCTGCATGCAAAATTAAAACATCTTAGTGTTATTGGAAAAAAATCTTCATGGACTTCCACAAAAACTTTGCAGGGACCCTCAGGATTCCTAGACCACATTTTGAGAACCACCAATCTATTTGAATCCTTCCCCTCTCTCTCATTTTGCAGGTATAAGACTCATATAGGTAGATGACTTCTTGAGATTCACTTAGTAACAAAATTGAAATTTGAATCTTGATTTTCAGACTCTTCTGCCTCAGCAGAATATAGTACATGAAATAAAGAATGATCACATAAAAAAAGGGATTCTAACTGGGATAATTAAAAAACGGAGAGTATCTTACCATTTGGGTCACAGAAGCTGCTGCTGTCCCTCCAACACTGTCTCCTGAAATGCCTACTCTAGTGGGGTCCACACCATATTTTGCCAGAATTTCATCCTGTAGAAAAAACTTCACTACATTGTAGACATCTTCCAGTTGAACTGGAAAATGGTATTTAGGAGCAAGTCTGTAGCTTTAAAGAGAATAAACATTGATCACATGACTCTCACTATGATTATGTAGACATCTCTCTGTAAAAGAATAGATTCAATGAGAGAATATCAATATACCAAAGTGTCATTCTTCATGTTAAGCTCCTATTTTCCATTGTCTTCCATTTTCTACAGCCACCATGAAAAAAAGGAAAAAGCCAGGAGATCTTGGATCTCTTTGTGATCTTGGATGACATTAGAAACTTGGGATACTCTAATATGGATAGGATGGTTGCAAGATCTATCAAAGATTCTCAATTACTTTGGAGTTGGTTGTAGGGAGTCTATTAAGATTCTGATCCACCTGACTCAGGATCAGTTTTCTGCATGTTGTTCAAGATTCTCAGGTGACTCCATTTCTTTCCCAAAGGAGAGAATCTTGAATGATCACATTAAAAAAGGTGATTATTAAAATTAATTAATTTTATTTATTAAATTAAAAATTATTAAATAATTAAAATGATTAATTAATTAGTTTTTTAAAAACGGAGAACATCTTATCATATGAATCATTGAGGCTATACCAGGAGTTAGTAAAATTTCTCACTACTGTCTACGGACAATTGTCACTCTATGTTCCATGGTATATAATGGAAGTGGAAGCATAAATAGTGCTCCCTGGGAGATGTATACTAACTTCCCAGACATTAAGAAACCTTAATGAAAATAATGGGATGTAACTGTCATTTGGTACATTGGTGAAGAATGAGTTACATTCCCTCCCCTTGGCTAAAACAAAACATAAACATCATTTTATAAGAAAAAAATTTCTTACTCAGATGACACAACAACAGCATCCAGTTCACTCGCTATTCTTCTTGTCAACGAGTCATAAGGCAGCATTGCTGGAAGGAGAAAAATCACATTGATGACATTGACCAACACAAGTGAAAATGTGTAGGAATGACATGAGGGCCAAATTTTGATCTTGACTCAGCTAGCCCAGAATATCCTCTCATTTGGAATAAGGACCACAAAATGAAAGAGGTTCGGCATTATGATAGGATCTAAAAAGCAGTATCCTGGTACTGAGATTAAGTGAGAGCCATTTGGATATGGCCATATGGATATAGGGATAAGGCTTAATATGTACACTCTCACACCTGAACTTCTAGACTTTTCATCAGTGGTAACTTAAAAAATGTCATGCTCGAAGGTAGGGTTTAACACATAGTTAAGTGCTGAAAATTATTTTTTATTCATATATTAATTCAGTTTCAGTCACCTTGATGGCATCCATTAGCCTATGTGTATGAGCCATATATGTATGACATATGCTTCCATATTTTTCCTCAGAGATCTTGGAAACTTGGTTGGAATTTTAGATTTTCCTGCAATTTCTTTGAATATTGAGCTTTTCTTCCAAGTGTTATATGCAATTTTCTTTCCAGGTAGTTTGCCAACAGATGTATAAGAATTCAAAGATTTTCAGGTATTTTAAGGGGAAAGTAAATTTAAAAAATTTTGTAATTATATTTGTGATAATCATGTATTGGCTTTGGAGATTTAGTGACCAGAATTTCAACAGAAATGATATAGTTGGGGCAGCTGGGTGGTACAGTGGATAGAGCACCAGCCCTGAAGTCAGGAGGACATGAGTTCAAATCTGATCTCAGACACTTAACACTTCCTAGCCGAGTGACCCTGGGCAAGTCACTTAACCCCAGTTGCCTCAGCAAAAAAAAAAAAAAAAAAAAAAAAAAAAAAAGATATCGTTTGAAAAAAGTGTTTCAAAGAAGTACTAGTTTATTGGTCAAGCACTTCCCTGCCATGAAAGGGACTTACTGGAGATAGAATAGTCAGAATAATGGAAGGACATCCCTTCTATGGGAAGGTAGGGAGGGGCAATAGCAATTATGTCAGGAATAATAGCATGATAGTCTTTCTGTGTCCATAGGAGAGAATTACAGACTCTTGTCTATGAGAATGAAAAATGCTAATAAAATTGTGTTTAGTTCAGTTTGCAATTGGAGTCCATCTTAAAATGTCTGCTGTCAAATGCTTCCTTTTTCCTTTAGTGTATATATATCTCCTGGGGTCAGAATCTGGGTTATGATTCAGGTGAAATAGTATCAATCTTCCTGGCTCTGGGATGATAAAGCATTTCTTAGATCTCTGCTCATATTTATATCCCTAGTGTTTAATACCCTGGAACATAATTGTTGTTCTTCCTTTGTGCAGTAAGTGCTTAATAAATGCTTATTGACATGATTTGATTAGGCTCTAGGATCCAGCTACTTGCTGTTCCTTAGATACAATATTCTTCTGATTCTTCTGGTTGCCTTTTGTGTCAAGAATGTTCTTCTTCATCATTTCTGACTCCTAGGTTTTCTGGATTTCTTTTCTTTTCTTTTCTTTTTTAAAAAATAATTATAACTTTTTATTGACAGAACATATGCTTGGGTAATTTTTTTACAACAGTATCCCTTGCACTCACTTCTGTTCCGACTTTTCCCCTCCATCCCTCCACTCCTCCCCCAGATGTTTCCTGAATTTCTTAAGTACTCACTTCTTTATATATCTGAGATATGAAATCTTTATCTAGGAAACTCTATAAATCCCCCCCTCACAATAATTTTCTGCTTTCCTCCTGATCTTGGCTACATTTGTTTTACTTCTGTAAAACCTTTTTAAATTTAATTAAGTTGAATTATCCATTTCATACCTTACTTTGTTCTGTATCTCTCATTTTTAATCATAAATTGTTCACCTATCTATAAGTCTGATGTTCTTTTAATTTTCTTGTAATGTTTCTTTTTATATCCAGGTCATGTATCCATTTTGACTTTATCTTGGTAAATGGTGTGAGATATTGGTCTATATTCAGTTTCTACTTTCTTTCCAGTTTTCCTGACAATTTTTACCAAGTAATGAATTCTAATTCCCAAATTTTTAGTCTTTGCACTTGCCACATATAAAGTGATTGTATTAATTTGTTGCTGTAAATTGTATTTTAAATACTCAGTTCTAATTGAACCTCCCAACTGTCTTCCCTCTAAAAGTATCTTCCATTGACACTGGAGCTGTCTCTTATGTTCATAATTATTAAAATGTTTTCCAAGAGGAAAACATTCAAATTCATTTAAATGTGAGCTCCTTGAGGGCAGGATTCTTGCTTTTGCATTTCTTTGTATCCCCAGTTCTCAGAAAAATGCCTGGCACATGTGTAGCCATTTTTGTTGTTGCTTCTTCATTTTTCAGTTCTGTCTGACTTTTCATGACCCTATTTGGGGTTTTCTTGGAAAAATTCTGGAGTACTTTCTTATTTTCTTCTCTAGTTCATTTTTACAGATGAAGAACTGAGGCAAACAGATTTAAGTGACTTGTCCATAGTTATATTGCTAGTAAGTCTCTGAGGCCAGATTTCAATTCATGAAGATGAGTCTTCCTGACTCCAAGCCCAGGACTTTATCTACTAAGTCATCAAGTTCCTTGTAGTAAATTCAATAAATGATTGGTGACTTACTGGTTGGGTATGGATGATAGATTAGATTAACAATTAGTCAAGGATTGATGGCCAAAGATTACAGCCAACTAAATCTTGCCTTATAGATTCATGTCTGAGAGTATGTTTTAAATTGCTTAATGTTACTAAAATCATTTGTTCAGCTTTCTGAAATGTGTCTTTATTCAAACCTAAAAGTCCAAAAGGAGCTACTTTTTTTCTGTGGCATTTGTATATTGCTTCAGTTAGTGAAAGCCTAGGCACTAAGCAGTATAAAGATTTAAATGGAGTTAGGCTCTGTTTGGAATTTGCTGAAGTTGGCTTCTTTTGAGAGAAAGGATGATGAGAAAAGCAATATATTCTTCCCATTTGGTAGCACTGATATTCTGACCCTACTAGTGCCTAATAGATATTAAATTGTGGATGAAATCAAATATCTTAAGTCACAGGAATATCTACCTTATTTAATCTCTTTATTTTGCAGATGGGCAAGGGGTGGGGGAACTAGGAGAAATAGGATATATTGCTTCCCATCACACACACACACACACACACACACACACACACACACATACACACACACACAGAAGCATTGAGAGTAGAAACTGAGGTTCTTGACTCCCAATACAATAATGCTTCAACTCCATATGTTATTCATTTTTACAGTCCTTTAAGGAAGACAAATTAAAGTTACTGTTTTGCTACTGGAAGTTACCTAAATCCAATCAGTGCAAACTGATTATCAACCAAGCTCCTCAAGGACAAGGATCATATTGATTTTTAATCTTTTTTCCCCCAGCTTCTTACACAATGCTTCTAAAACCAAGACTTTCCTGGCCATGCTTTTGCATCTACTATGTTAGATCACTTAGTACACAAAAATTCAGGTAAACAACTTGTTTAATAAAAAAATCTAAATATATTTGCTTAAAAGTAATTCTCAAAACAGCAAAAAGAGGTGAAGAAAGATAAAACATGTAGAACTACCAGCAAGGAGAATAAGGGCAGTTGACACTGAATTTCCCTGATGTCTTAGGAGCTCTCCCTGCCCAGAACCTGAAATTATTTTTATGTCCTCCTGGTTCAAGGGATCCATATTTAATTCCCATTTCAATCCATTTTGGGAAAAAGTTAATTCCAATTTCCACAGGTCTGCTCCATGGATCTTGATTTTGTAGGTATGTAGGGGTGAATTTAAATTACTCTAGTTTTACTTGTGTCCTGGAATTCAACAGTAGGCACTTAACAAATGTTTAATCAGTGTTTGTTGCCTTATATTGAACTCAATTTGGATATTAGAGATTAGGAATCAGTGCAAAAGGGAGAAGAAGAAAGAGAAGGGAGAGAAAGAAGAAAAAAGAAAGAGAAGAATGAGATAGAGAAAAAAGAAGCAGGAGAAAAGGAATAAAAAGAAAGAAAAGGAGGAAAAAGGAGAATTAGAAGGAAAAAGACAACAACAACAGTAACAATCAGCAATAATTGATTGAGTAATCATCATGCTCATACTTGATATGGAAAAGGATTGAGAACATGCACTTTCTTCCCATCTAGTTCATCCCTAGCACTTATCACAGGAGTTGACATAAAGTAAAAGATTATTTTTACTGATTGATTGATTCATTATTATTGCAGTAGTGGGGAACTTTAGGCATAGAATAATGAATATATTGTCAGAAATCCTTAAGAGAGTGGTTAGTTTTGTCTAATATTTTTGTATTAGTTTTTCCTTATTTTGATGGTAAGGGAAACCCCATTCTTAAAAAATAAAATATATCAATATGATAACATATAAAAACTTGAAGAAGAAAAAAACAGCTTAGCTCCAAAGGAATAATTTAAGGCACAACTGTCCCTCCTTTATTGATGATATCTTTCTGCTGAGCGGGATGATTTTTGTATTACCAGTCATGGAATTTTACAAATAGAAAAGTTATATAACAGTTCTGCCAGAGCCATATTGTTTCCTAAAGAAACATTATACTCACCAGCACTTCCAAAGGAAGCTGCACCACCATGAATATAAATCACAGCTCTCTTCAGCCCATCCAGCTTCTTTGTTGGCATATATAACCGTACTGGAACTCCGACAAATGTGGTATCAGTCACTGTAAGGTTTTCATCTGAAATTGGTGCTGTGTTCAGGAAACTTGTTATCATAAAGAAAATTTCTCCATGGTGCATCAGCCCTAGCTTCTCTATAAGTAAAGTCTATTAAAGTATAAACCAAAAGGAAAATGAACAATCATTTTAGGTGAGACCATGATTATAATACGTAGACCTAGGACTATTGTTTCCCCCCATATTAATGTGACTTGAAATACTTTTCCTTCCATTGTGCTCACTCCCCAATTTTATTATTAAATAATTGAGTAACATAAAGACAAGGAGATTTCAATTCTTATCTTAAAACTTGCTTCCACCCAGTTTAAGAACTGAACTACTATAGTACAGCTAATCCTTCCACAGGTTCAGGTTGCAATCCTCTCAGGACTTTTCATCCTTTGCATCTCTGCCATTCTGTTAAGTTTCATTCACAGATGTAGGATCATTAGGAAGACAACACAATTTCAAAGACACAGAAGTCACTCTTTAAGAAATATCAAAGAGTAAAAGATTGGAAAAGATAATGACTAGAAATATCAATTCTACAATAGACTCAGATTTATTTCAATTCAATTCAATAAGAAGCTAAATTACCTAGTGCGGGTCAGGTCTCACCCCAGGCACCGAAAATACAAAAACAAAAATAAAAGAATTGTTGCTCAAATGCGTACTTTTCTATCTCTATTTCAAGAATGATTTGTGTCCTGTTTCATTTCAAGAATGATGTGTCCACTATAAAGAAAATATGAGAAAGGAGTGGGCAATTTTTCCTAAAAGATTATTTTTAGAGTCATATGATACACTGATAAATGGACAGAATATGAATCCCATCAGGTCTTTTTAGTGAATTAAAAAATTAATTTAAAGCAAAAATCTGTATTATGCAATATGTTCAATTTATATTAGCCACACATATTAACATGATATCACACATGTTTCATATACATATATCATATGTTTATTTGTAAATGACTATCCATCTATGAAATAATAGCTTTGGTCAGGAAGATAAATTTGACAAAAATCAACTTTAGCTTAATATTCTACTGAGCAATAGCACTAAATAAGGCACAAGATAGGGAGATGTGGTCCTTCCAAGAGCCTACACTTGTGTCATAGGTGATCTGTAGCACAAAGTCAAATAGATGAGGAAATGCTCTCATTTTTATGTAATGCTCTATTGACTAACTGGAATCTATCATAACTGAGTAGTCACTACACAGTAATCTGTGTGGTCATCAAAAAGCCAAAACAAAGTGGATGCAGAGTGCTTATTTATCAGATGATAGAATGGTGTTGCAACCCATCTCTTCAGAGAGGAGATTACATTAATGTGTATATTGGAACAGGCATAACAGATAGACAAATAATTGGACCCAGAATCCAAGAAGATGAAAAATCCATAAATTGCTTCCCCATCTTTCATCTTTCTGTGTAATCTGGCTCACCAATAGCTGCCATTTCTCTCCTGAAATTATAATGTTCTCATAGTCATAATTAGGTTACACGATATGGAGAATACTAACACCAAAAAAGATAGTCTTTTGTGGCAGAAATTAACTCAAGGATATATAGAAAATCCTTGCACCATTGTAACTCAATGAAAAATGCAGTACGTGGTTTACCAATAGTGAATTCTGCTTTGAGAGATAGATAAAAACCACCTGAATGGTTTTTGGATATGGGAGATGGGGACCTTGTGGGGCAGAGTGTTAAACTCAGAGTTTGAATCTGAAGTCTGAATTTGAGTTCAAATTCTCAGTTTGCCACTTACTACTTTCAAGTATGATCTTGGAGGAGACATTTTATTTTTTTCAGTTTCTTCATCTGTAAAATGAGAAATTTAGAATAAATGATCTCTAATATTCCTGTCAACACTAAATTAATGAGCTAATGATCTAAAAAAAGAAAAAAAAAGAACAATAAAAAGAAAAGAAAAAAAAAAGAGGATTCCAGTGGGTCAGATATGCATAAAAAAGAATAGTCTAAATGTTGCATTGCTTTACAGGAAATCTTATAAGAACCAGGAATATTCAGAGAAACATAGGAAAACTCTTAGAATAATTAGAAAGTTAAAAAACAAAACCAACAATTAACTAGAAGTAAGAATATGAAGAGATCAGAAGGTATGAGGGCATTGCCATGGATCCATCAAAAGTACTTGTGCAGAAGGGAGGGCAATGACATTCCCTGCTATTATAAGATCCATCACAAAGTCTGTTGACGATGGACAAAAATGGTTAAATGAGTTAAGAGGGACTGGCCTAAATAAGCCTTCTGCAAGCCAAAAAGAGTGTTTTTGTAGGTCTGTTAGTAATGTTTTTGAAGGGTCTTTGTCTGCTTTACTGGCAAGAGATCCACTTGGAGACAGGGCTAGGAACAACTTTGGTAATGTTCACCCCATCACAAACATGCATATACATATCTTATATATTGGGTTTAATACCCACTTGGATTCTCGGGATTCAATTCCATAGAGAATTGACCCTATGATGATTGAAATATAGATTCCCCTAGGCTATTAATCTGACAATAAATGGAGATGCTTATTTATTCCTCCAGGAAAAGTAGTACATAATTTTTTAAATTGGTCTCTTTATTTCAATATAATTACTTTCTTCTGATATCCTATGTATTTGATTTTATTCATTTAAGGAAGAGAATATATATTTACACATTGTCTATTATGTGTCAGGTACTATGCTATCTCACAGCAGTCCTGTGAGGCAGGTGTTGTTATCTACATTTAACAGTTGAGGAAATTGAGACAAAGCTTATGTGACTTTGCCCAAGGTCACACAGTTAATAAGTTTCTGAGGTCAGATATGCTCTGTAGAACCACTGTTCAATCCACTGTGCCACCAGTTTCAAAACATACTTCCATAGACTTTACCAGAATATCATAAAGATTCATGGCATAAAATAATTAAGAAACTCATCTCTGAGATGTTTTGAGAGCCCCACATAGCACTATTGATATAGTTAGTCAATAGCATTGATTAAACGCTTACCATGTGCCACATATTGGGCTAAAAACAGGCTACAAAGAATGGCAAGAATTGGTAATTGTGCTTAGGAAGATCCATTCTATTGCAGTGACAACATACAAGATATATACAGTGCAAATGAAAGAAATCTCAGAAAGAAACTGGGTAGGGGGTAGGGTAAAAAGAGGCAGAGTTGAGTGAATAGACAGAATCTAGTGGGTAGGAAATAGGAAAACCAAAGTTTCTGGATCAAAGAGTACACAAGGGAGAGAAAAGTATAAGAAGACTGGAAAGATAGGAAAGGGCCCAGTTGCAAAGAGCTTTGAATGTCAGAAAAATTGCTATTTAATTCTGGAAGTAATAGAGAACTGCCAGAATTTTATGAATGAGATGACAAATAAGAAATAATTAACAGAGAGAAAGCATTAGAATTAATAGGGGTTGGGAAAGGTTTCTTTTAGAAGATATGATTTTAGTTGGAACTTGAAGGAAAACATGGAGGCCAGAAGGCAATGATAAAGAGGGAAAGAATTCTGGGCAAGGGGAAAGCCAGAGAAACTATCTAAAGCAGAGATATGGTCTGTCAACTCATTGTCAACCTCATTGGAGGTCAATGTACATTGAGAGCAAGATGCAAGAAGACTGGAAAGATTGAAGAAGGGCTAATTATAAAAGGCTTATTGATGCCAAACAGTTCTGTGCCCTTCTCATTAACTCTCAGTACTCTCCAAGGTCTCTTCCAGTTCTAAACTAGGATCCTAGTGATCCTAGGATGTCAGCACACTAATTCTTTGAACTCTCAAGGTAGTATGTATTACTTTCTGATCTCTCTATTCCCAGGTAATGTCACCTTGAAAAAGTATTAGCTATCCATTTGCATAGTGTCTTATAGGAAGGCCATTTTGAACTCTATCCCTTAGAATATGACATTGTTTCCTTGGCCAAATCAATTTTTCCCATTAAAAAAACTACAGGACAAGAAGGGGACTTTCAAACAATGAGGGAAATTAAATAAATGCTAAACAAATATTTGGACAGAAGTGGATACATTTAATAAAAATAAAAAAGAGAGTTGGAGATAGATCATATTGTATTTAGTCTCACCTTGGGCATTTCTACTTTACTTTTGATGACATCAATGAAGCTGTTATCTTGTTGTCTTACATACTTTCTCCCTTTCTCTCTGTCTCTCCCTGTCTCTTTCTCCCTATGTGTATGTTATATTATATATAGAAACATATCAAATTTAATGAAGATATTAAATTTAATCAAAAAATTAAAAACAAACTGGGGGGAGGCAGAGAGATTTTTAAATTCAACAACATCAGTCACCAAAATTCTTCTGTTTTTCATTATTTTCTCATTTGTTATTTAGCTATGCTTTTTTTTTTTTTTTTTAACTAAACAGGGACTATGTCACCCTGGGCCTTGCATAGTACTATGTAAAAGCAAATAATTCATATTATCTCATTGACTGAACAAAATAAAATTAATTCCCTGTCTAAAGTATCAACTAATAGAAAGAGACATTTGAAATCCATAAAGTACATAAATATTCAGAATGAAAATATTTCTCTTACCAGATCTATAAGAGCTCTGCCAACTGCATTATAGAACATGACTTTCCATTGTTCTTCCATATTCTCTGGTAAAGGTGAATATACATAATAAGCAATGAGAAGACAAGAAACCACTGTGCAGAGAACTTTGTGGCCCATATTGTCTCAATTCAGCTCCTTCTTAGAGCTGGTTGAGATTGAGTTTATTGTCCTCTTATTCTGAACATAAGCAATAAGGTGAAAGTTTTTTTTGGATCATCTTCAAGTAGTATAGTAGATCATCTGTAGGATAATTTTTTTTCCCCTTTTAGTCAGATTAACCAATTGTGCTTCTTGCCTGCCAATAAGAATTATAAAGACAAAATTTATTGTCCCTATGATTTCATTCAATTCATAAATATTTATTAATGCATTATTATGTGCATAGTATTGTCCAAGGTGCTGAAGATGCAAAGTTTGAAGTATAATAAGGGAATTAAACATACAAGCAACTTTTGATTGTCTATCTTTATGGAGGACATCACTAGCATGGATACCTGTGGCTTAATTCAACCCATTGTTACTTTTCAACTGTTTTCTCACCACCTATTTTTCTTTTTTTCTTCTTTCTTTTTAAAATAATAATAGCTTTTCATTTTTTCAAAATACATGCAAAGTTTTTTAGTTTTTAACATTCACCTTTTTTAGTTTTTAACTATTCATTTAACATTTAACATTCAGCTTTGCAAAACCTTATGTTCCAAATTTTTCTCCCACCATGCTCCCCTAGATAGCACATAATCCAATATGGATTAAAGGTGCAATTATTTCATATTTCATATTTTCAATATTTATCATGCTGCACAAGAAAAATCAAATGAAAAAGAGAAAGATGAGAAAGAAAAAAAAAACAAGCAAGCAAGCAAACAACAACAGTAGCAACAAAGGGGAAAATACTATGTTGTGATCCATGTCCAGTCCCTATGATCCTCTCTCTGGATGCAGATGGTTTGTTTCATCACAAGTCTATTGGAACTGCTCTGAATCACCTCATTGTTTTTTTTTTTTTTTAATATTTTATTTTATTTTATAATAACTTTATATTGACAGAATCCATGCCAGGGTAATTTTTTTTTTACAACATTATCCCTTGCACTCGCTTCTGTTCCAATTTTTTCCCCTCCTTCCCTCCACCTCCTCCCCTAGAGGTCAAGCAGTCCTATATATGTTAGATATGTTGCAGTATATCCTAGATACAATATATGTTTGCAGAACCGAACAGTTCTCTTGTTGCACAGGGAGAATTGGTGAATCACCTCATTGTTGAAAAGAGTCAAGTCCATCACAATTGCTTATCACATAATCTTGTTGCTGTGTGCAATGCTGTCTTGGTTCTACTCACTTCATTTAGCTTCAGTCTCTCCAGGCCTTTCTAAAATAATCCTGCTGATCGTTTCTTATAGAACAATAATATTCCATTACATTCATACATCATAACTTATTCAGCCATTTCCAAACTGATGACATCCACTCAATTTTCAATTCCTTGCCAGTACAAAAAGGGCTGCTACAGACATTTTTCTACACATGGGTTCTTTTTCCTTTTTTATGATCTCTTTGGGATACACACCTAGTAGAGACATTACTGGATCAAAGAGCATGCAGTTTTATAGTCCTTTGAGTATAGTTTCAAATTGTTCTTCAAAATGGTTGGATCAATTTACAACTCCACCAACAATGTACTAGTGTCCCAGTTTTCCTACATCCCCCCCAGCATTTATCATTATCTTTTCCTGTCATCTTAGTTAATCTTGGATGTGTGTAGTGGTATCTCAGAGTTGTCTTAATTTGCATTTCTTTAATCAATAATGACTTAGAGCATTTTTTCATATGACTATAAATGGCTTTATTTTCTTTATCTGAAAATTGTCCATTTATCAACTGAGAAATGGTTTGAATTTTTATAATTTGAGTCAATTCGCTCTATACTTTAGAAATGAGGCCTTTATCAGAAACCTTGGATGCAAAAATTTTTTCCCCACCTTAGATTTTTCTACTTTGCTTCTTATGACATCAATGAAGCTGTTCAATTAAAAAGCAAAACTTATGTGCCTTCTCTGTCTCTGTATTTGTCTCTCTTTGTTTTCTCTCTCTCCTTCCCCTTTTTTCTATTCCCCCCCCCTTTTTCTCTCTCCTATCTTTTCTCTCTCTCTTTCCTTTCCCCCCTCCCCCTGTATTGTATATTTTACGTATATATACATATGAATATGTACATATAGGATGGATTGGAAACAATCATCAGAGAGAAGACACTAGCATTAAGGGAGATCAACAACTAGGATTTTTGTTGGGCTTTGAAGGAAGACAGAAAATAGAGACAAAGAGGGAGAGCATTCAGGCATGGGGGACAACCAGAACAAAAATAGAGGAGTATGGAAAATATACTCAAGATGTCAGAGAAGAGGAAGTAATATAGCCTAACTCACCAGCCAATCCTCTTTACAAAGATCTAGGAAACATATCAGAACAATTTCCTGTGGGAAAAGTCAAGAAAAAAGTCACAATGAGAAAATTTATCCAGTGCAAGGAAGCTTGGGGAGAAAAAAGAATGGGATCTGGCCAGAAATGTGGCACAGTTAGGATTTTGTAGCTTTCCATTACTCAGAGACTGAAGGAGGACAGAGATTGAGTAACAGGGTAGGAAGTGTCTGGGAAGAAAGAATTACTGGGAATCTCCGAGCTAGCACAGGAAAAATTTGTTCTGGTTAACTATTTCTGTAATAAGTTTTTTTTTTCTTCTTTCCTTTTCCTTAGGTAAAGAGAGGAAAGAGAAAGGAGAAGGATTTAGGATGGATATAAAATAGAATTAAAAAATAAAATAAAATAAAATATTTTAAAATGGCAGTTATTGTGAGGACAGGGGCTCAAGTTTAGAAGACTAAATAAGTTTTGCCTACCAAATTTTCTGGTAAGGCAGTCTAATGCAAGGGGGAAAACAAATGAATAATAGTAAGGAAATGGGTTTGAGTCTAACCTCTCTCACTTAATTATTCTATTTCCCAAGACTCAGTTTACTCAAAAGTAATCTCTAAGGTTTCTACAATCTCCTTGAATCTTTCTTTGATATGGGCTTAAAAGAAGTGGGTACAGAGGGTGATAAGGAAAGGCTAGTAACTCATTTCTCAGGGGTGCTTTCTACTTTTGGTATCTCCAAGAAACTATAGTATGAGAAGAGGTCTCCTTCTGGTAAAAATGTTTAGGCAGATGGGCAGATGGGTAAACAGTGAACCTCAAAAAACATCAGTAAGTTAGAAGGGTGTCTACTTCAGGCATGTGAAGACTTCCATGGTAGAATAGGTAGATGTGACTAATTTGTGCCAGCAGACCATAAAAGTTATAGAAACAAACACTGTGGAAGGTTTAGAGTTCGGTTAGACATCAAAGACACAAGGTCATCTACTGTATCCTGAGCCATTGTCAGTCATCTTGAATTTTTTCTTGCCACTGGACTTTAGTGACTGTGAAAGAGAGAATCTAATGACTGTGCAACTGCCTTTTAAAAATCCAATTTATGAACAATCAAAAGATATCCATAATTTTACTATTTTACCTACTTCAAATACCTGTAGTGACAGGCAAGTAATGAAACAGCAGGTGTATATACTGGGAGTTGTTGTCACATCCCTGCACAGAGGTGGCCCAGAGCACAGTCATCTCGCTAGGCTGAAGCAGCAGTAAGACTTGAGGTTTCCCTGAGTGTCTGAACACTTTTTTTGGTCCCACACTTTATAGTATTTTATTTTTCCTGTTTAACATGTATAGTTTCAACATTTACTTTTATAAAATTTTGATTTCCATTTTTCTCTCTCCCCCTTTCTTTCTTCTCCCCTCCCCAAGAAAGCAAGAAATCCAATATAGATTATATATGTATTAAACATATTTCCACACTAGTTGTGTTGTGAAAGAAGAATCAAAATAAAAGAAGAAAACTTCAAGAAAGAAAGAAAAACAAAAAAGTGAAAATAATATACTTTGATCTGCATTCAGATTCACATTTCTGCCCTTTTTCCTACCAGGAATATTATATTTTATAGGGAAAAAAATTGTTAAATCATCTGAATACTATGGGTATCATTACTTGGGCCAGAAATTAAATGTTTTGAATGCCAGCAGATTAGATTTAATCCCATTCTTTTTTCATGGTTTAACCCTAACTTATTTTATAAGAACATTTGTTCTTCTCATAAAGAATTCCTTAGTTTATTTTTTTATGTAGTGCATGAGGTACTAATAGGGATGCTTTAGAATGTGCCTTTCAGTCCAACGGGCTGCCTAAAACTGCTATATGTAATGTGACTATAAAATGACTTGTCTGATATAAAGGAAAACAATGGATTTCCTTTTTCATCTGTTAATAATTACTGAATTAAGACTGGCATAAATGGAAACAAATAGCCTGTATTAAATAAACTATCTTTTGAAATGAACACAAAAAAGGAAAATAAGACCAAATTCAATATTTTATGTAGTTAAATGTAGATCAAGGGATTTGTAGTATATTCCTGGGTAGTATTCACCCAAAAATTTCAGTTCACAAGCAAATAGATGAAATACACTGATGGGTAGAGATGCACTCCATAGTCCATAAGAGAATTCCTGCTTTGCTGCTTCTTTCATATTACTTTTGTTTTTACAAAGTATATTACTGGCTACTAATAAAACTGCAATTTGAAAGACTGGAACAATGTAGTAAAGTAAAAAGAAATAAATATTTCTATTTATTTAGAAATTAAATAATTTAAAAAATAGAAACAAATGTTGGGTGGGGTACGGATCTTTTGTCTTCAAAGGTGAAGATTAAACTCACTCCCCACTGCTCTCTGTTACTTCTATGGAGCATCTAGTTAACCTGGAGTACGGGTTAGATCACCTCCCCTCCCCCTTGCCTCTTTGGAGGTAGAGTGGGAGGGAAGGGTGGCCATGTGGAATTCTTTCCTTCCCCCCTCCCTCTAAACTGTTCCAGACATTTTAAAAATCAAGTTGTAGCTCCCTAGTTTTGGCTAAAAGGAGCAAACTGATTTGTATAAATATAAGGTTAAGGTAAATATCTGTTTAGGATTTATTTGAAACTTTGGTTAATGGGATTTGTTATTGGAGGTAAATTTCTTGGGTTTGTAGTTAATGTTACTGCATTTTTTCCTTTCCTAGAAATAACTGATTTCTATAATCAGAGCAATGGTCAATGAGAAACTGTTAATGCGATTCAATGATGTCATACCTTGCTGTTTCCAATCTGGTTATGTTATACCTGGTTATCTGTAATCATTATGCCCTAAATACTTGAGCAAATAAATATTTAATCTGGCCATCTATCAGTTACTAGATATTGTGTCTGGATATTAAAGTTTTTTTTTTTTTTTAAGGTTTTTAACTAATGAGAGGTCACATCTTGTAGCATTCCTCTTGGACCAGTCTTTCTATCTCAGACTGTTCTAACTTTTCTTTGTTAAATTTGTTTTTGTTTCTAGATTTGGTCAAATTACAGATATATTGACTTGCTTCTGGTACCTAGATCAAGCTTTGATTGTCAGCACGCCCCACTATATACACCCATCCCCCTCCCTGGAGTGAGCATCTCCGCTCATCTTCAGCAGGAAGCAGTTTCTGAGAAAACCATCAACCCTTCTTCTGATGCAATTTGGACTGATATGGGGGAGTGGGAAAGTGACTAAATTGTTAGAATTTTAAATGTATTACTGTGTAAGACTTGAGATGGAAATTGTTAAACTTGTGTAACTATTGCTGTAATGTTTGAGGGATTTTTAGTCTGTTATGTGTATGTATTGGGAATTTGATTCACTCTTGGCATTTATATGTGGTATATTTGATAATTCCTTTCTGTGAGAAAAAAAGGGAGGAAGACATAGGAAATTGGGGAAACTGGTGTCTTTTCTTAGGCACTTCTGCCCCATCCCCATCTTACTAGTTCAGATTTAATTGGAAGTCCTTTAAACAGTCCTTTTCATTTTTTACTCCTTGCTTAAATTTACTAGACTATGATTTGCTGGTTGTGCTTTAACTTTGAAATCCCTTATTCTGTTGGAATTCCCTGGCAGACTCAGTTTTTGGGATTATTTTTTAGCAACAACCGGAAATTGGATAACTGTCTTGGGACTGTCAGTCTCTCTGATCTGTTTCTCCACTCCTGTTAACCCAGGTCCTTAATTAGCATTTTAGAGTATTTAAAAGAACCTTGTAGTTTGGTATCAGGCCTCTAAAAGTTTGGGATTTGCCTGCCTTGGTCAAACTGTGCATAATCTGCTCAGAAATCTGATCCCTTCTGCAGCCCTTTATTCCTCTGGGCAGGGACAGATGGAGCTACTCCAAGCCTCCCCCTTCTCCCCTGAGCAGGTTGCCCTTCTGAATGGGCAGCACAACTGTCTTGAGCCCTGCTGCTCTGTAAGCAGAGGCCGAGTCATGCACAAATGACCACAGACCTAACTCACAGTGAACTGTCCATATGCTCCCCAGCTGCAGAGGACCTGACATGATTGTAATGAGGAGCTTTGTGTATTGCTGATTAACTCTGGGGTTATCAGGAAGAGACTTGCCCTTGCCATAAGTCCTTGCATTGTTCTAGCTTTATTTTGATTTTTATTTGCTCTATTTACTTCACACAGAGTTGGTTAAAATTGTGGTGCTAAGACCTTCTAGAGGAAGGTAATTCGAGGATTTGAATAGTTAGAAGAGAAAGAGTGGGGAATGTTGTACCAAAGTTCCCTTTTAATGTCCTGACCCAGTTTCCCTAATTGTCCTATTTAGTTACTCTAGCTCAGGCTATAACCATTCCCTCTTAATGTTTGATAGGATATCTTATATCTTAGACCTTAGGCTATACTTATTCCCTCTTATGTTTGATGGGATAAAGGTCTTTATACATTTTAGATATCATTAGAATATCAGGAGCCTTTCCAGTCCCTCCATTATGAAATCCTAGGTGCCTCACCCCGTTAGGTCATCCCCATCCAGGTACCTCCTCCATTATGTCATTGTTCTTGTTACCCTATAAAAGAATCTTGTGTCTGACTTTCACTGCTGGATTCCTTGAGACCAAAGCATGGATCCATTTGGTCCCAGTAAATCTCTCCATTAAATAAATTACTAAATTGTTCTCTAATGTCTATCTTGCTCAGTTTCTCCAGCATTACAAAAGTACTTTGCAAAATTTAAAATATGATATAAATGTTTTATGTTATAGTTATTCTCTCATTTTTAAAAAAAATTTTTTTTTCCAATGGAGTACAACTAGAAACAGTGCTGAGAAAACTGGCTATGGATCTGAATTCACACTATTCAATATTATGATTATGTAAAATGTGATATTTTGTTCCAATGAAAATTTGAATTTGAATAATAGAAATATTATAAGGCATTTATTTTTCAGGCTTGTCTGGACCTAGCTAGGTTGCTTATATTCTTTTAGGATATAAGCTTCTTAGGGGTTTGGATAGTTTCATTCTTAGTACTTGAATCACATTATATACTTGAATATCTGTATAAGAAATATTTGTTGATTGATTGATTATGTTTAATGTAGAGACAGTTTCCTTGCCTCAAGTCTCTCCTCCATTCAACTGCCAAAGGGATCTTCCTAAAGTACAGGTCTAATCATATCCTTCTTTTTGTGTCTTATTCAACAAATTTCAGTGACTGCTTATCACCTCCGGGATCAAATATAAAATCATAAATTTGACTTTTAAAACTCTTTTTAACCCAGCCTCTTACTACCTTCTGAGTCTATTGAGACCTTCGTTCCCTATACATATCTTATGATCTAATTAAACTGGTCTCTTGGCTGTTCCATATACAACACCCCATCTCTTGACGCTGGGTATTTTCACTGGCTGTCTCCCATGCCTGGGATTTTTTTTTTTTTCCTTCCTTAGTTCCATATTTTGGGTTCCTTTAAGTCTCAGCTAAAATCCCACCTTCAATAAGAAGACTTTCACCCTCCTCCTTAAAAGCCAGTGTCTTGTTTCTGTTGATTATCTCATTTATTTTATATATATCTTGCTTTTACAGTATTGTTTGCACATAATTCTGCCCATTAGTTGTAAGTGCCTTGAGGGCATGGGCTTTTACTTTCCCTAATTTGCTTTCCCAGCTCTTAATACAGAGCCTGACACATAATATATATTTAATAAGAGCTTATAGATTTGATTTCCTGACATCTATTGAAAATGTTCTTAAATTTTTAGAGCCAGTTTGAGCTCATTAATTGGATGCTCAAAGACATTTTGAGGTTTCTATTTGTAGCCCAGGGATTACCATATGGCATTTATGAAAGATAGTGAGCATCTGAGATATAATTCTAATCTTACTATATCTTTAATTGGTATTTAGTTTTTGCATCTTATATTGAGGGGTTTAAACAAATTACTTGCACACTTTGCATTGATCCATATGTACAGGCTCCTCAAGGATTACCTTGGCAATGATCTGATCCTGACCCAGCCTCCTAAACACCTTCACTTGATTTTTGAATGAGAGGAAAAGTCATCCTTAATAAACTATGAAAAACACTAAGGAAGCCAGAATGCAGTGCAGTTAGACCAGAATGGCAAAGGAGACTGGAGGCTACACCATATAAGAAATAATTGAGGGAGTTAGATAAGGATATTTAGCTTGGAGGAGAGGATAAGGAGAATGGAATAAATATCTTTAAATAACTGAAAAGAAGTTACATTGAATTCAATTCAACAAATACCTCGTATAGGTGAGTCAGTTGATGGAGTATTGATAACCCAAGTTCAAATCTTGCTTCAGATAGTTCTGTCCAGTCCATCACTTCTCCTCTATGAGCCTCAGTTTCCTTATCTGTACAATGAAGGAGTTGGACTTGATGGCCTCTGAAGTCCTTCCAGATTCAGAATTAAGATCCCATTAGGGAGAGAGAGACCATCAGGGAGGTGGTCCCTGACCTGAGCCACAGGTAAGTTAAGATTTCTGGAGTGGGGATGAGGAGAACATAGTCCAAGCATGGACACAGCCTGTGCATAGTAGGTGATGTAGAATTTTGGGAGCAATCCAGGCCAGTTTGGCTACGACACAGATTATATACTTTTAAAAATATTTTCATTGACTCTTTCTGGAACGCCCTTTCCTTGCCTCTGCTTTCTGGACTCCTTCAAGCCTCAGCTCAAATCCTCCTTCTGTGAGAGGGTGTTCTAGATCCCCGCCATTCCACTCTGCTTGTGCTTTGCCTCTGAGACCATCTCCTATTTACACTATATATATCTTGTATGTATATAGTTGTAAGCATGTTGTTTTCTCTCTCTGAATGTAAAATCCTTCAAGGTAGGGACTGTGATTTTTTTTTTTTTTGAGGGAGATTTTTGCTTTTATTTGTATCCCTGACACTTAGCATAGTAAGTGCTTAATAAATGCTTATTGACTGACTATATTTTGCCTTCAACTTTTTTTTATCCTTAATTAGGGGATCCAATGGGTGATTCGTCTTGTTCTACCTTATCTTAGGGGGGACAACTAGTAACACTGAATACAAGTTATAGAGACAGAGTTTGACTTGACATAAGAAAATAATTCTTAACAATTAGAGATTCATCTCAAGGTATGAGCTACCTTGGGAGATCAGAAGTTTCTCTTTGTTAGAGATCTTGATGATAAGAGGAAACTTCTGTTCAGTCATGGATCAGCCTAATTGCCTTCTAAGATTTCTTCCAACACTAAGTGTCTATGAAGAATATTTCCTTTAAAAGACTACTTCAAGTAATTAAATTAAAAATTGAGAAGAAGTTGTCTTTTTTGGAGAAGAGTTGTAGCAATTATTAAAATAGTGTTTCAGAATCCAATTTAAATAAGCAATGTGGAATTTTATACAAATGTCTAAGTCTCCTCAAAATATCCTGCCATATGCTGTTAGGACTTTTAGGTGAAGCCAGTGGAAAGGCTGAAAAAGACCTGATATGCTGACATTTCAAATTAGGCCAATGAAAATATTCTTGAGCCAGATTCATGAACTTCAATTTATATTATGAAATAAACAGAAATTAAATTCTGGCATATTTTTCTGTCATACTTGTTTGTACACACATTCTAGACTCTAAGGTTCTTGGATACAAAGAATGTTTAATAATTTTGTGAACCCAGTATCTAGTACGGTGCTTTGTGTGTAATAACTATTTAATCAAAATACTTATTAATTGAATTGAAATAAAATGCTTGAATTATAAAAATCTTAATTTACAAAGGCATTAAATACTCTACAAACTCTATTCCTTGCAATTTGATTAATCACCACATAGTAGTATGATGGTGTTGGGCATTGGGAGTAAAAAGATTTTTTAAAATTACAATCCTACAATCTACTCTTTAAGTTGGAAATTTGAGCAGGGACAGAATTCCATTGGTTGGGAATATCATAGCTTAATCCCAGTCCTAAACTCATTAATATAGACTTTTTCCTTACTGGTGGAGATCAATGCTCCATGCCCAATTGAGGGAGGAGGTAGAAGTAGTAACATTTGAGAAAAGGAAAGCTCTTTAGTTTTTTTCAATCTTTTTGAAGTCGGGCACTTCTGGCTTCCAGCTTTGGGACAGAAGATGGCTAAAGTCAACTCCATTTCAGATTGCTGAAAGAAAAGATTCAGAAAAGAAGCTGACATGAGAAGAACTGAAAATCTTCTTCATGAGATTTCGGAGAAGTTACTCTTGGGTAAGATCTAGGAACCTGTTTCTTGGTTAAACTGAGTTACCTTGCTCCCAATGAAAGAGCACCTTCACTTTGTATTGCCTAATGTATATTCTGTATGTGTCCTTTTTTGATTTCTGTGTTGCCATTTAAATAAATGAATTTCTTGGCCAATTGCTATGTTCATTGTGGAATTGGTATTTGGCGGGAAAAGGATCAAGCCTTCAATATAATTTCTTCCATCAATTAACAGCAATCAGAAATTAGTTTGAATCTGAAAATCCCACCTGTTAGACTAATGATGATGCTTAAGGGAGCAGATATAATTTTCTCCTAGAACCATTTCTGAGGAAAGAAGATTTACCTCAACATCTTGCTTTTTTCTCTTGACAGGAATTAAAGTCTCCCTTGGGGAAGGTTTGGAGAATAGGCTATAAATGTCTATTTTGTCTTCCTTTACATCAGACAATGAACAAGTTATCTGATATTTTTATAATTGTTAGAAAAGTTTATTTGATTTAAGATAGCAGAGTTGGGGTAGTATCAGAGAAAGCTCCAAATGTCTCCAATCCAATCCATTTTACAGCAACAAATGAGACCATCTCTTTTTTGGGGTCGTTGTGTAATTTGTTAGATTTTACTTCTTCTTCAATGGGAGGAATTGGTAAGCCAATTACTATGAGAGAAATCTGACCAGTATGTATTTACAAGAACAAAAAAGCTCAGAGAAATCATTTTAGGTATCAGGAAGAATTAATATTGAGAGGAAATAGTAGGGTATAGTGCTTAAATTTCTGAACTTGAAATCAAGGAAGATGTTTAGTCATTTTTTTTCTGTTATATACAATTCTGTCAGATGAGGAAACAGGCAAACAGTATTAAGTGACTTGTCTAGGGTCACACAGCTAGTAAGCAATTGAGAACAGATTTAAACTCAGAAAGATGAGTCTTCCTTACTCTATCCACTCTACCACCTAACTGCCGAAGTTAAGAAAACCCAATTTAGGTGGCACAGTGGATAGAGCAACAGCCCTGAAGTCAGGAGGACCTGACTTCAAATGTGACCTAGACAATTAATACTTCCTAGCTGTGTGACCCTGGGCAAGTCACTTAACTCCAATTGCCTCAGCAAAAATAAAAGAAAAGAAAAAAGAAAAGAAAAAGAAATAAAGAAAACATTTCAAATCTCACTTCACCATTTCTGTGTGGGCTTAATAAATCATGTCACATCTCTTAGCCTCAGTTTCCTTCTTTGTAAAAAGAAGGAAGTGGACATTTAGTGTCAAGTTCAAATACAATAGGTTGCATATTGACTTAGAAAACCACAAATTAACATTATGTTATATTCTATTTTTATTTGTTTTCTTAGTTATTTTCCAATTACATTTTAATTTAGTTCAGGACATACTCATTTTTGCACTTATTCCAGGAGAGTTTGACACTGTTAGATTAAATGGCCTCCATGGAAGAAAATTCTAAATTTTGTGTTTTAGGCACAAATCTGTCTGAAACCAAATTTATTAATCTGGTCTTATTCTAATTTAAGTATTTTTCTGCTTAGAGAAAAATCCAAAATAACAGCCCTCTTTAGTCCTTGAGTAATCTTTCTAACAGAAGCCATTTCAGATTTATAGTATTGCTGGCAGTAAATAAAATTCTATGCTTAGATTGAGCAAGGGTTCATAGTTTAGGTAATAGTTTGTTTTAGGGACAAAATAATAGTTGCTTAACATTGGGCACATCCTTGGAGAATCATTTTGAATCAAGATGATTCAATCTAAGGATTATTCTTCCTGTAATCCACATCTTTCTTCTCTTAATTTGATCTCTGCCCTAATCCAATAAAAATTTAAGGGAAAAGGGCACTGGCTATTGTCTGGACTCTGAACTAACTTAAAAAGAGAACAGTTTCTTCTTGAACTTTCACCAACGTACCTCATAAAAATTGGCTATGTCTTTGGTAAGAAAGAAAAAAAGAATTTAATGCAGATCATTGTGAAATAAAAATTATCCAAGTGTCCATTAATTAGATATAGTTATCAATCACCAAATCAAAGATGTAGAGATACTTATCTGCAGAATTTTATTAACTTGGAGAACAGGCTCATCTGTACAGAGTTAGAGAGACCAGAGCAGCAATTTCAATAAGCTAACATAAAAGTGAGTACATAAGCAGCATAGAAAACAGAATTTTACAGAGAGGAGGGTCATATTTGTTGTTGTCATTTCAGGGGTCTTCAAACTTTTAAAATAGAGGGTCAGTTCACTGTTCCTCAGACTATTGGAGGGCTGGACTATAGTAAAAACAAAAACTTTGTTTTGTGGGCCTTTAAATAAAAAAACTTCATAGCCCTGGGTGAGGGCTAAATTTGCTGCCGCATCTGGCCTGCGGGCTGTAGTTTGAGGACCCCTGAATGGTGCAGTGGATAGGGCACTGGGCTTGGAATGAGGACAATTCATTTTCATGAGCTCAAATCCATCCATTTAATTAGCTGTTGATACTGGGCAAAGTCATTTGACTATTTGCTTCAGATTTTCAACTATAAAATGTGCTGGAGAAGGAATTGGCAACCTGCTTCAGTATCTTTACTCCCAAAATCCCAAAATGGGGTAATAAAGAACCTAAAATGGCTGAACACAAACAAAACAAAAAGGGGAAGATAAGGACACCTACCAGCTGGATAAAACAGAATCTGTGAATTCTTTCCCAGCCTCAGTTTTGCAATTCAATTTGTTGTGATCTTTGAGTCTTTAGGATAACATTGGAAAGCACAAAATAGAGATTAGGAGAATGTCCCCTGATTATAGTGGTAGCAAGAGGCCCAGACTAGAAATTTTTTTCCCAGAATTGGTTCATTAATGAGAATTAATGATCTGATCAAAGAATCTCATCTCCTAATATCATTTATATCATCAGAATAATAAAGATGACAATATTACCTAAACTAATTTATTTATTTAGTGCTATACCAATCAGACTCCCAAAAAACTATTTTAATGTCCTAGAAAAATAACAACAAAGTTCATATGGAAAAACAAAAGGTCAAGAATTTCAAGGAAACTAATGAAAAAAAAAATCAAATGAAGGTGGCCTAGCTGTGCCTGATCTAAAATTATATTATAAAGCAGCGGTTACCAAAACCATTTGGTATTGGCTAAGAAATAGACTAGTTGATCAGTAGAATAGGTTAGGTTCAAAGGACAAAATAGTCAATAACTTTAATAATCTAGTGTTTGACAAACCCAAAGACCTGGGAAAACTGCTGGGAAAATTGGGAATTAAGATGGCAGAAACTAGGCATTAATTCACATTTAACACCATACACCAAGATAAGGTCAAAATGGGTTCATGACCTAGGCATAAAAAATGAGATTATAAATAAATTAGAAGAATATAGAATAGTTTACCTCTCAGACCTTTGGAGGAGGAAGGAATTTATGACCAAAGAAGAACTAGAGATTGAAATGGACAAAAGACTGGCCCCCTCATCCCTGGGTCAAGGGGCCTCAGGTTTATAGGAAAATGTTGCTTAAACTAAATTAAGGGAAGTGTTTTACAAAGTGCTTGCTCAACTATGTTCAGACAGAATGCTTGCTTAACAATGTCAGATAATCCTGACCTATTCCATCAGGGGTCCTCAAACTACCGCCCGTGGGCCAGATGCGGCAGCTGAGGATGATTATCCCCCTCACTCAGGACTATGAAGTTTATTTAAAGGCCCACAAAACAAAGTTTTTGTTTTTACTATAGTCCAGCCTGCCAACAGTCTGAGGGACAGTGAACTGGCCCCTTATTTAAAAAGTTTGAGGATCCTTGATCTATGTCAACATCTGCTATTACATTCTGTAAGCCCCCTATTTTTTCCCCTTATAAGCGGAAAGTTGAGTCACTGTAACCGCAAGACTGAACAAGGATGCTTATAAGCCTGTCTCTACTTCTGTTTGAGGTGGAACTCTACTGAGAGGTCCGTCCTGGCTGGTAATAAACAGCTTCTAAATTACGAACACCTTGGCTGTCTTGAATTTTATTGCCTGGGCTATCTCAAGATCATTACTGATCACAAAATAGAAAATTTTGATTATATCAAATTGAAAAGGTTTTATATAAACAAAACCAATGCAGACAAGATTAGAAGGGAAGCAATAAACTGGGAAAACATTTTTATAGTCAAAGGTTCTGATAAAGGGCTCATTTCCAAAATATGTAGAGAATTGACTCTAATTTATAAGAAATCAAGCCATTCTCCAACTGATAAATGGCCAAAGGATATGAACAGACAATTCTCAGAAGAAGAAATTGAAACTATTTCTAGCCATATAAAAAGATGCTCCAAGTCATTATTTGTAATATTCTTCTCTAAAATATAATATTCTCTGGGAGCAGGTTTCTTGGGGGGCTTCTAGGGGTAGACTTCATTTCAGTTCTGATCAATAATCACCTTAAATGCAGCCAGCTGTTAAAGTCCAGATCCTTTATTATCTTGGGCTTCTGAATCTCCTTCCTGTGGCCCGGTTAGCTTTCTTAGAGGCCTATCTCTCTCCTTGGTTCCAAAAACTCCTGTTGCCAGTCCTTTGCCTCTTCCAGTTTCAGCCTCTCTTCTTCTGAATGTCTCCAGTCAGCACAAAGATTGAAGTTGGAATGAATCTGACTCCTCCTCCGAGAGAGTGGGCTTATGGGCTTCTCTTAGACTTGTGAATCTTCTCCACTGAATCCTGACTTGTGAATCTCCCAAAAGTCTCTAGTGGGCTTGTAGGAGCCCCTCCTTATATATCTTCTCTTAAAGGTGTGAACTCCAATGTGTGAACCAAGGTGTGAACTCTCCCAAAGGTGTGAACTCTCCCAAAGGTGTGAACTAAGTACATAAGCATTGTTTCTATCAATTCCAGTGACTTAGCACCTTGTTTCAAGTTCTGGCCCATAACAATTATTAATCATAGAAATACAAATTAAGACAACTCTGAGATACTACCTGTCAGATTGGCTAGAATGATAGGAAATGTGGGAAAACTGGGACTGATACATTGTTGGTGGAATTGTGAACACATCCAGCCATTCTGGAGAGCAATTTGGAACTATGCTCAAAAAGTTATCAAATTGTGCATGCCCTTTGATCCAGCAGTGCTATTACTGGGCTTATACCCCAAAGAGATCTTAAAGAAGGGAAAGGGACCTATATGTGCCAAAATGTTTGTGGCAGGTCTCTTTGTAGTGGCCAGAAACTAGAAACTGAATGGATGCCCATCAATTGGAGAATGGTTGAATAAATTGTGGTATATGAATGTTATGGAATATTATTGTTCAGTAAGAAATGACAACAGGATGATTTCAGAAAGGCCTGGAGACTGATAGGAACTGATGCTGAGTGAAGTGAACTAATCTTGCTGGGTCCAAGAGGACAAGATCTGTAGGTAATCCTGGAAATAGAGAAGGAAGGTCTCTATTTGTCTAGCTGTGTAGATGCTCACACGTGGAAGCATCTGCATTAAATGAAAGCATAAAATCATTCTTTCATACAGCACTTTTAGGCAGCATTCTGCAGCATTAACAAGAATAATTTAAACCAATCACAGTAAAGGTCAACTTTAACTTCAACTAGATATCAGGAAAGAGTAGACACAGTTTATTTCAGGAACATTTTTCTAGAGTAAGATACCCTGACCCATGAGGGAACAGATGTGTGCCTTTTTACATTTTATAGAATGTAAAATAACAAAGGTTATCTCTGCAACTATGATCTACAATCTTGTATTTTTTTCACAAAGTAAAAAGAAGATGAAGGAACTGGATATGCAATTTTTAATATTAGAAAATCAATACATTCATATACTTTAACTGAGCATAGGGGAGGAATCTTGAAAACCAGAGGAAACTCAGAGAAGATGGTTGTCTGAATGGAAGCAGACCATCTAGCTCCTACATACCTACTCTGGCAAAAACTTGAAAGTCACACCAGACCAAATAATAATCAAAGAAATCTAAGGAGAAAACATTAACTCATTTCTTTCAACCCAAAAGTTCTCAAAAAGTCAGCCAGAAAGCCATAGGTAATAGGAAGAGGGCCTGCCAGCAGCACCAATGTCACCACAGAAAAACAATTCCAGCTTGCCAATGGAATCAGTGGCAAGACTTGTGGAGACTGAATGGCTCTATGTTCTATGTGGGAGTGGAGGGCCTCCCCATCCTGCCTTCTGAAAGAGCTAAGGAAGTTAGAAAGTCTAAGGGTGAGGACCTTAGAAACCCTAGCAAGGAGGGGGATTGGGGTGACTGGAAGGATATGGCAGGGCTTGGATTAGACAACCCAGACCTCTGGGAGCTCTAAGGTCCCTAGAATTCTGTCATGAAGTATCACAGAAGATCCTGAAGCTCCAACACTCTGAACCTCAGAGATTAAGGAAAGGGGACATGGGAAAGGAGGATGATGAATCCTGGACTGAGGGTAGAGTCAGTGAAGAAATTCAGGGTAAAATCAAGAAGGGCAACACTCCATTGAATGGTACAACACTCGATCCTCCAGTTTGCCTCTGGCACAAACTTCAATTCAGAAACTAAAGAGATGGAGAGATGAGCAAATCAAAGAAAATATCAACAAGTAGTAAAAATCATCACAAATCCCCCAAATAAGGAGACTAATTCTGTAACAGCTATTAAGCAGTGATTCAAAAGAAAAAAAAAGGGGGGAGGGTTTCCATAAAAAGTACCTTATAAAGTAAGAGATAAAACTGAAATTAAAGATTCTGGAAAACAGGTCAAAAGAAATCTAGAAAGGCATATTTATTTGAGCAGTTGAAAAAGTGCCCTATCCTATCCCAGCTGATGATTTAGCCTAGCCAAACCTTCCTATTCTCTCCTCCTCTATCTTTGGTCAATTTACCACTGAGATAAATGAGGCTTCCTATATTGGTTGGCTTCCTCTTCTCCAAATTTATGAGCTCCTAAGAATGAATGTTTCACCTCCACTTAATTCCTCATCTGGCTTATTTATTTATCAAGCCAAACCAAACCAAACAAACAAACAAACAAAAAAAAACCAAAGTAAAACAACATCTCCAAACCAAAAATAAACCTTGAACTCCATTACTATAATCCCTCTCTTTTCCTCCCACCCCTATCCTCAAACTCAGAGAGCATAGACAATTAAGATTCAAGGGATATCATGAGATTTCCAGAACTCTATTTTTTCCTGGAAAGAAAAATCACAAGAAGAAATAAACATATTATTCATTAAACAATTATCTATCATGGGGCCATGCAAAACACAGGTACTCTAAGAAATATTTTCAACGGGTTTTGTGGATTGACAAAATTAAAGATAATTCCCCTTGTTGCAGTTGCTAATATCTAAGTGCAAATAACTTTGGTTGTCATTTTGAAAGCATTGTTTCTAACAGGAAAATTAAAACTTAAAAGGACATTTTTCTATGCATTATTCTCCTTTTATAATCACATGAATATGCAAGGAGATACAGTCCATATGTAGCTGATTCACTTACACTTATGTCATGCAATTACAGGGCTCTTTGGCCACGAGTGCACTTTTCCTTAGCTTGTTCTCCACCTTCACCCCTATTCCCTTAAAATACTTCATGTCTTCTCAAAGGAAAAACAAAACAAATGCAGGATATTTTGGCCTTGTTTTAAAATTTTAGTGCCAAAAATCTCTTAATGATCATGAAATGTAATAAAAAATGCCATATCTTCCTGGATTCTTTCTGTATGACAACCTCACTGCTCATAATCCTTTCCCTTTTTCAAACTTTTCAATTCAATAAAGAGAAAGTTTGTCAATAAATGTTTAGATTTGGACAAGAATTTAATAAGTATCAAAAGAATAATGAGGATATAGGACTAAATTGATTATACTAAGTAAGGTTGCCAAAGTTGGAAATGGCAAGCTCAGATATGCCATTTGAACAATGTAAGTGGATTTTTACATGTAACTGGAAATGTTGAAAATGTACAAAAAGACATTAGAAATACAATGTGGTCAATTGAAAAGAAGATTGGATTTGGAGTCAGAGGATCTGAATTCAAGTCTTGATTCTGACATTACCATTGTAAGCAAATTATTTTCCTTCTTTGGACCTCAATTTCTTCATATGTAATTAAGAGAGTGAGCTCTGTGAGATCACTTTGATGGAGTAGTGGGAAGAATTACAGGGAGCTCCCAACAACCCAAACTCTTCCACAAAGGTGCAGAAAATGCATTAAGCTGAGTGTTGATAAGGGAAATTAAAAAAAAAAATCACAGCAAAAGAAATTGAAACCATTTCTAGTTGTATTGAAAAAGTGCTCTAAATCACTATTGATCAGAGAAATGGAAAATAAGAAAACTCTGAGGTATCACTACATACCTCTCAGATTGGCTAAGATGACAGGAAAAGATAATGATAAATGTTGGAGGGATTGTGGAAAAACTGGGACACATTGTTGGTAGAGTTGTGAATGGATCCAACCATTCTGGAGAGCAATCTGGAATTATGCCCAAAAAGTACTACTGGGCTTATATCCCAAAGAGATCTTAAAAGAGGGAAAAGGACCCGCATGTGCAAGAATGTTTGTGGCAGCTCTTTCTATAGTGGCTAGAAACTGAAAATTGAGTGGATATCCATCAGTTGGAAAATGGCTGAATAAATTGTGGTATATGAATATTATGGAATATTATTGTTCTATAAAAAATGATCAGCAGGATGATTTCAGAGACTTACATGAACTGATGCTAAATGAAGTAAGCAGAACCAGGAGATCATTGTACATGGCAACAGCAAAATTATGTGATGATAAATTCTGATGGATGTGGATCTCCTCAACAATGAGATGATTCAGGCCAGTTCCAATGATCTTTTGATGAAGAGAGCCAACTGCACCCAGAGAAAGGACTATGGTCTCTGAATGGGGTTAACAACATAGCATTTTCAGTCTTTTTGTTGTTGTTTGCTTTCATTTTATTTTCTTTCTCATTTTTTTTCTGGTTTGATTTGATTTTTCTTGTGCGGCAAGATAATTGTATAAATACCTATGTATATATTAGATTTAACATATATTTCTACCATGTCTAACATATATTGGATTATTTGCCATCTAGGAGGAGGGGTGAGAGAATTGGAACACAAAGTTTTGCAAGAGTTAATGTTGAAGAATTATCCATGCATATGTTTTGAAAAATAAAAAGCTTTAATAAAGAAAAAAACTCAGAGAGTCATTTTTCCAATTCATATCAGCATAGGAAGACAGATAATGAGGTCTGAGGTTAGCATTTAACCTGCAATAATGAATCATTCCAAGATACACGAACCAACTAAAATTTTGAGCCATTTTATCAGGACAATTAGAAGTCCCAGGATCCATATGGGGGTTAGGAGGTGGAGCAATGTAAAAATCTACCTCGTGCAAATATTGTACCAAGTGTCAATACATTGCTTTGTCGTTCACTACCCAGTTCCAAGTTACAGGTGCAGAATGAACTGAAGAAGGGATCTGAACCTAGGGATAGCATTCAGGATGAGGAGCAGTTGTAAGCCCTAGGATGTCTGCTGAGTTAGTTCAGGAACAAACAATACCTTTGTGGTTCTGATCCCAGGAGTGGAGCAGTCTCATTTTCAGTTCCTAATCCTGCAAAGAAATAACTAGAGAAGAATTCCAAACCAAAGAGGAGATTGCAGTTCTGTCACTCTGAACCTGTGGAGCTATCCAGCTGGCTGATAGTGACTTCCATCTGCAGTTTACTAGATTTCTAACCAGAGCCAAGCCCAGAAATAATGTTGATTGGACAGAAACCTAGTTCAGGAACTTGTAAAGTTCAGACTAAAATTACAGAAATCAATTTTTACCCTGGATTAGGCCACGTTGGAAATAAACAAAGGTTTTGAATCCTGACCCTGAGCTGTTTCTCAGACCCAAGAATATAGAACATTCAAAGAAAGCAGCAGAAGAAACAAGAGAATATAAGCTCAACCCAGACATTTCCCTTTAAAATGGTGCAGAACCTGCCCCTAATATAAAGTCCATAGTCAGAAAGTCAACTGAAAGAATAAGCAAACATACAAAAAATCCTACCATAAAGAGAGATTGTTGTGATAAGAAAACCAGAAAAAATAAATGTCTCCAAAACATCTATAGATGAAGCTTCAAATAAAAACAGAGCTTAAGCATAAGTTAATTAGAATCCCTGAAAGAGATGAAGCAAGAGTTCGGAAGAAAAAGCTAAAATGATTTTAAAAACCAAATAAGCAATAGAAAAAATGGCAAAGGAAATTAAAATTATGGAAGAGAAATTGGAGAGAATTAATAGCATGGAAGAATAGGTAGAAACCTTAACTAAGGGAAAATATGCTTTGAAAATTAGAATTGATCAAATAGAAGAGAATGACTCAATGTGACAGCAAGAAGCACTGAAACAAAGCCAAAAGACTTTATATATATATTCAAAGCATTTTATTTTCAAGACATAAGCATGGATATGTTTCTATATTCACCCTTGCAAAATTTTGTTACAATTTTTTTCCTTTCTCTCTTCCCCTATTCCCTCTTCTAGATGTCAAGCAATCCAATATATGTTAAACATGTGTAATTCTTCCATACATATTCCCACAATTATCATGCTGAACAAGAAAAATCAGATCAAAAAGGAAAAAAAAAAAAGAAAAAAAAACAAAAATGCAAGCAAACAAGAACAAAAAAGCAAAAATACTATGCGTGGTCCACACTTAGTGTCCACAGTTCTCTCTCTTGGTGCAGAAAACTCTCTTCATCACAAGACCATTGGAACTGGTCTGAAACACCTCCCTGTTGAAAAGAGCCAGGATCATCAAAATTGATCATCATATAATCTTGTTGCTGTATACAATGTTCTCTTGGTTCTGCTTATTTCACTTAGCATCAGTTCTTGTAAGTCTCCCCAGACTCTCTGAAATCATCCTGCTGGTTATTTCTTACAGAACAATAATATTCCATAATATTCATATCCCATAACTTATCCAGCCATTCCCCACCTGATGGGCGTCCACTCAGTTTCCAGTTCCTTGCCACTACAAAGAGGGCCTCCACAAACATTTTTGCACATGTGGGTCTCTTTCCCTTCTTTATGATCTCTTTAGGATACAAGCCTCATAGAAACACTGCTGAATCAAAGGGTGTGCACAGTTTGTCAGCTCTATGGGCATAGTTCCATATTGTTCTCCACAATGGTTGGATCAGTTCACAACTCCACCAACAATGCATCCGTGTCCCAGTTTTCCCCGCATCCCCTCCAACATTCATCATTATCTTTTCCTGTCATCTTAGCCAATCTGAAAGGAGTGTAGTAGTACCTCAGAATTGTCTTAATTTGTATTTGTCTAATCAATGGTGATTTAGAGCATTTTAAATATATTTTTAGGAAAAAATTAAATAGCAAAAACAACTAACCAGGAAAAAATATAAAGGAGATATAATTTAAGGATCATTGTACTCCCTGAACGCTATAATGAAAAAATAGGCTCTAGACATCATATTTTAAGAATTCCTAAAAGAAAATTGTTTTAGCTCTTTTAGCACCAGAAGATCATGTAAAAAGAGAAAAAATTCACTGATCACCTCTTAGAGAAAGCCCTAAATGAAAACCTGTAGAAATGACATAGCCAAAATGTAATTTCCAGAACTGTTTAGTTCTTAGACCTGTTCCCATTCCCCAAACACTGAAAAACAAAGGAAAAAACCTTCTCTAAAACCAAAGCAAAAACTCATTGTTAATTTCTCTTAATCCATACATGTCTCAAAATCTACAATCCTATGATCTTGAATTTGACATCACAGATGAACAGGACAAAGATTAGATGATAATATGTCCCTTGTGATTTAAGTCTTGTTAGACTAATTTACTGTTCTTTGCAACATCTTAAATTTCTTTCCATTCTTTCCTAGTATACATCAACTTTTGGGCACAATTGCTATAGACAGCCATGATCTCTATTAGTAATCCTGGATTCCACATTTTAAGTGCCTACTATGTACCTAGGCACTGTCCTGAATTTTATAAATATTATTTATTTCAAATATTATCTCATTTGATCTTCACTACAAACCCTGGGAGGTTGGGGTTATTATCATATCAGAAAATTGAAGCAGACAGTGAAGTTAATTGACTTGACCAAAATAACATTGAATATTCCTGACTAGTTGGGAAATGATCAGTGAAGATTCCCTTGAAGAGATGACACTTGATTTGAATCGCAAAATATGGGTCAGAATTTAAAAAGTAAAGTGGAGGAAAGAGAGCATTTCAAGAAGAAACAGACTGAGAAAAGACAGAGAGGGAAGTTTGAGGTTGAAGGATCACAAGGTAACATCTTGACTTGCATGTGAATTGGATATGGGGGACAGTTGCCTAAAAGTCATCAACTTTGTTCTCTCTTTCAGACTCATTAAAGCCCAGGGACCAGATAAAAACCAAGATTTCAGGCAATGGCTTGTGATGGAGTGGATGACCTTGATTTCTTCGACGTCTGACCAAACTCTTATGATCATTAGAACACATTGTTCTCATTTGCCTATTCCACTGGAAAGTCTCCACATGCAGCAACGAGTCCGAAGTCTGCCAGTTATCCTCAACCTGGTTTAGTCTATCTGCTGAGATGGTTTTATTGAGGTGTGACTCCTCTGCATGTTATAGTGTCCCAGAACCACTGCTGAGACTTGGGTACCATGTGGACACCCAAGCTGGATGAGCAGAACTAAAAAGAACTTGGCTGGCTGTCACATCAAATATTCTGGTCTTTCCTGATCTTTCCCCATACACTCCCTGGTGGGAAGTAATAAAACGAGAAAAGTAGAATCCCAACAAATAGTGAAGGGCCTTAAATGAAAGTCAGAAAATTATGAACTTTATTCTGCAATCAATAGGGATCTAGTAAAGATTTATTAGCAGAGGAATGAAATCACAGCGTTGAATCATAAGGAAAAAAAGTGTGGCAATTGTAGAGAAGATGGATTAAAGAGGGAGAGAGTGAAGAGAGGAAGAACTATTAAGATTCTATTTTAATAAATCAGATGTTTGGACTGGACTGGAGTGGGTGTGGGAAGAGGAGATTCCTGTAAGACACATTATAGAAGTAAAACAGAAAGTACTTAGTAACAATTTGGGTGAGAGTTGAGAGAGAGAGATGATGCGGGTGTGGTCCCTTTAAGATACCTTTCTTTCTGATTCCCAACCCTATATAATTTTAATATAATTATCAATCAAGGACCTTTTGAATCACAAATCCTGGTCCCTTTGAATTCCAATAGAAGATCGGACCTATCCCAGTCCCACCTGAATCTGAGCCAACTTAGGGCTACACCCACAGGCCCGTCTAGCTAAATCTCCCATTATAAAAGGGGCCAAGCTGGGACTCCCTCTTTGCAGAGGTCCCAAACATGCCAGCCTTACGCTTGGCATGTCAGGACCCTCTGTCCACTGGAACCCTGTGTCCCATGCCCTTCTTATCTCTACCTTTACCTATTTCCTTAACTATACTTTAACCTTACTTTCATACCCCATAATAAACCTCTTTTATCAATCTAGCTTTTCCGGCTAATAAATTCCTTTATTGGGGATTCGTGCCGCTTCTAGACTTCATTTAACTCAATATCCTTGCGCCGAATCCAATGGGGTTGCAGGGGAACTCTATTTGACTCCCTGTGCCCCGAATCTGCCACTAGACCTCAATTAAACCTTAATTTCATTTAGACCTCATTAGAGAGAGAAGAGTCAAATTTAAGACCAAGATTTAGAATCAAGATTTTAAAGACTAGGAAAATGATCAAACAACTGACTGACACAGTGAAAGCAGGTGGAGCAAGTTTAAGTTGAATTTGAGAGACCATTGGGATATGTGGGGGTGGGCACAGAACTTCCTGGAGGCAGTGTTGAATGTGGGTAAAGAATTCAGGTCTAGATATAAAAGTGTAAGAGGTGACATTTAAAGACATGACATTTAAAGCTGTGGGAGGGAATGAAAGTACCTAGAGTAGAACAAGAGAGGTGAGAAGAGAGCCAATGAGAGAGGAGAAAATCCTATGCTTTGATCCTCCATAGTTTTCTCTGGATGCGGATGGCACTTTCCATCCCAAGTCTACTGGAATTGCCTTCAATCACCTCATTGTTGAGAAGAACCAAGTCCATCACAGTTGATGATTATATAATCTCGTTACTGTGCTTGCTAGCTTCATGACTTTTATGACTGAATGTCGATCAAAGTATAGAATTTTCACTTTTACTTTGTTTTCTTTCTTTTACTTTGTTTACTTTGTTTTTTTCTTTCTTGTGTTTCCCCTCCTTTTTGATTTGATTTTGATTATACTGCATGACAAATATGGAAATATGTGAATTGTATGTGTTTCATATATATTGGATTGTTTGCTGTCTTTAGGAGGGAAGAGGGGAAGAGAAGAAGAAAAATTTGGTAACAAGATTGATGATGGACTGGCTCTTTTCAACAGTGAGGTGATTCAAGGCAATTCCAATAGAATTGGAATGGCAAATCGCCATTTACAGAAAATCTAGATTAAAAAATATCAGCCTGGATGGAAATCCCTTCCAACTTTCAGTGTATGATCCTATGAATCTTGGGGTTCAGCCAAGTGGCACACTGGTTAGAGCATTGAGTCTGGAGTCAGGAAGACCTGAGTTCTCTGGCCTAGACACTTACTAGCCTTGTGACACTTAACCTTATTTGCCTCAGTTTCCTCATTTGTAAAATGAGCTGAAAAAGGAAATGTCAAACCACTCCAGTATCTTTGCCAAGAAAATCCCCCAGATTTTCTTGAAATAATCCAACAAAAATAATCATAAATGAGCCTTGATGCAGCTTCTACATAGAAAGAGGACAAAGAACAAGTAGAAAAAGCCAGAGAAGTATAATTCTCTGCTGGCCAGATCTGGGAGCCATCAGATGATCTCTTCCATGATCTCCATGAGAGTTCCAAACGGTTTATAATCCAAGGGGTTAATAAAGAGTTCCCAAGTAGGAGGTCACATTGCGAAGTTTTGTCCTTTTCCTATGCATCATGTTTTATGTTAGAATTTCTTCAGTGGAATTAAGGGATGATGAAAACAGCTGTAGCTTAAAACCACATCAATAAGAATGCTGATGACAACATGGCAGAGAACTGCCCTTTATAAATTTGGTTGCAGATTGCAATTTTGCACAAATTCCAGGAGATGATGAGTTTGCATGTTCCAGGAAAGGGCTGATTGCCCCCTCGGGCAAGCCTGATTGTCATAGAACCTTTAATCTGCTCAGCAATATTTATGCTTGCCTCAAATTCAGACCTGTCAGGATCAGAGAAGTGGAGAGGTCCAGTTGTGCTCATTCATAAAGGCAAAGAAACAAAAGGGATCATTTTGGAGCAAAGAAACATAAAAAGTCTCTTGTGGTAAATAAAATCAACCTGAATATAGAATACGAATTCCATTTTATTGTGTTAAAAATTCAATGAAAATCACTTCAAATGAGGATGTAACTGATTTAATTAAAATAGATAATATTCCTTCCTCAAAGGATAAAAGGTAGACTTATGGCCTGTAAAGAAGGCAGACTGTTATGTGAATACTTTTAATTGATTGTATTGAGTATCTATAAATGACAATTGATTCCCAAATTGATTGTAATGTGAATATCTATATTTGAAAAGAATCATTTATAGACTTCAGATTGCCATATGAACACAGATTTGGATCTATAAAGTTACCAGAGAGGCAGAGTTCAACTCATTTTACAGATGAGGAAACTGAGGTACCGGGTAGTTAAATGATAAAATAAATTAGTCCCCTTTAGTAGACTGGGTTGATTTATAGCAAGGAAGTGAGCCAAGGAACTTATGTTCCAATCCCATGTCTACCACTTACTATACATGTGTTTTTGTGCATATCATTTAATCTCCCAGTCTCAAATCAAATGAATGAGCATTAATTAAGTGCCTACTATGAGCCACAGGGACACAAAGAAAAGCAAAATAAAATTTTAAAAAACAGTGGTTGGTTTCTTAATCTGTTAAGCATAATTCCAACAGTAGCTAATATTTATATAGCTCTTTAAAGTTATCAAAGCCTTTTACATATGTTATTTCATTTGATCCCCACAACAACCTTGCGATTATCCTCATTTTCCCGATGAGGAAAATAAGTGAGTTAAATTAGATGTCTTCTGAGATTCCTTCCATCCCCCAGTGTCATCTTTTATGATCTTAAAACCTTACAAGCCAGCCAATTCCCAGCACTTTAAGCCCTTGAACATAATATGTGTCACATCTGCTTTGATTAGTATTGGTAGTTGGAATTATATAGTGCATTGATGTTTAGAAATAAATAAAATGCTCTACATAAATCACAATAACCATACAGGGGAAACTAGAGGTATTATCATTATAGATGGGTAAACTGAGCTCTAGAGAGTTTTAGTGATTTACCCATAAGAACACAACTAGCAAGTGCTGTTGTAGGATTTAGACCCAGCTCTTTCTAATATTCCAGACTAACACAGTCATCTATTTTTTTTAACAATTGTTTTTTTTTTTTAGTCTTGACTTTGAGATATTTCGTCTCATTTTTCCCTGCACCTGTCAGCTCTCAAGCTCTCGAGTTACATTTCTTTCTCTATTCTCCCTTTGACATTTCTTTCTCTATTCTGCCTTTGAAAGGCAAAGTTAATATGAATATCTATATACAAATACAGATACATATCTAACACATGTATATGTGTATTGTGCATGTATGTATGTATGTATGTGAGAAAGTATTAGAAAGGAAAGACCAAACCTTCTGCCCCTGAAGATTGTGAATTTAGAACACTGTTATTTGTTCTGTCTAGCTAAGAATTTGGGCTGAGATATATTCCACTATTTGCTTTTGTTGACATATTTTGAGCTTATTTAATGAGGAACAAGATAAGTCGATAGGGGCTTTTTCCCTTTGTCTCACTGCACATGCAAACTTATCCTCCCTTGCCTTGCCAAAGCACATTTTAAGAGCATCAGAGAGGGAGGAGGAAAAAATTGTTTATGTTAAAATCCTTGGCTAACTTTGGCTTTCTTGCTTTATAATTTGAAGTGCTCTTTATTGAGTCTTATCTCCTATCTGGATTCCTGGTATCTACCCAACATTTTCAGTCCTATCTGTCTCCCTAGAAACACAAAATCTAACCAAATTGTTCTCACAGAAATGATACCTGTTCTTGGATTCTCCAAACCAAAACCATCCACGCTGTTGCCCTTACTTTGCAGTGACAGAACTTTCTATGGACTTTCATTTCTAAGATACTTCTCATTTTGTGTTAAAACTGGTAAAGCCTGTCTGTTTAAAGTTGACTCCCATCTTAAGTTTAAAAAGAGAGAAACAGAAAAGAGAAATAAGCCAGGCTAATATCCAACAGCTGCTTAAACTACTACCACCAAATACTTGGAAGAGTATTTGCTTATGCAAGGGAAAACCTTGGCCAAACCACTGCAAATGATTTGCAATTTATACTGCAAGATCCGAAAGTTTAAACTGCCAGGACACCATTTACTTTCTGAGCCTATTAAATTATAACTACATGTTCACTGAATATCTCCTTGCTTAAAGGAAGTTTTTCTGAAAATCGATATATATGTATATACATATATATGTTTTCAAAATAAAACTCTTAAATCTTTAATTACTTTCAGAAACCAGCAATCACAAGAAGCAAGTAACTTTTTTTTTTTTTTTCATATGCAATTTTTTGTTGGATTCCACCTTTTGGAAAAGGAGGTACTAGCCTAACTGGTGGCTTTTTCACTAAACTTGGCACCTTCTCATCAAAAAAACTCCAGAAGTGGACCTCCACAGTATATGGCCTCCAGAGACACCAGACAGTACCAAACTATTGAGTTTGGTATTAGAAAGGAAATCTTTCTGATTTCTAATTATTCCTTCCACATCATGAATTTAGGGGAAGGGTACCACCATAATCTGGAAAATCCATGTAAAATTTTGAAGAAAAAAAAAATTCTTCATATCAGAGCAGAGATCCGAATTTTTCCCTTTTCTTTTATGGGGTTTTTATAGTACCTTATTGTAAAATTTGGGTTAAAAATTTAGTCATAGACTATATGTAGGTCAGTGTTCAGTAAAAATACTATGAGAAAAAAGAACTTTTTCTATGTCATCTGCTGGTCTTTGTATGCCATCTGTGGCTCCCACAAAACTCCCCCCCCCCCATTCCCATTTAATTTCTCATGCCAAACTGTGATATATATGGAAATCGTGATGGAAAAAGTTGCAATGTAGAAGGGACAACTTATTTTCCCCATTTGATCTGATTTTTCTTGTGCAACATGATGAATATGGAAATATGTTTAGAGAAATTGCACATGTTTAACCTATAGCAGATTGCTTGCTGTCTTAGGGAAGGGGAAGGAGGGAAAAATTTTGCAACACAATGTTTTGCAAAGGTGAATACTGAATATTATTTTTGTATGTATTTGGAAAAATAAAATACTGTTAAAATGCAAAAAAGAATTAAAAAGAAGGGACAACTTAGTTCTTTGTGAGAAGGGTTGGAATTTTCCAGGTCCAAATCTACGATCTTAGAATCTATACCTACTTTTATTCCTTTATAGTTCTTAGTATATTGTTTTTTTTTTTTTTTTTGAACATAGCATGTGTTGATTTATATTCAATCTCCATAGAGATTGGATGCAGACGGCATTTTCTGTCGAGTCTATTGGGATCGCTTTGGTTCACCGAACCACTGAGAAGATCCAAGTCTTTCATAATTGATCAATATACATTCTTGCTGTTATTGTGTATAATGTATTCCTGGTTCTGCTTGTTTTGTTCATCATTAATTCATGTAAATCTTCCCAGACCTTTCTAAAATCATCTTGTTCATCATTTTTTATAGAATAATAATACTCCATTATCTTCATATACCATAGCTTGTTCAGCCATTCCCCAGTTGATGAGCATCCACTCCTTTTCCATGTCTTTGCTACCACAAAAAGAGTTGCTATAAACATTTTTTGGCACATGAGAGTCCTTTTCCTTTCTTTATGATTTCCTTAGGATACAGACCCATTAACGGTATTGCTGGGTCAAAAGGTACACACAATTTGATAGCCCACTGGGCACAATTCCAAATTGCTCTCCAGAATAGTTGGATCACTTCACAGTTCTACCAAGATTGCATCACTGTCCCAGTTTTCCCACAATCCCTCCAACATTTATCATTATCTTTTCCTGTCATTTTAGACAATCTGAGAAGTTTGAGGTACCTCAGAGTTATTTTAACTTGCATTTCTCTGATCAATAGTGACTTAGAACATTTTTATATGACTGTCAATGACTTTAATTTCATCAACTAAAAATTGTCTGTTCATATCCTTTGACCATTTATCAAATGGGGAATAGTATATCATTTTACACACAATAGGTACTTAATCCATGTGTAGAGGTGGAAGGGAACAGAGAAGCTATTTAGAGACACTTGACACATTTTTCAAATGAAGAAATTGAGGCTTGAGCTGTTAACTGTCTTGTCCAAGGTCTCCAAGTTAGTAAACATTAGTAATTTAAACCCAAGTCACTATTTAAATTGTTTTTAAATAAGACAATATGCTTTGTTTTATTAATGAGATATTTATCCTATGTTTGCCTCATTTTGTAAATTGACTTTTGTCTTACTTCTTTAAAATAGCCAAATCTTGAATTATCTCCACATTGCTTTTAGAACATTTATCAAATAGGATAGGCAGCAATTTTCCTGGAGAATGAGAAGTGAAGGAAAAAGTGATAAATAACATTTGTCAAAATATCCGAGATAAAATATGGATTTCAAAATTCTTTCCAGTGGTTCCAATGGCCATGGAAGGGTTATTTTTGGCTTGACTCCCTACAGTTTACTTTATATTACTTAACTATAAGGTAAAAATGGTTCTATAACTCTATTCTGCCAACCCCATCTTCCTGAAAATCTAAAATTTTAACTTCAGAGTAAAATTATGGATTCAAATTTTTTGCTTAACTAAAACATCATGAAATTGTCAAAAGTCCAAAGAAGTTTTCTGGTCCTATTGATTTTTGTTTATTTTTCCAATGTCTAGCTCTTTAAGGCTTGGATTATTAGTAGTACCAAAGTATTATTTCTGTGGTCAAAACCCCTAAAATGTCCTAATTTCTAGACCAAACAGATGTAGTTAGAAAAGCTTGCCTGAAAATAATTTTAATGGTAAGAAAAAAACAGGCAATTTTAGATTTGAGGGCAAGAGTGATATCCCTCCACATTACAACAGTCCAAATACCATAGCAGCAAAGAGAAGAAGGGTGGATATTCAGTGTTCAGAGAAACAACTCAGAGACACACTAACCAACATACAAAAACACAAAGAATTCAGAGAAAAGATTAATTAGCAGTGAACTCAAGGAGTTGTAAGAGCTCTAATATAAGGGGCAGAGCTTATTTTATTCTTTATGTATATATTTTACCAACATCTCATATAGTGTCTGGCACATAGTAGATTGTGCTATGTAGATTATAAATAATTATTGATCAATGGTGAAGACATTCTTTTCTCCATCTATAGGATTCCTCTGGAAGTATTTCCTGATAAGCCCAACTACTAGTGCCTCTCTCCTTCTAGCTTTCTCCAGCTCCCTAAAATCACTTTGTATTTATTTTGCATATATTCTCTCTCTATATATGTATGTATATACTTATATGTATATATTCTGAATGTGCTTTTATGTGATCTGGTGTTTTTCCCAATAGAATATAAGCTTCTTGGAGTCAAGGATTTTTTTGTTATTGGTTTTGTTTTCCCAGAATTTAGCATATTGATCATAGGATCATGGATTTCAAATTGAAAAGGTCCTTAGAGGTTGTCAATATTAGGACCTGTTTCAGTTCTTTTTTCAAGATATTGGATTTGGGGAAAATAAATATTGAATGATGATCCATACTTGCTAGACAGTCAATCAAGTCCTCCATTCTTTGTCTCATTTTGTCAAGATTTCTAATTCTTTGTTATCTAAACTTTGGGCATTTGTGTATAGACATTTAAGGCCATGAGTTTTTCTTGGATGTGATTTTCTGGATATCTTAGACATTATTTTTCCTTCTAATTGTATAGTTGTGTTTTTCCTTTTCTTTCTCATCCCTGGAATTCTTCCACTCTGTATCAACATGACAAGGATAATTTTCCTCCTTAGCTTTCAGATTCTTTTCTTTCTGATTGAAATCTTCCTTCTATTACTTTTGTAATGCCTTATTCTTCATTGTATCTAAGCTGGGGGATGTACCTTTTTAAAGCCCTCTTGATTAGATCATGCAAACTCTTTGCAAATACTAGTTTTTGTTAGCTGTACTTTACTTCTGATGGGGAACCTGTCCACTCTGTATTGTTAGCTATATTCAGAAATTACAACTTTATTCTCAAATAGCACTTTGTCAAATTAATTTTTCCATTTCTTCATCTTTGACTTCAATGGAAAACAATGAGTAAAATCCAACCTGTGCGTCTGGATTTTAGTTTCTTACCTAAAACTTCATAATCACTGATGATATTATTTTGGTTCCTCTTAGAAGTCTCACAAGACACTTAAAAAAAAAAGACTTAAAAGTGTCACACTCACAAGAATCACTAAAAGTAGGTAGTTGTCATCATTTTGATTAGTCTTGGGAGATCCTGTTACATCTTGAATACATACCTTCAATAAGACAACAGACTCTTTGTTGTTGATATCAAGTTAACAAGTGACTGCCCCTTGGTCCTGACGTGGAAATCTCCAACTATTGCTACACTTTTTTTTCTTCTGTCTCCAAATGTATTATATTTCATCTGGTAGTTTTGGTCATCCTACTGTATCATTTTTAGAAAACCACCTTTTTCCTCTTCAGAATATCCAACTTTTTTCTCCTATTAGGAAGGGCTTCACATCTATTTTCTAGCTAAATTTTTTTTAGGAAAAAAAAAAAAAAACAGTTTCTTCCTCTTCAGACCACCTAACTTTTTTGTCCTATGACAAGGGCCTCACATATATTTTTCTAAGTTCTAGTTGTACTTTTCCTTTCCTTTCTCACACCTGGAATACTTCCATTCTGCATCAAAATGACAAGGGTCATTTTCCTTCTTAACTTTCTTTCGGATTACAATCTTCCTTCTATTTCCTGTAGTTCCTTAATTATTTCTAATATCTTGGAAAATGGGGAAACATTTTTTGAATCTCTTCAGAATGTAATTTATACTAGGAATGATTAGGAGAGCATAGGAATAAATAGAATTTACCTTGTATGATGAGTTATCTAAATTAAATTCTAAATATGAATTATCTAAAATCATCAGGAAGCATTATCTGTAATAGGGGTAAATACTAAAAATATTAGCGATAGCAAATAAGAGAAGAAAAAGAAATGAAAGGAATCAGTATAGACAATAAAGAAACAAAATTCTTCTTTGCAAATAATATGATGTTATACTTAGAAAATTTTGGAGAATCAACTAGAAAATTACTTAAAATTATTAACAACTTTAGTAAAGTTGTAGAATAAAATAAAACCACATAGATCACAAACATTTCTATGTATTACCAATAAAGTCTAGCAGCAAGATAGAGAAAGAGAAGTGCCATTTAAAATAACAGTAAACAATATGAAGTTCTTTGTGAGTCTATCTGCCAAGGCAAACCCAGAAATTATGTGAACATAATTATAAAACATTTTTCAAACAAATAAAGTCAGATCTAAACAACTAGAAAAATATTAATTGCTCATGGATAGGCCAAGCCAATAAAATAAAAATTACAAAACTAAAGTAACCAAGATTAGAAGGAAAGAAGAAAGATGGAAAACAATTTTTATAATCAGTGTTTCTGATAAAGGTCTCATTTCTAAAACATATAGAGTACTGAGTCAAATTTATAAGAATACAAGTCATTCCCTAGTTGATAAATGATCAAAGGATATGAACAGATAATTTTCAGATGAAGAAATTAATGCCATCTATAGTCATATGAAAAATGTTCTAAATCACTATTGATTAGAGATTAGACCTACATTTGTTGGTCTGACCAAGGTCTTTGATACTGTCAGTCATGAGGGAAAATTATGCCAAAATTTGGTTGTCCAGAGAATTTCATCAGTATTGTACATCAGTTTCTGGTCTGCCAGGTTCTGGATAGTGGAAAATGTCCTTGTGTTTTATCATTCACCAATGGAGTGAAACAAGGCTGAGTGCTTGCTCCCATGCTTTTTAGTATGGTGTTATTTTTTTTTTTTAATTTAGTATTATAGCTTTTTATTTACAAGTTATATGCATGGGTAATTTTATAACATTGACAATTGCCAAACCTTTTGTTCCAATTTTTCCCCTCCTTCCCCCACCCTCTCCCTCAGATGTCAGGTTGACCAATACACGTTAAATATGTTAAAGTATACATTAAATACAATATAAGTATAGTATGGTGTTTTCAGCCATATTGTCAATCCTCTTTCATGAGAATGAATCCACCATGAAGGTCAGTTAAGAGATGGATGGTAAATTCTCCCACTTGAAAAAGCTCTAAGCCAAGACTTAAGTAGAGGGAGTATTGGTATATGATTTTTTGTTTATAAATGATTGTTCACTCAATGCAGCCTTTGAAGCTGAGATGCAACAAAATATGGATCGATTCTCTGCTGCCTTTGTTAATTTTGATCTAACAATTAACACCAAGGAAATACAGGTGCTCCATCAGCCAGCACCAGACAATCCATATGTGGAGCCATCGGTTACGGCAAATGGAGAACTTTTGAATACTGTGGCTATGTTCACTCATCTTGGCAGTATATTCCCCAGGACTGTACACCTTGTTAATGAGATTAATGCACATATTGCTGGAGCTAGCTCAGTGTTTGGGAGGCTCCAAAGGAAAGTAGAAAAGCAGAGATATTTGACTACCAAATTGAGGGTCTACAGAGCCCTTGTGCTGATCTTATTGTTGAGTGTCTGTGAAACTTGGGCAGTGTACCAGCGCCATGCCAGAAAACTGAATTGCTTCCATTTGAATTATCTTAGAAAGATCCTGAAGGTTACCTGGAAGGATAAGGTACCAGATACTGGGATCCTTTCTCAAACTAAACTGCCAAACATCAAACTTGGAGAGAGCACAGTTCTAATAGACTGACCATAACCGAATGCCAAATGTACGCTTGCCCAAAAGACTATTTTATGAAGAACTCACACAGGGCAAACACTCCCATGGTGGTCAGAAAAAATGATATAATGATTCTCTTAAGATACCTCTTAAGAAGTCTGGAATTGATTATGCGACACAGGACCTCCCAGTATGGCGTTCCCTTATCAGAGAAAATGTTCTGTTCCATAAGCAAGACAGAATTGAAGTAGTACAAAAGAAATGTGAGATGTGCGAATTTAGAGAATCCACTCCAAATGTTCACTATTTGTGCCTGACCTGTAGTAGAGCCTTTCAAGCTCACATTGGTCTGATGAACCACAGTCAGACATAACGTGACTTGATTCTAACACAATGAGACATTTTCATCCTCTTAGAGAATGAAGGGCAACAAACAACCAACCATCAACCAACAATTAGTCATAAATTCATATCATGAATGAATTTTCATGGGCTCAATTTGTGAATCTCTTCTGTTCTTCTTATCTGTTCAAGGTTATAAAACATTCTTCTGATTCTGCTCCATATTTCTCTCTCCACATTTTATTCTTAGTCTGGGCCACAGTGAAAACACTGAGTCAAAGCAGAAGCTCTAAGTGCTCACAATGGGTGCAGCATTTCTTTTTTTTTTTTATTAAAACTTTTTATTTTCAACATTCATCCATGCAAAATTTTGTGTTCTAAATTTTTCCCTCTCTTCCCCCGCCCCATCCCCTTGATAGCAAGTAATCCAATATAAGTTAAATGTGCAATTTTTCTATACATATTTCCACAACTATCATGTTGCACACAACAAAAATCAGATCAAAAAGAAAAAAAAATGAAAAAGAAAATAAAATGCAAGCAAACAATAACAAAAAGAGTGAAAATACTATGTTGTGATCCACACTCAGTTCCCACAGCTCTCTCTCTGGGAGCAGATGGCTCTCTCCATAAGAAATCTATTAGAATTGGCCTGAATAACTGCAATGTTGAAAAGAGCTAGCTAGGATCACCAGAACTGATCATCATATAGTCTTGCTGTTGCCGTGTACAATGATCGCCTGGTTTTGCTTATTTCACTCAGCATCAGTTCATTCAAGTCTCTCCAGGTCTCTCTGTATTCATCCTGCTGGACATTTCTTACAGAACAATAATATTCCATAACATTCATATACCACAATTTATTCAGCTGTTCTCTAACTGATGGCCATCCTCTCAGTTTCCAATTTCTAACCACTACAAAAAGGGCTGCTACAAACATTTGGTGCAATGTTTTAGTGTAAATGAATGAATAATTAAGAATACCAGTAAATCTCAGAAGTCATTTAAAAATCCAGTCTCCTCATTTTATGATTGAGAAAGTTCAAATTCAAGAGTGGTTAAGTGAGGAAAGAAGAAAGGAGAAAAGAAATAATCATTGATTGAGCATTACAATGTTCCCAGCTCCATAGTAAATGCTTTGCAAGTATCTCATTTGAACCTCACAACAATCCTGGAAGATAGGAATTATTATCCCCATTTTATAGTGAGGGAAACTGAGGCAGACAGAAATTAAGTAATTTTCTCAGGGTCATATGGCTAATAAGTTTCTGAGACCGTATTTGAACCCAGGTTTTTCAGCCTCCGAGTCTACTGTTTTATTCCCTACCCAAACTTCCCTCGTTTTGTGGTAGATAGAGCAAGGACAAGTCACTTAATTCTGTTTACCTCAATTTCCTCATCTGTAAAATTGGAATAATAACTCTTACCTTATGAAGTTCAAATGAGAAAATTTCAAAACACCTAGCCCAGTGCTTGACACATAGTAAATATTATATAGACAATAACTGTTTATTATTATTCAAGTAGCAGAGCCAGATTTAGAATCTAAGACTTTTAATTCCAAATCTATTGCTCTTGTCATTATGCAATACTTATGATGCTTTTCTAAGCCACACTTGCATCATTGAAGAAACATATCTATATATTAGACTTATTGTTGATTCTGTTGCGAGATTCTTGACCAAAAAGTGATTCAGAAAGAGGTAGGAAAATGGTAATTTGATTGATTTTCTCTCTTGTGCCCCATCTCTTTCTTTTACCTCCTCCTTAAAAGTCATCAGGGATGAAAGAGTAAAAAGCACTGTTTTGGAGAAATTATAATGTTATTACACATATGTAAATATTATATTATAATATATATTGTATTATATTATTATGTGTCATAAATTACATATTATATTGTTATTATTATAGATATGTATATATTTCTTACAAAACACATATTGTTGGAGTGTACTTAATAATCCATTCTCTTACTCTCCTCCATTTTATGGATAAATTTGTTTGTACCATTCACCTTCACACAGTTATGTGAATCACATTATGGTTATTAAGTATGTGCTTCCTTCTTTCAGTCAACATCCTTGTAGATTTTATTCATACACACACACACACACACACACACACATTCCAAGTAGTCTTGTAGTTTTGAAGTTATTAAATCATAAAATTGCACTAAAATTTTTGGAACAATCTATGTGTATATTTGAGGGTGAGAGGTACTGATTTAATAAGAAAATATATATTACATAAGCTGTGAAAGTAATGTAAAATAATGTTTTGACAATGTTTGCATTTAATGTTATTTTTGTTATCACATTAAAAATAAGCATCATTCAAAAAATAATGAAACCACCAAGATGTACATTTTTCCAAAAGAAATATTTTATGGAAACTCAATAAAAAAGTTGCTGCACTTAGGAAAGAAAACATCAGGGATGGTGTTTCCATTTCTTAGAGACTCAAAATTTCCAGTTAAATTACATTGTGATAATTTTATACTATTTTTTGGTGGTTCCAAAATAAATTCTCTTAAAAAATGTTCCTTTTTATTTAGTGAAATGTAAATACCTTGAATTAAAATAAGGTGTTAGAATTTAAAATTTAGATTTTTGAGTTTATAAATCTCAGGTTTAACATTATCCCCCACGGTTTCCTTTTTCATTCCAACCTCCAAGGAAGAAGTGGCCTTTCTCCTGTCAAATGTCAAAATTTTTACTTCTATCTTTGATCCCATTTCTTACTGTCTCTTCTGAGATTTCACCTTTTCAAGCATTCTTTCTCTTTCCCTGATTTTCTTTTTCCCTTAGCCTTTATATTGCCTTTGTTGTATTTTAAAAATTATTTTTGAAGTAAAAAGTATTTTTTATTAATCTGGTCCTCCCATTAACTTTCTACCCACTGATCAAATTGAAAAAACAAACAAGAAAATCTGAAAAACAAAATCCCTCAATGTGTTTTTTTAAATTTTATTTTTAATATATGGAATAAAACAAACATTTCCACAACAGTGCAATAAAAAGATGATTATATATGGAACTGCAAATCGAACATGCACAATTTGCTATTCTTTTCAAATAACAACAATTTATCATGTAAATTTTTTTGCCCTTGTTTCTTCTTTTCTCCCTCTTCTCATCTTAGAGATAGATTGCTAACAGTAGACACAAATAGGTATATACACACATGTGTTGTACAATTTTTTATACATACACATACTTCAAATTAAATTAAACTTAATTATAATATAATACATATTTTAAAAAATACTTCCCCCCTATTTCATATAAAAACCATTTTTAAAATTCATTTTTTAAAGTTTCAAGTTCCAAATTCTATCCTTCCCTTTCTCTCCCCCTTCCCCACTGAAATGGTAAGCAATCTGATATAGGTAATACATATGCAATCACCTCAATACATATCTGAAGGTCTTTTTTTAGTCATTCATCTTGATTTCTTTGCAGCACTTGACACTGTTGAGAGTAGATATCCTCTTCTCTCTGGGTTTTCATCACACTAATAAATGCTAGTTCTTCTCTTAAAGTGGAGAAGCTCCTTTTGGTTGGCTGCTCCTCAGCTGCCTTTAGAGGACCACCATCCTTTTCTTACTCCCTAGATATGGATATAGACAAGTATTTGGATTCTCTTCTCTCTCCCTTCCCCTTTCCCTTCTCTCATCATTTTATGGGTTGAAATATTACTTGTAAGCAAATCATCTTGTTGATTCCTCAGTTTCAGAGAAGGCACAACCTACATGAGTGGAAGGACTTTTCTCAGTCAAGAGTTCTCTATACTAAAAAAAATCACAGGTCTACTCTCTATATCTATCCTATGATGCTAGTCCTGATATTTCCACCCTATCCTTCATCAACTATTTGCATAAATTCTGATTTTTTTAAACTATAATATATACACAAAATTGATCCATGGTGGGTCAGATTACAAACCCTTGATCTTACTATTTGCACTTTTGTGAAATAACCTATTAATTTATAAGATGTAAAATATGATTTATTTGGACCCCTACTCTATTCCAATCAGTATTAATTGATTTGATAGAATCATATCAAAATTTTGTATATAAGGCCCCTGGATTGTGAGCGGCAGATCCTAAATTGGCTTGCTTAACCATAGGAAGTTAACTAAAAGCCTTTCACCCTTGTTTTGCTTGAGATGACAACTACATGGAAAGTCCCCCAAAATATTTCTGTGTTTCTGCACCAATCCCTTGTCCTGTAGGGACAGGTGACCATCTTGTGACTCCAGAGCTTGTATCATTTCCTCCTACTCAACGTTAGAAGCCTGTCCATTTTGTGTGGAGTTATTCCTTGCTTCACCCAACTTGTGACCCTGTTGATATATTATTTTGCTTGTTTTAGCTCATGGATCCCACGCCAATCAATGGAATTATTCTAAATTTAGTAGAGCTGTTCTTGAACAGCTAGACATCTAGCCCTACAAAAATAGGGTCCTGGAAGGAGGAGACATCTCAGATCATGAGGAAGATCCAAAGTCCACTTCATTAAAAGGAACCACGGACTCTTTGTTAAAATGTTATTGGCCCGAATCCTGCCTCAGTCTTTTTGATTGTGGGTGGAGTAAATCTAATTCCCATAAAGATCAATACGAATTTTCTTCTCTCCTTTGGCCAGATGGAAAATGATGTTCCCTCATGGCCCAGTTAACTGCTTTGAGAGTTTAAATATACAACTTCCACATGATCTCACAAGGAAGCCAAAACAATAGCACAGGGAAGATGAATTGAGCAAAGAAAAGGGCAGTCTTCTCCGAATCATTTCTGAATTGTGATTGACCATAGGTTCAAAGCCCTCAACCCCTCTTGGATGAAGAAGACCTGTCATTTCTGGGGCTGTCACTGGACAAACTCCAGTTAACTCTGCTACTACACTGGCTGTAATTTTATGATAGAATTTTTTAGTGGATATTTACAGTGGAAAGTTGAAGTTTAGTCTATGTGAGCATACTGAAGTTAATTTTAGGCTGAGAACAGTACCTCTTCTCATTTCCCATTCCGTGCAGAGAAACAAAAATAAAAGATATGTTAAGCTGTCAGATAAATTTAAGGAGAGCCGGAGTTCAAGTATCAGCTCCTACCACTGAACTAGCTTTGTGGCCATGGTTAAATCACTCAGCCTGTTGCAATCAACAAACATTTTTTCATTTAAATTTTGAATTAGCAAAACACATTTTCTCTTTCCCACTTCTTTCATTGGAAAAAAAATGAAAAATAAAACTAAAAATAAAAAACCTTGTAGCAAATGTGCTCAATAAAGTAAAACATATCCTTACACTGATCTTATTCAAGAATAAAAGCCTCATTCTTTATCAGGAGGCAGATAACATGCTTTATCTGGAATTCTTTGGAGTCCCATTTGGTCACTGACTATACTAAGCAGCGTTCTTAATGTTTTTCAAAGTTATTTTTCTTTACAATGTTGCTATTGTATTCCTTGTTCTCCCGGTTCTGCTTAGTTTACTTTGCATTAGTTCATTCAATCCTTTCCAGGTTTCTTTGAAGCTGTCCCATAATTGTTTTTTTAGAAGACAATTATATTGGAGCAGCTGGCTGGTTCAGTGCATAAAGCACTGACCCAGGAGTCTGGGCGACAGGACTGTGTGATCCTGGGCAAGTCACTTAATTCTGATGGTCACCCCCCAAAATAAAGAAAAAACACATTTGTATTCTGTTACATTCATATATCATCATTTCAATAAGCATTTTTAGACACTATGTGCCAGATGTGATGGGTGCTAGGGATCTAAATGATGGGTGCAATTTCTAGGAGAAATATAACAGTAATCCTGGAGTCCCTGATCTTATAAGTGCTGATGTTCTAACAATCTGTTTGTCAATGATCCTAAAGTCTCCTGGCTTTAGGAATACTAAATCGAGTGCTAGAAACATTGCTGACTCAGATAACAATCTACTGGTCAGTGGTCATGGGGTTTCTGAGACAAATGGTGAGGTGCATACCAGACCACTCCTCAGTCCTACTTCTAAACCATTAACTAGCATGTCAGTGATATGAAGAACCGATTTCTCTGTTTTTTCCTATAAATTTATCTTCGTTCTCCTGGTTCTTTGCTAAAATCCTTTTGGAACTTAGCCTGTTTCAATTGACATTATAATTATAAAAAACTTTGCTCCTTGACTTGGAGATGGGTTCAAACTTGCAAATTCTTTTGGGACCCCTCATGAAACTGGTCTGTGACTCCCAACTTTTGGGGTCTCCTTTGAACCTAAACATAAAGACAAAAAAATTGAGTTGACTGCCCTCAATGAGCTTACATTGAGTTTTCAGTGCAGAGTTGGATTGGGAATCTGAAGGCCTGATTCTTTTCAGAAGTAGGTAAGAATTTTATTTTTATCACTTCAAATGAGTCACTCTCTCTGAGCCTGTTTCCTCATCTATAAAATCAATCAATCAGTAAACATTTAGTAAGCGTCTATTATGTGCCAGAGGCAGCTAGGTAGTACAAGGGAGACAGAGACAGACAGAAATGGAGAGAGCCAGAAACAGAGAGAGAAAGACAGACAGACAGACACACACACAGACACAAAGACTGAGAGACAGAGATAGACACAGATAGAGACATAGACACACATAGAGAAGCAGACAGAAAGAGACAATCACAGAGACACAGAGAGAAAAACACAGAGACAGAGACAGAGAGAAACAGAGAGACAGAGAGATAGAGAGAAGAGGAAAAAAGGAGGGGGGAGAGAGAGAGAGAGAGAGAGAGAGAGAGAGAGAGAGAGAGAGAGAGAGAGTCAGAGTCAGATCTGTATTTTAGGAAGATTAGTTTAGCAACAGAGAAGAATGGATGGGATCGATGAGAGATTTGAGGTCAGAACACCAATCTGAAGTCTTTTGCTACCTTAGTCCATGCATGGGGTGATGAGAAGCTATACTAGAGGGATGGCAATGGCAGAAGAGAGACAGGGGAATGTGTGAGAGGTGTTACGAAAATATAATCTATGGGACTTGACAACAGATTGGAAATAGGTAGACAGAGGAGTCAAGGAAGAGACTTATGTTGCTCAGCTGAATGACAGGAAGGATGATGGTACCTTTGACAGCAAAAGGGGAGTTAGGAAAATGGGAGCATTCAGGGAAGAGGGGAGGAGAGGTAAGATGTCTATGAGACATCTAGTAATAGATTCTAATAGGAATTGGAGCTGTGAGATCAGGAGAATGATCAGGGCTATATTTCAGAATGATCATCACAGAAATCAGAACTGAATAAGTGGGAACTAATGAGATCACCAAGCTAAACAGTATAGAGAGAAAGGAAAAGAATCTTGGAATGATCTTTAATTTGGATAGAATAACAAGATAGAAAATAGAATCATCCTCGGCCCCATACCCCAAGGATACAGTCTCCCGGAGAGTTATGAGCCAGGGAAAAGTGAGGTTAAGGAAGGATTTCAGGAGACTCGCCATCTTGTTTTGCCACTTGCACGTTCTCCCTTCCTGAGTCTATACAATTCTACCTCCCTTGTAAAGTTCAGGGACTTTGCTGCTTCCTGGTTCTTTCCTAAACCTATGCCCACAGATCCTAGAAAACTGCACCCATCCTCTGAAGCTCTATACTGCTGGGGGTTCTCCTACTTCTTCTCCATTGTTCTTTGGGCTCCTTAGCTGCTTCCCTCTCTGAGGCTCCATATTCTCCTTTTTGCTGATCTTCTCTTTTAGAGAAACCTTAATTCTGTGTTAGCAAACATAGTTTCAGCAATTTTATTATTAAGCCCCAGAGTTTTACCTGTCTGACACACAAAGGTAGCTTAGGCAGCTATTAAGCACTTCCTTCAAGTGGAAGTCCCTTCCCTTACTCCTAGCAGGGTCAGGGTAACTGAATTCTTTCTATCTTTTTTCACTTCTGTGTCTTTATGATCCATACTTCTGTTCCTTCTCCTACCCAAGGTTGGACATAAATACATGCATTTGTTGCACTTGCCCTTTTAGGTCCCCAGAAGTTAGCACATGGAAAATTGGCATGAAACTTTGATAAGCCACTGGCACTTTATCAAAGATTCCAAAAGATTCCAAGGGTAAGTTCACTACTTCTATTAGTAAAATCATTACAAAAATCTCTAATTCAATGTAGAATGAATTCTTCTTCTCCCTGTTTAAATCCTTCTTACTTTAAAGGCTCAGCTCAATCCCCCTCATTCATTAAACTAATATTAGCAATTTCCTTTAAATTTTTTTTCTTTTTTTTTAAATAACAGCCTTTTATTTTCAAAATACATACAAATATATAAACATATATGCAATATATACATAGATAGTTTTCAACATTCACTCTTGCAAAACTTTGTGTTCTAAATTTTTCTCGCCTCCATTCTCTCATCCCCTCTCCTAGATAGCAAGTAATTCAATAGAGGTTAATCATGTACAATTCTTCTATATGTATTTCACATAATGTTTTATCATATTAGCAATTTTTTTATCTTCCCTACCTCTAGTTATAACTAGTCTCTCCTTAAGCCTCCCATGATGCTTGCCTGGGCTTTTCCCTTGTGTTCATCACTAATCTGATTTCATTTGCTTTTTTCATCATTACTTGTATATCACATTTATTTCTCCTTCATTAAATAGCAAGCTTTCTGAAATCAGATTTGTTTATTTTTGTGATTTTTATCTTTGTATCTCCAGTGCTTAGCACAGTGGTTTGTTTATAAGTACTAGCCTAATAAATATCTATCAAATTAGACTGAAATGTAAGTTCTGAAATACTGATTTCACAACAGGTTGGAGATGACTAATAGGCAACAGAATTACAGTCCAGGAAGTATGAAGAAGTTTTCAATGGATAGGAAAAAGTGTAAGAGAGATAAAGGGGGAAAAAAGGGTTGCATATGTGGGGAGAGGGATTGAAGAAAAGAATGAAAAGGAAAAAATTCCAGGAGAATAATAGTTGGAGAAAATTATTTTGTGCATGGACTAGAATAAGATGTGCTAGACTAGCAGTCTGCAAAGTGTGGTCCAAGAACCTCTTGGGTGCTTCCAAGCCCTTTCCAAAGAATCAAAATTATTTTCATAATAAGACTAAGATATTTTAATTTCTATTATAGTAAATGTCTCTAGCTATATAACCCACATATACAAAGGCACTTAGGGAAGACATTCTTCATAATTTTTAAGAGTATAAAAGGATCCTAAGATCAAACAACTGCAGTAGAAGAAGAATCAAGAAAGGATGAGGATCTAAAAGGCTAGGAGGTAGAGAGCAACAGTTGGCAGAAGGGATTTAACTTAGCTTACAGAGCCAAAGGCAAGAAAATCATTCCAGATGGGAATGCAAAGTCCAGGAGACATTTGAATTCAAAGGTATTGTAGAAGGAATACATTGACTTGGAACCAGGCTCCTTTGCCTGCATCATCAAGTAAACTGGCCAGCCTAGATGATGGATTTGTAATCTGTCTTGTTTTAGGAGTGCTGTATCTTTATTTTTGGATTATCCTAGTTTATATGTAGTTTATATATCCAAGTTGTTTTAGGAATGCTTTGGGATAATTGTCTCCAAAAGAAAGCTCGTTATACTGACTTAGTTTATTATCTATTTTAGTTGACATTATAATGGTCAGGAAAAATAATAAGGTGCAATAGTAACTCCTAACTAACTCCAACTAACCTCTAAGTCATAAAATTAGCATTATCAGTGGTATTCTGAAGCTAACAAGTAACAGTAGTGAAATGCCTAACCTAACCACCTGGTACTACTTTATATTTTTGACTAGGTGAAAGAATAGCCTCTTAGATCTTCATTCTTTCTTGCTTCTTTTAGTTCAGTTGTTTGGTCTTAGGATCCTTTCACACTCTTAAAAATTATGAAGAAGCTCATCCCTAAGTGCCTTTGTGTTTGTGGATTGTAGCCAGGAATATTTACTGTACTAGAAATTAAAATGTCTTAATATTATTATAAAAATAATTTTGACTCTTTGAAAAGAACTTAGAAGCACCCAAAAAGTCCCTGGACTATACTTCTTTGCTTCAATTGCTACTTAGCCTTAATCACTAAATGAGTATGGTCTCAGATAACTGAAACCTGTTGAAGAACGTTAGTTTAAAAAGGTCGTCTTCCACTGCATCCAGGGCCATCTCCACTCATCCAGATCTGTCTGGCCACTAGACCCAAATGGCTCTGGAGGGAAAAGTGAGACTAGTGACTTTGTGCCTTTTTCTCTCACTTAAATCCAATTCACTTGCATGTCATGACATCACCTCCCTGATATCGTGGTCCTTTTCCAGAAAGAAGGACAAACCACAGCAATCTCTAAGATTGGTGATCTATAAAAATACCATTTGTCCTTCACTTCTTCACTACTTTCTTTTGGAACTTAGCCACCGCCAACAACGTAATAAAATCTTTTCCTCTTTATTTTGGAGATGGTCCGAACCTACAAATTCTTTTTGGGATACCTTGTGATACCAACCCAGAACCCCAATATTTGGGGGTTCCATTCTGATATCCCAATACACTGACCTAGATTTAGTCAGATTACTTTGAATTAACCATTTTCAAGACTGTTTTGTTTTGTTTTGTTTTGTTTTTGAGTTGAGTGATATTTAAAAGCTGTTGCCGCAAGCATGGAAAACAATTGAAACAATGATTACAACAATGACAATGGAAAGAATAACAACCACAAAACAATGCAAATGGATGTTATGATAGTATAAAGAGCAAGCTTTATCTCAGAGAGGACATCTCTCTCCCCATCCTTTGTAGAAGTCCAAATCCCCAAGTGTGAAGCATTGAATATAAAGCCAGTTTTTTTGAAGTGTTTATTGATTTTGCTGATTTTTTTTCCTTCTTTCTCCTTTCACAGAAAAACTTCTTTGCTGTAAAATATAGCTCTTTGGGAGGTAGGAGGAAGAAGGATTTGGGAGATAATGTAGGCAATGTAAAAACAAAAGATATATGTAAAAATCTATTTTAAAATAGATTGCAGAATTTGCAGCAGCAGCCAAAAGATTTCAATAACTGATGGGAGGGATTTGGATGAGCTACAGAAAGAATCATAATGGGACCTTGTTCTGCTGGTTTAAGGGGAATCTATTCCTCATTCTTCAATTTTACATGACCCACCTTCATATGACCATTTCTATTTTTTTTTTCATATGACCATTTCTATCTCTTGATCCATGCTTCCTGCTTTCTTTTTTCCCACTCTAACTTCTTTCTTCCTCTTCCCCTTCTGTTCTCTTTCCTATTTCTACTTTGTTGCTGTGTCTTATTTTTTTCATGACTCATTTGGGGTTTTATTGGCAAAGATACTAGGGTGGTTTGCCACTTCTTCTGTAGCTCATTTTACAGATAAGGAAACTGAGACAAACAGGGATTAAATGACTTTCCCAGGATCCCAGATCTAGAAAATATCTGAAATTGGATTTGCACTTAAATCTTCCTGACTCCAGGCTCATTATCTTATCCACTGTACTACCTAACTGCCCAGTTTAGCAAACCATATTGTGCTTATTTATTAATACAAAATCATATTTGTATCAATTTGAAGGAAATTTTATTTTTAAAAAATATATTGAAAATGAAAAGATCATCATTATGCATTCCTTCCTTCCTTCCTTCCTTTCATACCCCATCTAGGATTTTTTTTCTTCCCACTACACTTTGATGCAAGTAGGATAAATATTACAATACTGTCCTTCTTAGCCAGTACCAAATGGTATTGATTACTGTTGCTTTATAATAGAGTTTTAGATCTGGTAGTGCTAAGCCACCATCCTTTGTATTTTTCATTAATTCCCTTGATATTCTTGACCTTTTGTTCTTCTAGATGAATTTTGTTATTATTTTTTCTAGCTCTATAAAATAATTTTTTGGCAGTTGGTTGATATGGCACTGTTTCAAGTAGGTTTTTGGATGATTTCCTAGGATTCTCTAATTAAATAATCACACCATCTGCAAAGGATGATAGTTTTACCTCCTTGATGAAGTTTCCCTCCCAGGGAGAATGTAGCAATTTCTGAGAAACTCTGAAGATTTCCAGTCTAGATTGTGCCACAAGCAGTGCCAGCTGCCAGAGAACAATCTATTGGTCAATAAGCCATAGAATTCAATGATGGGAGCTGCTCCACTTCTATTCTATACTCTTCAAGAAACCACAGACAATAATGGGTGCAATCCCTTCCCTACCATTCCTCAATTGTATCTCTACGCCATAAAATTAGCATATCAGTGACTTGAACCTGATTTTTGGCTCCCTTTCCTATAAAATTATCTTCTTGCTTCTGGCTCTTTGCTAAATTCCCTTGGAACTTAACCCACTGTGAAGCAGCTTAATAAATCTTTGTCCTTTAACTTGGAGACAAACTGAGTTTATGAATTTTTTCACCACACCTCCGACAGGAACCTGGGGATTTAATATTGTTGGGGTGTCTTCCACTGTTATGCCTCAGTTTCCCTGAATTACTTTTCCCGAATTGTTCTGCCTCAGTTTCTTTGAATTGTTCTGCCTCAGTCTCCATAGTGACAGTCCCCCTTCCTGGCCATTAGGACTGAGATAATTAGGACTAGGAGCCCTGATCACCAGCATTCCAAAGAGTCATAAAATGCAAATTGTTTATCTCAGGGTAGATGGGCCTATCTCCTATCTCAGACAACCTGACTCCTAGCCTCCCAACTTATCAGAATTTATGATTCTTTTTTACCCCAAACCTGTCAGAGCCGAATTGATGGTCCATTCCTGGAAGTTCCCTCTCACCAGTGCTCTACCCTCATCTCTGCCTTTGTTTCCCTGATGGCGGGAGCCCATAAGAGTCTCTGGAATCCCTCACTCCCTGCTGGATACTTTGAGACAAGAGTCCAATCCAGCCGGCTGAGGTCAACATGGATCCTGTTTTGCCCCCAGTCAAGCTCTCCATTAATAAAATATTAAAAACTCTCTAATCTCTATCTTGCCTATATTTTCTCCAACATTATACCACCTCATCATACTCATTGCCTATTCTAATTCCTTTAATTTCTTTTTCCTATCTTATTGTTAAAGCCAATGTTTCTAGTACAATATTGAGTGATAGTGGTGATAATGGGCATCCTTGTTTCACTGAGACTTTTTTACTGAGAATGCGTCCAGTTTCTCTCCATTACAAATAATGCTTGCTGATGGTTTTAGATAGATGCTGCTTATTGTTTTAAGGAAAAATCGCTTTATTCCTATGTTCTCTAGTATTTTTAATAGGATTGGGTGCTGTGTTTTGTGAAAAGCTTTTTCTGAATCTATTGAGATTATCATATGATTTCTACTGATTTTGTTATTGATATGATCAATTATAGCAATAGTTTTCCTGATATTCCTGAACCCACCCTGCATTCTTGGTATAAATCTCACTTGGTCATAGTGTATAATCTTGTTAATAAATTGTTGTAATCTTTTTGTTAAAATTTTATTTAAATTTTTTTTTTTGTATCAATTTTCATTAGGGAAATTGGTCTGTAATTTTCTTTTTCTGTTTTGGCTCTTCCTGGTTTAAGTATGTGTCATAGAAGGAATTTGGCAGAACTCCTTTACCTATTTTTCCAAATAGTTTACATAGTATTGAAATTAATTGTTTTTTAAATCTTTGGTAGAATTCACTTATAAATCCATCTGGTCCTGGATAAACATTATAAGAATTATGATAATATTTATTGCAATAGAAGAAACAATCTCAATGACAGGTCAACATCAAATAGCTAATGTGAAAGATCAGGATAAGGACTCTGGGACCCCAGTATCCATTGCTGAGAAATTTTTCATGTCTTTTCTGGGCAAGAGCACTGAGGAATTATAAATAGAGAGCTGGGTTTGGAGACTAGATAAACTGGGTTCAAGTGTCATCTCTGACACACACAGGTTATGCTTTGACCTCTCAGGGATCTGGGCAATTCTCAAAGGCAACAGAATTTATTGAGTTCTAGGGATATAATGAAAGGCAAAAGACAAAAAACAAAACAAAAAACTTAAGTTAAGAAACTCTCAGTCTAATGTGGGGAAATCATGCAAACAATTTGGTTCAAACAGATATCTCCAGGAGTTGGAGATAATCAGCAGAGGAAATGTCCTAATTAGCTAAGTGACTAAGGGAGAGGAATTGGGAAAGGCTATTTGTAGAAGGAGAGATTTTATCTGGGACTTGAAGGATGTCAGGTAAGCCCAGAAATAAATGAGGAGACTTGGGTTTGAGTAATTCTTGGAACAGAATTAGAAGAGAAATTACTGAACTGAACTGGCAGAGAAAATCTCCTCATTTGGCAATTCTTCATGTCAACAAAATCAGATAGTTAGTTCCTAATCCTCTTCTGTTTTTATAGGTTAGAGAGAAGGCAAGGTATAATATATAGGACAGTGAAGTTGGGGCTTGGATCCTGCCTCAAGACACTAGCTACATCTCTGTGACTCAGTTGCTACATCTGTGAAAGAGGGGAGGACTTCATATGATTTCTTTAGATTGTAAGCTTTTGATTTTAGGTTTGAGCTCATGAAAGACAATGATAGTAATTACCTCTTGTCATAAAAATAATGCTGTTAGAAACTTCCAACATACCCATGACTTTAGGTGTTAGAATTGTTATTAGCAGAACGTTTAACCTCCCAAGGGAACAATTGGACATTCATGGGCCCTGTGGCTCATGGAGTGTGGGGCTGATATTCTTTGTTCTTCCCCAGTGGGGAGGGAGTTCCAAAGACATCAGCCAGCTGCCTTGGAGAGGGATTCTAGTGGTAGCCAACCCAAAGAATTGGACCAGCCTCCTTTCTGAAGAGAATAAAATAATGGAGAGTACATTGGGATTTTAATCATGGCTGAAAGTCTTCCATGGGAAATAAGACAGCCGACCTCCAACTCCGAGGCCTGTGGTGAGGTCTTCTTGGAATTGGCCATTCTCGGTTGGGAGCAGCAGCCCTGCAGATGTTCAGTATTTGCTTTTCACCCTCCTGAGCTTTCTCCTCTCTGTGTTCTCAGGAATCTTCTGTAACTCTTGGAAGGTCAGAAATGGGATTTTGCCCCAGGGTGGTCAAATTCTAGTTTTTTCAGTTTCTTTTATCCAGAAAGAAAAATAAAATAAAAACTAGCTCGGGATACAATGTAAGGACTTTTGTTTCCTATATGAACAAGTCCAAGATAAAAAATAATGACTATCCAGCATCATAAGGAAAGAATACACTTTTTCCCCCTACCTGACAAAGTATGATAAATTTAAAGGTCATAATATGAACAAATTTTATAAGAAAGGAGAAAAATAAAAATGGAAGGTCACAGAGAATATAGGTTAAGTCCTAGTAGTCCAGATAGGTTTTTTTTTTTTTTAAACTTATAATTGGAACTCTTCTCATTTACTTTGTGTTCTGGAAACAGCCTAAATTTCTAAGTCCAAGTCTCTCATACCTCTCCAATCCATCTTCACAGCTGCTGAACTGATATTCCTTAATACAAATCTGAGACACACACCTCTTTCCCTATCCAAAAAAAACAAAATTACAGTAACTCCTGCTTTTCTTTAGGATAAAATATACAGTTTCATCTAAATGGTTCAGTGGATAGAACATTAGGCCTGGAGTTAAGATTATCTGACTTCAAATCTAGCTTTAGCCACTGACTAGTTGTGAGAACCTAGATAAGTCACTTTACCCTGATTGCCTTAATCCACTGGAGAAGGATATGGCAAACACTCCAGTATCCTTGCCAAGAACACCCTATGGAGAATGCTTGTATGTCACAGTCCATGAGGTCACAAAGAGACGGATGTGACTGAGTGATTGAACAATAACAACACAAATCACCTCCATATCATAAATATTATAGATATATACACGCATATATATGTATTATATATATACATATACATATCAATACAAACATACATTCATGTGTGTGTGTAAAAGTCTATGTGATATTTAGTCTTTCACAATTTGGCTCCTGAAAACTTTTCCAGGTTTTTTGTATATTCGTTTACTATATACAAATCAAAAAAGTTTTGTTTTTTTTTTTTAATTGAGCCCCTATGAACACTTAACACTATGCCATATTCTGCTTGTTTGGTAGCAAATAGGAGTTAAATGACTTGCCCAGTGTCATAAGGCTAGTAAGCTTCGGAAGCCAGCTTTGAACTTAGGTCCTCCTGACTCCAGGCCCAGTACTGTGCCACATTTTTTTTTTTTTTAAATAACTTTTTATTGACAGAACCCATGCCAGGGTAATTTTTTACAGCATTATCCCTTGCACTCACTTCTGTTCCGATTTTTCCCCTCCCTTCCTCCACCCCCTCCCCTAGATGGCAAGCAGTCCTTTACATGTTGAATAGGTTACAGTATATCCTAGATACAATATATGTGTGCAGAACCGAACAGTTTTCTTGTTGCACAGGGAGAATTGAATTCAGAAGGTAGAAATAACCAGGGAAGAAAAACAAAAATGCAAGCAGTTTATATTCATTTCCCAGTGTTCTTTCTTTGGGTATAGCTGCTTCTGTCCATCTTTGATCTGAATTAACTCTCTTTATCGAAGAGATCCACTTCCATCAGAATACATCCTCAAACAGTATCGTTGTTGAGGTATATAATGATCTCCCGGTTCTGCTCATTTCACTTAGCATCAGTTCATGTAAGTCTCGCCAGTCCTCTCTGTATTCATCCTGCTGGTCATTCCTTACAGAACAATAATATTCCATAACATTCATATACCGCAATTTATTCAACCATTCTCCAATTGATGGGCATCCTTTCATTTTCCAGCTTCTAGCCACTACAAACAGGGCTGCCACAAACATTTTTGTGCCACATGGTTTTTGAGGCTTGTTCTTTGAGGATTGAAGAAGAAAAAGAAGAAGGAGGAGGAGGTGGAGGAAAAGAAGGAGAAGAAGAAGAAAAGAAAGAAAGATAGAAAGAAAGAAGAAGAAAAGAGTGAAGAAGGAAAAGAAGAAAGAAGAATAAGGAGGAAGAGGAAGAGGAGGAGTAGGAAAGAAAAAGAAAGAAAGGAAGGAAGGAAGAAGGAGAAGGAGGAGGAGAAGCTGAAAGGACAAAAGGAGGAGGAGAAGAAGGAAAAGAAGAAAGATGAAAGAAGAAGGTATGAGTAAGAAAAAATAACTAGACAAAAATCATTAGACAGACAAGTATTCTATATAACAATATTATCTAATGCTCTATTTGAGGTCTAGTGGGATAATAAGTAATGCTGAGTTTGAAGTCAAGAAGAGCTGAGTTTAAATTCCACCTCTATCACTGAATTAGCTGTGTGACCCTATGGTTAAGACATGAGCTCCCTGTGCTCCAGATAACACCCTGGGAGTTAGAGACTAGGTCAAGAAAGGGTTGCAATCCTTCCTCTAGGGTTTTTTTCATGCATTATAATGATTAAAAACTTGATATGATGAAACACTAAATTGCTCAGTACAATTAAAGAATGTTAGCATATAATTAGGTATGGTGCAGACAAACAATAAAAACAAAATCATTTCATCTCTCCAAGTCTCAGTTTCTTCATTTTTAAAGTGAGGGGATTGAACCAGGTGGCTTTGGATGCTCAGAGCTCCAGGAAAGGTCAGGTTGATATTCTCAGAGTAGCTTTCACAGAAGAAAAAAAGAGCTGCCCTGAGCCTTGTAGGATTTTCATTTTTATGGAAAAAGAATTGTGACCTGTTTTTCAAATGCATTTCAGCTCTTTTTCTTTAGAATAAGATCAAAACTTCTCAAAAAGTATTGCTACCTCATCTATTAATTCCAATCCTCTTGGAATTTCTTTTCAGGAATTACTAGATCTCCAGATGAAGGCCATCTCCAGTCTTCCTCATCTCTATCTAGCCACTGGACTCAAATGGCTCTGGAGGGGAAACTGAGGCAGGTGCCCTTGCCCAGTCCTCCCTGGGCTTTAATCCAATTCACTTACAGATTATGGCATCACTTTTCTGATGCATGATCCTCTTTAAGAAGGAAAGACAAACAAGAATAGATGTCCAGATCTAAATGCCCTCCCTTTAGGGAATATTCCACCCTCCCTAAGCCCAAATTCTAAGGTCTTCCTTGGAGGAACAGGAAGCTTAAGCACCAGCCAAATACAACTACGGAAACAGGTCACTGGTTTTCAATCCACTGTGAGAGTGTGTTCTTAAGATGGAGAGAGAGAAAAAGACAGGAGGGGAAAGAGAAAGAGAGTGGGAAGATGGCGAGATATAGAGACAGACAGAGAAAGAGACAGAGAGAGAGAGACAGAGACAAACAAATAGAAACAGAGACAGAGAGACAGACAAAGAGAGATAGACAAAGAGACAGAGAGATGATATATGATATTTAAAGAGAGAGACAGAGACAGAGAGACAAATAGAAACAGACACAAAGAGAGACAGAGAGACAAACAGAAACAGAGACACAGACACAGAGATACCGAGAGACAGAGACACACAGAGAGATAGAAACACACACACATTATTTTTTCATATTAAATGGATATAAAACTGATAGTGTTATTTATGATTGTTATTATAGTCTTCCTGCAGAGAGATCATCTGGTAACCTTCCAGAAAGTCTTTGCTTATTCATCCAGCAGTTGAAAGAGCATTTCAGGGTCTCCTTGACCTTCCCCAGCACATTATCCTCACTTCAAACAGGCTTTAGAAAAACTGAAGTATTTTTACATAAATCATTACTCAAAGTCCAGATTCTGGATCTGCAACTGATTATGAGGGAACTTTGCTTTTCTTTGTAGTTGCTTCTAATTTTTTTAATAGCACATGTAAAGAAAGATAAAGAGGAATTCCTCATTGCCAGACTCTCCTTCCAACCATTTCTGGCCATTGTTCAAACTGTGTTTCCTGCACTCTAACCATCGTCCTCCTCCTCCTCAAGCCTATTTCACTAGAATCTTGGACTTTATCCCTGGAGCCGCCCTGAGCTCTGATAGGTGAGTTTTTGCCTTATTTAAGGTCAAACCAAGGCTCCACCTCTTCATTATGCAGCAGTGCTCTATTGTAGTATCTGCTTGTCCCCTGGGTCCATAGAATGGCTTAACTCCAGCTCATGGGCCTGTGACCTGAGCTGAAATCTCTGCTTCTTTCTACCTCTGGGACTTTGAGCAAATCACTTGGCTTTTCAGTTATAATTCCTTATCTATTAAATATGAGGGGTTTGGGTGAGTTGGCTTCTCAAAACCTCTTCCAGCTCTAAATTCTAGCCACTTCTCCTTCTCCTCCTTCTCCTCCTCCTTCTCCTTTGGCAATTGGGGTTAAATGACTTGCCCAGAGTCACACAGCTAGGAAGTGTTAAGTGTCTGAGTTCAGATTTGAACTCAGGTCCTCCTGACTTCAGGGCTGCTACTCCATCCACTGCACCACCTTGCTGCCCCTTCCAGCCACTTCTTACAAATCATTTCATTACAAACCCCTTGACCTTCTACTTTCCCATTCCCTGTATGCCTTGCTTTCCACCATTAGTGTGTACACTCCTTGAGGGAGTGGTCTATGTTGTTTATTTATGATGCTATTATGTGTTTAACACATAATAAGTGTTTAATAAATACTTATCATTCATTCATTTCTTTCACAGCTCTAAGCCCACCCTCTCAATATCTTTAACTTAACCATGACATAATAGAACTCCATTAAGTTATATTAAATTTTTATTAAGTTAAGCTCAAATTCCACAAATACATATTAAATACTTACCATATGTAGATATCACAAATATGTAGTAAGTACTTACATATGTAGAGGTCACACATATGTATCAAATCCGCAGTATTTACCATGTGTAGGTACTATACGTACATATTATATACTTACCATATGTAAGTACCACAAAAATGCATTAAGTACTCACCATGTACAGGTACCACAAGTATGTAGTAAGTATTCACTGTGTATAGTTACCAAAAATATGGAATAAGTATTTTTTATGTATAGTTACCACAGATATGCATTAGGTACTTATTGTGTATAGGTACCACAAATATGTAGTAAGTACTTATCACGTGTCAGTTATCACAAATATATAGTAAGATCTGTAGTAAGATCTGAATTCAACTATGGCATCTGTGTGACCTTAGAAATATCACTTTATCCCTCATTGTCCTCAGGAAACTCTTAAATATATAACTTGTATACAGGTGAGTGCATTGGTGCATTGATGGAGAAATTTTTTTGTTTTGTTTTTGTTTTTTAATTTTTAATTATTTATTTTTTTATTATAGCTTTTTATTTACAAGATTTGCAAGATATTTATTTATAAGATATATGCATGGGTAATTTTTCAGCATTGACCTTGCAAAACTTTCTATTCCATATTTTCCCCTCCTTCCCCCACCCCCTCCCCTAGATGGCAGGTTGATCAATACATGTTAAATATGTTAAAGTATATGTTAAATACAATAAATACAATATATGTATATATGTCCATACAGTTATTTTGCTGCATAAGAAAAATTGGATTTATTAAAGAAGGTAAAAATAACCTGAGAAGGAAATCAAAAATGCAAGCAGAGGGATTAGAAATGCTATGTAGTGGTTCCCCAGAACACCATTTCTTCCATGATGCTTTCCCTGTTGAGTTGTACCAGGTATTACTTGTCCACTGAGAACACACCAGTGGTTTCCCAGAGTTCTTTCACTGGGTGTAGTTGATTCTCTTCATTATTGAACAGCTGGAACTGGCTTGGTTCATCTCATTGTTGAAAAGAGCCACGTCCATCAGAATTCCTTATTATATAGTATTGTTGTTGAAGTATACAATGATCTCCTGTTTCTGCTCATTTCACTCAGCATCAGTTCATGTAAGTCTCTCCAGGCCTTTCTGAAATCCTACTGCTGGTCATTTCTTACAGAACAATAATATTCCATATTGATGGGCGTCCACTCAGTTTCCAGTTTCTGGCCACTACAAAGAGACCTGCCACAAATATTCTTTCACAAACAGGTCCCTTTCCCTTCTTTAAGATTTTTTTTGGGGGGATATAGGTCCAGTAATAACACTGATGGATCAAAGGGGATGTCACAATTTGATAACTTTTTGAGCATAGTTGGTGGAAAATTTTTTCACTCTGGGAGTTTACCATTCTGATTAAATCACAGGCTGGGGAGGAGGCAAGAAAAATGAAAAACAAAAGAGATTGGGGATTACAATAAATGAAAATAAATGCCTTCAAGGGACTTGCAATATTATAGGAAAGATAAACTTTGTTTATAAATAACTAGAATTTGCAATGAGCATAGCTAAATAATAAAAACTTAATCTGATCTGAAACTTTTAAGGAGGGAAATGTTATTTTCCTGTAGGATGTAGATCATCAGAATAAACGCTTCCTGGAATGCCCTTCTTCTTGTTTCTAATTCTCCCTATTTCACTTTCAGTGCCATTTCTTCCATGATGCTTTCCCTGATGCATTGTATCAGGTGTTACTTGCCCACTGAGAACACACCCTTGGGCATAATGATGGCTTTACTTCTGTTTTTTCTCTGAGCTCCTGTCTTGTGATTCAGTAATTCACAGTCAAATTGTGCTGATGAGGCAATCTCACTGATAATCTGAATGCATTGTAATCCTCTTCATTATCTGGGAGGGAGGTGAGCATCCCTGGGGCCACCTGACAGAGAGTCTAGTAACCGCCAAACAGTTTATCAGCAGATCATGAGAGGGAAGGGAAATGCAGACTTCTGACTTTAGAAGGGGCTTAAATACCACCTTTGAGGCTTACTGCCTGAGACTTTGATCAAGTTATTAAATCTCAGTTTCTTTATTTATAAAATGTGGAGACACTGGCTATATGATTACAAGGATCGTTTTTAGCTTTCATTCTATGGGTTTAAACTGTAATTCTTCCATCTACTAGCTACATGACATTGGCCAAGTCATTTCTTTGTGTCTCAATTTCCTTGTCCTCACAAAAGGAGATTGGATTAGAAATCTCCAATGTCAGAGGTATGAACTTCTAAGATTACCACCTGGCCAGTTTTATCAATTCTAAACAAGATACAGACAAGTCCTGGAAACCTCAACAAACAATAAACAGTATATAGAATAATATAAACAATAAACAGTATATACAAAGGCTTCAGGGACTTTGGAATCGGAAAGATCTGGGTTCAAGTTAGGAAGATGTAAGGTCAAGACATATGCTAGCTCTGAAACCCCAGACAAAGTGCTTACTAAACTTCTTACAACTCTAAACAATTCCCCACAACAATTGCAACACCATTCTGTCATAGAAAGAATTTCCCCCTGGCAATGCCCCTGTCACCGCATCCTAGGTATGTCTCTGCCCAAGGAATACATTAAATGATGCTAATATTCTTCCTACAAATGACTTTGACTTTATACTCATGTGTCATCTTAGAAAAATACTTTTTGAACTACACACATACATGGAGCACAATAATACAGGTCCATTGTGGACATGGGGCTTCATTTAGTTCTCAAAACTCATGATTTTTAGTTGAGGAGTATTGACTCTTTAAGCAGGTGTTTTGATATGTCAATATTGTTTTCCCTACTTGTAAAGAGTCTTTACCTTAACTTGGTCAGAGGGGCCAACTTGGAGTAAGGAAGACCTGAGTTCAAATTCTGCCTCAGACATTTTCTAGCTATATACCATAAGTTGAATCATTTACTCTCTCTTGGTTTCAGTTTCCTCCTCTGTAAAATAAAGATCATAAAAACACATGCTCCTCAGGGTTCTTGTGAGGATCAAATAAGATAATATTTATGAAGCACTTTGCAGTTGTTTAAAGCATTATATAATGGGTAACTATTATTATTAATCTTAACTATTATTATTAATTCCAAAATTCTCCACAACAGCAGGGAAAGTAAAAGAAGAAAGCTCCATGGCTAGTCAAGTACAGATTAAAGAATGAAGAAGCTTTATTTTAATAAAGAATGCTAACAGCCAGGAGCTGACCTGAAGAGAGTTACTCAATTAGTTTTCAAAAGATCTCAGTGAATGGTCTCATGTGATAATTGTCTGACAAATTATTTTCACCAAGGACACATCAACCCCTCCTCTTTACACCAAAGCCAACTTATTTTGCTTTATCAAGACTTGAAACAATATCCCATTGATCCACAAAAGATTTTTGACTTCAAAATGTTTCATGACTTCTGATAGAAGGGAACACAAAGATAACAGGGGAAAGCTATATAGGAATAAAGTCCCCTGGAAACGATACTATTCTTCCAGGAAAAAAATGTCATCTGTCCCTCTTTCCTTTCTCTACCACAAACCTAGATCAGGACTGCCTTATAGACACCCACAATATTTTCCTTTTGCCATAAGTGCTGCCTTCTGGAAAAATCAGTTCACTTTTCGAGATTATGACCAGTTCTACAACTCAGCTGCCTTAATGGAGTTACGATGGGTAGGCATTTGTTGCTTTCCTTTGCGGGAACTAAATTCAGAGATAATAAGGCTAAATAATCAATATCATGTTCATGAAGAGTCCATCACATGGCATTCTTGAGCGAAATTATGAATTTGGTAAACACTAGTTTAAGTATTGTCTCCCCTACCTTTGTCTTTCTCCTTTCCTTCCTCATGAGCAGGAAAGTCATCCTATTTCAGTGTCTTATCCATGTCTTCCTTCTACAACTAGCATGAGCATGAAGGTAATCTCTTAATCATTATCTTCATTCCTTGAGTAGTATATGTTCATCCAAAATGATGTTTTTTTCCCTCCTCCTCATCAAACTCTTCTCACGTTAGTTTATAAGTCAAGGATCCCCAATCTTAGCTAGGAAGATTGTGATAGATGAGTTTACACTAAAGTATGAAGGGCTACCAATTAAAATGTTAAAGCAATATCCTTGTGAAGAAGCAGTGCCCTTGTGAAAAAGCAATATCTTACTTAACTCAAAGGAAAAGGAAGAGGTATCTCTACTCTTTGCTAAGGCTAATTTGTACCTTTATGACATCTCCCTTCTGCAATTTCACTTTAATGTACATTTTCCCTATCATATACCTTTCCTTCTTGTTTGACTCTTTCCCTTACCCCTACTTCTCAGGGTTATCTATTGCTAAAAAGGAAGAGATGAGGAAGCATTTTCTTCATTTCATTTAGTCTTTTGTTGCATTTGGCTGTGGACAAATAGTAAGAAAAAAGATGTTTTTCTTAAGGACTCCCTTTTTTTCAACAGTCATTAACTGATCCTCTTACAGTTTAATTTTTGGTTTCTTTTTTCATTTTTCTCTTCTTTCATTTTACTTATTTTTATATCTTTTTCTTTTCCCAAATATATCAAAGACAGTTTTCAACATTCACTTTTGCAAACTGAAAATGACCAATACTGACTCCAAATCCTTTTTCTCTTATCCTTGACATATTTAGCATTGGACAGTTCTATTTACTCCCCTTTTAAAAATCCTCTTCAATTCATACACCTCATTCTCCTCCTACTAGATGATCAGCTCCTTGATGACAGGAAAGAGATCTTATTTAATCTTTGCATCATAGCTCCCTCATATGTGGAACAGTGTCTTTATTAATTATTGCAGACATGATTTTTTTTTTGTATAAATGAATACTTTTTCTCTTGGTCAACTTTAATATTTAATTTTATATGTAATAAATCCTTAGGTTCTGAGAAAAAAGAAGGCAAAGAGAAATGAAGGTTAGGGTGTAACTCACCAAGTGCAATCGCAACAAACTACTTTTCCAATATACAGTTGAGCTTTGGATCCGGAGTTTGTTTGTATTGGGGATGGAACACATTATGTCACATGGTTTTAATAATTTTGGCAAGAAGAAATGATGGAAAACTTCTCTAACTAACAAATCTCTCTTTTCTAACACTTGTGGAAGGCTTCCATTATGGGGAACTGAGAAATCTCTGAGGGGGAGAAGACTAGGAATAGTGCCATGTACTATTTTTGTTATAGATAACATATTTTTTCTTATTTTTTCCTTCCTAAAATGAAAGATTTTTTTTTCCTTTCCATAATCTAGGAACAAAATGTTCTGAATCTGAGAAATTTCACAGTTTTACTTTGCCCATGAGGAAGACCTGGTCTTTACCTTCATAACAGACACAAATAAATCCATAATCACTTTTGGGGAGTTTATTTTAGGTAACCATGACAAAAAGTTTATTTTTAATCATGGTGTTAGAACCTATTCTTTCAAGTAATACATTTGTACAAGAAAAATGGATATGATACATTGCAGACCTAAATTTAGTTCGATAGTTCAATAAACATTTATTTTTGTGCAAGGAAGAAAAGCAACATTGCTCAGCAGGTAGAGGGTTTGGAAAAGGCAAGAACATGAGTTCCCAGCCCCATCCAGACAGCCATTGGCTGTACAACCTTGGTCAAAATGCTTAACTTACTCAGATGACTCTGAGACTGCATCTTCAGTAGAGCTTGGGGAATCTTTTAATAGTAAAGGAAGTATCTTCTTTTTGAAATAGCTTTTTATTTACAAGATATATGCATGGGTAATTTTTCAGCATTGACAATTGAAAAACCTTTTGTTCCAAGTTTCCCCTCCTTCCTCCCACCCCCTCCGCCAGATGGCAGGTTGACCAATATATGTTAAATATGTTAAAGTATAAGTTAAATACACTATATGTATACATGTTAAAGGAAGTATCTTCACCAGGAATTCCCTATACCAAAGAAGTCTCAGGTCTGGACTAAAAAAAATAAAAATAAAAGTATTGGGTCCTATGGATACAAATGAAACAGTTTCTGCCTTTGAGGCAGCAATTGGATAGAGTGCTGAAGTCAGAAAGACTTTAGTTCAAATTCAAATTCACAAAAAATTTACTCACTGTGTGACCCTGGACAAGCCACTTAACTTTTGTTTGCCTCAGTTTCTCTTCTGTAAAAATGGGGGAAATAATAGTATATGCCATACAGAACTGCAATTCGATCTTCTTTTGAAAACTATATGTAAAGTGAACCTCAGAGTGCTGTATAAATGCTATTGAACTATTAATTATTAGAAACATTTCTGCTAACCTATTTTCAATATTTCTTTTTGTCAAGGGAAAGGTGGATTTTGATCACAGATATGAAGCCAGAAGGGACTTTTAGAGGCCATCTGATCCAGCTCCTTCATTTTGCTGATGAGAGAACTGAAGCTAATAATGGTTAAAAAAAATAAATAAAAACAAAACAAACAAACAAACAAAAAACCCCCTAGTCCACACAGTAGTATATCACCTGACAGGCAAGTTTAAATAGAAAACAAAATTGTTTTTATGTACATTTCTTTCCCCCCCTTTTCTCTTCCCTTCCTTCCAGAGATGGCAACAAATAGACATAATAGACATAATTAGACATAATTACATATATATATGTAAAATTATTCTTTCTATATTTATATTTATCAGTTCTTTCTCTGGATGTTGATAGTATCTCTCTTCATGTGTCATTTGTTTTAACTTGTATATTTATAATAATCAAAATGACATTATTGCTCAACATTCTTAAGACAATATTGCTGTTAGTGTATTACTTTGCTTACTTTGGTTCTGCTTACTTTGCTCTTCATCAGAGTAACCACAAATAGTCACAAGCCCAAAAGAGTTCTTAGAAGAACTTAAAAGGAATTAAAAAATCAAATAAGAGAGCAGGATTCTAATTGTGTGTGTGTCTGGGGGGGAGGCTTTATCCATGTTCCTTGAAGATGTGAACCTATCACATTCCAAAAATAAGATGAATGAATGAATGAAGAATAAAAACACATCGATGGCACCTATTGTGCCAAGTGTTGTATCCACAGATACTGGGGCACAGACTCCACTGGAGCCTTGAAGATTCCTGAAACATTTTAAAAACTCTCCTGATACTCTTCATATTGAAAACAGTTCTTTCTCTGTTCTGAAGAAAAATCAAAGGGTAGATGCTAAATGCTATTACGAAGCAAATAAGAATTGTGATTCTGCTATGGTAGAATACAATACAACTGTCAGTTTGATGGTGAGTGGTCAGGTTCTTTAGAGAAAGCCTGATGATATGGTGGCTCATAATTTAGGAATCTTATCCTAACAGCAAGGACCTACTTTTCCTCTCTCCCCTACCTTGGCCCAGATTCTTCTAAAACTGGTATGTTTTATTTTTTAAGATGCAGAAGAATCCTTAATATATAATATTTCATAATCACAATTTTGTCTGGAATTTGCTCCTGGAAAGTGTAACAGCTATAGCTCATGTCTCATTTCCCATTAAGATGGTTATCTCCTCCCCTACCTTGCATGAGCTTAAGGAAATACATTCACAGTCCAGCTTAGTATAATTGTACTACATGAAATGAAATAACAATAATAAAAATAATAATCCACAACACTGAGACTTCCTAAGCAGCAGTTCTCTACTCAAATCTTTACTGAATAAGTCATATCTGTAGCACAGGGTTAGTAATCACTTCCTTAATGGCTAAGTTCACTTATTTGTTTTTCCACTGGGAGAGAAGAAGTATGTGCTCTGTGTTCCACTTCATCAACTGCACAGACAAATATCATCACACTGCTCCCTTCCAATCTTCTGGGCAATTTATCAGAGGGGTCAGGGTCAGAATTCCTATCAATCTTTTCTCCCGAAGTCTTGCTCAGTACTACTAGCCACATCATCCCCGCTTCTTCTCTGCCTGGAATTTACCAGGGTTCTTTCCAGGGTCCTGACTATGTCTTCTGATCCCTGGATGTTGAAAAAGGAAAGGGAATTCACTATGAAGTGGATTGACCCTCTGCCCAATGGTCTCTCTCTCTCACAGTGTGGTCCCTCATGGTGGTCGATGCAGCTCTTGCCTCCAAAGCAGTCTAGTCTGTTTTAAAGCAGCCTCATTAAGCATAAAAAATCACAATATTCCCAAGCCCTATTCATTTTTAGGTATTTCCTTTTGACCCTCAGATTCCACTCCCCAGAATGTTCTCATCCAGTGGAAAACTCAAATAATGAAGAGGAAAGATCATCAAACATGAAAGCTAAATTAAAAATTGTTTCTTTTTAATTGTTTAGTAAACAGTAATGTAAATTAATATTATTCATCTGTGAGGTGAGTTCCTTCCTTTCCTGCCTTTTGCTTGACATATGTTTCTTCCCCCAAAACCCATCAGCTTCCATTTTATATGCTGTCTTTCCTATTCAAATATAAGTTTCATCGGGATGGGGGTGGGGATGGGGGCTATTTTTCTGTTTGTACTTCAATTCCCAATGCTTAGCACAGTCCCTGACACATAGGAAGCTCTCAAAAAATGCTTGTTGATCAAATGACTGACCTTCTTTTTGCAAATTAACTGCCTGTGATTAGTTGATGTAAATAAGTGAAGAATCTTTACACCATACATTTCCAGAATATGTGGTTAATTTACTTTTAAAAAAAATTTTGAACTTAAACACCACAAAAAGAGATCATTTTCATGTATAGTTTAAAATAAAAGTAGGGTATTGTACATGAAAATCTGGACCTCTCTTATGCATAATTATCCATTCCCATTAGTATTTAAGTTATTCTAATGATGTGCATCGAAGAGTAAATATAACTTCCACTGGCTATTTACTATCTCAGTGTGACTTATATATTCAAGGAAGTGATCAGAAGATTTTTAGACCCGGAAACAATCTGAGAGATCATTTGATCCAATTGCCTTTTTCCCCGACCAAAAAAAAAAAAAAAAAAAAAAAAGGTTTACAGAGAGGGAAACTGAGGCTTAGACAGAGGAAGGCACTCAGTCATTTTTTCCAAGCTCCTTTAAAAAAAAAAGCCTTGAGCATCATGTCATCTTTAATTCCCAGACAGACCTCTTTGTAGATGTGGTAAGTAAGCAGTGTATAGTTACATTACATGTTTCATGGATACCACCTGGGAGCTTGCTCTGGGAAACATTTCTTTCCATCCCAGTTTACTTTGAACATTTTAGTCCAGATTCTGACTGTTTTCCCCATCGACCTCTTTAAATTGCTTCATAAATTATGTTGGCTACAAATTCCTTTTGCGCTGGCTGTCTTTTCTTTTGGGAAAGTATTACAAAAATATCCAGTTAACATAACTTTTTCAAACAATTCAAAATCGCATTAAGGCTTATAACAATAACTGAAGTTTATGCATCATTTTAAAATGTTTCAAAGCCCTTTTCATGTTAACTTATTTATTTATTATTAACTTATTTATATTATTTTCATAATAACTCTGCAGAACAGGTACCACGAGTTTCCATTTTAATTTTAAAACCTTTTTTGGGTCCAGACATGATTATATTAGTATGAGGAATTTCTAGCATGGAAACGCCCTTATCTGACACAAATCAGGAACTCCTCTGTAACTTGTAATCTTAAAGACAGACTTCCCTGAAGACAGAGAAATGAAATTACTTGTGCAGAGTCATATACTGGATTTGAATTCAGATCTTTCTTACTCCAACTCTGGCACTCTGCCATGCTATTCAATGAATATGAAAGACCATTGGATGTGAAGCAAAAGGTATACCTTTCCTAAAACATTTGGGGATTATAAATTTTAGATAAAAACTAATCCCTACCTCACATATTTAATTTGATTTTATTGTGTCCTATCATGAGTTCTGAAGATCTATTATTACAAAAGTTTCTGCATATGAACTCAATGAAGTCCTTATGACAAAATTGCTTGTTTTGCAACAGAAGGGACAAGAGAATATTGGAGTACTTTGGAAGGTACAGATTTTCTTACCAAGAAAAAGAAACCATTGAATGAAAACACTTCTGAAAATTAAATAAAAGATAATGCAATTTTAAAAAAATCTGAGCCTGCTTCAAAATCACTGATGTCCTATTTTCCTGTTCCCTTTATTTCATGACTATACAACTGATACTCCTTAAACTCTAATCTGACTATGTAATCCTGCTATCCCAAAATATTCAGTGACTTCCTATTATTTCCAGAAAATGAAAAACTCTTAGTTTGGATTCAGAGCAAAGATAGAAACTTAACTCCATCTACATCTACATCTATAGCTGTCTGTCTATCTATCTATTCCTTTCAGACATGGCAACATCTTGACTATATGTATTTGTTTCTTCTTTTTTTTTCTGATATTATTTTCTTCTCTGTTTTTCTTTACTATCTTTTTTGAATATTTATTTTACAAATTTTGTTTCAAATTCTCTCCTTTTCCCAGCCTTTCCCCTACCCATTGAAAAGGTAAACAATATCATGTCCATTATACATAAGAAGTCATGCAACATATTCATTTCTATATTAGGTATGTTTAAAAATTCAAGAAAAATTAAGAATGTGAAAAAAATAATATGTTTTGACCTGCGCTCAGAGTTCATTGGTTCTCTCTATGAAGGTGGAAAGCATTTTTTGTCACAAATCCTTTGAAATTGTTTTAGATCATTGTTTTAACCAGAGTAGCTAAGACTTTCACAAGTGATCATCACTACAATATTGCTATTATTACATACAATGTTGTACTGGTTCTACTCACTTCACTTGCATTAGCTCATATAAGTCTTCCCAGATTTTTCTGAAACCGGAGCCTTTATTATTTTTTATAGCATAATAGTGTCCCATCACAATTATACACCACAATTTGTTCAGCCACTCCTCAATCTCCTCAATTCTCAATTCTTTATCATTACAAAAAGTTGTTATAAATATTTTAACATATACTTTCTTTTCCTTTTTCTTTAATCTCTTTGAGATACAGACCTAGTAGAACTACTGCTAGCTCAAAAGATTTGCAGTTTTATGGTTCTTTGGGCATATTTCCAAATTGTTCTCCAGACTAATTGGGCTATTTCACAACTCTAGCAGCAGTGCATTAATATCTCTATTTTCCCGCATACTCTTCAACATTCATAATTTTCCTTTTCTGCCATCTTAGCCAATATGGTAGGTGTGAAATGATATCTCAGAGTTGTTTTAGTTTACATTTCTCAAATAATTAATAATCTAGAACATTTTTTTCATATGACTATCAATAGTTTTGATTTTTTTTCTTCTGAAAACTGCTTATTCATATCCTTCAGCCAAATGTACATATTTGTAACAGAAGTTTTATTTTTCTTTCTTATTCAATGGAGAAGGGAAGGTGTTAGGAGGGAGAGAGTACAGATTTCCATTGATTAAAAAAATAAGAATTTTATTAATTCTAATAAAATAGAATAAAAAATAAAATGTATTGCTATGTAGTTGCTATGTAACTCCTACCTACCTTTTTTCCTCTTATTTCTTATTACTTCATATCCTGTACTTCCTGTCCCAGTTAAATGTTTCTGCTAGCTATTTCTTGTTCATAGTATGACAACTCCTGCTTCCATGCCTTTGTATGAATGGGTCCCTGAGTCTGGAAAGCATTCTATTCTTACCTCTACCTCCCAGAATCTTTAGCTTCCCTCAGGTAAATGAGGGAAGATAATACACAAAGCTGGAGAAGTAGGAGAGAAGGGAATGGAAGGGCATCCACACTGAGGTGATGTACCAGATTAGGATTCTGGACAGAGGATCCAAGCATTAGTGAAGGGAAGTATAGCTGCTGAACTTTCTAAAAAGGTCATGGTGAAAGGTGAGAGTCATCTATCAAGAGAGGGAAACCTCAGGTAGCAATGTGCTAGGCAAAGAGAAAGAGTCTGGAAACAAGAGTCAGACATAGCATATGCTTAACAAATGGTTGTTGTAGATTGGTTAATCAACCATAAGGAGGACCTTCTGCCATACTTACAAAGGCTTAAAATCCTAAAACTTGCATCCATACTCTTTTACATAAATATTTACTTAAAGCACAGGTGAAGCTCACTAAATGATCTTTCGAGAGCACAAAATATGTTGCTTAATTTGGGAGAGTGTTTTGCTCATCTCGCTAGAGACAATTAACTCAGCATATGATACAGACAAAAATGATACTTTGAGTCGGAACTGATTTTGGGCCATCCCTTGAATATCTTCTTATTTTAAGATTATTTTGATTTATTCTCACTTGATCTCAAAGCTTCTTCAAGTTTCAAGACCAATTAAACTTGAAGAAGTCCTCTTGAGGGCTGTCATGTCCTACATGGAGTTTATTGGAAACTCTAAATCTTGTTATTTAGATTCTGTATCAGTCAGGGTGTTCAATGACAACCCAACAAATACTTGTACCTTTTTGGAGGGCACTGAAAGTCACCCCGATCTCAATAGCTACTACTATTTATAGAGCTGTTCATCCTTCATTCTCTAAGAGTTCCAATGACATCAGGAGGGTGATGTCTTGACTTGCAAGTGAATCGGATTTAAGTGAGCAAAATTATCCACCTCATTTTCTTCTCCAAAGCCATTAGATATAGGTTAGTTGATAATATATAAACTAAGTTGACTGGCAAGGGCATCTTTGTTTTTACTTCTTTTTTAAATGGTCTTGACCCATTAAACTGAAATAGTCAAACACTTATGAATGCTCATATGGTAGGTGCCAAACAGAGTATTTCCCAGGATCCACTCAAGCCAGCCTGCTCAAATCCAGTGATCCAAAGAACATAAACATCTGGACTAACTAAACTCACCATGTCTTCTTTACCAGTGAAGATCAAAGCAGACAGTGTGCTTTTAGCATTAAAAGAGCTGGGAAGAAAACAGATTCGGATACTATGACTACAGTGAAATGGTTCCCATAAATGTTAGTACATTTATTTTTTTTTAAAGGTTATGTTTGTGTCGAGCTACTTTGCTGATGGCCTTTCAGGACAGCTTGAAAAGCACTTTGGCTTTTTAAATATTTCTATAAATGCAACTTAGAAATATCTGTTGATATCATCAATAAAATGAAGATGAGCCTTTTTTACTTTTGTGCCTGAAAATGGTTTGTAAAACACTTAAGAAATTGGCAAAAATACATTCAACTAAGCCCTTTCAACATGCTCCTTTCTTATTAGAACAGTCACAAAGCATGTTCCCCAAATCAACCCCACATTTGCTTTTAAGTGATGACAAATTAATGGGCAAGAGGGGTCTGGTCCCCTGGGAAGATAGATAAGGAAGGATCATTTGCAGGAGAGATAATAGTATGGGGAAGGAAGAAATTTCTATTTCTTGGATAGTAAGGATGTTGGATAAAGTCAGGATAGCATCGACTCTTTGTAGGATCTTTGCAGGGTGAGGTGTCTGTGATGAGATGAGAGAAATGAAATGGGTCTTAGAAGGCATAGCTGGACAACACTCAAAAGTATCAGGTTTTGATGTGAAAGATTTTTTCTTTAGTTTGAACGTCTGACTTATTGACATTAGGTCCTTTGAGTGTGGAAAAGCCCTCCGGTAATACAGATCAGGAACTTGTCTGTGATTTATAGACTTAAGAAATTGTCTGGGATACTAAAGTGACTTTTCCAAGGTCATGTAACTATATGGACTTGAAAACAGTTCTTTCTGGCTCTGAGTCCAATCCTTTATCCCTCTATCAGACCACCTTTCCATGAAAGTTTGTTCTTCTGAAATGAGTTGCTGTTTTACAATTTGAAAGTTAAGAAATTAACCTTAATAGTTTCTTTTAGTAGATTCTGGAAATGACTAGGGGGACCACCCATGTTTGTACTGTTCCACTGAAAATATGGGCTAGAGAAACAGTTAAACTTCATAACTATTTAATGGTGGAATGCAGTAAGTTCCAAATTAAAATGATCCTGGGAAAACTAATTCTTCCTAAGTAAGCCTCACTTTGACATGGACTTCTAGGCTTTGAGGTCAGAAGCAAATTGTTGGAAGAATTCATATGATGCTGCTCTTTTTTCCTTTTGATATGCTTAAAGGGATTACTTACTTCAATAATTTCTCCATATGGAATTCATGTTAAACTTTCTTGTATGGAAAAATAACAGATAGACTCAACTCGTGCTACACATTAGCAGGAAACAGCTTCCAGAATTTCAGGAGAAACACATGGGATCTCTGCCTCTAGCCTATTTCCAGCTACAAAAGTGTTGGCTTGTTAATTATTGTTGATAAAGGAAGTGTCTGGCTGCCGGGAATTCAGTTTGATTTAGCACAATCCTCTGAAAATAGATGAAATCTTTCACAGAGAAACTGAGTCACCTCCTTTAGAAAGCAACTACTCCTAATGATTATCACTATAGTCTTTTTCTTTATTTCAAAATTCCCATGAATCTCTTACTCTCTAAAAGCTTAGTTGTTTTCTTTCTTTCTTTCTTTCTTTTGTCTACAATTCAATTTAACTGAGAAAGCATTTATTAAGAGTTTACTGTGTAAAGAGCCCTACACAAGATGTGGGGAAATACATAGTCAAAAAAACAAAAACAAAAACCAGTCCCTGCCCTCAAGGAACTTATATCCTTCTCTTTCTTTTCCTGTCATAGTTGTCATCATTGAATTGTTCTTGTTCTCCTACTCCTTTTCTTCTTCTTCCTCCTCTTCTTCCTTTTCTTCCTTCTCTTCCTTTTCCTTCTCCCCTCCTCTTCTTCCTCCTTCTCTTTTGTTGTTTGTTGTTGAAGTATTTCTCCTCCTCCTCCTTCTTCTCCTCTTCTTTCTTTCCTTCTCCTTCTCCTTCTTCTTCTTCTCCTCCTCCTTCTCCTCCTTCACCTTCTCTCTCCTTCGTCTTTTCCTCCTCCTCCTCCTTCTCCCCCCCTCTCTTTTTTAATATTTATAGAATACTTGAAGGTTTGTAAAGCACTTTACAAATATTATCTCAATTTAGTCTTATAACCATGGGAGATACATGCTCTTCTGACCCCCATTTCACAGATGAAAAAATGAAGATAGGAAGAAATTAAGGACCTTGCCCAAGGTCATACAGCTATTAAGTGTCTGAAGTCAGATTTGAACATAGGTTTTCTTGGCTCTAGGTATAGTGTTCTCCATCTACTGAGCTATCTAACTGCTTCTACATAAATATGAAACATTTATAGAATAATAGGAAATAAATCCTTCCTTCAAGAAATCAAAGGAGATAAGAAGGGGCACCTTCTGCATCTGGGGAAGCGTTTGGGCAAAGGCAAAAGTCTAGAGATGGAATGCTTTGTGTTGAGAGTAGCTATCAGGCTCATGTTACTGGAACAGATTGGGCATGAAGGGAAGGAATGGGAAATGACTGGAAGGGTAGGTTGGAACCAAGTGGTGGTGAGCCTTAAACCTCAGGCTGAGGAATTTTAATTTTATCCTGGAAGTGATAAAGAGCCACTGAAGATTTTTGAGTGAGAAATCAGCATAATCCCATCTGGGTTTTAGAGCATCATTTTGGCAGCTTCTTCCTTTCTAACTGCTTAGCTACCTCCCTAAATGATTTTTTTTCCTTATGATCTCCTCCATTCACTAACTGGTGGTAGAGTAGATAGGACTCTGCTTGAACAAGTTCAATTTCTGCTATATTCCCATTGACTGTGTGACTCTGGACAAGTCCCTTATGTCCAGAGTCACATAGTAATGGGAGTATGGCAGAATTTGAACTTATATTATAATCTCTTCTGTAAAGATGAGGACAGCAATAGCACCCATTTTCCAAGGCTGTTGTGAAGAATTCATGTGATAACACATGTAAACACATCCAATAACACCTGTAAAGCTGTAAGACAACAGGCTAAGACTAGCAGTCTCAGTTTACCTTTCACTTAAAAGTGCTGAGTTACTGTTAACCACCTCTATATACAATCCTCATTCTAGCATATTTACAATTGAAACTGTTGATTTCAAGACCGTTATATAGTGACAAACTCTTCAAGATTAGTTAAAATCAATGCAGCTTACCTTGCCTCCAGCAGCCTTAAAGTGCTATTAGTGGTCGTCAAAGTGTAGTCCAAAGAACTATTGGGGTCTCTGAAACCCTTTCAGAGGGTCTACAAATTCAAAATTATTTTTTTATTTCTAATATAATAAATAGCTATAAATATAACTCATGTGAACCAAAACTCTTTGAACAGATCCTCCATAGTTTTTTAACAACATGAAGATACTGAGAACAAAAGTTTGAGAACCACTGTAAATAAATGGTAGTTATTATGATGATGATAAAGGTCAGCTTTTTTGGCGCGGGGAGGGGTAAAGCAATTGGGATTAAATAATTTGCTCAGGGTCACACAGCTAGGAAGTATTAAGTACCTGTGGTCAAATTCAAACTCAGATTTTTCTGATTCAGGGCCAGCACTTTATTCACTTTGTCATCTAGCTGCCTCTGAAGCTCAGTTTTTTCCTTTGCTGTTCGTTACCAAGAAACCTCCTGCTTATACAATAAAAATTAGAGACTAATTTGTCTACCCACTGTTCATAGCTGTTGTTGGCTAATGACAGATGCACAAATTTTAAAGCACTGTATAAATGTTAGCTGTTTATTACCACTATCATCATTACCCAGGGATACTAGGACATACAGATAAATAGTTCTCCTTTGCTGTAGACTATCAGACAACAAACTACATGAGTTACAAGGAATGAAAGTTACAATGGTATTTTATTTCCCCCCAATTACATGTATTCATTTTAAGCATTCATTTTTAACATTTTGAGTTTCAAATTCTCTTCCTCCCTCCTCATTCCCTTCATTGAGAAGACAAGCAATTTGATATAGAGTATATTTATGTAGTTATGCAAAATATATTTCCATATAATGTAAATGTAAAAAATGTAAAAATGTGATATAAAAAAAGATTTAAAAAACCCAAGAAAAATAAAGTAAAAAGTAATATGCTTTGATTTGCATTCAAATTCTAGCCATTCTTTCTCTGGGCATGAATAACATTTTTCATCATAAATTCTTCAGACTTGTCCTGGATCATTGCATTACTAAAAATAGATATAGCATTCACTAGTTGATCATGTTACAATATTGCCCTTACTGTGTACAATGTTCTCCTGGATCTACTTTGTATCACAGTTGATCATGTTACAATATTGCTCTTATTGTGTACAATGTTCTCCTGGATCTACTCATATCACTTTGTATCACAATTGATCATCTTACGCTATTGCTCAAATTGCATACAATGTTCTCCTGGTTTTACTCATTTCACAATCATACCACTTTCAAAACTTTTCTGAGAACATCCAGCTTATCACTTCTTATATGAATGAAAATTCTTTAAATTTTGTATTTTCTTCCTACTTAGCCCAGCATTCTGTAGACAGTAGGTGTTTCAGTGTTCTATGGCTTGCATGATTCTGGGAGGTGATGTATCCTAGCTGGCTAGCCCAGATCCTTTTTAGGTACATCAATCACCTCCTCCACTTGCAAGCTACCTCTGAGACTGGCTTCTAAAGCTGCTAGTTCATGGAGCTCTATAATTTTCCAACAAACCACTGTTGACAGAGGTGAGAAGGTACCAGACTCAGAATCACACCTGTATATATCTCAGTGTTGTGTTTGAGCTTATGCTTTAAAGGGTGTGAAATTCTATTCCCAGGAAGAGAACAGTAGCCCAAAGAAAAGCAACAGGATTAACGAGCTGGTACCCCAGGCAACACCCATTCCCCAACATTGAACAACTCCCTCATCTTTGCAAATTTCATTTTTTCCAAGTTCATGAGACTCCACTTCTAAAATTTGTTCCAATAAAAACATAGCACCAGAGATTTAGAGCTGGAAAGAAACTCAGATTCCATCTTGTCTGTCCCCTTTCCTTTTATAGATGAAGGAACTGAACTACAGAGAGGATGTCAGATATCATACATTTAGCAAGTGGCAGAGCTGGAGTTTGAACTCAGGTTCTCTGACTGACTCCAAATCCACCCTTCTTTTCCAATGCATAATAATGTCCCCGCAATGTTTTCTTTATTGTCGTTTTGTTGTTGCTGTTGTTGTTATCAACTATTACAATAGTTTACTTAGCAAATGGATGATTTAGCATCCACTTGCTTTTCAACATGAATTCAAATGGGTAACTTTGACATCATTCCCTGCCCGTCCCCCACATCACTATTTTATATTCTTGGGTTGGTCACTTGGGTTGGTCACACAACATACAATTGGTGGAATAGCAGATGGAGAGCATGAGCAAGTCAGTAAGACCTGGTTTTGACTCCCAACTTTGACATATAGCAGCTGTATGTCCTGGGCAATTGCTTAGCTTTTGAGTGTTCTGGTCAGATTTCTAAAACTATAATCTGCAGGGAATTCCAGGTTCAGTTCCTAACTCTATCTCCATGTTCTTGAATTGTTTTCTAACATGGTGTTAGGCTTCTGGAAAGAATCAGTTCGTTGTTTTTGGTCAAGGATTGCTATTTTAGTATGATAAAAATTGACCAAGGAAAAATTCAGAACAAGGATGATAAATCACTGCATCAATTTTTCAACAAAAAAGGACAAAAGAGAGAGTTGAATGGAAGGAAAAGCTAGTTTTCTGGTAAAGTAATTTGTATGTTTGAAAAATTATAGAACTTTTCCATCTCCTAGGTTTGGCTCAGATGGGAATATTTATTTCTTTTTTTTATCCTTCCAAGGATTCTGAAATGTATTTCACTCACTCGCTTCTTCCACAGAGTCATGAAAGTGGCAATCAGGACAAAATAGCTTTAGTTTTCTGTTCCATAAAAATGAATTATAAAACTCCAATTTACCTGAGATAGTATTATCTGACAACATAATGTCAAAAAACAAAATAAGTTCAATCATTTAACTCTTTGTTTTCTGACTTTATACTTGAGAAGCTCTCTGATTTTCTTTTTGTGATGACCTCTATTCTGTTGCATATTGAACTCTTTTTACTTTAGTAGATTATAATTTACAGAGGTCAATTAACAATAAAAGCATCATCATCATCATCATGTTTGTTGTTGTTTGATTGTCATCATATCATCATAATTATCTTGATCTACTGGTCACTATTTGGGCAACGACTGTCTGAGTCAACTTGGATGGTCTCATACTACCCTTGTCTTTAAAGGTTTCCTATTTTATGGAGTCTTGTTGTGCCACAGTTCCCTTTTAATGTCCTGACCCAGTCTCCCAATTGTCCTATTCAGTTACTCTGCCTCAGGTTATAACCTTTCCCTCTTAATGTTTGATGAGATAAAGGTTTTATATCTTTAGGCTATCATCATTTCTTCTTATTGTTTGACAAGATAAAGGTCTATCCATTTTATTTTTTATTTTATTTTTACCTTTTACTAAATACACTTTTTTCTCCAAGATATTTTCTAGCTTTTTATGTTTGTAATAATTTTCTTTTCTTTTTTTTTTTTAAATAACTTTTTATTGATAGAACCCATGCCAGGGTAATTTTTTTTTTTTTACAGCATTATCCCTTGCATTCACTTCTGTTCCGATTTTTCCCCTCCTCCCTCCACCCCCTCCCCTAGATGGCAAGCAGTCCTTTACATGTTGAATAGGTTATAGTATATCCTATATACAATATGCAGAACTGAACAGTTTTCTTGTTGCATAGGGAAAATTGAATTCAGAAGGTAGAAATAACCCGGGAAGAAAAACAAAAATGCAAGCACTTTATATTCATTTCCCAGTATTCTTTCTTTGGGTGTAGCTGCTTCTGTCCATCTTTGATCTGAATAGGTCTATCCATTTTAGACATTATTAGAATATTAGTAACTTCTCCATTATGACATTGTTCTTGTTATCCTATAAAAATCTTGCTGTCCCCATACTCAGGGCTGGATTCTTTGAGATGATAGTCTCCTTCAGCCCTGGGACCAACCATGCATCCATTTGGTCCCAATATATCTCTCTATTTAATAAACTATTAAATTGATCTCTAATCTCTGTCTTGCTCAGTTTCTCTGGCGTTACAATCTTTCCAGAATTTATATTCTGCTGTCATAGCCCTTAAGAAAGTCTAGTCACTTTTATTCCACATGAAGCAACTAAGAAGAGTGTTACTGAGAGTGTTTTGTCTATAATGACAAAAATATTTAGAAGACTATTAGGGTGTTTGGCTAAATTATCTAAAATGATCAGTTGTTTGGATGTTCTATCTCCATAATCTTATGAAAATCCTAATAGGGATCTGGCAGCATTGCTTCTCAGTTTGGACCTTTGTAATTTATAAGAGATGTGAAATTAACTGGTCAGTTCACCTGCATTTATCAAGCATTATATGTGCCAAGCACTGAGCTAATGCTGGGAATTTAATGAAAGGCAAAAATGGTCCCTGCCTTCAAGGTGATTACATCTTAATAGGGGAAAAACACACAGATAACTGGATACATACAAGATATATATAATGTAAAAAAAAAGATATATATATATATATATATATATATATATATATATATTTATATATTTATATATCAGTTGGAAGGTAGTCTGAAAAGAGATGTCATTAGCAACTAGGGGGAGGGAGGAAAGCTAATGTCCAAACAGAAACTCAAGTGTGTCATTCATTTCTATCACCATTAAGTTCCTTGGATGGGGGAAAAGAATGCTGGAGAAGGGGGAAAATGAACAAGGACCTGCCCTTTGTTTCTTTCCATTGTACCTATATTTCTGCATTCAAAATCTGAGAAATCAGGATTTCTTGACCACTTGACTGAACAATTCATTGTACATCTTTTTCATTCCACTTACCTCCTCACTGATCTTTCCTATTCCTTTGCTCTCTATTATTTAGGGAAAAATTTTTTAAAAATTTATTTGGGGTTCATTGTCTGAGGAGAACTTTTTGCATTGGTCTGAAAGAGACTCTAAATTCAATTCAAAACAGTAATACTCTATTGCCTTGCTGAGACTTGCCAAGATAAACCTCATCAGAAGTGCTCAAATCAAATGGTCTCTGAAGATACAATAAATGTTATCTAAATAATCATCTTTCCTTCTCAAAACCAATTGTTTTTCTTATTACTCCACTATCACATGCTTTTTCACAGATGAATTAGTACAGAAAAAGAGTTGTGCTAAAGAAACTATGACATTATCTATAAGGATTAAATAATATCAAAGAAATAATTAGATCAGAATTCCAAAGCTGAAATGAACTAGAAAGATCATCTAACCAAATTTCTTCTTTTTTATAGCTGAGTAAACTGCTGATGTCTTGATCAATATTACAAAAGTTGTAGCTATCAGAGACTAGATTTGAATCCCAAACCCATCATCTTTAAACTGTATCATCCTATCTTCTGTACAATCAACAAACTTTTCCGGTAATTATAGTTTGTATAGATAAGAGGAGGAGATAGAAATTTGGTTTTTCTCTCTAAGATAAAATCACAGAAAGCAAGAGGTAAGTAAACAGAAACAATAAAATACTGATGTATTAAAGAGGTGTCGTTCTCCCTTTATGAAATTTAATCCAGTCCAAAATTGATGATGCCCCTCTGATAATCCCTTAAAAGTGAACTTACCAGCTCTAGTACAAGTAGAAACAGAAAACAGTCTTTAGAAAGGTTAATTCTGGCTATGGATTTAAAAGAATAATCTAGCCCTGAGAGTTGAATTGAATTGCTGAGAGGAAGTGACTTACAATGCACACATGAGTGACCCACCTAGCAAGACACTAAATCCACTGGAGAATAATGAAACTAGGAGAGCAAGTACTTCAAGGCCAGAAATACCAGAAGATTGACTTGTCCTGGTCTCATCCTCCTTACATTTGTCTCTCACTGCCATGGTACTCAAAGCTTATAGCTGCCCTTCCCATGGACTCCCTTGGACATTCCCATAAAAGAATTCTCATGTATATTTATGGGAAAATGTCCCCACATTTATGAAGGAAATGTTTTATAACTAATGTTTTCACCATGTCGTACTAAGAAATGCTTTTTCTGTAGGAAATACATCTATTGTCTGACTTGATGGGAAGGCTATTTCTGGAGGATCGAGTTTTAAAAGTGTGGAGTCATTGACTACATCTTGGAAATGATACGAGTAGTTACCTTTTGGCAAGGTAGCCTAGAAGAAGTGCTATCCATATCATTTGTGGAGTTTCCTATTTAAAAAAAAAACACTACCAAACTCAGATAAAGATTAAGGAACTCACAAATGAAAATAGGAGTGAGGGCTTTTTTCCAGCATTCGTTTCATAACTGAAGTTTACCTCATGTTTCCTTTGGACTCTCTCTCTGCTGACTCTGAAATTAATTGACAATCTTTCTACAATTCAACCAGAAAAATCTAAATCTAGGCAAGCCTCTAAGGTTATAAAATTTCAATAAAAGATTCAAAATAGCTTTAATAATCACAAGTCAATCAGACATGCATGTATTTCATTAAAATTTCACTAAAAGAGCAGGGAATCTCTGAACCCAATAGCTGCCCAAACCTTCTGAGGTAAAGTAGGGATTGCTTATTGGGTCAGGAAGAACCAAGATATGGACCCAGGGCCTTTGAATTCAAATCTAATTATTTTTTCCACTACAGCATACTCATTCTAATCTATCTACACAATATATGTATATGTATATATATACATAAATATTATATACACATATATGTGAATATATACACATATGTATGAAAAATAATTAATTTGGGGTATTAATCAATTTGCTAGAATCATATTAAAGTTGTGTATATAAAGCTCCAGAGCTGTGAGCTACAGATTTTAAGTTCACTTGCTCAGTTATAGGAAGTTATATATATATTCAACCTCTCTTAGTCTCACTTTTCTCAACTATAAAACGAGGGGATGAATTTAAAGGTCCTTTTCATCTATTATAAGGAAGGCTTTCCACCCTTGTTTTTCCTTGTCATGGTGACCATGTCCAGTGTGATAGACTACTGAATCAACTACATGGAAAGTCCCCCAATATATTTTTGTACCCCTTGACCAATCTCTTGTCTAATAAGAATAACTGACCATCTTATGACCATTTAGGTCCCTGATTGTGACAATTTATACCATTTTCTTTAGACCCTAGGAAACTGAGACCCAGGGAAGTATGAGCTGACCAGTCGCACAGCTAGTAAATGTCTGAGGCAGGATTGCAATTCAATTCTTTCTGACTCCAGTTATACCTGATGCTTCACAAAGGGCTGCTGCGTGAAAGAAAATTTCAGAAAATTCAGAATATTCAGAAAATAATTCTTTGACTAGGTTATTTTTAGTCCACAAGAAACTTCCTATTAATGTAAATCCGCTACTCTAATTTAGAGCCTCTAAGACTTAACTTCTGGGGAAAAAAAGGTTTTCCAGGTCGTTTGCATCAAAAGTAAGAACTTTAATGCCTTCTACCCCTGCAGGTTGGTACCTCTTTGCAACTTATAGTCTTAGATGTCTGAGCCTCTGAGAAATTAAATGACTTGTCTAGAGTCACATAACGTGTATGTGACAGCAGAAAGAATTTAATTTAGCTCATCCTGATTTGGGGGCCAACTCTATCTTCTATAACAGCCTGTTGAGAAAACAAGCAAAATTCAATTCTAATATGCTTAATTAGTGTGGAGTCAGAAAATCATTAGATTAGAATACCAAGAGGACCACTTCCCCAGCTTCCTGATTGTAATTGGATAAAGCTAGCTAATAACAAATAGCATGTGTTCATTGAATTGGTAGAGACTGAAAGTTTTCATTTGAGCCCTAGATCTTACCTGTCTCCTGGAAAGATCATGATTCACTGGGAAGAGAATAAAATTCAGAAGAAGAGCTGAATTCAAATCCTACTTCTACCGTTTAATTTTGGGAAAATCCATGCAACCTCTCTGAGTCGCACTTTCCTCAACTATAAAACAAAAGGATGAATTTGAAGGTCCTTTTCATCTCTGATCTGTGCTTGTGGTTTACTAACCAATATCCTAGCAATCTGAATAGTCATTCTTTTTATTAATTCATGCAAGAGGTAAAATACAGAAAAAATAAAAATACTAATGTTTTTTTTCTAATTCTATAGAGGCCACAGTGAATAGAGCCTGGGAGTTTAAATAATGAAAACCTGAATTCAAATCCTGCCTTAGACATGATCTATGTGAGCCCGTGCAAGTCATTGAATCTCTCTCAAGATTCTGTAAAGTGTACATCTATAAAATACCTCTCAACCTCAGTTCCTCCATGTGAAAATAATAATTTTGTATCTTGATGATTTCAGTCATGGCTATCTCTTCATGATCCATTTTGGGGATTTCTTGGTAAAAATACTAGAATACTTTGCCATTTATTTCTCCAGCTCATTTTACAGTTGAGGAAACTGAGGCAAACAAGATTAAGTGACTTGCCCAGGGTCCCACAGCTAGTGAGTGTCTGGGTCAGGAACTGAACTCATAAAAAAAGAGTCTTTCTGATTCTAATTCCAGTGCTCTGTACCTAGACTTCCTAGACTTCTTAAACTTTTTCTACTCATTTAACTCCTTTGTGCCTGAAATTTTTTTATGTGATTCCAGTATATAGATATACAAAATAGAATACAAATCAAACATTTTCTGATAATATGTTGTAATTTCACAACACCACATTCAGTCACGAGGCCCTATAGGGTTGTGACCCACAGTTTAAGAAGTTGGGCTCTAAAATAGTACCCATCTCCCCGAATTGTTGTGAAGAACAAATGAGATAGTATTTGAAAAATGTTTTTAACCTGAAAATGTTAATTTTAATGTTTATAATAAATATTAATTAATAAATGCTGATTATTGTTGTTATCATAGTCACCAACATTATCATTATATTTCACTTAGAAAGAATAAAGGACTTTTTATTCACTCACCATCACTAAACTATGTCCAATATTATTTGAATTTCATTTTAACATGTTCTAGTTTATGAGGGTAGCTCCCTGGACTCATTCTCAAATGGAAGAACATGTGGAGAAACCAAAAGTCAGCAGGGAATGAAAACTTTTCAGGAGAGGAAAAGAACAGCTATATTTTTCCAAGGAATGTTTGGAACAACAACAAAGAAAGTCAGGGATAACTGGGAATAAAGAAAGTAAGAAAAGGAGAGAAGCAACTAGCGGAAAGATGTAGTAAAGTATTAAACATACTAACCTTCTGGAAAGTTGGCTTTCCATGATATTGTCCTTTTTTTTTGAAAGGGATAAATGGTGTTGAGAAATGCTTTACAGAATTAAAATGTCAGCATTATGACCAAAGACTTCTTTTAAAAATAAAACATCAAGCCCAAGATAACTCAGGAAAACATCTTAGAACAAATAATGAGAGTAGGAGCCTTTAAAATGATATTACAGAAACAAATACCATATATTCTACTTAGTAAGCTAAGTCAAAAAAAGGGCAATTTGGAGTACTGATTAGAGAGTTGACTGAAGACCAAAAATAGGATTCAAGCCAGAGAAGGGAAAAAAAAAACCAACTTTTTATTAACTGTTATCTTTTGATATGTGAGCTGATGCTATAAAACATGAAACCCCTGACCTTTTGGATAAACACATAGAAATGTGTACTTCCAAACAAGAGTTTATTTCAAAACCATCAGTGATTTGGTAGTCAGAACCCATAATGAGACAAGGATATGATACAGGCCAGTGATTTCAAACTCAAAGTAGGAGATATGAAACCCTACGGAAGACTCTCTGCAGGTCCCAGATTGCCATAGAAAATCACATATTAACATTATCTCTGTTCCATTGTATTTTGATTTATTTTGTTAAATATTCCCCAAATACAGTTTAATCTTATTCAGGCCACATTTTGAAGTGGGGATCTTCCGATATAATGGATATAGTCTTTTATGTGAATCAGGAAGAAAAAGTATCCATTAAATTTATGGATTAAGTTTATTAATTATGAATTAATTAATTATTAAATTATTATTACATAATAAATATAATTATTTATATTAATCAATATTAATTAAAATTATTAGTTATTAAGAGCTCATGGTGATAAGACAATTGAGGCAGTTAGGATAGTGGATAGAATGCCAGACTTGGAGTAAGGAAGACTTGAGTTCAAATGCTGCATGACCCTGGATTTAACGTCTATCTTCCTCAGTCTCCTCATCTGTAAAATGGAAATATTATTAGCTGTGTGACCCTCGATGAGTCATTTAACTTCCATTTGTCTCACTGCCCTTATATGTAAAGTGGAAGGTGGAACTAGATGGTCTCTAGTTCTTTCTGATTTTAAATTCTATTATCAAATGCCATATCCTATATATTTGTGATCCTGAACATATCAGCTTCTTCTGCAAAGCAAAGATAACAACACTGGGACTTTTCTGGAGGTTTGAATAAGACAAGGTACATTTTTACAAAGCTTGGCAAAATGGCAGCCACCATGTGAATGTCAGGGATTGTTATTAAGCTTGAGCCATCCTGCCATTGCTCAAATCATTTTCATAATCCCCTTCTGGAATTATCATCAGATTCATTTACAAGTCACA